>NC_143056.1:37355000-37980000 GCF_052426305.1 Pelodiscus sinensis
AACATATTTAGACTTATTTTAAATTTACCTGTGGCTTAGAGTAACCAACATCGAAGAATGCAAGCATAGAAGATCAGGAGAGGGGCTGGAGGAAATAGGTATTTATATAAGACAAAGCCTTAAATATCAGGATTGTCCCTAGGAAACTGGGACCATAGCTAAGGATTTTTCTGATGTATAAGTCCATTTTAGGATAATTACATCATCTCTGTAATGCATTTTACCATAAATCACTGACACACATACCTGCAACCTTCACTTCAGTTTATTGTAGATTTTGGATATATTTCCACACAATCCTTAATGGATAGCAGTCCCACATTATGAAATTTTGAAAATAGCTATTCATGTAAGCCTATATTCGTGACTTTGGTAATGTCAAGGATGTCCTAACCTCTTTGTCAATTCCATGCACTGCAAAAGATAATCAATTTCTGATCTCCATTTCTCAAGTTTTCTACTTAAAGAAAGTTCTGCCCTCACGCACTTTACTGAAGTTCCCATGGAAACTGCATTTCTTCAGTGTGTGTGTGTCTGTTGTGGTTTTTGATCTGATGCAGTAACAGCTGGCGGTCATCCCTCAGGCTAAATTAAATAAAGACTTCATTGATTTTACTGGCCTTATAATCTCTCGCTCTCTTGCTCACCTCCTCACCACACATTTGTAAAAAAGCATCATAGTAAGAATTTGCTATATAATCCGTGCTTCACTGTTTAAGTCTGATGATCTGCAGTGCAGGGAGTTATTGGTGTTGTAAGATAGAAGTGCCTGTTGCAAAAGGAACTATGTCTGGAACCAACTGGTATCTCAGCAAGGAACAAAAACTTGGAAGAATGTAGCCAGCAAGCAGGTCAACACACTTACTAGCAAACTCATAATCTTTAGCCTCTGCTGAGTGTTGAATTATTTCATTAGGTTTTTAGCCAACGACAAGTACACCATTTTGGATACAATAAAAAAAAATCTTCTTCCTCTGAACCTTCAGCCAAAAGCCAAACCAAAATTATTTTCAAGTTCAAGTAATTTATATTTATATAACAAAACCTAACCATATTTGATTAATGTCTTGCCACTTCACATGGAATCCTGCCAAGATTTCAAAGTAGATCTCATGAGAAAAGACATTCTTGAGGGCTACGTCTACATAACATGCTTCTTGTGCAAGAAGCCTTTTGTGCAAGAGTTTTTGTGCAAAAACTAATTGCATAAGAGCAAGTCCACACCTCAAAGTACATCGCAAAATCAATGTGCTTTTGCGCAAGAGAGCATCCACACTGCACGGCCACACTGCACGCTCTTGTGCAAGAAAGCTCTGATGGCCATTCAGAGAATGGCCATCAGAGCACCTGTGTTTTTTCCAATGGGGGTTTCCCATACGGGTTTCTGGAGCATCCACACTTATCTTTTTGTGCAATAGCTGTAGCGCAAAAGGGAGATATGCCTCGTAAAAGGACGTTTACCTACACTAGCAAAAGCCCTCTCTTCTGCCATTTAACTGTTGATTTACATGTGCAAAAGCACGTTTGAGGTGTGGATGCTCTACGGGTTTTTGTGCAAAAACCTTGAAGTGCAGACGTAGCCGAGGTGTTTCCAACTCATTCGGAAGTAGGCAGTATTACAAATGCACATTGGTTCTTCCAAATTTTCAAGCTCAGTTCTCAAGAAGCAAGTTGAAGTGATTTATTTATATCCTGCAGAGAGAGAACATAGCCCAAGCAATGCACGTAGTACAAATATAAGGAACATCCAAACTTGCTTAACTACAATTTGTTGCTATTTTAAAACAGAGCCATATGAAATGGTCATGCCAAAGCAATTTTTATTTTGTTTAGTGCTCCATTTCAAACTCAAAACTTATTTCACTTTCACCAAAAGCTTAAAAAAATTGTACATTTTCTGAGTGGAGTTTTACCTACTTTTAAGAAGTGTGGTTACTCTATACGTCTACATCCAAAGATTAATGCAAAATTCATAATTTTGGTGCAAAGCCATAGAAAATTTGATGGTTTTGATTAAGTTTCACTTCGATCTTTTGAGATTCTTTCACAATTGAAAGAACTGAGACTCCACAGGGATTAACAATGAAGCAAACTTTTGCACACATCCTCATACGAAGTTTCACACACTCAAAATGTGAATCCCACTGGATTCTCAGGTAAGTTTCTGAGAATACCAGTGTGCCTTGGCAGACCTTCTCTTGGAAAAAAAAAAGAAACTCTGGTGAAAATGGCCAAAGATCTTGAGATCTAGAAGGCAACTGAAGTTTGAATGTCTCTTGGTTCTTCAGATACATGGGTGATACCAATTCCAGATGTCTTTGATAATTTGCTGTGATGTCTCAAAATAAGCATTGTACAGCACTTTCTTCCTCTGCCCTCCCCTTGTCTTTCCCCTTTCAGTTGTGAGACAGGGGCATACAGAATGATCAGTGTAGCAAAAAATCATTCACAGATCCACACTTTGAACATTTATGAGTTCATTTATTTATGAGTCAGACATTCTGTCTGTAGCTTCTGACACAACTGTGCAAATGGATCAGCATGAAGTGTAATGTGATAAGAAACACCACTGTTAAATGTCCAAGATAACCCAGAAAGTATGAGTAATAAATGTTGTGTAACAGTACTCAGCAAGTCAGTATTTTGCACGTTTGTTATAACACTATACAAACTGGAACTTTTAAGATACTGTAAAAGAATCTCAGTTCTCTTTCGCCGGTTAACCCCCACTGAATTTGTGGCTACTACCCAACTAATAGAGAAACTATTTGTTTCTCTTCTCCTCTAGAAATGCTGTATAGAGAGTGTCAGTCTTGGAAATGTCAAGGTTGAATCTGTACCATTGTATTTTTTCTCAGCTCCTCAAGTAACATTTGAAAACTCAGTGGCTGTGTCTAGACAGCAGGGTATTTTCAAAAAAAGTAGCCGTTTTTCGAAAAAACTTCACCTGCGTCTAGACTACAGCCACATTTTTTCGAAATTAAATCTAAAGAACATGGCTTTTCTTTTGACAGCGGTACTCTTCATTTTATGAGGAAGAACGCCTTTTTTCGAAAGTGCTCTTTCGAAAAAAGGTGTTCTTGAATGCAAACAGGGCTTTTTCGAAAGAGAGCATCCAGACTGCCTGGGTGCTCTCTTTTGAAAAAGCGGCTTTCTTTTTCGAAAAAAGAGATTGCAGTTTAGATGCTCTTTTTTGAAAGTATCTTTCGAAAAAGCCTCTTGCAGTCTAGACGTAGCCAGTGAGACAATCAGGCAGACCTGAGTATTTCATATTTCTCTTGCCACAGAAACATTGTGGTCTTCAGGAAACTTAAACTTCTTTAAATTATTTTCCACAAATTAAAGGAGACTCTCTAATATTTATTCTATTGATGGGTACCAATGTCATATAATTGCCAAACATTTATAGGCAGATAGTATTAGGTCTTATTTTTGCAGGTTCCATGCACTGCAGGGCAAGATTAAATTCTTACAGTCTTTTCCAGGGTCTTGGGACTTCAGCCCTGTGGAACTCTGCGTTGGACAGCTCTGGCAGAATTGAAGCCCTGTTAGAAGACAGTGTCATTGCATGCACTTGAGAAGGTACAACAGTCTGTGGTAGAGAGAGAAATTTTGCACACCCCAGACACTTTGCAAGTAGCTGAGCAGACCAGTGTGCACACGTTATTGTAACTGTGCAGATTACTGATACTGTACAAATGTGGTTAGCCAGGTTTTTATTCTTTGCACTTATTTATTAGGTACAGATTGCACATCTCAAAAACAGAATTCTCTGGTCCAGCAACATCCGTGGTCTGGTAGGACCACAGAAGTTCCTCCATCAAAGAACCCAAGTAGCCTAGTGGCAGAAGGGCAATCCAAAAGGGGCCTGGTGGAAGCAGTGGGATGGGGCAGAAGCTAGTGACAGCCCCCTACAGCCTGTAGCACTGGGACTGAGATGGAGCAGCCCCTGGCAGTGTAGGATCGGGCTGGCAACAGCCTGTGGTACTATGGGGCTTGGGCCATAGCCCTAGGCAGCCCATAGAAGTGGATCCAAGGCCAAAGATGGGGCAAAGCAGCCCACAACAGTATGGGGCTGGAGCCCTGGACAGCCTGCAGAAGTAGGACCAGAGCCCGTGGGTTGCTGTGGGGCAAGAGCCTACCTTCTCGGCAGTCCGTGGCAGAGGGACTGGGTCCGGGGCTGGAGAAAGCCCTAGTACCTCATGGCAGCATGAGGCAGGAGCCCCGGACAGCCCGTGGAAGCATGGTCAGAACCCACAGGCTGCCACAGGGCTGGGATCAGAGCCTATGCCTCAGGCAGCCTGACCAGGGCCAGAACCAGCCCCTAACAACACATGGTAGTGCAGGGCTGGAGCCTGTGGCAACATGGGCTGCTGGGGCCTGGTAGGCAGTCTGGCTGGGGCAGCAGCACTGGGGTCAGTGACCCAGCAGGCAGTCCCTCCCGCGCCACATCAGCTGACAGAGTTGGCAGCTAAGGGCTATTACAGGGAACCACCTTTAGCCCAACAAATTCACGGGTTTGGGACTGGTCAGGTCCCAAGGGTGCCAGATAAGAGATGCCCAACCTGTATCAGTAAAAGCTAAGACAAAGTGTCATCAAAATGGTGTGTAATCCACAAATCTTCTGGGTGTGGCATACTGTTCCATGTAGTGGCATTTAGACCACTTACTGGACAACAAATGAATGTGCACTAGGCCTTAACTAAGAAGCAGCTGACTCTTAGCTCAAGCTGTTAAAACTCATGCACTAAACTCCCAAGGACCCAGGTTCAGTTCCATATGTTAGCATAATGGTTCCACCTCATTGTAAGAGTTATGTTGTGTAAGTTAAATAGCTCTTACCAATCCACTTGCTTCCTTTAGTTTGAACTATGTTTTAGACTTTTTCAAACTGAAGTTTATTCCCCAAAATATTAGTATGTTAAACATTCTAATAAAATCTTATAGAAACACACTTTATAACTGCCTTCAATTGTAGGATAATGGCCGCCCTTTTAAGATGGCAGCCACCATTTTAGCCACGTATGCCATCTTGGGTTTCAAAACAACTGGAATCCATATTGGTGCTCCTTCTTCCCCCTCCTTTTCCCACCCTTATACATGGTGGCGGGAAACCCTGGCAGTCATGTGGGTATAATCTGCCCAGTGACTGAGATCACATGGGCAGGGACTGCATAGGTACATCAAAGTCTGCCCAACAACTTCAGGCTATATAGGGCCACCTCTGGTGTAGCCTGGAGCTGCCTGCCTGAGTGGCAGAATGTTGCTGTTTGTCAGAGCAGGTACGCCGGTCTCATGCTTGGGATAGCTGGGTGGGAAAGGCTAACTTGCAGGTAAGAAATATGTGGCTATCCACTGCTCCTCATTGTCATCCGCATACTTACTGCCACAACGATGCAGGGAAGGGTAAAATAATTGAGGTTTGTCATCGCTTGCGGTGGTCAGATGCTGCCACTACTCCAACTGCGCTGTTCCTGTTTGCTGGTCTGATCCCTCCTGATCATCTGGAGCTGTGTCGCAAGAGTGAGGGAGAAAGTTTATCCTGAGTCACAATTCACTGCATTTGTTCCCCCTTATTCTTCCTGTAACAGTGGGTCCTTATATTTGTGCATATATAGTTTGTACATATCTATCATACCTTGTCTATCCCATTCTCTTTGTTAATAAATCTCTTTAGTTTATCATTCTGGTCTGTCTTCATATCTTTAGAGTAAGCTATTAACAACCCAATGATAGATGAGGGCGTGGGGATGGGCCTAACCGTTGAGATTCCTTTCGGCCAAGATTTCTTGGGTTGCACCTCATTGTAAGAGTTATGTTGTGTTAGTTAAATAGCACTTACCAATCCACCTGCTTCTTTTAGTTTGAACTATGTTTTAGAATATATGACTTTTTCAAACTGAAGTTTATTTCCAAAAATATTAGTACATTAAACAGTCTAATAAAATCTTATATAAACACACTTTTTTAACTGCCCTCAACCAACTAACTAATCAAGGACGCCATCTAACACTGTGTTTAATATGTAAGTACTTCAGAACATGAGCTAAGATTGATGTTGTTATTATTACCAATTTTACAGTAGTTTTACTTTAAAAGTTTATCACTGAAAGAGCTGCAGTATATCAACCAGAAGTGTCTAAAATGTTCCCTCACAATGTATAAAAATCAGCTGGCCTCCTTTAAATATTAATAATAGTTACAACAAAGTCAAACCTCAGTGTAGGCACAGTTTGAAAACTTTTTGTGGTCTTTTCTTTTACATAATGGTTAGTTACTAAAGTAATTCAAATAATATTTTTGTTACCAAACAGAGAAGAGTCTATTTTAAAAACTGCCTTGTCAAAGGAAGAGACTTGTTTAAGAAAACAAACCATCTTAGGCACTAATCACCTCTATATTAAGTACCTCAAATGCGTATTTAATTTAGATTTTTAACAATGTTTCATTCAAGAAAAATATGTACTAATATATTTTTAGAAATAAACTTACTTCAGTGTGGGGGAAAAAAGTAAAATCTCATAAACAATGGTTATTCAAACTAAAAGAAAAAAGGTGGGAGTTGAAGTGGTATTTAAATAACACACCATAATGATTATAGTGAAATGCAATTTTCTGAATACATGCAAGAGCAGAATGACTTGCATAATATATACATGTATATATTATGCACGTCATCCTGCCTTGATCTTTTGAAATTTGTATATAATAAAATATCAGTGCAGAGGTCAGAAACCAGGCCTAAGGGTATGTCTACACTACCCTCCTAGTTCGAACAAGGAGGGTAATGTAGGCATACCGCACTTGCAAATGAAGCCCGGGATTTGAATTTCCCGGGCTTCATTTGCATAAGCCGGGCGCCGCCATTTTTAAATCCCGGCTGGTTCGAACCCCGTGCTGCGCGGATACACGCGGCACGAACTAGGTAGTTCGAACTAGGCTTCCTAGTTCGAACTACCATTACTCCTTGTGGAATGAGGAGTAATGGTAGTTCGAACTAGGAAGCCTAGTTCGAACTACCTAGTTCGTGCCGCGTGTAGCCGCGTGGCACGGGGTTCGAACTAGCCGGGATTTAAAAATGGCGGCGCCCGGTTTATGCAAATGAAGCCCAGGAAATTCAAATCCCGGGCTTTATTTGCAAGTGTGGTATGCCTACATTACCCCGCTAGTTCGAACTAGCCGGGTAGTGTAGTCATACCCTAAATGATTTTGTAAAAATTGCCAGTGCAATATTTAAGCAAAGACTTTGGGTAAATGTTGGAAAATTGCTTGAGGGAATGGCAAGGAAAAAAGCAATGCTGCCAGTTCTGAAGGCACAGCAGTTTAGATTACTTATTGAACGTTAGCTTTTTCTTTTGTGTCAGTGGTTGCTTTCTGTCAGTCCAGAGAAGTATTTGAGATTCTCCTACTCAAATTATTATTACAACATTCAATATGGAGAAAGAAGATATCACACATGGTCAATGCAAACAATCATTTAAAACTGGGATTCATTCAGTACCAGTGGTATCTCACTAATGGACAAAACACCTCCAGACCTCAAGGCTCTAATATAATGCCTGTGGTATGCTGCTATGCCCATGACGAGCCTTATTGACTTCAGTGGTTCAATGGCACCCCCATAATGGTAGACCTCTGTTCTTATACAGAGAGCTGTGAGATCATAGACACAGCATGACTCCTGCATGGAATACAGTGCAGGACCAAGACCTAAATCAATATGGTAGACGAGACTTTCTTCAGACAACTAGGGGAAACTTCCACATCACAAGCCCTGGTTTTAATGGGAGACTTTAATCACCCTGACATCTGTTGGGAGACCAATACAGCAGTAAACAGACAATCCAGGAGGCTTTTGGAGACTGTTGGGGATAACTTCCTGGAAAAAGTGCTGAAGGAACTGACCAGGGGCCATGCATAGCTTGACCAGCTGCTCACAAACAGGGAGGAATTAACAGTGGAAGTAGATGTGGGTGGAAACCTGGGCAACAGTGATCATGAGATGGTAGATTTCAGGATCCTGACCAAAGGAAGAAAGGAGAGCAGCAAAATACACACCCTGGCCCACCTTACTTTCCCAAATGTGCTTCAATAAATTCACTTTAGAAGATCTAGTATGAAGAAAACAACCTTGAGAGGGTCAGTGCCAATATGTTCAAACTTTTTTTAAAACCACAATGTATTTTGCAAAGAATATGCTTTGTGAGGTATCATAATCTGCTGAAAATTCATAATCTGCTGAGCATTATTATCTTGGCAATATGTGCGGCAGTATTGTATGTAAAAATATAAAATAAGGCACACTGTTTATGGAGGACTAGACAGTAGCCCTCACTCAAGTTTGAACCCCTGGATTTCATGCTTGAGGTCAGCTTAAAGCTGCATGCCCTGACTCCAGAGGCAGTTATTAAATGCAAGAGTTTGGGCTGCTTGCAGCTTTGCCTTTGGGACAGGGAGTTTGTTATAAAAAGAGGGAGGGGCAGGGTGATTAAGAATAACCCTAGTTATTCAGGTCATTGAAGGTTGGTTAGATAATCATAAAAACATTGCTGAGTACTCCACTTAAAATATGGCGGGGGAGGGGATGTAGGAATGACTTTTGTAGTGCAGGGATCTGCATTTGGATCACTGCTGTTAAACGTCTCATAAATGTTCCTGAAAGAGGTGTACACAATGACTAATCCAACTCTGACTGCAAAAAGTTACAAAGGAATCTCACAAAACTGGGTGAATGGGCAACACAAAGACATATGGAATTCAGTTTTGAAAAGTGAAAAGTAATGCACATGGGAAAATATAATCTTAACTATAGATAAAAAATGATGGGGTTTAAATTAGCTGTAACCACTTAAGAAAGAGATCTTAGAATCCTTGTGGATAGTTTCCTGAAAACAACTGCTCAATGTGCAGTGGCAGTCTAAAAACTAAAATGCTTGGCAAAGAAATGACTAAAGAGTGAGGGGATATGTTAGAGGTCTAGAAAATCATGAATGATGTGGAAAAATAGAATAAGGAAAAATGTTATTTATTCCTTTACTAACATAACACAAGAAACTGACCCATTTAAAATTATAGGTAGCATATTTAAAACAAACAAAATAAATTATTGTTTCATAGTCAACTTTTGTGGAACTCTTTGCCAGGAGATGATGAAAGGGCACAAACTATTACAGGGTTCCAGTAAGAAAAAAAATAAATTCAAGGAAGATAGGTCCATCAATGGCTACTAGCCAGAATGGGCAGAGATAGTGTTACTAGCTTCTGTTTTCCAGAAGCTGAAAATGGGTGACAGGATGGATCATGATGATTTCCTGTTCTTTGGCTACTGTTGGAAGTCCAGACACTGGGCTAAATGGACCATTGATCTGATCCAGTATGGACATTTTGTTGTTCTTATATAGAGCTGAAATGTATGTCCTCACTTGCTTTAACCCACTAGACCCTACTCCTCTTCCAGAACTGAGAGGGAACCCAAGAGTCCTGACAGGGTCTCTCTCTTCTTAGAGTTAATAACAAAGTAAGACTATGTAATCCTACCAGTGCCTTCCTACTCGCAAGAGAGACTACCACACTCAATATCCATTAATGCACAGTATTCCAGAGTTCTTCAAATTTGGGCATATATCTCTGAGACCTGTTCACAATATAAAAGAAGGTGAGATACCATTTTAAATGGGTTACATCAGCAGTTACTGCTATTAGAATGAAGCCAGTGGGGAATTAATTGTGACACCACTATTTAGTTCACTAGCAGCCTGTCTGAATGTTTTGTTTCTTTTTTAATAGCTTTTTTCTTTAAATCTCAGTCATCTTGGTCTCTGTGTTTCTTTAGTATTCATAATCCACAGCTGTGTAAACCAAATGTGGGTTGAACATATTTTAAAAACATCATGCCACAACCTTTCATGAATACTGACCTTCTGGTCCAGAAATGTCATGGCCAACGATTGATAGATATAGTATATTTAATTTCTCTCATTTGAAAAAACAATCAAATCTCATAATTGGCATTTGTGCATACATTAAAGATGCATGGTAGTTTAGAAGGGATCATAATATTTATCCCAGTCACAGGGGAAGATGTAAAAAAGCATGAGCAATGTAGACACTTATTATAAATCTGTTATGAACACCACATGTGTTTATGAATATCTTTCCTTAAGCATCAGCTATATCTGATGACTCCTTCTGCTGAGAAAGCAGTAGCTGATAATTTTTCTGTAAATTTCTTTCCAAGAGTGTGATATAGTGATCAGAACTGGGGACTTGTAGTTGGAAATCCTGATTTTTATTCCCTATTCACAATTATAGTTTAGTATTCAGTGTATTAGGATTTATAAAAAGAAGGAACGGTTGGTAACAGAATACTTATTAGTATTAGAGAAATATTATAAAAGAGAGGCACATCAGGTCCTCACACAACTGGAAATTTGCATTGTGTTTTAAAAAGATAGTCCCCAGTTCTGTAATGGGTTCCACACAAATGGACCTTTGTGTAATTTACATGCTTTATACTGTACAATTTGGTTTTATTTCTTTAAAAATGGGGAAATGAAACAGTGGGGAGGAGACATAGATCTTGGTTTGCTCCATGTCTTTGCACACTTATAGATGGGAAAGTTCAATCTGAAAGACACAGAGGCATCCAGTACTGGGTGTGGTAAGCCAGTAGCTGTTCTGAGGCTGCAGAGGAAGTTTTTGATGTGGACAATCCATCTGGCAGTTTGTATTCTAGTCACTGGAGAAGAAAGGTCTGGGGGAAAGGTTATAAATAGGGGTATGTCTACATTACAAAGTTAATTCAAACTAACAGACGTTAGTTCGAATTAACTTTGACAGGCGCTACACATACAAACCGTAAGTTCGAACTTAATTCGAACTAGCGTAGCGCTTAATTCGAACTAGGTAAACCTCATTCAACGAGAACTAACGCCTAGTTCAAATTAAGTAGTTCGAATTAGGGCTTTACAGCCACTTAATTCGAAATAATGGGAGGCTAGCCCTCCCCAGCTTTCCCTGGTGGCCACTCTGGGCACCACCAGGGAAACTCGTCTGTCCCCCTCCCAGCCCCGGAGCCCTTAAAGGGGCACGGTCTGGCTACGGTGCCCGTGTCAGGTGCAAGCCTGCCAGCACCCAGCCAGCAGACCCTGCACCTGGCATGGCACGAACCAGCCACGCGCTGCCACCCAGCCCTCCACCTCTTCCCGGGACCAGGCTGGCGGCTCCCAGGAGCCTGCCCGGGGCTGCAAGAGGCGGGTGCCCGCCTGGTCTAGTGCAGAGATCGTGGACCTCATCCACGACCTCCGCACTAGGCACAGGAAAGTGGCTGTCAAGGGCAGGATAACTGCCAGCCTGGCCACCCAGGAGCAGGTTTGCATGAAAATCAAGGTGGTCCAGTGAGACCTCCAACCCTGAGCTCAGTACGGCCGTACTGGGTCAGACCAAAGGTCCATCTAGCCCAGTAGCCTGTCTGCCGACAGCGGCTAACACCAGCTACCCCAGAGGAGATGGACCGAAGACAGTGACCAAACCATTTGTCTCATGCCATCCATCTCCAGCCTTCCAAAACAGAGGCCAGGGACACCATCTGTATCCCCTGGCTAATACCACTCCATGGACCCAGCCTCCATGAATTTATCTAACTTCTCTTTAAACTCTGTTCTAGTTCTAGCCTTCACAGCCTCCTGCAGCAAGGAGTTCCACAGGTTGCTTTGTGAAGAAGAACTTTCTGTTATTAGTTTGAAGCCTGCTACCCATTCATTTCATTTGGGGTGTGTCTAGACTACATTCCTCCTTCGACGGAGGCATGTAGATTAGCCAGATCGGAAGAGGGAAATGAAGCCGCGATTAAAATAATCGCGGCTTCATTTAAATTTAAATGGCTGCCCCGATCTGCCGATCAGCTGTTTGTCGGCAGATCGGGGCAGTCTGGACGCGACGCGCCGACAAAGAAGCCTTTCTTCATCGGCACAGGTAAGCCTCCTGTGCCGATGAAGAAAGGCTTCTTTGTCGGCGCGTCGCGTCCAGACTGCCCCGATCTGCCGACAAACAGCTGATCGGCAGATCGGGGCAGCCATTTAAATTTAAATGAAGCCGCGATTATTTTAATCGCGGCTTCATTTCCCTCTTCCGATCTGGCTAATCTACATGCCTCCGTCGAAGGAGGCATGTAGTCTAGACACACCCTTGGTGTCCTCTAGTCCTTCTATTATGGGAACTAATGAAGAACTTTTCTTTATGCACCCTCTCCATACCACTCGTGCTTTTATAGACCTCTATCATATCCCCCCTCAATCTCCTCTTTTCTAAGATGAGAAGTCCCAGTCTCTTTAGCCTCTCTTCATATGGGACCTGTTCCAAACCCCTGATCATTTTAGTTGCCCTCCCCTCTCCCACCCTCTCTCCTCCCCTCTCCCACCTCCTTTTCCCAATCTCCCCAAGTTTTGTTCAATAAAGAGTTTCTATTTTTGAACACGTGTCCTTTATTTTGTACATGAGGAAGGGGGGCTAGGGAGGGGTAAGTGGAAGGAGGTGAGGGAGGAATGGGGTACGAGCCCCCGATGGGGAGGACTGGGGTGGCTCTGTGGGCTCCTTGGGGTGGAAGCGCTCCTGCAGCTCCCCGATTGACCCCCACCCCCGGATGGCAGCCTGCGGCAAGTGCAGCCGGGCTGATGGCCGAGTGCTGTGATGTGCCGAGTGTGGGCACTCAGGGCACTCCAAGACAGAACTGCTTTGCTGTCCCTCATCAAGTTAGAAAAGCGAGTGGGGAACTCCTGAGAACTGTCCGTCCGGCGTGGGGGTCGCATCACTTTAACCACAGCCCTCGGCTAGCCTGAGACAGCAGCTCCATGCTCTAAGTCCTAATCTGATGCCCTGCTGGCACTGCTTCCGGCCAGCCTTAACCTCGGTTCAGGGTCCACTCAATGTGGACATGCTAGTTCGAATTAGCAAAACGCTAATTTGAACTAATTTTTAGGTCTAGATGCACTAGTTCGAATTAGCTTAGTTCGAATTAACTAATTCGAATTAAGTTAGTTCGAATTAGTGCTGTAGTGTAGATCTACCCTAGCAGATTTAAAAACAGCCCTATGTGGATTCAATGGCTGATCCACACAGAACCAAGAACTGTATCTGTTGTTAGAACTGCTTCCCACCGCTGTACCACTTTGGATATAGGCTACAGACTTCTGTTTCACCAGCAGCTGGGTGGACCAGTTAAGTATGAACTCAAGGACTGAACTACTGGTAGTTGTAGAGTTCCCCAGGCTATTTGTTGGCTGACATGTTTCTGATGCCTTTGCAAGGACTGAGACATCCCACGCTCTGAACAGGCTGGCTGACATACACTCAATATTAGGGTCACACTACAAAGTCTGAGAAATCATCTTTCAGAGCAGATCAGTGGGGAGTGTGTCTTGATATGTTTCTGCTAAAGTACAGAAAATGTTATGCTGAAAACACATCTTTGAATAGATGTAGCAGAAGCAAGAGGGAGAAAGTCTGCGCAGGGCACAAAGCTAGATTTACTGGCTTTTGTTAAAAAGTTATTCCTGGTATTCTATATACGATTTACAATATATTTTACAGTCATTAAATGTTGTTTTACTGAGGCTTATGTATATACTAGGAAATTGGGGTAGCATAACTTCATTGATCATGGGTGTAAGAAATCTATACCCCTCAGCATCAGAGTTAGGCTAACCTATATCTCCACATAGACAGTGCAAATTGATGGAAAAACTCTTCTGTCAGCATACTTATCACTTCTCAGGGAGGTGAATTACCTACATTCACAGAAAAATTGCTCCTGTCAGCCTAGATAGTGTCCATGGGCACAAGGTTTGAATATTTGGTGGTGCCCAGAATGGGTCCAAGCAACCATACCAAGCCCCATTCTTTGGGGGGGGATCGACATTTCGAGGTATGGATGGCTTATGGTAGCCTGGGGTATTGTTGGGAGGCCTGGTGCCAGCAACAGTTAGCAATGCTGGAAGCCAGCAGGGAAAAGCAGAGATGTGTGGGCTGGGGCCATGTCACTTGCTGATGATGATGCCAGGACCCCCATTAGCCCTTCCAGAACTCCATGGATCATGTGTCACCTTGGAGCTGTTACCCTGGTCTGTCCCATGGATGGGATGGCTCTGAAAATATAAGCTCAAACTTTGATGGAGCTGGGCCCATATTCCTGAATATTGTTGGGAGTCCAGGCCCATATAACTCACCAACAATGGTAGTGTCTGCAACTATAGCATTTTAAGTGTTGACAAGCTCTATGAAAATGTATGGAAACCTCTGGAACTATTAAAATCCATGTATTGGTTTTTTTTTTATAGAATAGCCCTGAAGCTAAGCTCTGTGTAACACTTTCTGAAAAGACAGAACTCTGGTCTGTGCTTCAGCATATTTATACACACAATAGCCATACATACAAAAGTGGTAAAAAATGATATAGCTTCCCTGAAATCAGTTCATTTACACTGTATCACAATAGGGGATCTTGCTAAAAAACCCAAACGCTGGAGAACAACTCAAGAGGATGTGGGTGGGATTTGCAAGGGAAAGATAGAGGTGATTGATAGGTGTGGACGGGGAATCTGTCCCAATTTAGGGGGCAGTAGGCTATAAAGTGGGACTCATGTGTGGGTGATGGAAATGAATGGAGTGGAGAGGTGGGAGAAGTAGGATCAGCACAGACAGCAAGAGGGGGAGTAGCTGGAAACAAGACAAAATCCCTAACATTATGCCTTTGGGCTTTTTCCATCACCTATAAAATGCATCATATATGAGGGTGGAAGGTTTGATTTTTTTATTTATTTTTATACACATTACATAAAACATTCATATTAACTTTAACACTGCCTCTGAACATTCTCTAAGACAGAGTCACTTGGGTCCTAAAGTGCTTTGATGTAGATGTGTCTTTTTGAGGTTATACAGAAATGACAACACTTTGTTGTCTGATGTGCCCTATTTGTGCTGATTTTTCATTTCCAAAGCTTTATGTTTGACAGGATTCTATGGAACTCCGTATGAAAATCTTACCAGCAACTAACTCCCTCCCATTCCTGAGTTTTAAATTTTGGCCACATTTAGCCTTTACATTGCCTGATCAGATTTTGTCCCAGACCTGCAGCTCTATGTCTTCCCAAATCCAGTTATGTTCTATGGTTAATTAGATACGCATTTGCATAATTCACCCAGTTGCCTGATAAAATTCTGTCCACTTGATATCCCCATAATAGTCTTACTGGCAGTAAGCCTTAGAATAAATCTGGCTAGTGGTCTTTACTATAGCCCTTTGCATCTGCAGTATTGCTGATTTCAATTTTTGTTGCATGCTCTTGTTGGCAACATTTCCTTCTCACCCTCATTCAGGGATTCGGAATGACTGTTGGCAAGACACACAGGAAGTCTAAAAAATACAGTGTAAAAACATAAGACCAATTTTTGTTCTCATCTGCATTAATGTGTCATCCATTTGCTTTAATGAGAGCTGTGTGCTCCCATCCAAAGACAGATTGTTTCTAGATAGAATTAATATTTATTATTGGTATTGTGGTTGCATCTAAAAGTCATGGTTCAGTCCCCCACTGTGATCTGCATTGTGCAAACACAGACTAAAAAGAAGGTCCCTATCCCAAAGACATACCATCTAAGTCAGTGTTAGGCAAATTTTTTTTGTCCCAAGGGATATATCAGAAAGGGAAATTGCATGAAGGGTCATGAATGCTCACAAATTAGGGCTAGAGTGTGGGAGGGGATGAGGGCTCCAGTTGGGAGTGTGGGCTCTGGGGTGGAGCCAGAAATAAGGAGTTCAGTGTGTGGGAGGGAGTTGGTCTGGAGGGGTGGGGGCTTCAGCTAGGATGGGGCAGGAGGTTGGGGTGTGGGGGAGCTCAGGAGTGCAAACTCTAGGCTACACTTACCTCCTCAAGCAGCTCCTGGAAACATCAGTATGTTCTCCTTCTGGCCAGCTCCTGCACGGAGATGCAACCAGGTGGCTTTGTACAATGTAAAAGCCCCCATTTGCAGTCACTGCCCCTGCAGCTCCCACTGGCTGTGGTTCCCAGTCAATGGGAGCTGCAGGGGTGGTGCTGCACGGGGCGGGGTACAGAGCCCTCTGGTTGCCTTTACACATAGGAGCCAGAGGAGGACATGCCCTGCTTTCAGGAGCTATATGGAGCCACAGCTTGTGCAGAACAGGGCAAGCCCCAGACCCTGCTCCCCAGCAGAAGCTTGAGGGCTAGATTAAAATGACTGACAGGCAGGGTGTCGTTCAAAAGCTGTAGTTTGCCCACCCCTGAGCTAAGCAGTGGCATGCAGAGACATTTTTAGCAACCCATGTGATACTTTGGGAGTTCACCCAGACCAGTCAGGGGTTCTGTCACTGCCTTCCCTGTAACCGTTGGTGTCTCTGTGCTGTGCACCAGCACCATAGCCTCAATACATTGGGCTCACCCTGGCTTCTGCCAGTCCAGATACATGTTTCAGGCCAACAACCCTTCTGCACCTGAGTCTCCTCTCATAGAGTCCAGTCCCTCTCATTGGATAATCACACAAGCTATGAAGCTTGCTGCCCCCCAAGAGAGAGTATACAGATCAGGCTGAGATGGTTTGTGGGGAAAATGAGAATAAATGTACTAAGAAACATAGACTGAAGAGATTTCAAGCAGGAGTGAAAGAACTATGAAAGGGTTACAAAAAAATGAAAACTGTATACTTTCTAGTGTCTAAAACTCAACTCTAGCAAGATGCAGCGTTGCCTAATATAGTTTCTTACACCAAATTATTATTCTCCAGGACAACTGGCTGTGCCAGCCAGGATCTCACCCCCACAAAATCGATGTGCTGGTTTCTTTGTAGGAGGAGATGATGGTTCCCCACAGCTTTCCAACTGGTTAATCTTTGACTTGTCAGGAAACCATCCTGGGTGGGCAACTTTGCTCAGTTTGCTGTATCCACCTGGGAGCTTTGTTGATATTGTTGTCTCTTGAAATTTTACAATGCTAATGATCTTCCTGCAATCTCAAATGCAAATGAATAGTCCATTGTCCTCTCTTGCCACACCTGGCTCAGTTTGCCATTGAGCCTGAATTGTTTGTCATTCTCTTTGGGAAAGCCTGTTTTCTTCCTTTGTTTATAGTCTCCAAAACATAATTTCACATATGGTATGGTTACATGAATTTCACAGTGATATCAACTACCAGTGTGGTGGTAGTTTTTAAATGATGTATTTTACACAACTTTTAAATAAATATGACAACACTGTGTGAGGTATTCAGTATACCGTATAGTGAACAATTTCTCCTGGGTAGATACATTTTCCTAAGTATTTTCAGAAGTCCAAAGCTGTAATCAGAGACACATTAAATTTGGTATATTCATACCTATAAAATGGGTCCTACCAAATGCATGCTGAATTTTTGTTAATTTCAAAGTCTTATGATTTTTAAAATAATAATTTTATTTTTTTCAGTTATTTAAATCTGTAATGTCATTGTGTTGTAATTGTACAAATCTGGACCCAAAAGGGAGTAGTGTGAGGGTATCAACATTACTGTAAGAGGTGGGGCGGGTCATAGTATTGCCACCACTACTTCTGTTCTGCTGCTGGCACTGCCTTCAGAGCTGGGGAGCTGGGTGTCTGGAGAATGGCAGCTGCGGCCAGGAGCCCAACTCAGGAGGAAAAGAATTGCTACCACCAACAAAAACAATATAAAAGTAAAGATGGCATGGTATGGTATTGCTACCCTTCTGGGCTACTGCCTTCAGAGCTGAGTCCTCAGCTAGCAGCCACTGCTTTCTAGCCACCATCTTTTGAAGTCAATGCAGAAAGTAAGGATAGCAATATCACAACCTCCCTAAATTAATCTTGCAACCCCCTTTCCCAACTGCCTTTTGCGTTGGGACCCCTATTTCAGAAATGTTGATCTCCCCTGTGAAATCTGTGTGGTTTATGGTCAAAGTATTCAAAAGATTTCATGGTCTGTGACAGATTTTTAGTGACTGTAAATTTGGTAGGGCCCTAAAACTCGACAACAGCTGGAGTTCATTATTTTGTGGACATGCCTTAGATACATAATGAAAAAGATAAAAGTTCACAATAGATTTCATAGCTTGCCAACAATTAGACATTTTAAACTCCATCTTTCTCAGCGAGTAGTCTCTTCTCTTAAGGTTTTTCCAGTTTTTGTTTGTTTTATTTTTGGATTTTTTTGTTTGTTTGTTTGTTTTGTTTATAAGGCTTTACATCTAAAAGCTTGTATTTCTTCAGCATCCATCTATGGATACAACAGAGGCCTGAACAGATGGCTGTTGCTATCTAATGCTAGTCATTCCTTGCTTTAATTACCATCGCAAGGTATGGTTAGCTGAGTCATAAAAATATATGTATTGTGAGATGTGTTGCTTCTTGGCATGATGTGCATACTGATAGAGATTAAATAAATGCATGAAAACTATTCTAAAAATGAAAACACTTCCATATATATCCCCTTGTCCAATTACCTTAGGGTATGTCTACACTACAGCGCTAATTCGAACTAACTAAGTTCGAATTAGTTAATTCGAACTAAGCTAATTCAAACTAACGCATCTAGAACTAAAAACTAGTTCGAATTAGCATTTTGCTAATTCGAACTAGCATGTCCACATTAAGTGGACCCTGAACCGGGGTTAAGGATGGCCGGAAGCAGTGCCGGCAGGGCATCAGAGGAGGACTTAGAGCATGGAGATGCTGTCTCAGGCTAGCCGAGGGCTGTGCTTAAAGGGACCCGAACTCCCCCCCAGAGAGACAGTTCTCAGAGGTGCCCTGCTTGCAAATCAGTCCTGGCTTGGAGTGCCCTGAGTGCCCACACTGGGCACATCACAGCACTCGGCCATCAGTCCGGCTGCACTTGCCGCAGGCTGCCATCTGGGGAGAGGGGGCAATTGGGGGGCTACAGGAGAGCTTCCACCCCCAGAAGCCCGCAGAGCCAGCCCAGTCCTCCCCATCGGGGGCTCATACCCCATTCCTCCCTCACCTCCTTCCACTTACCCCTCTCTAGCCCCCCTTCCTCATGTACAAAATAAAGGACATGTGTGTTCAAAAATAGAAACTCTTTATTGAACAAAACTTGGGGAGATTGGGAAAAGGAGGTGGGAGAGGGGAGGATAGAGGGTGGGAGAGGGGAGGGCAACTAAAATGATCAGAGGTTTGGAACAGGTCCCATATGAAGAGAGGCTAAAGAGACTGGGAATTCTCAGCTTAGAAAAGAGGAGACGGAGGGGGGATATGATAGAGGTCTATAAAAGCACGAGTGGTATGGAGAGGGTGCATCAAGAAAAGTTCTTCATTAGTTCCCATAATAGACGGACTAGAAGACACCAAATGAAATGAATGGGTAGCAGGCTTCAAACTAATAACAGAAAGTTCTTCTTCACAAAGCAAATAGTCAACCTGTGGAACTCCTTGCTGCAGGAGGCTGTGAAGGCTAGAACTAGAACAGAGTTTAAAGAGAAGTTAGATAAATTCATGGAGGCTGGGTCCATGGAGTGGTATTAGCCAGGAGATACAAATGGTGTCCCTGGCCTCTGTTTTGGAAGGCTGGAGATGGATGGCATGAGACAAATGGCTTGGTCATTGTCTTTGGTCCATCCCCTCCGGGGTAGCTGGTGTTGGCCACTGTCGGCTGACAGGCTACTGGGCTAGATGTACCTTTGGTCTGACCCAGTATGGCCATTGTAAGCTCAGGGCTCAGGGTTGGGGTTCTCAGTGCACCACCTTGATTTTCATGCACACCGGCTCCTGGGTGGCCAGGCTGGCAGCTATCCTGCCCTAGACGGCCGCTTTCCTGTGCCTAGTGCGGAGGTCGTGGATGAGGTCCACGATCTCCGCACTAGACCAGGCGGACGCCCGCCTCTTGCAGCCCCGGGCAGGCTCCTGGGAGCCGCCAGCCTGGTCCCAGGAAAGGGGGAGGGCTGGGGGGCATCGGGTGGCTGGCTCGAGCCTTGCCAGGTTCAGGGTCTGCTAGCTGGGTGCTGGCAGGCTTGCACCTGGCACGGGCATCGTAGCCAGCCCGTGCCCCTTTAAGGAGTCCGTGGCCGGGAGGGGGGCAATAGAGTTTCCCTGGTGTTGGCCAGAGTGACCACCAGGGAAAGCTGGGGAGGGCTAGCCTCCCACTAGTTCGAATTAAGGGGCTACACACCCCTTAAATCGAACTAGTAAGTTCGAACTAGGGTTAGTCCTCGTGGAATGAGGTTTACCTAGTTCGAACTATGCGCTCCGCTAGTTCGAATTAAGTTTAAACTAGCGGAGCGCTAGTGTTGCGCCTATCAAAGTTAATTCGAACTAACGTCTGTTAGTTCGAATTTACTTTGTAGTGTAGACATACCCTTAGATTTTCCAGAAATATCCAACCATAATATAAAATCAAACACAGAGTGCAGTAGTCAAATTGTCTTCGTTCTTGTGAGGTAAAGGATGGGGGCAGGTTAAAACTGGTTCTAGAATAGAACATTACCTTTCATTATGGAAATCCCTGAGTCTCTACCTAATACATATACGTAGGCACATGCATACAAAATTACACCCAGAAATATTCACGGTCCTTCACAGCAAGTGTCTTTCAATTGCTCTCATTTTACATGCCAGAGAAGTCTGACATACACTTTGATCCATTGCCTTCATCTGGACTTTGAGCAACTAAACTGGGAGTTTGTCTGTCAAAGAGATCCCTTCTAAAACCAGTTCTTCCCTCAGCTGGTGGAGTTAATGCTGGGGGTCCTGTCTCCATGGCTGGGGAAGGTCTCCCGCCAATGAAGATAGGATTGTTCAAATGGTCAAGGGATGTGTGTGTACAGGGCCGAAAGGCATCCTACCTAGAACTGAAAGACAGATGATGTGCACAGAGTTCAGGAGCAGAGAGCAAACAAAAGAGGAGTGGAGTAGGGATGGACATCTTGTCTACAACTCTTCAAGAAAATCTAGAAGCTACGCCTACATCAGTGGTTGCCAACCAGTAGATTGAGATCTATGGGTAGATCTTAGAGCCTCTGACAGGTGATCCTGATTGGTTTGGCCAGGAAGCTATCAAGCACTGACACCTCAGTTGCCCCTCTACCTGCTGTCATCCTGCTCATGCCCTCTGCCTTGGAGGTGTCTCTCCTGAGATCCTCCTGCTTGCTCTGCAGGGAGTGAGAAGGAGAAGAGGGGGACACTGATGTCAGGGGGTCCCTCCTCCCCCCACTTTTGTACCCCATCTCCACACACAGAAGGGGCTGGAGGGAGATTGGCAATGCAAATCGCTGTCACTCTCACACACTGTGTGTGTCTATCAGTCTCACAAACACACACTGTCCTTCACTCTCATTTCCCGACACAACACATAGGATATGTCTAGACTGCATCCCTCTGTTGGCAGAGGGATGCAGATTAGGCAGGTCAACATTGCAAATGAGGCAGGGATTTAAATATCCCGTGCCTAATTTGCATAAAAATGGCCACCGCATTTTGCTGACTCAGAACTTTGTCAGCAAAAAGCAGCAGTCTAGAGGGGGATCTGTCAAGAAAGAAAGCCTTTTCTGACAGAACCCTTATGCCTCACAAACACTAACCTTCCCCCCTTACCTGCACTCCGTTCTAAAACCTGATTTTAGTGCACAATTTTATATATGTTCGCTTTTTTTTTTAATTGTATCACTTTGGTATATATGGTCATGCCAATTTTTTTCCACAAATTGATCTGAGGAAATGGATCTGACGCACGAAAGCTCATCACCTAATAAACCATCTTGTTAGTCTTAAAGTGCTGCATAGTACTGTCTTTTGTTCCATATATGAGGGGTTATTGTTACTTCTTCTACTGCGTGCAAAGTGGGTTAGTTTTAGTTTTTGACTGGTCTGTGCCTTTCATAATTTTCATTTCTCTGTTATGCTTAAATTTAATGCTTTGGGTAGTGAGTTCTAAAACACCTAACCTGTCATGGCTGGAGTAATTATCCCTGTGGTAATTGCTGCTCTTGGAAGTGGCTGGCATGTGCCTGCAGCTCCTGAGAAAGGCAGAGCAGGGGGTCTCCACATGCTGACGTTGCCAGCAGACACCATTCCTGCAGCTCCCATTGATCAATAAAAGGGAACTGTGGCCAACAGAAGCTGTGAGCTCAGTGTCTGTAGATGAGGGACAACACATTGCACCAAAGAGCCATTGCTGTACATGCCAGCTGCTTTCAGGATTGGTGAAGGGCCAGGGCAGGAGTAAGCCTGCCTTAACCCCACAGCTCCACCATCCAGAAGCCATCTCAGTCAAACAGTGCCCAGTCAGAGCCTGCTTCCTGAACCCCTGTCCCAGCCTTGAACCTCCTCCTGCACCAACCTTGACCAACATGTGTCCCCCTGCACACAAACTACTTCCCAGAACTTGCACCTTGAAAACCCTCCTGGACCCCAATCCTCCACCCTGGGCTAAGCCCAGATCCCCTCCCACACTCGAAACTGCTTGGCCCAAGACCAGAGCCTGGACCTAAACCTCCTACCCAGCTTGGTGAAAGTGAATGAGGATGGAGGAGAACGAGGGATGGAGTGAGCAGGGTGAGGCCTCAGAGAAGAGGTGGAGCAGGGACAGGGCCTCAGAGAAGGAGCAGGTAGGAAGTTGGGCTAGGGTATTTGGGTTTGAGGTACAGTAATTTCTCATTTAAAACACAGTAGATACGTTTCAGAAAATGATCGTGCTAAGTGAAAATGTGTTATGTGGGGTCTATTTTCCCATTGAAAATAATGGAAAAGGTGGGGGTTGCGTTTCAAGCACACATGCGCTCGCAGCTCCAGCCTGCATTTGTTAGCAGCTGGGACCAGGACATAAGGTTGGGGGAGAAAGGGGACTGGGTTATACAAGGGAGGAGAGGTGTTTGGCTCAGGAGAAGGGAAGGGAAGGACAGGGGAGGGGGCTTGCAGCCAGTGGCTGGGTTTCCCCAGCTGGCCGGTCACCTGCAGCTGCGCGGGGCTTCCTCTGCCTCCATACAAAGTGGTGGCGGTTTGCCGCTCACAGCGCAGTTCCCCAGTGACCCCCTCTGGCCGGACGCAAGGCATCTGGCCAGAGGGGGTCACTGGGGAACTGTGTGGTGAGTGGCAAACCTCCACCGCTTTGTAAGGAGGCAGAGGGAGCCCTGGACAGCTGCGCGAGGCTTCCCCTGACTTGCTGCAAAGCGGAAGAGGTTTGCCACTCACAGCGCCATTCCCCGGTGACCGCATCTGACAGGACGCAAGGCATTCGGCCAGAGGGTTCACCGGGGAACGGCGCAGTGAGCAGCAAACCTGTGCCGCTTTGTAAGGAGCCAAAGGAAGCCTTGTGCAGGTGCTGGCCACCGGCCGGCCCTAGAAGAAATCGTGCTATTGCAGGGACGGGGTCGTGTTGTTTGAAAAATGTTCCCTAAAAAACAAATCGTGCTATTGTGAAAACATGTTAAGTGAGGAATTACTGTAGATCTTACATTGCACTTAAATTGAAAAAGCGATCTTGTGGTTAAAAAGGTTGGAGACCACTGGCTTACATGAAAGGTTAGAGTTGTGAATTCCAACTCATATACACATTCTGGGCCAGCTTGATGAGAATATGAATAGTAGTATAGGAGCAGTGGTGGCAAAGGCACAAGTTAACCATGCTGAGTACATACCTGCTGGGACCCCATTGCTACATACTTGGCAAGATTAAGCCCTGTTGCTGGCCATGTTATATATATTTTGGGCTAGCTCAATGAGTGCTAGTGCAAGTATTTATAGGAGAGCTGGGATCCAACATCCCAACTCATCATATAGATGTTGCCATGAAGCTATTGTGTGAAATAACATGTCAGTGATAAGTGTAGTCATTCTCTGACCTGGAAGGAAGCATTCTCTCTCTCCTACTCCCTCTCACAGCTACTCAATGGCATGCTCAGCTCTCCTGTCTCTCTGGGAGATGCTTGTATAGCCCTAGACCATTATAGTGTCCAAGATGGATAGTGTCTATATTGTAAGAACACAGACACTTGAAAGATTGTTGTTCCTTTTCTGTATTTATAGGTATGTGGGTATAGATGGATCTAGGTAAAGTGTTTATCTCCAACAGAGTTATTCATGTTTTGAGACATTTCTTCTTGTCTTTGTTGATCTTTGGAGGTTTCTCACATTTCATTTTCTTATCTGACCTCTTTTGCAGTTTAAACAAGGTGCATCATAAAAGGGAACTGAAATCTTTGAAGAGCAGCAGAGAAAAGTATCAGTCTGTTTATACAGCTTGCACTAGTGCCAGGACCTACAAGAATTCTCTTTGTATTTCAAATATATCTCATATTTGTTTTCATTTTTCAGTAGCTCCTTCTATATGGTCATTTGGGTGTCCTGCAGCTGCTCTGTAAATCCCCTAGTAAAAATATTCCCAGGATGTTAATGTTACTGTAGAGAGTCTGCATTGTGTCCACACAGAACATCTATCCCTACCTTGGGTACACAGCCATGTATGTGATTTTTTGCCATCTGGATACCACTTGGCTGTGGAACTGGTAGCTCTGCAGAAACAAAATCAGTTTGTGTATTTTGCTTATTTTATTTGAATTGTTTTTAATTTTCTCCCTTTGTAGTGCAAGTCTCATCCCCATAAATATCCCCTCTTTTTTAAATAATGTTTTAAATATTTTTTTAAAATAAATAATAATAATTTATTTTATAAATAATGTCAAGCAGACAGAAGAATGTACCTTGTACATAATAAAAAATAAATGCCAAAAAATCCACATTAATATTATCCCAGACTTTGTCAGTAGTGAGGTCTCTTCTTTCATTTGAACCTCTATAAACTGTACCCTACTTTGCACCCACTGACCCCCCCTTCTTCACAAAAAACCAAAAACAAGGCACTATTGAACTGTGTGTGAGTTTTCTGACTAGATCAGAAGTAAATACTATAGCAGAAGATAATCACTGATATAACATTTGACAAGTTCAATAAAAGACAAGGTCAGCTTTATACAAGGATATAATTGTATCTCAACCAAAGGGAACTTAGGGTGCATCTACCTAGGAAGGCAAAAGTCAAATTAAGATACAAAAGTCAAATTAAGATGTAACTTCAGCTACACCAATTGCACAGATGAAGTCGAAATAGCTTAATTAGGCTTTTGCTGCTGTCTACACAGCAGGAATTCGAAGGAAGAACGCACTTCCTTCAACTTCCATTACTCCTCGTGAAATGAGGGTTACCGGAGTCAGAGTAAGAAGTCCTCCATCTCAACATTAGTTTGAAATAATGGCTTGTTATGAAGCCGCGCATTTTGTTTTTTCAAAATAACTTCAGTTATTCCAAAATAACGCTGCTATGTAGATGTGCCCCTTGTGATCAAATAGTTAACCACTTCCCTGAGGAGCTCTGTGGACAGATAATGTAAGTAGTTAAACCTCATTGTTTCTTGTTTAACTTGGCTCTTTAAATGGTGAAACTTTTTCCTCATGTACAACAGATCTTATGCCAAAGCCAGCTGCGTATCCACAAGGCAAGCCAAACACCTGTTAGTCAGTAAACTTGTGTAGGTAATAAATTTGCATGGAAACCAGAACCATTTCTTAACCGCAATAAAAATGCCATGGAAATTGACAAAGATAAGTGAATTAAGGAGGGTGAAGATACTGCACATTTTTGTAAAAAGTAGTCCTCAGGTGAAAATACACTGAGGTCTTTATATAGCCACAACCGCACGCAAGCTTCAGGAAACATCAATAGCAATTGTCTCCTGTTTTACATGTTTTACATGTTAAATGTAGCACTGCAATTCATTCGTAAATTTTCTAGAAGCAGGAAACCCACAAATATTTTGAAGCTCTAGAAAATGGTCAAGGGTGTGATAATTGCAGTTGGGAAAATAATTATGTATTGTTGTTGTTCGTCCATCGTATTCGAAGAGGACCTTGACATCTAACGGGTTATGGGCTGTTCATGGTGTGTCCGCAAATGGCTGATAAGGCCGATACGAGCACGGAATGTTCTACCACATGTTGGGCAGACATGTGTGGGCACCACTGTTGCAGCAGTGTATTATGTATTAATTGTTTATTGAAGTAATGTTTCTTCTTTTTCTGTTTCCAAATAGCCTGCAAATACATCAAGATTGTCTTCAATTAACTGAAAAATGCTGTAAATAGTTCTTGATGTATACATTTTCACCCAAAATTTGCAAGTATTTATAGGAGAGCTGGGATCCAACATCCCAACTCATCATATAGATGTTGCCATGAAGCTATTGTGTGAAATAACATGTCAGTGATAAGTGTAGTCATTCTCTGACCTGGAAGGAAGCATTCTCTCTCTCCTACTCCCTCTCACAGCTACTCAATGGCATGCTCAGCTCTCCTGTCTCTCTGGGAGATGCTTGTATAGCCCTAGACCATTATAGTGTCCAAGATGGATAGTGTCTATATTGTAAGAACACAGACACTTGAAAGATTGTTGTTCCTTTTCTGTATTTATAGGTATGTGGGTATAGATGGATCTAGGTAAAGTGTTTATCTCCAACAGAGTTATTCATGTTTTGAGACATTTCTTCTTGTCTTTGTTGATCTTTGGAGGTTTCTCACATTTCATTTTCTTATCTGACCTCTTTTGCAGTTTAAACAAGGTGCATCATAAAAGGGAACTGAAATCTTTGAAGAGCAGCAGAGAAAAGTATCAGTCTGTTTATACAGCTTGCACTAGTGCCAGGACCTACAAGAATTCTCTTTGTATTTCAAATATATCTCATATTTGTTTTCATTTTTCAGTAGCTCCTTCTATATGGTCATTTGGGTGTCCTGCAGCTGCTCTGTAAATCCCCTAGTAAAAATATTCCCAGGATGTTAATGTTACTGTAGAGAGTCTGCATTGTGTCCACACAGAACATCTATCCCTACCTTGGGTACACAGCCATGTATGTGATTTTTTGCCATCTGGATACCACTTGGCTGTGGAACTGGTAGCTCTGCAGAAACAAAATCAGTTTGTGTATTTTGCTTATTTTATTTGAATTGTTTTTAATTTTCTCCCTTTGTAGTGCAAGTCTCATCCCCATAAATATCCCCTCTTTTTTAAATAATGTTTTAAATATTTTTTTAAAATAAATAATAATAATTTATTTTATAAATAATGTCAAGCAGACAGAAGAATGTACCTTGTACATAATAAAAAATAAATGCCAAAAAATCCACATTAATATTATCCCAGACTTTGTCAGTAGTGAGGTCTCTTCTTTCATTTGAACCTCTATAAACTGTACCCTACTTTGCACCCACTGACCCCCCCTTCTTCACAAAAAACCAAAAACAAGGCACTATTGAACTGTGTGTGAGTTTTCTGACTAGATCAGAAGTAAATACTATAGCAGAAGATAATCACTGATATAACATTTGACAAGTTCAATAAAAGACAAGGTCAGCTTTATACAAGGATATAATTGTATCTCAACCAAAGGGAACTTAGGGTGCATCTACCTAGGAAGGCAAAAGTCAAATTAAGATACAAAAGTCAAATTAAGATGTAACTTCAGCTACACCAATTGCACAGATGAAGTCGAAATAGCTTAATTAGGCTTTTGCTGCTGTCTACACAGCAGGAATTCGAAGGAAGAACGCACTTCCTTCAACTTCCATTACTCCTCGTGAAATGAGGGTTACCGGAGTCAGAGTAAGAAGTCCTCCATCTCAACATTAGTTTGAAATAATGGCTTGTTATGAAGCCGCGCATTTTGTTTTTTCAAAATAACTTCAGTTATTCCAAAATAACGCTGCTATGTAGATGTGCCCCTTGTGATCAAATAGTTAACCACTTCCCTGAGGAGCTCTGTGGACAGATAATGTAAGTAGTTAAACCTCATTGTTTCTTGTTTAACTTGGCTCTTTAAATGGTGAAACTTTTTCCTCATGTACAACAGATCTTATGCCAAAGCCAGCTGCGTATCCACAAGGCAAGCCAAACACCTGTTAGTCAGTAAACTTGTGTAGGTAATAAATTTGCATGGAAACCAGAACCATTTCTTAACCGCAATAAAAATGCCATGGAAATTGACAAAGATAAGTGAATTAAGGAGGGTGAAGATACTGCACATTTTTGTAAAAAGTAGTCCTCAGGTGAAAATACACTGAGGTCTTTATATAGCCACAACCGCACGCAAGCTTCAGGAAACATCAATAGCAATTGTCTCCTGTTTTACATGTTTTACATGTTAAATGTAGCACTGCAATTCATTCGTAAATTTTCTAGAAGCAGGAAACCCACAAATATTTTGAAGCTCTAGAAAATGGTCAAGGGTGTGATAATTGCAGTTGGGAAAATAATTATGTATTGTTGTTGTTCGTCCATCGTATTCGAAGAGGACCTTGACATCTAACGGGTTATGGGCTGTTCATGGTGTGTCCGCAAATGGCTGATAAGGCCGATACGAGCACGGAATGTTCTACCACATGTTGGGCAGACATGTGTGGGCACCACTGTTGCAGCAGTGTATTATGTATTAATTGTTTATTGAAGTAATGTTTCTTCTTTTTCTGTTTCCAAATAGCCTGCAAATACATCAAGATTGTCTTCAATTAACTGAAAAATGCTGTAAATAGTTCTTGATGTATACATTTTCACCCAAAATTTGCTCATGCAGTTACACATGCAAATCTGTAATCACACATGTGCTTTATTTATGTGTGAAATTACTACAACTGGGAGAGCAATTATAAAGCAGATGTGGAACTGTGGCCCAACACAAAGAATTAAGTTCTGAATATGATAAAAAATAACCTTGCTCGTTGTTACTTGTTGATCTAAATCAGATAGCCCATGCTTCAGGGTCAAGTTTCAACTCTGAATTTCCAGTAACCTATAGTTCATATCCAAGGTTTTGATTCAAGTTTTTGCGGGATCAGGGTCCAGTTTTAGAATCTGAATAGTTTCAGAAGTGAGGTTTGTCCATTATTTTGGCTTAGGGACATTTCTACTTGTTAGTCTGATAATAAAAGAGAATGGCATCTAGTTTAGGTGTTTTCTACATATTTCTGTACTGCCAGCATCATAAATTAAGTTATTCCATTTCAATAACAAGGTTCACCTCACACTGGCAATAGGTTTACATGAGTGTTTAAGCGAGCACAATTTCAAAATTTTCAGAGATTCAATTTAAATAGTTAGCCATGCAACTTGTATTCTAAATTCTCTAGTCTTGTAGCAGACTGAAAATCAAGCTCTCCAATGAAATTTTGAGTACTTGTGGCTATGGATGAACTGTGGAAAGGTATAGGAAGTGAAATTTTAAAAAAGAATGTTGGCAAATATTTTTAGCCTTCAACAAAATGTAAGTTCTGTATTTTAAGACTGTTCAGATTGGCTCAGAAAAGTCACTTGATCATGTACTTCAATTTATCATTCTGTACAGTGAATATAATAATATTAATTTAATACATATATAATTCACAAATTGGTGTCTTATCTTGATCAGCATCCATATATGTACATCAGATTTATCATAAATATTTATAATAATTAGAATTTATGTAGCTCTTAAATGAGTGTAACAATAAATCCAGAGGGAATGCCAGGTGAATGTATGTACTTTGTGAAAGGGATAAAATATGCTGGATACTACATATGATAATATAATATTTGTGGTGATAATATAAATTATCATAGGGTGAAATTCAGGGATTATATATAGATTGTAAACAAGTATTTGAACCAAATGTATTGATGACACAAAGGCTAGCACAACCTTGATTTAAAAATTGCCAGTGACAGAGAATCTACCCTGATGCTTAGTAATTTGTTCCAAAAATTAATTACTCTCACAATTAACAACATACTCCTTTTTTATGCTCAGGGACTGTTTCATCACTGGATTACTCCAGTTTTATGCTCGTGTAATATCACTTACATGAGGTGAATCTGCCCTAGGAAATAACCAGATCTGGTGTAGTAAGTATATGCAATATTGATAGCATATACATTTAATATGGGCATGTCTACACAGAGAAATTATTTCAGAATAACTCCCCTCATTTCAAAATAATAAGCAGAGCATCCACACTACCATGCTGTTATTTCTAAATAAAGGGCTGTTTTTTTCAAAATAATAACCTCTGCTTGTAAACAGGCATAAGATTATTTTGAAATAGTAATTTTGGAAGTTATTATTAAAAAGAGCCTACCTTATCAAATAAGGAAAGAGAACTTTAGCAGGAACTAAAGAGAATTGCTGAAGACAGTTCTAGTTAGTCTTTTATTTGTTTTTCTTAACTCATTCTCTTAACCCACACACAACAACACCCACTGGAAGCTAAACTGGTTTGAGTTGTATTCATTTTTACAACACCTTACCCAAAGCCGTTATTTTATGCACCGATTTACATGACCTCTGTATCTAACACATAGCTACCAGCCAAGAGATGCTTATTTTAACTCCATCCCCCGCAGAATTTCTGTTTTCTTTTTCTTTCATTTTTTCACCCTTGCTGTTTTGCAACAATAGTTCATTTTATCATGTTTAAACCAAATGCCAGATAAGTTTTCAGAAATAAAGATAAATACACAGACAGCACAATCCAGATCAAGAGTGATAGGAAAGAATGGAAAAACAAAAACACGCAAAAAAGGCAGTGGCTGAAAGAGAGAGAGTGAATGGGATATTCATGCAAGGCTGGCTTTAAAGCCCCGGACTTTCCCTACCATATAACACTCAAGCCACCTACAGGTGTGCACCACATGAGCCGGTAAAAATGTACTTGTGAAAGGCTTGATGACAGTTCTGTATCTGTAATTCATTCAATTCCAATGTGCATCTGTTAGCTATAGCACAATGAACAATAATGTTATAATCTAAGGGCCTGACAGCATTTCCATTATAAACAGGCTTTGTAATCCGACTGTAAAAATGCACTCCAGACTAAAACTTGGCAGATAGAATCAAAGCTCCAGTAAATAGATGGTTGTCTTCCAAATGGTGGCCAGACAATCAAGTGGACTTGACCAATTAACAGAATTCCCCATCTGGTGAGGACCATTAGCAGCAGCACTATCAAAAAAGATATTTGCTCCTCTGGCTGAACCAACCAAACTCAGCTGGAAACTCCTAGGGTAGGCACAGCTGGATGTTGTGTTTTCGACAGAAGCAAAGTTACGAGTTCTCTGGCTTCAGATGTCTTTTACTTCCTAATAACAAAGATGGCTTCAGTTATGGAAAACTGGTTATGTCTAATTGTGTTAAATATTGAGAAAAGTAAACATTACAATTGAAAACAGCTGGGATCATTGTGGAGATTTAAAAATTATTTGCCGTGCATGAACAGTGTTGTTTGACAAATATTTTCCCTAAGGGATGTGACTACTCAGTGTACATTCAGTTTTACCTGATTATTCAGTTCACTTTGTACCAATGAAATATGCATTATAAATACTGTTATGTTATCTTAACAGGAGTACCCATAATGTGATAGGCATCATCCACCTTTAGGAAAGCATGCTTCCTGGCCCAGAAATCTTGACATCTAAGATTGCTTATATCAGTCCAATACATAAGGAATAACACTAAGGGCATGTCTACACAGCAGGGCTAAACTCTAATTAAGATACCTAACTTGACCTATGCTAATTGTGTAGCTTAAGGCTATGTCCACACTGCAGAGAAAAGTAGGAAAAAGATAAGCAAATTGCGAACCATAATTTGTGTTTCTTTTTCCACTTTTTTTTCCTAAAGAGGCTTTTCCAAAATTTGGCTTCTCTACACAGGGCCAAATTTCAGAAAAAAACTCCTCTTTCTGAACATTCCTTATTCCCCTCACCTAGAGGAATACAGGGATGCCGAAAGAACACGTCTGCTTTTTTGGAAATAGCTTATTTTGACTTTTGACACAGTAGTTATTTTAAGATAGAGCACTCTTCCCCCGACTTCCCTTACTCCTCATACAATGAGGGCTGTGTCTAGACTGGCAAGTTTTTCCGCAAAATCATCTGCTTTTGCGGAAAAACTTGCCAGCTGTCTACACTGGCCGCTTGAATTTCCGGAAAAACACTGATGATCTCATGTAAGATCGTCAGTGCTTTTCCAGAAATACTATGCTGCTCCCGTTCGGGCAAAAGTCTTTTTCCAAAAGACTTTTGTGCAAAAGGGCCAGTGTAAACAGCACAGTAGTGTTTTCCGCAAAAAAGCCCCGATCGCGAAAATGGCGATCGGGGCTTTTTTGCGGAAAACCGCATCTAGATTGGCCACAGACATTTTTCCGCAAAAAGTGCTTTTGCGGAAAAACATCCTGCCAATCTAGACGTGCTTTTCTGAAAATGCTTTTAACGGAAAAGATTTCAGTTAAAAGCATTTTCGGAAAATCATGCCAGTGTAGACATAGCCTGAGGGTATGTCTAGACTGCATCCTTCTGTTGGCAGAGGGATGCAGATTAGGCAGGTCGACATTGCAAATGAGGCAGGGATTTAAATATCCCATGCCCAATTAGCATAAAAATATCCGCCGTGTTTTGCCGACTCAACCCTTTGTCTGCAAAAAGCAGCAGTCTAGAGGGGGCTCTATCGAGAAAGAAATCCTTTTTCGACAGATCCCTTATGCCTCCTGCAAGGAGGTTTACAGGATCTGTCGAAAAAGGCTTTCTTTCTCGACAGATCCCCCTCTAGACTGATGCTTTTTGCCAACAAAGTGCTGAGTCGGCAAAACGTGGTGGCCATTTTTATGGAAATTAGGCATGGGATATTTAAATCCCTTCCTTATTTGTAATGTCGACCTGCCTAATCTGCATCCCTATGCCAACAGAGGGATGCAGTCTAGACATATTCTGAGTGTTACAGGAGTCAGAGTAAGCAGTCCTTCAGGTCGACATTATTTTCACACTATGTCAAAATAATTGCTTGTGTATAGATGCTGATTATGGGGTTTTTTGGAATAACACTAGTTATTCCAAAATAATGCTGCTGTGTAGACATAGCCTTAATGTTTACTGAATGTTTTCTGCCCTTCAATGACCTCTGTAATCATATTAATAATGGCTGTGGATTTAGAGGCTCAGCTAGTGCAAACAGGCATACCTCCCCTGACTTTTATGCTAAATCTTAATTGCCAAAAAAAAAAGAGATAGAGATGTGTTTTTACACTGAAAGCTGCTAAATTGAGATGTCTATGACAATATAAAATCCTAGGGGAGACAAGGTACGGACAATTTTTATCCTCAGTGGAGGTACTCAAGGTCACCGCTGTACCCACAAACTAGGGTTTACCTCAAATGGCTACACTGAGGTAAAAACTGGCTGTGTCTTTTCTCCAATGGGATTTTGCATCTAGCTAGCTAACACCATTTAGTTAACTCAATTGAAGAACACACCTTTGTTTGCAGCTTCGGTTAATGGACATATTCATGATTTACACCAGCTGACGAGCTGTCTCCTTAGTTTACATGTATAAATCAGCACTAATCCCTAACAATCCCAAATGGAATCTTTTGCAAAGAAAGCATCTGCAGGTCAAATTAATCTATCAATGAAATGTGGCCAAATTAGCAATGGATTATGGGTAGTGCATAGCATCACTACACCTTAAATATAGTGTCTGGTTGAAAATACAGGGGAAATAATGCAAACAGAGATAACTAATGGAGTTGAAATTTGGACAGGACATTGAAACAAATAGCTCATAATCTTCCACAAAATGCCAAGGATTCTTTACCTTAGTGCTTAGGACTTTGAGTTTATGTCTCAGACAAATAAAATTTCTTGGCTGACTGCTATCTATCAGTAATTGCAATAGTCCATACTTTTTCCTGTACTGCACTGTATTCTTTTAACCTTCTCTCTACCTTTCACCTCCACCCTATGGACAGATGTTATCCACAAATTCTTTGAAGGGATCTCAGAGCTTGGTGTCAGATTTCAGCCTTTAAAATAGATGATTTAAAAAATAAAACAAATCATCTCTCAAACACTACATGTAACCATAGTAATAATAGGAACTTTAATGCTTGAAAGGAATTAGTAGACTGGATAATTCAAGGAACTAGTGAAGTGTTAAAGAAACTTTTAATTCTACACTACCACTGAAATGGCCCAAGTAATTAATAATAAAGATGCTGTGCCATAATAATATTATGGGTGTTTGGAAACCAATGTAAAATGAATGGGTGGATGTAGACCAGTTCCTGAAGGACTGGTATCCACTTAATCATGACAATATATACCCACTGGCAGTCATAGCATAGAACATGAGAAAAAATATAAGAACAGCCATATTAGGTCAGACCAAAGGTCCATCTAGCCCAGTACCCTTTCTCTGATAGTGGTCAATGCCAGGTGCTACAGATGAAGAGAATAGAACAGGTAATCCTCAAGTGATCCATTGCCTGTCACCGTAGGCAACTTGTACCTTTGAGGGGACACCCAGAAGAGAAAGGAGAGGGCATGAGTGAGCACCTCCTGGGTGCTATCACAAGTCACCTATGCCAAGGTGCCATTTCAGATTTTGGTGTGGGGGGGGGGTGACCTGTGTGTGCCATGATGGGGGGGGGGGGGAAGAGGAAAGAGAGTGAGAGCATGGGGGCAGACTGAGGACAGAGGTATCAGAAGTGTTACTGAGCATGCTCAGTACAAACCAAGCACCAAATGGGGAGGGGAGAACTAATCCCATCCACTCTCTTCCCCCCTCTCTCCCATCATTATCTCTTTCCAGAGGCTAAAGAGGCACTAGAAAACTCTTCTATTTTTGGCAGACAACTTAGTAGTTAGCTGATAGCAGCATTATATCTAATTCCTATATAAAAGAAAGAAAATTAAATAAATGTTAGACCCACTCAGCTCTAACACTAATATATTCTGACATCTTGTGTCAAGTCACTTAAGGGATGTGGGCTAGCCTTAAAATGTTAATGTATGTTCTTTGTTACTAACTCTGTGCAGAGAGACAAACCCTGTCAGGACTCCTGGGCTCTCTCTCTGCTCTGGAAGGGGAGTAGGATATAATGGGTAACAGCCAGGTGGCAGATACATTTCAGCTCTCTATAAGAACATCAGAATGGCCATACTGGGTCAAATCAAAGGTCCTTCTAGCCCAGTATGCTGTCTTCCAACAGTATCCAATGTCAGGTGCTTCAGAAGGAATAACAGAAGAAGCAGTCATCATGATCCATATCCCATCGCCCATTCCCAGCTTCTGGCACACAGAGGCTAGGGATACCATCCCTGCCCATTCTGACTAGTAGCCACTGATGGACATATCCTCCTTGAACTTATTTTATTTTTATTGGAACCCTGTTACAGTTTGTGACTTTTAACCATCTCCTGGAAAAGAGGTCCACAAGTTGACTGTGAAAAAATAATTTATTTTGTTTGTTTTAAATCTGCTGCCAATAAATGCGATTAGATCAGCTTCTTGTATTATGGTAGTGAAAGAAAGAGTAACATTGCCTTATTCTATTTTTCCACACCATTCATGATTTTCTAGACCTCTAACATGTCACCCTACACTTTAGTCATTTCTTTTCCAAGCTGAAAAGTCCCAGTCTTGTTAATCTCTCCTCATATGGAAGCTGTTTCTTACCCCTAGTCATTTCTGTTGCCCTTTCTGTACTTTTTCCAAATCTAATATATCTTTTTTTTTTAGATGGGGTGACTAGATCTGCATACAGTATTCAAGATGTGGGCATACATTGACTTTATGTAGAGGCAATGTAATAGTTTTTCTTATTATCTATTCCTTTCCTAATGATTTCCAAAATTCTGTTAGCTTTTTAGTTTTTAGACTGCCACTGAACATTGAGCAGATGTTTTGAAGAAACTATCCACAAGCATTCCAAGATCTCTTTCTTGAGTGGCTACAGCTATTTTGTATCTATATGGAGCATTCACACTAATGCTATTTCAAAATAACTATTTTGAAATAAGAGTTATTCACCAAGGAAAGCAGGAGTACAGATTTTGAAATAACTAGCCCATTATTTTGAAATAACGGACTTGGTATTGTGGACACTCTACTTATGTAGAAATAAGGAGGTTTATTTTGAAATTATTCAGTAGTGGAGTTCAGGGCACAGTTAAGGTTATATTTTTCCACGTGTATTATTTAGCACTTATTAACACTGAATTCCATCTGCCATTGTGTTGCCCAATCACCCAGTTTTGTGAATTCACTTTTTTAACTTTTTGCAGTCAACTTTGATTTTGTCCCTGTTCACTCACTTTTCAAGAACAATTATAAGTTTAACACAGTAATCCATATGCAAATCCCAGAAGCAAAACACACATTTCTACTCTTCCCCCCACCCCATCTTTTAAGTGGAGTACCCAATGATATTTTCATGTTGATCTTACAATCCTTCAATTACTCGAATGCCCAGCCTTTTGTTATTCTTAATCACCCCCTCCATCCCTTCCTCTTTTTATAAAAAACTCCCTGCCCCAAAGGCAAAGGTGCAAGCAGCTCAAACTCCATTGCATTTGAGACCTACCTGGTGTCATCCTTAAGCAGTCCCCAAGTATGAAAACAAAGGGTTCCAATTTCAGGGGGGGTATTGCTTTCTTAGACCCTCATAAATGGTGCCCTTGGCCTATGCCTGTCACCTATTCCCAGCTTCTGGTAAGCAAAGCCTAGGAACATCATCCTGGCTAATAACCATTGATGGACCTATCTTCCATGAACTTATATAGTTCTTTTTTATACCCTGTTAGAGTCTTGGCCTTCCCAACATCCTCTGGTAGGAGTTCCACAGGCTGACTGTGCATAATGTGAAGAAATACTTCCTTTTGTTTTTTTAAACCTGCTAACAGGCTAAGGATTGCATAGAATAGGAGACAAAAGGCCAATACCTCTTCATCTTAAGAGTGGGAGTGCTGACAGCACTGCGTGTTTTCGGTGATTAGATCATTTTATTTTGCAGCTCTGTCCGTCCATCATTTCTCACACAAAATAAATCCATTTTGAAATGAATTATATTACCTAATTTTTCTTAATATTGACTTTAAGAAAGATGAACAGAAGGACTCAGGACAAATGAAATAAAAATAAAAATGGGAAAATAAAGAACTTTTGCAGCTAATAAAATACTCTAACACTATGGGTGGTAGGTGGCAGAGAAAGGGAAGGGTGAATGGTGCACAGGCCCAGCCACCTTGGCCTCGGAGCATGGGGAGGTGGGTGCTTAGGGGCAACAATGCTCTATCCCTACAATAAGCGTTCTCGGGTGAAGTATGTGCGGGGGCAGGCAGTTGGTTTGAAAAGGCAATGCCTTCCTTTGTCTATTATACCCTCCGCCCCTGCCTGATACATAAAACTTCACTTACACCTAACTTTACTGATAGTAGAAAGGATTTTGAGTAGGCCGTTAAACAAAATCTGGGATACCGTGTTCTTTAATAACTAGCCATGATTCCTTTTAATATCTTTGAAAGGCTATTTAATACATTTGTAACCAATGAATATAAAGTATCTTGTCAGTCCATATGCTCCACTAGTTTCCTCGTGTAGGGTCCAGATCATTCTGTGAAGGACCCAGGGAAATGGACTATAGAAAGGTTATGCACCATTTGTACACAGTATATTAATAATAAAAGTCTTAGATGTGTAGGCAATGTATTAAAAAGATCAATTAATGTGTATTTTTTAGGAGAGAAACAGGCAATAAATCAAAAGTATTCCACATTGGAGACAGGGTATATTTTATAGTAGATTAGAGTATATCACAACATGGAAGGTGATTAACAGCATATTAGGCAATGATGTAAGTTCCATAAATGAGTTTACATTCTGCAGTGTAAATATTCAGCAATACTGGTGCTTGAACAAAGAAACCAGGATTACAAATGCAGTTTTGGACTAAGTCCAGTTAGCTTTCCAATAATTTATTTTGGCACAATTCATTTTTATATAAAATTATTTATCCCAAACCCCTCATTGTACTAGGGATATCATCCTTCATGTCTTAGGAAGAACAAATGAGTTACAATTATTTTTACAGAGAAGGCTTTAAAACAATTATGATTAAACTCTACCAAAAGTTTGCCTTCATAATCTGAATAACATGCCCCCCATTGCAAGTTAAATAAATCTAGAGCACCTCTGTACTCTCATACACATTCATGGGAATGTTCAGTTATAAAGCAAAAGTTTTTTAATATAAAACAATGTGGCTTTGTCTACACTGCTGGGTTTTTGCGCAAGAAGCTTTTTGAGGAAGAGATCTTCTGCAAAACCTTCATGCGTAAAAACACATCCACACCGCAAAAGCGCATCACAAAAGCAATGTGGTTTTGTGCAAGAGAGTGTCCACACTGCATGGACACTCTTGTGAAAGAGAGCTCTGATTGCCATTAACAGAATGGACATCAGAGTACCTGTGCATTTTCTGATAGGTTCTTTCTGAGTAAGAAACCCCTGTATAGCATCCACACATGCCTTTTTGTGTAAGAACTGTAGTGCAAAAAGGAGTTATTTCTCATGGGGACAGGAATAACTCTACTGTCAAACACCCTCTGTCCTGTCAATTTATTGTAATTTTTTTGCACAAAACCATGCTTGTGGTATGGACACTCCTCCAGTTTTTGCGCAAAAACCTTGTAGTGTAGACATAGTCTGTATGATTAACTTATGGAACCAAGAGATTACCCTGGCTTAACCAGGGTATGATCTAAAAATAAAAAGAGAGTCCTACAAAAAGTGGAAACTAGATTAAAGGATGTATACAAGCAAATAACACAAGTATGTAGGGGAGAAATTAGAAAGGTAAAGGCACAAAACGAGCATAATCTAGGTAGAGACATAAAGAGTAACAAGAAAACATTGTAAAAATATATAAGAAGCAAGTGGAAGACCAAAGAGAGAGTAGGCCCATTATTTAATGAAGAAGTAATGTGAAAAATGGCAAAGGTGCTTAATGACTTCTTTGCTTCAGTTTTCACCAAGAAGATTGGTCATCAATGGGGGACAAAATGAGATAAGTTCAGAAGTTAAAATAGGAAAAGAACAAGTTAAAATTATTTAGAAAATTTAGATGTCTTCAAGTCACCAGGGCCTAATGAAATGCATCATAGGATAATCAAGGATTAAAGAGGTATCTGAGCCATTATCTATCATCTGTGAAAGTCATGGAAGATTGGAAAGATTCCAGAAGACTGAAAAGGGGCAAATATAGTGTCCATCTATAAAAAGGGAAATAAGAACAAGCCAGGAAACCATGGACAAGTCAGCTTAACTTCTGTGCCAGGAAAGACAATGGAGCAAATAATTAAGAAATTCATTTGCAAACATCTGAAAGGTAATAAGGTGGTAAGCTATACTCAGTAGGGCAAGGCAAGGCAAACTGATAGCTTTCTTTGGTAGGATTACAAGTCTTGTATATAAGGGGAAAGTGGTGGATGTGGTATACCTAGTTTTTAGTAAAGCATTTGATAGAATCTTACACGACCTTCTTATCAATAAACTAGGGAAATACAATGTAAATGGAGCTACGATGAGAAATATGCATACCTGGTTGGATAACCATTCCCAGACAGTAGTTATCTATGGTTCACAGTCATGCTGGAAGAGTGTAACAGGTCAGGCTCTTCAGAGATCAGTTTTGGGACAGGTTCTGTTCAATATCTTCATCAATTATTTACATAATTGCACAGATAGTATGCTTATAAAGTTCGTAGCTGATACCAAGCTGGGAGGAGTTACATAACAATGAGAATTAAATACAGAAAGGGAAATACATGTACAGAGAAACAGGGAGGTCTTCAGTAACTTAGACAAATGGAAAATAAGAACAAATATTTTTCATACTGTATGCAGCCCTCCCACAATATACTGAAAATTGTCAATGTATTGAGACTGTTTCCTCCAAATAGTTAACTAGATAGCTTCAGTTTATTCGTCTTTTCTTCAGACCTTTTCTCAGTGGATGGGTTGCTGGACTATGTCAGACACCAGGGGTAAGTAAGTTCCAAAGCTGACGTCTCTTCACTGAAAATATCAGATTACAGAAATTCTAATCTTCAATTCTTGGAGACCTCAAGATAACCTGAAGGGCTGACAACCCTAAATTTGACTACCCTGAAAAGACTTCTGGAAAACCTGCAGTTCATTACATCATTGCCATCATTTGCAATAAACTATGATTCATCTGTACATATATTTTACCTACTTTAATCTCTCAAGAACTCTCATTTTTTTCTTAGTTAATAAATCTTTAGCTAGTTGATTATAGAATTGGCTGCTAGCATTGTCTGTGATGTACGAGTGGAGTACCAATTGATCAGAGTTAGGTGACTAAATATTCTGGGGTAGGGAGCAACCTGCTGTGGTTAAATTTTTGGTTTAAATCTTTTTATCACCAAGTTCAATTTGTCTGGGTGGCAAGATTTGTAAAATGAGCTAGGAATTCACATTTGTTACTGACACAATGAAATGTTATTGTGGAACATAATACCAGTTTTGGATATCTGTCCTGAAATTTAATATATACTCTTTGGTGACAGAAAGATAGTATGGATGAAAGTGTAATTGTCGCCTTTAAGTGTCTCCTGAGAACAACTCCCTTAATTTGGTCACAGTCTGTCTCCTCCACTATACAATATGTAAGTCAGAGAGCCAAAAGAAGGAAATATCGTGACACCAAATATAGATGTGATTTCATTTGTTCTTTGATGTCATAACTACATGATAAAAAAGCATTACATACGCAGCAAACTTCATGCTGTCCCATCTTAGGGATAACTCGTTCACCTTGGTATCATTAACTGCTGTGGAAAGTCTAGCTCTCTGGCTGCATGAGAAGGTTTTATTATTATTATTAATTATTATTATTATTATTGGTTGTGCAATATATTACAACGGTTGCAAAAAGACTCAAATGATATAAATTACAGGCAGTGAGGGGATTTCTCCAGCTCTCTCCACGTTTAATAAGGTACAGTAATAGAAAAGGAAAGTTTTCAAGTGCCACTAAAGCCCATCTGATGGATTCCATATGTAGATCATGTTCAGAAAACCTATCATTTGTTTACTTTTTTGCCCCCCAAAAAATGAAAGCACTGAGATTACTAAATATATCTCTGTGTGTTTATTAATTCTTGTACTGCTCTTGGAAGATTGTAACATGGATACATTTATGTGATATGTAGAACTGTAAATAGCCACTTATTGCCTTGGTCCACAGTGCCAGGCCAAACAACATTGTCTTAGCTATAAATAAAATTAGTGGACACTTAAGTTATAGAAAGGAAATATGCAGAGGTGAACACATTTTAGATTTGTTTATTTTACTAGGCAATTTTTTATTCCAGTGGATTTAAATAAAACACAGAGGGTATGTCTACACTACCATCCTAGTTCGAACTAGGGTGGTTAATGTAGGCAACCGAAGTTGCAAATGAAGCCTGGGATTTAAATATCCCGGGATTTGTTTGCATCTTGCTGGGTGCCGCCATTTGTAAAGCCCCGGTAGTTCGGACTCCGTGCCCGCGGCTACACGCGGCACGGAGTAGATAGTTCGGATTAGGCTCTCTAATCCGAACTACCGTTACTCCTCATGGAATGAGGTATACCGGTAGTTCGGATTAGAGAGCCTCATCCAAACTACCTACTCCGTGCCGCATGTAGCCGTGGGCATGGAGTCTGAACTACCGGGGCTTTAAAAATGGCGGCGCCCGGCAAGATGCAAATGAAGCCCGGGATATTTAAATCCCGGGCTTCATTTGCAACTTCGGTTGCCTACATTAACCACCCTAGTTCAAACTAGGGTGGTAGTGTAGACATATCCAGATTTAGAAAGGGGAGGGGGGAAGTAAATATAAAATAGACCAATCAATATTGCTCAGGATATAGAATTATATTCAAAACATGAACCAACTAGAGAACACTATACTTGTCCATCAAAAATTAACAATATAAAACAAATCAAGGCTTCAACCATGAATAAGAGTGTCCATACAGGAGTTTGTGAAATTGAAGTGAATTAGTTAAACTACATCAATGTTAGTCAGTTAGGATTAACTTCCTGAGTATCCCTGTGTAGACAAAACCTCATTCTTCAAGGCTGATTTCCAAAGATTTGTTTGGTCTGCTAATGCCCAAGTTTTTCTATGACACCTTAACAGCAAATTTGTACCTTTATTAGACATTATTAAACATTAAGACTAGGCCATTGGGATTGCTAGGAATGAGGGGAGTGTCACTCCTAATAAATATAAACTCCTACATCTACTAAGGAAAAGCAATAACACAATTATTTTATGGTTGAAAGGGGCATTTTTACTACAGCTATATTAAAGTGAGTTTATTTTCATCTCATCTCCTTAAGAATCTCATTATTTCTCTTTTAAATAAGCAGAATAGTTGTCACAAGAAAGGATATGATCATACACGGGATATGACCCACACAAGGAGTCCTGTATTAAGAAGTGGCATAAAGTTTCAGTTGAGGACAATCAGCTTTAATGCATTTGACAATGCCTCCATTTCTACCAGCTGCAGTCACCTTAAATTTGATCACCAAACAGGGAAAGTCAAATTCTAGAAATAGGCAACCAGTTTAAGTTTGTTGGTTTACTGGGACATGTATAATCAACTAATCCAGCAGATAATTAGTAGGGATTGCCAAATACCAAGGCAGGTGTTAGGTAAGAAAAAAATTCATTCTACATGTACTGATTCATACATGAGAAAACTTTCTAAAGGGAGTCAGCTGGAGAGTGTCATTATCTTGTACAAGATGCCTTCTGAGCACGTGCGGTCTTTGACAACTTTTACTTAACGTGGCTATTCAACCAAGAGTACCAATGACTTATACACAGAAAGAAAACTTTCCTCAAACTTTTGATGTCACAAAGCCATTGACTGACTTTAGAGATCAATATTTAGGCATCTCTGTAATATCAGGCCAGTCTGGGCACCACTGAGAGTGTCAGATCAGGATGAATTCATCAAAACCAGGGCTACTTACAGCACAAGACTGAGATCCTTCCCTATAATGGCAATGGCACCAGACCAGTCACACAGCACATTTCAGCTGCCCCTCTGGCCATCAGGAAGCCTCACAAGCAAAACCCCTTAAACATCCCAGTGTTCCCTGTGCCACAACCAGACCCGGGTGGCCTGTCTATATAGGTGAACTAGGCGGACACCTAGGGTGCCAAGTTAAATGGGGCACCAAATGGTAGCGCAATATCATAAAGGGGTTTGGAGGTGGGAGCACCGACTGCATGGGTCACGTAGGATGCCAGTTTCTGGCAACTAGTATAGGGCCACCCCCAACCAGACCTACACCTTACACAGGTGAAAGGTTATAAAACCAATCTCACCAACTCCAAACAGGTTTCTCCTGTCCCAAGGGAGCAGCCACAGTCCCAGGTCTTGATTCTTGGATCTTACCCAGAAGAGCACACTGTGCCAATCCTTTAGTATCTAAAATCTTAAGGTTTATTAATAAAAGAAAGAAAATTGTTGAGTGAGATTGTTAAGGAGAATACATTACATACATCAGTCACCAAGTTCTTGATGCAGGCTTTTAGCAGAGATGTTACAAAGAGCTGGCTTAAAAGTCTCTGGTGCATATCCCATCAGGATAGGGCTGCAAATCCTTCCCAGCTCTCTGTTATTAGCAAGGATGATTCTGGAATAAGGAGCAGGACTGAAGACAAGATGGAGTTGGCCTCATGGCACTTTTATAATCCTCATGTCTCCCAAAATGTATCTGGTCACATGATCAAGTCACATGTCTGTGTCTGACATGCAAGTAGCCATGATGCACTTGCTGGTCTGCAAACTTCCAGACTCATTTCTCATGTGCATATTGGCAACTCTGAGAGCCATTGTCCATGCAGCATCACTAATTAGCACCGCCATTCATTGAATAACCATCCCTCACCATAGGAGGTTGAGGCTAAAATGCTCTCTCCCAGGGTATGTCTACATAGCAGGGCTTAACTCAAAATAAGCTATGCAAATTGAGCTACATCAATCATGTATCTTATTTCGAAATAGCTTATTTTGAAATAGGGAATGTCTACACAGCACTTATTTCAAAATAGAGCATTATTCCTCCAATTTCCCTTAATCCTCATACAATGAGTAAGAAGTCCTTCAGCTTGACAGTATTTCAACATTATTTCAAAATAACTGCCTGAAGTGTAGACTTGGACTTAAGCTGTTTTGAAATAATGCTATAGCCCGTATTCATAACTTTACATATAAAAATCATACAAGTACATGAATAGCATGCAGAGAATCAGCAGAGCATAAGCTTTCATTTGACAACTCACATGGCCCGCTTTGTACAGAATTGGGAGGAAACACACACTAGTGGGTGCAGCAGTGATCTGTCTGTTCACATTAAAATCCAATAATGTAGCAATCTCAAACAACATTGACTTTTAGCATAAGCATAATTTTTACCCTCTAACAATTTTCCTTTTCTCAACTCTGATCTCTTGTGGATTATGTGTATACTTGTGTGCCAACATCTTTAATAATTCATACCTTGTTTCATGAAGATGCAACATTTGTGTTGAACTATTTTCCTATCCAATTCTTAAAGCTCCAGGCAAAACCTCACTTTGAATGTTTATATCTCCTAAACATAGGGCTGTACGATTTGTGTCTTTTTGAACCAGCAAAAATATCCATTATCATACAATATAAGTAAACTGTTGGTATGTTGATTCATGGTTTTACTATTCATCTGTTAACATTTCTACTTATTCCAATGAGTTTTTACCAAACGGGACATTATGGGACAAACGGGACAAAATGTGCTTTGCTTCCTATTGAGGATGTGGAAGTTCTGGTTGAACTAGTAAAGAAGAGACAGGCTTTGGTAGTTGTCCTAAGTATATGTGCATGCTGATAAAATACAGAAACTGTTTCAGGATAAAACAAGGGCTTCTCTAATTTTCATTCTTTATGACAATGTGACAGCTGTAAAAGTCATGTCAGTCTTCCATGGAAGACAGCTGGACTTAGTTCCCATGTCCTGAACCCTCACACCTCTTGCATTATGGCACTGGTCACCAAACAGTAGATTGGTATTGACCAATAGATCTTGGCGCCTCTTACAGGTGATCCTGACTGGTTTGGCCAGGAAACTATCAAGCGCTGGCACTTCAGTTGCCCCTCCACCCACTGTCATGCATGCCTTGGATATGTCCCCCTGAGAGCCTCCTGCTTTTTTTTCAGGGTATGGGAGGGAGCAGAGAGGGGACACTGATGTCAGGGTGTCTACTCTGCCCCACTCCTGGCTGTACCCCATCTCCATACAGAGAAGGGGATAGAGGGAACTTGTCAATGAAAATCTCTATGGGTATGTCTATACTACCCCCCTAGTTCGAACTAGCGGGTGTAATGTAGTCATACGGAGTTGCAAATGAAGCCCGGGATTTGAATTTTCCGGGCTTCATTTGCATAAAGCCGGCCGGCACCATTTTTAAATGCCGGCTAATTCGGACTCTGTGCCACGCGGCTACACGCGGCACGGACTAGCTAGTTCGGATTAGGCTTCCTAATCTGAACTAGCTGTACGCCTCGTTCCACGTGGAACCTAATCCGAACTAGCTAGTCCGTGCCGCGTGTAGCCGCACGGCACGAGGTCCGAACTAGCCGGCATTTAAAAATGGCGCCGGCCGGCTTTATGCAAATGAAGCCCAGGAAATTCAAATCCCGGGCTTCATTTGCAACTCCATATGACTACATTACCCCCCCTAGTTCGAACTAGGGGGGTAGGGTAGGCATACCCTGTCACTCTCTCACACTGTGTGTGTTTCTGTCATCCTCATAAACACACACTGTCCTTCACTCTCATCTCCCGACCCAACACATACATGGGGCACTATTGTTACTTCTTTTATTGCTTTCAAAGGGGATTATTTTTGGTTTTGACTTGTCCATGAATTTCATAATTTTCATTTCTCTCTTACACTTAAATTTAATTCTTTGAGTAGTGAGTTCTAAAATGCCTAACCTGTCATGGCTGGAGTAATTATCCATGAGGTAACTGCTGCTCCTGGCAGTGGCTGGCATATGCCTGCAGCCCCTGAGAAAGGCAGAGCAGGGGGGTCTCCACATTCTGTCCTTGCCTGCAGACACCACTCCTGCAGCTCACATTGATAAATAACGGGAAACCGTGGCCAGTAGAAGCTGTAGTGTCAGTGCGTATAAATGAGGGGCAGCACATGGTGCCATGGAACCATTTCTGTACATGCCAGCTGCTTTCAGGAGAGATTCAGGGCCACAGCAGGAGTAATTCCATTTTAACCCCACTGCTCCACAACCCAGAAACCATCTCAGTTAAACCATGCCCATCCAGAGCCTGCTTCCTGAATCTCCTCCTACACCCAGCCTCCTGACCCAGACATGAGTCCCTCTGCACCCAAACTTCTTCTCAGAGCTTGCACCCTGATTTGTCCTGGACTCAAATCCCCTGACCTGGATTAAGCCCGGAGCCCCTCCCACACTGCAATCCTCTTGGCCCAAGACCAGAGACTGCACCCCAATCCTCTACCCCATCCTGAGAAAATGGGTGGGGGTGGGGATGAAGGGGGATGGAGTGAGCAGGGTGAGGCATTAGAGGAGAGGTGGGAAGGAAGTGGGGCAAAAAGGTTAAAAAGGTTGCAGACCACTGAATTATGGGAAAAATGAAGAAAGACTGTTCTCAGCACTTGGCAAAGAAGGAAAGTCAATCTTTTAACAGCTTTCCTTCTGGCTGTCAAAGAAAGGCTTGGGTGTTTCAAAGGACTCACATTCAATCCTCTTTGGCGAAAGAGAACAGCAGCTGCTACCAGGAATTGTGAAGGTTGGCACATATAAAATATGGGGGAAATTTGGACCATCCTGAGGAAAGAAGAAGTAATGTATCTTATTTCTGAGTCAGAAATCCAGTGGGTCAGATTCATCCCTGCTGTAACTCCAATGACTTCAATTAAGTTATGAAAGGTATTGGGTTTGAGTTACACATAGGATGTGACCAAAATGTATAAATATATAATGTAGAACAGATTTTAAGGTCTGTGATCATATCAGGCCATCTGTGGTTTAGAAATACCTTATTCTAAGGAACTGCAAGGCTCAGGGGATTGATAATGAAATATGATTTTTTTTACTATTTTGGCCATTCAATTCAACTGAAAAATAAATTCCTGGAAAGAACAAGATTCTCTGATGTGTTCTGGACACACAGACATCTGATGGCTGGAGTCATAAAAACAATGTGCAGCTTGTTTCTCCTCTCTAATGCCAATATAAATTAGGAATAATGCTACTGACATAAAAAATATTTGAGTGAAGTGATTAGAGAATCACACCTTATGATTGCACCTTAGTCTAGCCATCAGTTAATAGTCTAAATATGGAACCCAAATCCTCAGTTTCCACAATATATGCAAGTGTTTAAAATATACTTTTTTTCCAGGATATAACAAAAACAAACCCTATTTGAAGAGGGTAAAATATTCAATTCTTTTAGCCTATACTTGGTATGTACTATGCCAGACTGTGCCCCCCATGTATTCAAATTAATTTATTTCCTTTTCCCAACAAGAGATTCTGCCTTGCACAGCAAACATCATTAATACTTCAGCATGTACAAAGTTCTATTACTCATATGCCTGACTCTTTACATAAGATAAACCGATATCTGATTGTAGATGCCAAACAAAAGACAAGCGAAGAAGAGAAAAAGAGTATGCAAATAAGGTATCTACACATCACTGAAGTGTAGTCTGCAGTTTAATTTTCTCATAGAAAGCAAGAATTTGCCCAGAGGTTAAATTCAATTTTGTGTCTTCTTTTCTCATTTCATAATTGTGTTCTTGCTCCATTGCCATATGTATTACCATTATCAAACTACTGTATATTTGATGGTCGCCCATGGCTATGTAGCGGTCTGTGCTACTAGAAGACTGAACAGCATCAGGACTACATTAGCAATGGAATGTTTTATTTAAGAACTCAGTTGGTAACTTACTACCATATTTCCCTTTGCAATTTGCTCACCCTAATTGTTAAAACATTTCCTGCTATTTCAGAAGTGCAGAGACTACAAACACCTACAGATGAGACAGAATGTGCCTTTCTATTGAGAAGGATACTTTCACTACAATCATTTTTCATATTTTTTTTAAACTTTTTATTACACTACTCAATGTAGTTTTTTTTATTTGTGAACTCAAAAGGCTAAGCGTCTGAATGAATTAATAACATAGTAAGCTCAACCCTTCTCAATAAAACAACTCCTTGTTTATGTTCATTACAGTGACTCGTGATTGGTGTAACTCAAATGGCTCAGATTTGGATATCAGATATGCACTCCAAAAATGTAAGGGTTGATCTGAACCTCTTAGGTTTGGATATTGGGCTGGACAATCTGTGAAACCTGTCTCTCACAAGATAGCTCTTCTTTTTTGAGTCTTAATTTTGGTTTATAACCATCATATAGATATAGATTTAGATTATAGATATAGAATCTGAGAAAATTATTAGGGTAAAACCTAGGGTTTCACTTGTTAGAAGCTTTAGCAGTTTAACTTTATAGTTCAGGTATGTATGGACCCTTGCTCACATGAACACATTTTAATCATCAAGGATATGTCTACACTACTCCGCTAGTTCGAACTAGCGGGGTAATATATGCATACCGAACGTGCAAATGAAGCCCGGGATTTGAATTTCCCGGGCTTCATTTGCATAAGCGGGGAGCCGCCATTTTTAAATCCCCGCTGGTTCGAACCCCGTGTAGCGCGGCTACACGGGGCTCGAACTAGGTAGTTCGGACTAGGATTCCTATTCCGAACTACCTAGTTAGAGCCCCGTGTAGCTGCGCTACACGGGGTTCGAACCAGCGGGGATTTAAAAATGGCGGCTCCCCGCTTATGCAAATGAAGCCCAGGAAATTCAAATCCCGGGCTTCATTTGCACGTTCGGTATGCATACATTACCCCGCTAGTTCAAAATAGCGGGGTAGTGTAGACATACCCCTAGATAGTATCACTGACTTGGCTTCCACTGACTTCAGACTTCCCATATGACTTAAGTGATAGCAAATTTTGTGCTCTAAATCTGGACACTTATTGCTAAAGGTTGAATATCTGCTTATCACTTAGGCTGTCACTAGACTGGCATGATTTTGCGCAAATGCTTTTAATGGAAAAGTTTTTCTGTTAAAAGTATTTGCGGAAAAGAGCGTCTAGATTGGCATGGACACTTTTCCACAAAAGCACTTTTTCGCCATTTTCGCCATCAGGGCTTTTTTGCGCAAAACAATACCACGTTGTCTACACAGGCTTTTGCCTGAACGGGAGCAGCATAGTATTTCCGCAAGAACACTGACTATTTTACATGAGATCATCAGTGTTCTTGCGGAAATTCAAGTGGCCAGCGTAGACAGCTGGCAAGTTTTTCCACAAAAGCAATTGCTTTTGCGGAAAAACTTGCCAGTCTAGATGCAGCCTGTGGTTTTTTTGTGGAAGAGGATATGCAAATAGAATGTTCATTTGCATATCTTCTTGTGATTCTTTTTGCGGAAGAGGTTTTGCCACTAGAGTCCCGTGTAGACGGCCCCATTTGTTGGAAAAAAAAACACCCTTTTTTGAAAGTTCCTGTAAACTTCGATTTTTGTGGAATAAGGGATCTTTCAAAAAAAATGTTTTCTTTTTTTCATGAGAAATGGCCCCATCTACACAAGGCTCTTTAGCAGCAAATCTTCTTCCGCAAAAAGAATCGCAAGAAGATATGCAAATGAGTGCACCATTTGCATATCCTCTTCTGCAAAAAAAAAAAAAAAAAAAAAACCTCCGCAGTGTAGACATAGCCTTTGAGATATTGGTTAACTAATAACATATCACTGGTTGAAATCTGAATCAGACTGGCTTATGAGAAGAGAATGAGATATACAGAGCTTAGCATAAGCGCAACTAAGGAGGAATGAGAAAAGTAAGTATTTAAAGGGTGTAAAGACACTGGATAAAAGAATTGTTTAAAATGGTCTCAGCAGGCAGAGAACTAAGGGTAATGGGATGACCCTTGTGAAAAGAAAAGAGACTGAATATCAGGAAACGTTTCCTATGATCAAATCAATTAGTCCATTGACTAATCTTTCCAGGTTAATAATGGAGGCTCCCATGCTTAAGTGATTTAAAACTGGATAAGGCAAAGCTTTAGAAACTGTACTGAATAGAATAATCCTACATATATGCAGGGTATAAATGGGAGGAGTTGATTATATATTTTAATAGATATAAAAATGAGAGAGGGAACAATCTTTGTGCCAGTAAGAGCACATAAGCTTCAAGGTACAAAAAAGCTTCGTAGGAGTAACTTCATTTTAATAGCTCTAATTGAAAAAAAGAATGTGGATCCTATTATCTGGTTTCCCCTCCCCCCTTTTTAACACATTGTATGTGAAGGGAATACTAAAAGATAAGAGTTGAAAGATTTATTCTGTGGAAAGCAAGTTCTCTTTAATAACTGTTCTGCGGTTCTTATGGGAATACTGTAAAAGAAAAAAGTAGTGTTACTACTACTGCTTTGTTAAAAAGAAGCATCCATGAGAACTCTAGCTTCCAGCCATGTGACTAGACCTTTAATGGGGAACAGGAGATCTAACCACATGCATATATTCTGTTTTTTCTCAGAAATGAGACCTTATCTAAATCCCACCCACAGGCTAGTGCGCACCTGCATGTCCTCATTCTTTGCCCCACTTTTTAATCACATGCAAATTCCTTGGTTTACATATTGAAAATTCCCTGAATGGGGGAAAAAGAAAAGCACACTCACAAGTAACAACCAAGCCATAGTTCCTTAATGAATTATGTATTCTGTACAGGATATACTTATAGACATGACTTGAATTCCTATTCAGAGTACCAGACTGCATATTGCAACATGGAATTCACTTATTACAGAACAATATTTCAGTCAAGTCAACTGTCAGCAAAAGAAGAGGATATACAGATTTGCTTTAACTGAGAGGAATTATAAGTTTGATACTACACTGACACATTCTTAAATGATTTCACGCTGTAGGTCAAAATGGTACAAATGTATTCACACATCTCATAAATTAAAGCTTGTGAAAGCTAATGGGCATATGTGCATACAGATCAGTTTACTGGATGTGCTGATTTCTGCTGGCAAAATGCTAGTACAGTCTTTTATTCTCCTTTTAAATTGCAATTACAAATTCAGAGGCTGGATAGATACCTCATGAATAACTACATTTGAATTAACCCACTTTGAAAAATAAGTAGCAGGACTACATTGACACATGACAGTCATTTCAAACACTCACTTATTTATGGGTGGTCAAAAGGGGGGGTCCATTCTAGCAGGCAATAGTTTGTGGAAGTTTTGGAAGCTAAGAGGAAACTTCAGTCCTTAGAGTCTATAGCAATGGGCACAATAGAAAACCATAGATGAGTACTGAAAAAAAATCGTAAAACTAGAACTCATGAAAAAAATTAACTGAACTCTGTTAAAGGCTCTACTGTATTATAGAGTACTATGGAAAGTGAGTCAGTGAATTACATGTAGTATATGTAGAATAGTCAAAACTGTTGTCTACTTATTAAATGAAAGCTGAACTTCTACACTAATGCATGAAAGGGAATTTGTCAGGTGCTTATGGTGATATCTTTTTTAGCAATTCCCTGACTCGTATTTACCAATCAGGATTTTTCAAAGAAACAATTAACAACTCTAAGACCTGGGAGTTATTTTGAAATAACCCCCCTTATTTTGAAATACTAAGTGGAGCATCCACACTACCAAGAGTGTTATGAAATAATGGGCTGGTTATTTCAAAATCTGTACTCCTGCTTTCCTCAGGGAATAAGCTTATTTTGAAATAGTTATTTCAGGAGTTATTATTTTGAATAGTTGTTTCAAAACAATTTCATAGTGTAGACATGCCCTATATGTTATGTTCAATGGAAGGCCACATTCATAGTTAAGACTAACTACAGTCATTTAAAATGCAAATAAAATCCTGTGCTTGATTCTGATGAAAATCTTTAGCCTTCATTTTTAACTCATCTTCCTATCAACCAAAGTAAAATGCCGTTGTGTGTAGAAGTTCAGAACTCTCAGATTACTATCAGACTAAAATAATCTTGTGCTGGAATATGCTGCTATGATATATCTTTAAATTCAATTGCTCCCAGCAAAAATTCACTGCACATTAAGTTAATGATATACTTATGTGAGATGTAAAGTGCAAGCTAGTGTGTTCCATCAAAAAAGACTCAGAGTTAGTCACCACCATAAAGCAATGACACTTATTCAGTAGGCAGAGGGGTATGGATTCTCTCCCCCCTCATCTCAAGCTATGAAGCAATTACAATTTATTATCTTTAGGAGTGTGTTTTTTTCCAAGGGTAATAGACCCTTTGTATGAAGAGATTGTTACATGACCTTGGGTCACAAAAGGATGAAGCATTTCTACCAGTATCCACTTTCCATTCTATTATTGACACATAAATCAGACAAATATCAGCTAAAGTGGTTTAGGGAGAGGGGTCCTTTACCGAGGGGAATACTGTATGTACTTGAAGGATATAAACTCTCAAGAAAGCGATTCATTTTTAGGGCTGTCTCAGGGCCTGGGGAACTAGGAGTGATGAGATTAAATTGAGCAAAGGGAAATTAAGGTTGGATATCAGAATTTTCTTAAAAGATATTTTAAGATTGGGTGATAGTCTCTTAACATAGTACCTGTGCAAGGTGTAAGCAGATTGAGCAATTGCTTAGGGCCCCAAGCAGCTCAAGAGTAGCCTCGTTTGCTTTTTAGTACATGCTGTATGTGTGCAGAAGGGTCAAAATATTCCTATTTAGGGACCTCAAAGGGCTAGCACCATCTCTGCCTAAAGAAACTGGCAGAAGTCCCATGAATTATGCCATTTTCATCTTTCTTAGTGAAGCCACTTGTACATTTTCTGATGGAAAGTTGTCTGTTGGAAAATGATTTATTGAAAGTGAAATATTTTGCAAAAACATATCAACTTCAACAAAAAAAATCAAAACAAAAGTTGAAAGAAAGCATTCTGATAAGATTGCGACATTCAATTTCTACTTTTTAGAACAGATGTTCCAATTTTGTGTTGTAGAATCTCCATCATTGGAGCTATTTAAGAGCAAGTTAGATAAACATCTGTCAGGGATAATCTAAATAGTGCTTGGTCCTACTGTGAGGGCAGGGGACTGGACTTGATGACCTCTCGAGGTACCTTCCAGTTCTAGTATTCTATGATTTTATCAATTTTCCATTTCTAAAAGATTGTTTACATTGTTTTTATTCTAAATTATTGAATATCATCTAAATTTTTTAAAAAGGCAAAATCAGAACAAAATGCTTCAATTATGTCAAAACAGAATGTTGTGATGGCAATGTATTTGTTATTGTTTTTGTAAGATTTATTTTTTTGATAAATTTTACTAGCAAGAAATTTAAAACTTTTTGCTTTAGTTCCAGTCTGGAATGGAAAAAGTTTCAAAACCGTGAAACTTTCCCAAAACAAATAATCTGGTGTCCATTCCTTGTTCCTCAAATCTATTCATGCTTTCAAATCATTCACTGTATCATTCTACAAACACTTCCTGGTGTTGAGTGTGTTCACAATAGCTTGGTATGCTATCAATGGACAAAAATCATATGTTCCAATTTTCTAACTGAATTTGAATAATTGAGTATCAAGATTATTCTTCAAAGACCTGCATGTGTTAATTTGAACTTCACTTTCAGTAAATTTTCTCAAATATATATACTGTATATTCATGAAAAACTTCACAGGTAACTCACAAAAGTATCTATGAAAATAACCACAATATGGAATTGTGTACAGAGGAGACAAAATTTATACCTGATGGATTGTGATTTCAGTTTTCACTTATTTATTCATTTTTTTGGTTAGTTGTCCCTAAAGAAGGAATATAAATTATACAGATTTGTTCAAAGCAGAAAAACTGTGTTAGAACAAAATGTGTGTATGTACATACGCACAAAGACTAAGAGTATTTATAGATTCAATACAAACCTCATCTGCTTGAAAACTTCAAATCAAACCAAAAACCAACAGATGTTTCAGGGTTTACATCTAAAATTTTAGAAAGATACATAATTTATAACCTTGGTTTTGGTTTTATAACCTTCTTTATGATGGGAACAGAGTGAGGTGAATTGTTCTGTAAATAACAAGTCATGAGATGTTGAAACATATGTTGAAAAGCTTACTAGGCTGAATTCCATACTTAGATATTCTGGACTATACTTCATAGCTGAACATATTTAACTTCTGGTTAATACATTTCATATGATCAGATATCATTATTGACTCCTCTAGAGTATGTGGTGTAACAAAATGTATTTTAACTCAACACCTTCACTAAAAGGGAAATAAAGCAGCAATGTATTTTCATAGATATATTTCAAGGAAAGTGTTTGAATGTGTGTGTGTGTGTGTGTGTGTGTGAGAGAGAGAGAGAGAGAGAGAGAGAGAGAGAGAGAGAGAAGCATGCTTTATGGAGTTATTTTAGATAAGAACTTAGTAGTTTGGATGCTTCTCCACAATATCCAGAATTTTTAAATATGTCATAAGAATGGGAGGGTTTTCTTTACTCCTTGAAGATGATCAGGCCATATAAAGGGGGAGAACATCTAGGAGCATTAGGGTATTTTTTTCCTATTTGAATCCACACACAAATGCAGAGATGTGTGGAGATAAAAAAGGATAACAGCACCACAGTTAATTAAACCAATGAAGTTATTATCCTGATATAAATGTAATGTGTCCATATTTGTCCTTGTAAGAGCAGTCCGGTGCATTCTTAACTGTTTCATCTGTCCATGAAATTTCTCTTTCCCCACCTTCTCAAGCCCTTCCCCTCCCACAAATACCGCATATGTATGACATCATGTCAGGAGTACAGCATTGAACTCTGTCTCCCAGGGGCCATCCTTAGACATTTTACCTCAACAATGCCCTGAACTGCTCCCTCCAACCACAGTCTTTGTGTGAAAGCTGATAGGTTCACAGAAACCACACTCCATGACCCTGATTTCCTGGGCAGGCAGCACTCTCAGTGGTCACTAGGCTATATAAAGACCTTTAAAGGAGGAGGAAGTTGTCTGAGCAACAGGCCATTGCCTGCTGATTGTTGTCTAGACTCCCTTTCTGCTCCACTGGACCATACCTTGTTGCCCTGCTATTTCATGTGACCCTACTCAGCTGTCTCATGTACCCCTGCCTGGTTGTCCTGCTACTTTTCCCAGTCTTGTTTCCTCCAACTTATTGATCTGTCCTCTTTGATTACATCTTCTGGCTACTGAACTCTGCGAGGACTCTGACCATTACCTCAGTCTGCAACTGCTGTAGTTTGACTTGCTGGATTCCCAACCACTGATACATTCTTCACTATGGCTCTTGACTGTCCTTATAGTTCCCTTAGCTACCAGGCATTTCACAGTGCAACTCAGATGCATCTCCCATGATATCAGGATAGTGGCACTGAAATAGGCTTTAGAGTCGGGGTGCTGAGCTGTACCCCCTCTTATCACTGTCCATGCCCTTCACCATCCTTAGAACTGGAGTTGGCAGCTGTGACCCTGGGACCCATGTCTGGGTGGGATCCTAATCCAGCAGCCAGGACTTTGGGCCTGCAGTGGAGCCCCCAGGACCAGGGCCAAGTGTGACCCTGGGTCAGCAGCAGAGCCCCCTAGGTGGCAGGGGCACAGGGCTGGTCCCCAGGCACAAAACTTGGGGACTCTGAAGCTCCCCTTACCTCTATCTCCTATACTTATATATTAGGAATAGGTTCCTTGACAAAGAAATTACATCTGTGACTACCATGAAAAAGGCATCCACAAAGATATCTGCTTTGTGCCTACACAAGCATTCATTATACTTTGCCCTAAACAAACATGTCTGTAATTTGACTGACTGTAGGCAGGCTAAAAAAATTCAGAATTAGTAGAGTGTACTCTCCATTAGGACACACTATTAACCTATCCTGAAACCCATATGTCCATTCATTCCATTCTAAGATGTATACAATGATTCAGAACCTGTTGTTTTTAATGACAGCTATTTATCCTTTTTACATTCAGAACAGTCACCTTCAGAAATCACCAAAGCTACAGCTTTGTTCCAAGCTACAGCTCTTGTCCTTCAAAGTCATTTGTTGAATGCAGGTGCTCCTATTCAAACTCCATGCTGATTTCAAGGCATAAAGTCAGAGTTTAAGGGATAAGGCAAATACATAGAACTGCTTTGTTTTTTAACATGTGTAGGTCAACAAGTTTCAGTGTATGTCAGAAGAGTATTTAATTAGAAGAGTAAAAAGGGATTTAAATGTGGAGAGGAAAGGAAATGTGTGAATCATATCAGGAATGTCACACATATGGGCATCATTAAAAAAACCTTGAGTTGGTGTTTATATGGGAAGAAAAAAATGAATCAACAACAATGGGCGCATTAAGGGAGAGATGTGGGTGGGGGGAGAAAAAAAGTGAGAAAAAGGGGGGTGGGTAGAGGGGGCAGAGTATGTAGCGTTTTACAGAATATGATCAGTATCTTAAATTTGATGTAACAGTGGATGGGGATTTTAGAAAGGAGTGATATGATCAGAACAATGGGCAAGGAGGATGATTCCACTGAAGCACTTTGTATGGGCTGATGGGAAAAGGTGTGTGTGTGGCCAGAGAGAAGGATGTTGGAGGGTGCTGCCTGGACCAGTGGTTTAGCCTCAACAAGTGATTTAGCTATGACAAAAATGCCAATGTAAAAAAAAGGGTGAATCTTGGAGATGTTGAGCAGGAACAAGCAGCAGGATTTAGGTATTGGTTCTGTGAGTGGGTTATAAGCTCAAACCACGAGAGGTTTGACATTTGTCCATGGGAGGAGGGGTCATGAGATAGTTTGGTACAAAAGACAAAGCAATTAACTGATACATTTGAATAGAGATTCAAGATTATGAGTTATTATATTCATCTTAATGATGAAATAGCATAGTTAGATTCACAGAGATTTCTGACATTTATTCCTCAGCTCGTCATAAGATTTAAATAAAAAGGGAGCTATGGGGAAGAGTATCAGAGGAGTCAATGTCATAAAATTGTAAAAGGAAATGGATTTTTTTTTCCCCTAAGAAAAATTCTGATTATAATCTGAGTTTTTTTCGGGGGAGGGATTTTTATGTTTTGTAGCAAATGATAACGTGCCATATATATCAACACTGCTTCATAAATAAAACAATGCCATTAAAACCATCATTCAGTCTCCAAGACACATTTCCAAAATGTTACCAAAAGAATGTCATTATCAAGAGACATAGCATAGCTGATCTTCCCACCTTATTTTTTGGGCAGGTGACTAGGTAATGAAATTATACACTGAATATTATCTCTATTTTACAGTGGAGAGACCTGAGGAAGAAACAAGTAAAGTGAATTACCCACAGTGAGTCAGTTGGCAGACTTGACTATCGATGATTCAAGGCACTGTGCTCACATGATAACCTCATCTGCAGAAATGAGTTTGAATCCTACTTTTCTGACAGTGACCTACTTTTCCCCAGAATATCTTATTCTTCATCTGTAGCAAGACAGACCGAATGGTTTAGCAGATTTTTCTTCCATTCTAATGTGCATCATACACACTGTATACAATTTATGAATTATGAGTTCTTTGGGCAGGACATATATTTTGTTTTGCTTAGCACAATGGGGTTCTGGTCTGTGACTGAGGCTTCTAGGTGCTACCACAATACAATAATGGTTTGTATTAATAATCTCTAAACAGGATTCTATATCCATGTCTTTGACTATTGACTGTGTGATTTGGAGTGCCACATCCGCTCTCTGTGTCAGTTTCCTCATTTGTGAAACAGGGATTAATACCCACTTTTATCAAGTTTTAGAGATCTTCTGTGCCAGAGAATGTTGTGAAGGGACTTTACCAGGGTTAAAAAAAACCCAAAACAACTAGATTATTTCATGGAGGATAGGTCCATCAATACTTATTAGCCAGAATGGGTAGGAAAGGTGTCCCTGGCCTCTGTTTGTCTGAAGCTATAAATGGGTGACAGGAGAGAGGTCACTTGATGATTACCTGTTCTGTTCACTCTCTCTAGGGCATTTGGCATTGGCCACTGTTGGAAGAAAAGATACTAGCCTAGATGGACCTTTGGTTGATCCAGTATTGCTGTTCTTATGTTTTTATGTTATGTCTATGTCCACACAGAGTATTGTTATTGTTATATTAATATAGCAAGAGCGAACTAATCCTACAACACATAGAATCACACTTATTTATGGAAAATGACAATTACCAAGCAAATCTCTTTGACGGGTGAATTCTACAAAAGGAAAAAGGTCCATGAAACAAGAATATTTTGAATGTCTGAATAGTAAGGAAACATGAATTAAAACCAACATAAGCTCACTATCCCCATTGAGCATAAAATATTACTCCTCTCAGAACACTAAAAGACACTCTTACTGCCACTTTGAAATTAAAGTGAAATAGCTTATGGGTTTTGCATTAATGAGAAGGAGATGGGGTGTTCACCCCACACCTACCCCAAAAAGAATAAGAAACCTGAAAAAGGGCCAGATATTAAGGTAGGCTGCTCATGAAAGGTGTAGGCGGGAGAAGCACACCTTAAATGAAGGCTGAAGCTCACCTCAGTGGGTGAGGGCTGGGCTAGTATAAAGTCAGGAACCTAACAAAGGAAATGGCTGTGGTGAAGAAGTTTGCACCCCTCCTCTGTGCATTAGAGAGGTAACAAGATATCCCAAGGAAGGAGCAGAAACCCTGCTTGGCACAGAGAGAACAGTGGGACGTTGGTAGGAAGCATCACAAGAAGAAAGCAGCAAGATTGCAGACTCAACAGACCATGGCTGTGTGTTGTAGTGTCTCTGGGCTGGAACCAGGACTGGTAGGCAGGCTATTAATGGAGTGACAGTGACTGGACAACGAGTCCAGTGAGACTTTATCCCCCAGAAGGGGAAACCACATAATAACCAATCCCCCAGGCTGAGTCTGAAAAAGGAATCTGCAGCTCCTAGCATGAAAGAGGAGCCACAGCATGAGAGAGAGGACTATGGGTAGAGAGCCCATGTGAAGAAGAACTGGATTTGGAAGAGAGCTATTTCTCAGGCACCAGGAGGAGGCAGTGAGTGAGCACTCTGTGATAGAGAACAACAGATGCTTCAGACTGTCTGTCACTGAAAGGGTTAAATGGAAAAGGAGAGGGTTGGGAGGTGTTTTTTAAATAAAAGAAGGTGACTGCATGTGTATGTGTGTAGTATGTGCCGATGTCACCAAATCAGAACGTGTGAAGTATCCTTCTGGTGCCAAGTTCCAGCCAGGAAATTAAAGGGAGGAGAAAAAATCCCTAGTGCTTTTTAAAACTGTCACAAGGGTTTTCAGTCAAGCCCCATAGCATTCACTTTCTAATTCTGTCTCACTCCATGGTGGATTCCTTGAGCTCATTTTCCATTTAATTGGGATTCATGTAAGTAAGGTGAAGGACCCAATTTCAAGGCAAAGCAAAATAGGGTCTTTTATTTAAACTTAACTAATTTTAGACAGGAGTCTATAATTTTTCTCTTTCGGAAGTCCTAGTCAGCTGTGCTCACTGTGTAGTCCCTTTGCAGTAGGGCAAAAACAACATTGCAGGACACCTATGGAGTCTGACAGGTAAAATACAGGCTAGCTGAAGTAAGCATAATTTCAGACCACCCCAGTATACCCGAAGATGTATGGGAATTACCAAAATGCCACCCTGAAAGAATGAGCCCTAGTGAATGGAGAAGGATTTGTTCTGTAGAACACACTCGTGTGATACTGATTTTTCTCTTATAAACTCCTGAGAATATCCATCTGACTATCACTCAAAGATCATCCCCCAAGAGAGAGACAGAACTTCTGACAGGGCATGCTGGAAGTTGTAGGCCATAGTGGGATAGCCACTTTTCATTACATTAGTCTTTCATTTACCAGTTTGTGTGCATGGGCAACTCAGGCATCACCAGAGTGACAGGTCCATATAGGCCTTTCTGGGAAGATTATCCAGACCTATTTCAGTGCACCTCACTGTGCACAGTCTTTCATTCCATACCTTCAATTCTATATAGCCATCTAAACCAGTTGTTTTACTTTCTATCCATGCAGACCACAAGGACATAAATAAAATCTCAGCAAGGGTAGGTGTTTGGCCACTAGTTTATTGTAAAACAAGCTAACTAAATGTTTCTGAAACTCAAAATAGTTCAGTTCTGATCCAGATAGTTTTGGGTGTATATTTGTCTCATTCTGTCCAATTCTAATAGTAACCCTCATGGAATATATATTGACTCTGCACTCTTTAAGGCATATCCATTACACAAGAGCTTGTGCCATTTGGAATTCTCAAACCATTTTAAAATTGTATATGTTTTTGTTTGCTTTCTGGGTGGCTTTTTAAACCCTTTTTAATGGAGCACTTCATATCTGAGCAACACTCATTCTTTAACAACAAGGTAGTTAAATTGCTGATAGTAGGGAAATGTAATGGGGTCACCTTCTCCAGGATTAAAGTGCATTGACAGTGGTGTGGCTCCTGCAATTGGAATAGATCAAACATTCAGGTGCATTGGTGGAGATATGAGTGGGAAGTTTGCACTGCAGCCGGCTGCACTATGGCTGGCTCAGTAAGAGCCATTAGTCCCTCATCTTCAAAATCATTATATTCATCCAAATGCACTTAGTTCTGACAGCATTCATCTACCTTTAAAGAAAAAAAGGACAGAAAAAGGAGAGTACGTGTAACCCATGCTAAGTATAAAATGATTCATTAGAAAGGTCACTGTGGTTCAGAGAGCTTGCATCACTTAGATATTTAATTGATCATTAATGCTTCTATGAAATGCAGGACAATGAACAGCAAAGCAGCAGCATTAACCTTATTTAAACATTTGATCCCCACACCTCTTGGTGTTCACTGCATTTAATTGTGCTGCTGCCAAAGTCATAGCATTAAATAAGCATTTGGAATGCCAAAGTCTGATGCTCAGTCCTGCCAGACGATACGCCATTCTAAATATGTAATTGTTCAGGGGCAGATCTCCTAGAAACTCCGCTTTATGAGGAGTGGGGCAGATGTAGGGCTGGGGAGAGTTCAGTGCAATTTGCTAGCATGCTCTAACCCTGTAAAGAATGTGCCAGAGGAAAAAAAGCAAAATAAATGGAATTGTGGGAATTTTGTTATTTAGATCCATTTGAATCTTTTTGATTCATTTCAAGTTCTTGACCGTTCCAAAATCTTGTGAAAATGAGTTATGCATGATAATGGTGCATTGTGTAAAAAAGCATACTTTCTGTTACCAGTTTTAAATTTGTCCACTGTCTGTTTCATTGGGTGAATGGGATGAATAATTTATCTTCTCTGGACTATTCATTATGTCTCATATTCATCTCTTTCCTAAACTGAGAGAGCTTGTCTCTTTCCAATGTTCTACCATGCCAATCCCACAGCCTTAAAATCCTACTATTCTGATTTCTTTATAGCAGGGATAGGGAACCTCTTTTGTGTTGGGACTGCTGACCCATAGAAAAATCAGTCGGGAGCCACACACAAATGAGAAGCAAACAAAAAAAAAACCCTCATTGATGCAGACCCTGACTGAGAAGGGGAAAGACATTCTTCACATTCCCCTCACACATCAGAGCCTTGGGAGGCCCAGACTAATAGATTTTGTGTGCTCCTGCCTCATGGAAGGACACCATGACGGCCGGAGCACCAGCACGGGCTCCCCAATGATGGGGGAAAGCCCTGAGCCTCAAGGGCTGGATCCAAACAAGCCAGAGGCCTCATCCAGCCTCCGGGCCTGAGATTCCTCACCCCTGCTTTATAGGAACTCAACCCCTCCAGGGCAGAACCTCATTTATACATTGGAATATTTTAAAGCTCCAGGATTATATACACTCCTCAACAGCATGAGGCTCCAATCATGTCAGATTATCATTGAAAGCAAATCTATGCCTATACAGAGCTCTGCTGACCTTAAAGGAGGTCCAAATATTAATAGGGGCTGCCCAATTGGATCAGCTTACAAAATCATGACCTAGGTAAAAAAGATTCTCATTAGGATCAAATAAGAATTTTTCTAAAACAAATTTGCTCTCTTATTTTTGATTATCAGTTCCTAACACTACGATTTACCACAGTGTTACGGTAATGGTTTGGGCAATTATTGCAGACTTTGAAGTATGCTCTTATTACAGGGTCAGAGTGCCTGGAAGCCATACCTCGTAATTTAAGGGTGAGACATCTCAAATCCAACCTGAGTGCTTGCTCTGCGGGAACACTAGACTCTGTTTCATTTCAATTATTCCAAGATCATCCATGAAAACAAAAAATAATTGCTGCAGAATAATCGCCTTTTATGAGGTTTCCCCCTTCATTTCTGACTCTTTGGCAACACCCTCCAGAATTGGCAGATGGGAATCTCACACACTCCTTTCTAGCCAAGAAATTCACTGGCCAAAAAGTTGCTCTTGCAATTCCCAGCTTCCAACACCATCCCCGTATTCCCACTGAGTTAGAAAAACAAAACTGTCCTCCATGTAGCACGCCTGAAACTAATCCTTCGTCTAAAATATAAAATGCAAGGAAATGTTTCCCATTACAGCTCAAAGCCATCCTCTTGATTGTTTTATTGCTCACTTGCTTGCTTTTTCTTTGAGGGATAAGAGGGGAGGACATGGGGAGTGTAGGCGTGTGACACAAAAGTACTGTTGGAAACATTAATCTTTTATATCCCTTCTGAGCCATAACATCACCCTAAAGAAACTATTTCCTTTTAGTATGAGCATTTGCTTATTTTCAGATATCCCATCACCTTTGATCAGGGAGGCACTAATGGACCCCAGAGCATTTTCCATTCATGGACACTGTTAGTTTTGCATTAGGACTTGTTTTATGATTGATGTCTTTGACATAGCCAGAGCAGCTTCTGGCCCGGAGAGAGTGTAGTTATTACAGACAGAGCCAGTGGTTGGTACAGCTGATCAAATGGTCCCCTGCTGCAAGAGAAATATCAAGGCGGATTCAGGTTCTTGTTTGTTCAGGAGTGTGGATGACATGTGCTCAAGAACTGGGGATTAGGGGAACAGGGGAAACACAACAGCTCCCATTAAGTTTATTGGCAGGATTTCTTAGTCTAGCCTCTGTCTTTCCTTACCTCCTGGCTGCCCACTTGCAGAACCAAACAGTATTACCAGACTTACCTCTTCTGGTTTGTTAAGCCTGATTATATTTGATAAACCTGATTATATTTGACTGGCTGGTCCAGCATACTGAAAAAAAACCCCACAGTACTTGGCTAAAATATATGTGCTTTTATTTCTTAGCCTAAGGGACTTACCTTAATCACATTGACATGGAAATTGTGATTTTTTTAATCCCATCTGCCAAGCTTTTGGCACTTTCACCAGATTCCCAGAGTTTTCAGCTTGCATATCTAGTCAGGTCAATTTGCTAGGGGTGTCAGCAAGGTGATTGGCTGAGAGGGCACCTCAGGGTGGTTGGAAGGGGGTGACATCTAAGTGTGGCTATGCAGGGCAGGTAAATGCTCTGAGCAGGATAAGCAGCTAGAAAGGTTGTCAAACTGGAACACATGTCCAAGAAAAAGTGGTGGCTACAGAAAGGATGGGCAACTAAAGGGGGATGAGGGGAGATGAGTCCAAGAGTACATCATAGGCTGACTACATGGGCAAACTGAGCAAACACAAGGGAGTCTGATAGGAATGCTTTGTAGAGAGGAATTACAATCACGTCCAACTCCCTGCCAAAGCCCCAGCCAAGGTCTGTTTATAGCTAGAGATGTGGTTAATTTTAATCTCTAATAAAACAATGTGCCAGAGATGTGTTTTCTTCTCCTGGATCTCTTGGGATCTTCCTTCTTTCAACAACTAGTGTGCTGTATCCTGTATCATTCCCTGCTAGTGAGCATGGCTGATTGCAGCTTCCTCCAAACTTTTTTTTCCTGGCTGGGATAGTTGGGAAGTGAGGCCAAAATGTCCACCAGAAATGCAGGCACTCTCCTTAGTCTGTCATTTCCCTCCTGTGGGTCTGAGTGGATTGAGTCCACAAGGCTGGGGAATGAGGGAGCCAAAGCCCAGATCTCACATGCAATGGTCATTTGGACTACTCTATCATCACTACTAATAATTATTTGTACTGTGGTAATGGTCACTGGCTCCAATAAGGTCTCCCTGTAGTGGGAGCTGTCCAAACACACAGGTAGACATAGTCCCCTCAACCATTTTACTTGTGTCACAGTTTCCAAAGAAACTGCACCTCTGACACCTCTGTAGCTCCTCTGAGGGAACTCCATTTAAGTTTCAGGCCTCCAGACATCACCTGTGGACATCGTCATGGAGTTCTGTGGCTCCTTCTTGGCCGGGGATTTGGGTTGCAATTCTCTGTGATCACCTCTGAAATTCTGCTAGTTCAGCACCTGCCATTCTGTTCTCCTAGAGCAGGGGGTGACCAACCCATTCTTGGCAAAGAGCCAGCACAAAGAGCTGGGGATCCAGCACAAAGAGGTGGGGCAAAGTTGTAGAGGGAAAAAAAAGGACTGCCCCTTTTAGAAAATGCATTTAGAGGCTTTTATGGCCACATCAGGCTCCCACCAGCTGATGCCATCTTGATTCTCCATCTTTAATGGCCACCCTGGATGGCTCCCCTGCCCATGTCAGCACAGGGAGCCAGGAGGAGAGGCCCATTTTTGGGGGCGTGGGTGGCTTTATGAGCCGGGGGAGGGGGTGTCTTTGTGAGCTGCACCTGGGGGCGAAGGGGAGGAAGAGCTGCATGGCCATGGCTGTCCTAGAGCAATGACAGTGGAAGCCACTCTCCAGCCAGTCTTCATAACACTAAATATTATTTATTTAGTACAAAAACATTACTAAGAAAACACATCTTGAAAGTAACCAACAGCCTGGCTTACCAGGTATCTCACATTGGGAGTTCAGCTTGAGTATGGACTGAATTGAAACTGAACAAGGACCTTGGGGTTTGGCCTTTTACAAGGAAAATCCCTAAAGAAGTGAGGAGTACAGGATCTTTCGAAAAAGGGTTTTATTTTTGAAAGATTCCCTAAACAGCCATTTTTCTATCAAAAAGCTACATTTCAAAAAACCCCACAAAATTTACATCCCGGCTTCATTTGCAATTTTGAAGTGTCTAATTTACATCCCTTTTTTGAACAAAGGGATGCAGTCTATACACACCCTATGTAGTGGAAGAGAAGACTTTCTACTGACTACACATATTGTAGAGTTAAAATATTATATATACTCATACAAAAAAAGTAATAGGTAAATATATTAGACCTGCTAAGCAGACATCCAAAGTTTGTCTGCGCTGATGAAAGTACAGGCATATTCATGAAATCATAGAGTTCACAATTCTAAGGGTAGAAGGGAGAACAGAAAAATAGCACTCTGGGCACAACCAGGAAAACTTACTCTCCTCTCCCCCAGCCCCAGAGCCATTAAAGAGGTAAACCCTGGCCACAGTGCCTGTGCCAGCTCCAAGCCTGCCACCCCAGAGCCAGCAGTGGCCACCGGGGCCCCTGACCCAGTGGCCCCAAAACATGAGCCAGCAAGCCACTGGCAGCCAGCCCTCCACTGCTCCCCAGGAGCAGTCTGCCAGTGGGCACCTTCATGGTCCAGGGTGGAGATCATGGACCTTATTCAGGTTTGGGGGGGATGCCCCCAACTTCCATGATCTCAGCCCTAGATGGAGGAACACGGCCGTCTCTTGTAGGATAGCTGCCAGCCTGGCCACCAAAGGCCACATGCGAACCCAGGAGCAGGTTAGCATGAAAGTCAGGTTGGTCTGGTGAGATCCCCAACCCTAAGCTTCTCCTTCCCCTTCTTCCCCTTGCTTCCCCCTTCCAGCTCCCTCCTCCCTGGGGGTATGTCTACACTACCCCGCTAGTTCGAACTAGCGGGGTAATGTATGCATACCGAACGTGCAAATGAAGCCCGGGATTTGAATTTCCTGGGCTTCATTTGCATAAGCGGGGAGCCGCCATTTTTAAATCCCCGCTGGTTCGAACCCCGTGTAGCGCGGCTACACGGGGCTCGAACTAGGTAGTTCAGACTAGGTGGAATGAGGTGTACCGGTAGTTCGGAATAGGAACCTAGTCCGAACTACCTAGTTCGAGCCCCGTGTAGCTGTGCTACACGGGGTTCGAACCAGCGGGGATTTAAAAATGGCGGCTCCCCGCTTATGCAAATGAAGCCCGGGAAATTCAAATCCCGGGCTTCATTTGCACGTTCGGTATGCATACATTACCCCACTAGTTCAAACTAGCGGGGTAGTGTAGACATCCCCCACCCCTCTCTCTTCCCCTCTCCCACCTCCTTTTCCCAGTGTCCCCAGAGGTCCATTCCCCTCCCCCGTTTTTCGAAAAAAAACCTGCAGTCAAGACACAGCCTCAGGGTATGTCTAGACTACAGAGTTTTTTTCAAAAAAACTGCCCTTTTTTCGAAAAAACTTAACCTGCATCCAGACTAGTCATGATCCTTTGAAAGTAAATTGAAAGATTGCGGTGTTTCTTTCAAAATTGGTAAGCCTCTTTTTATGAGGAAGAACTCTTTAAAAAAAAAAGGCATGTGTGGACACGGGGGAGGCAATTTTTTTGAAAAAAAAGAAAAGGCCTTCCAGAAGTGGTTGTGGGTGCCCTTTTAGTGAGAGAGTATCCTTTTTTGATCTGCTTTTGTAGTCTGGATGCTCTTTTTCTAAAGAAGCTTTTTCAAAAAATCTCTTTAGAAAAAGCTTCTTTCAAAAGAAGCTTGTCATCTAGACATACTCTAATACTTCCAATTAGGCATAGGTCCCAAAACATCACACTTAATATCCCTTCCAAAAATTCTTGTCAATATGATTATCTATGGATACTCTTTACCTCTCTCTATATATATAAAAAAGTTTTTCCTGACACACGACAGAATGATGTTATCAGGCTTTCTGACCACAAAAGCATCCAGAGAGAGGTGGGCTGACGAGCATAGTGAGCAGTGGGCACAGCATCCTACTATCAATATAAGAATAAGAGTATGTTTTATCCACAATGGTCAAATTGTTTGTCTTCAACAAGAATCAAACCAACAATTTCTCCAAAACAGAAACGAAGCCTGAACCTGGATGTTTTAGATCTGGAAGAGTTTGGTTAATTTTCTTTTCACTATTAGGTATATCATGAATCTCTGGTTCTGAAGCAGAAAGGCTGTTCTTATTTACCAAATCTATGTCAGAAAGTATTGTAACCGTCAAAGGAAAACCAGTTTTCATTATATTCTCAGCATTTTAAAACTACTAACACATTTAAAAAAAATAGATTTGTTAACGGATAGGCTACAAAGAGGAACAAAATGGGTAAAGAACAGAAAGGTACTACTGGAAGAGGGAAATAGTTAAAACTGAGATAAGCCTAAACCAAAAAGTCAGATACTTAACATAAACTCTGAAGAAGTTTGAATTCTGATCAGATTTGAATTTCTTAGTTATTAGAAGTATTTAAAAAATAAAAACACACAAGTTCATGAACATATTAGTTTGCATTTCACAACATTCCATTTTTATTTTTAAATTTAAGAATTACTATGTTATGGACATATAAAGTGATATCCTATCAATACTGTTTTTCATTTAAAAATCAGTTACGTGTGTTTAAAAGGCAAGTGAAGTGTCACAGACAGAAATGAAAATTTCTGAAAAATATAGAAGGTTTCCATCATTTTTTTCATTTAGAAAAAGGTATGAAGAAATGAGGTAGATTCTGTGGCTCAAAGAGTGTTCTGGAGAGATGAGCTTGCACAGCAGAGGGAGCCCCAGCTTAGTGTGGACTGCTGCTGAGATGGGCACAGGGAGGTCCACATTTAAAGAGAGAAGTAAACTTGTAGAGTGAAACACGTTTGTATGAGTTCACTTTACCAGTCCACCAGAGAAACTGAAGCTTCCACACATACAGAGGAGAATTTCAAGAGTAGCCAGTCTGTGAACCAAAGGACTGCCTGGGTTTTGCACTGATTTCCCATTGGGCTTGGATGAAGGTGCTAAGTTGTAAAAAGCAGTTGCTGTCCTAGCAGTATAACTCTAGTAAATATATGACAGTTTTGATCATTTCTGCCATGTTTAAAAGAGAATGAGATATACTATTTCCTGTTGATCAAAACATTGGCCTAAGTCATTCATACCCTTAAAAATGGTACTTGGAAGAAATGAAAAATTAGTTCCTATACAAAAAAGAAATCTCTTTATTGGTGAACAACTGTAGGCTCCACAGAGAAGCAATTATTTCAGTATCTGTTATGTCAGTGAATAGACTATAAGAAAGGTACTGTTCCGGTCATATATATTTTTAAATGTTGTGAAATAACTACATAGAGTGTGCACCCTACCTACTTTCCTGACCATAAGCTCCCACTATCAACCTCCTCTGTCCATAGTCTTAATTAACAAGAGTGCTATGGAAGCAGCCTGGACATCTGATATGGTGAATTTTGCTATGCCACTCCCATAACAATAGGAAGGGGAGTCACATGCCATGAAGGATAATATGCATTGCACACCCCTAAGTCTCACTCTGGAAACACCAGACAATATGATTACCTTGCTCATAACTATAATAAAGTGATTTATTTCAAGACTCACACTATTCTAAATGAGAGCTTGGCTCAATTTTTCAGTGGAATAGTTTATTTGCTGAAAAATGAGGTTTGGGAGGGACTGAAATAATTTACATATTGTGATCAAATTCAGTCACCAAACTGAACAATCAATTATTCACTCAGCTCCATTCTTAACCATGTTTATGCCAACCCTTAGACTGTATATGAAGCTGGTGAAAATAATATTGTAATAATCTGCCTAGTGCTCCTGTACCCTCTGATAGGTACAAAAGCTATTCAGTGGTGTGCCATTGACACTTCTCTGGTTGAAACTGTAGAAATCTATGTATGTGGAGCAAAAGGGTCTGAGTGCTACCACAGCTGAAGTTCTGAGTGGTCCATATGTGTCCCACAGTGACAATTATGAAGTCTTTGAAGGTCACAGCATTACTAACTCACTCAGATCTGTTTCAGTAATCTTTAATGTGCATTAATAACCATTTGGAAACTGGCATATTTGGCTCCTAAAATAACACATATTGGCAGCAAGAAAGGAAAATAAGAGAATGTTATTTCATATTTTCAATAATCATCATATTAGAATTTGTTGGGGGATTTAATTTAGCAGTCCTGGGAGTAAGGGTTGAATAACACTAACCTGAAGTTAGACATAGAATTGGCCAAGTACTGCTAGATTTCTTCTTAATAAAGCCCTGTTATTTCTATCCTTTGAATCTTTTTTGTCATTAATATTGTCATTTTAAGAGAGCCATTCAAAGGAATGCTTAGGAGAATATGTGTCAGGTGGTCCTCAAATTCCAAAGGGTGACTGCAATAAGAATACTCAATGGATGTGATCTTAGATCTCCCTCATTATGCACAAAGAGCCCTACCCAGTGGCCACTAAATTAAATTGGAAGATGCCCATTTTTATTCAAAGAACACTACGTTGGGCCCATGGAATTTGAGAGAGAAACTTTCCAAAGTGGTACCCACAAAACTGCATTCATTCCATGGTCAAAACCCAACATTTATGAATATGAAGGATCTGCATGGGCAAATAGGCATAGGTATGCAAGTCTCCAGACAGAATCAAAGGCCATATAATGGTCCTATTTAAACTAATGAGAATTTTACTATTGACATTAATGGGTCCAGGATTTTGGATCAGATTTGAAAACTGTCAAAAAGTAGCTATTGTCTGCAAAGCCTTTTTGTCCTCCCATGGAGAAGCAAAGAACTGCAAAGTCAACATGGAGAGGAAGCTGGATGCATTGTGATCAACACAACATATAGACATAGTAGTCAGAAAGCAATATCAAGACACCAACCCATGATAATTTAATTAATCACAAAGCCTTCTCTGTCCTAAATGATAAGAGGGAAGGGGGAAAGGAGAAGAGCATTTGAATCCATAGAATGTTATCCCTTTTGATCACACTTGAAACTGCACAAAAGCTACACATGATGAACTGAACTTTTTGTAGTTTTAGAGCCAAAAATTAAATATTTAGGAATCACTGGCCTGTAAGCTTCACTTACCACCGCCTGCTGCTATATTACAGGAGGTATTAAGCTTTCCACATTAACAGTCTCTACATGTTTACATTGCTCTTCCTTATATATGCTGGGAAGTTTCTAGTGCAACCAAGCACCCAAGGCAATAAATATATAGATCCAAAGCATCTGCTGTTGGAGTTGACTGAAGTGACAACATTTTCTTACCATTCTTAAGCCCTTAACAAGACATGGGTTCAGTTAAGGCAAACAAGAGTAGTGAACAACGTTGTCACCTGTTTCTCCAGCTGCCAACAAACACCCACCACTCGGTGCAGGCCACGTGGAAAGCTCACCAAAAGGGTGGGGGGGAGAGCAAAGAGGGCAATTGCCTCAGAATCTAGTGATTCAAAAGGGACTGGGACTCCCGGCAGCTGTTGCTGCTGCTGAGGCAGTGGCTGCATGTAAAGTCCAAGGCCCTTTAAATCACCCTCAGAGCACCATACAAAAGGCTCTGGGTTGCTGTGATGGCTAGGAAAGGTGTGCTATGGTGCAGGAGGCACTGAGGGTTGGCTGCCCCCAACCCCACCCTTCCTGGAGTACAAAGGTCCCCCCATATTTTATCCAGGGACTCAGCAAGGCTGGTAACTCCCCTGCTATATGGTGTTGCCTTAATTGACTTTGTACTGGAGTTGGCCAGCATAGAGATGCAATGATCATGTGAGATTACATCATGGGCCCCAATTCCCACGACTTCATCGAAAAAGCATCAAAATACAAAGCATTTCCTTTGAGGCCAGCTACTTGAGCACAGTTATGTACTATGAAAACATCTGTCTCTTTGGGTATGTTTATGCTACCACCCTAGTTCGAACTAGGGTGGCTAATGTAGTCATTCGAACTTGCAAATGAAGCCTGGGATTAAAATATCCCAGGCTTTATTTGCATGTTCCTGGGCGCCGCCATTTTTAAATGCCCAGTAGTTCAAACCCCTGCCCGCAGCTACACGTGGCACGGGCTAGGGAGTTCGAATTAAAGCTCCTAATTCGAACTACCGTTACTCCTCCTGCAATGAGACTCTGACTAGAGAAAGAAAGGAAGAAGAAGAAAACGTAGGGAACAAAGGATATGTACTGCAATGAGAAGTAATGGTAGTTCAAATTAGGAGCTTTAATTCAAACTACCTAGCCCGTGCCCTGTGTCGCCGCGGGCAGGGGGCTCAAACTACCGGGCATTTAAAAATGGCGGTGCCTGGGAACATGCAAAAAAATCACGGGATATTTTAATCCCGGGCTTCATTTGCGAGTTCGAATGACTACATTAGCCACCTTAGTTTGAACTAGGGTGGCTAGTGCAGACATACCCTTTGTTCCCTTCATCTTCTGCTTCCTCCTTTCTTTCTCTAGTCAGAATTTCACCACTGTTGGTGCAAGAGCTACTGATAACTAGAAAAGTCTTCTTTCAATCCACTTCACTATCTCTCCCCTTCCTCCCCCCCCCCCCCAAGAGCTTCTCTCTTCTCTCTGTTCTTCTAATTTGGGTATTGGTCTTATGCCTGACTGATCCATTTTATTAACCATTGGTCTTCATGCCACTGCGTTCAGTAATTGATATCTCAGAGTGCCTCCTGTAGTTAACACTGTCAAACATTTTTGATGCAGCTTGAATAAATGATGATATGCAAAAATGTTTCATATCTTGCTGGGATTTACAGTGTTGTTTTAACTGCACTGGCCCCTGTATATGATTGAAACAAGATAGGTGAAGTAATAGTTTTTACTGGACCAAGTTCTGCTCTTGGAAAGAAAAAAGTTTTCAGACTACACTGTGCTCTTCTTCATGTCTAGAGATGAGACACTCTGATAGCCTTTGCAGGGCCAGAAGATGATTTCTGTGAAACTCAAGGGCTTTCCTTTCCACCAACTGAAGTCAGTCCAATAAAAACTATTACCTCACCTTCCTTGTTGCTATTTTATTTTAACATAGCTGAATAGTTTGGCTCCTCCAAAGGGTTTTAACACTTAACAGATTTGCCATTCCAAACTCTACCCAGTTACACCTGTGCAGCCTCATAAATTTATCCCAATTTTGACAGGAACGTTTTCTAAAGGGAGACATTTCTCACCAAAATAACTGCAACCATTTAGACTATTCCAGCAAAAGGGATTGAAGTGGGAAGAAAGGAGGCAGGATAAGGGACAAAATATTTGAGTAGAAGATAAGCTCTAAGTGCAAGTTTAGACACAAGCAAAAATCCACAGTACTAGGGAAAATACAAGGAGTTAAACAAAGCATAATAGCTGCAAAGTTATACAGCAACTAGAAGGAGAAAGAGAACAAACAAGATACTTTAATGCAGAATGGAAACCATTCCGCTTCTAGCTGAAATCCTTCCAATCCCATTAGTCTCTGACACCTTTAAGAAAGTTGTCTCCTGCTACCAGGGGAATACGATTAAACAGCCAAATGTAAATGAGCAGTGACAACCTGTGCCCTGAAAGTGAGATCTCAATGCTGGGCCCATGACTGACAGAGTGTAACAAACTTAGTTCTAGAGCTGTGCAAAACTGGTAAGCATTTAACCATAATGTATCACATGGAAATAATGGATGATTTCATGATTCTTCTGAGTTTGCTTTTCCACAAAATTGAAAAAACAGGTATTTTCTAACTCTAAAGCTGGGGATATAAATGGCCTAGAATGCTAGTATACTTTTAAAACAAAACTAATTTTGAATCGGAAAGTCAAAGTTTTAAATTCAAATACTGAAGGCATCTTTTGCCAGGAATTGGCCCATTATCACTTGAAAAATCTATCAAAAGGGTCTGATGTTAGAAAAGAAGAGTCACTAAATAGTTCAACAAAACAATTTTGGTTTTGATTACAGTCATACGGAAGTGCTGGAAAATTCAGTTGAAACAAACAGGAATGTTTTCATTGTCTTTAATGCAAGTTTGTTTGCCTTGTGTGTGACTTGACCAGGGTCACTCAAGAAGTAAATGTCAGAAAATAGATTAAACTCCAAAGTTCTTCCTGCCACATTGTGGAATTAATCCTTTTTCTATCCCATGATCAGATCATAGGACTTGCATACTGGACCTATGATGGATTCATTATGTCCCTGATATTCTAGGCTCTCAGAATATGGAAAGTTTGCAGAATAGGGCCTTATGGGAAATGTTTTACTAGATAATGATAATAATAATAATATATGCAAACATCTGGTTCTTTTGGAGCTAAAGTTCACCAAGTGCAAGTCCTACACAATTACAAAAAATCAAGGAAACCCTATTTAAAACAACCTTCAGTCCCATGTTCTAACACCAAACTCAACATTGTCCAAATGCACCCGAAGACTTCAAAATAGTATATAAAACCCCATTGTGCTTCCTGCTAACCATGTTTCTTACAGCATACATACACACACTGACATTCCAAAATATCACTCTAGAATATGAGGTAATGGAAACAACATGCCTGCTCCCTTTATTTCCTCCTGTCCTTTCATAGTGCTGTATAACCAATCCTTGCTACCTGTAAACCCTTTACTATGCAATCTGCTCCTTAGTTATCCAGAGTCTGTGTGCTCAACAGACCTGTTGAGTCATGGTGGCAGATTAGCAGCATCCAAGCAAATGGCAATTCCATTGCCTTTACTTGCAAAGATCAAACAGATTACAGGCAGTCCCCGGGTTACGTACAAGATAGTTCTTAAGTTGAATCTGTATGTAAGTCGGAACTGGCTTCAGCCGCTGCTGAAACTGACCGCCAGTTCTGACTTACATACAGAATCAACTTAAGAACCCCAGACGTCCCCAAGTCAGCTGCTGCTGAAACTGATAGGCAGCTGATTCCAGGAAGTCCGGGGCAGGGCCTTCCTGTAGTCAGCGCTGGTCAGTTTCAGCAGAAGCTGACTTGGGGACGCCTGGGGCAGAGCAGCTGGGGTGCTGCCGGGTTGGTCCAGTAGCGCCCAGAGCGGCGCTGCGGGACCAACCGGCAGCACCCCAGCTGCTCTGCCACAGAAAAGCCTAGTCTGCTGGGGGGGGGGAGGCGTACTAGCTGCGCCCCCCCCCACCCCAGCAGACCAGGAAGACGCGGGTGGCGGACCGAGACGCACCGCGGTCCCGCCACCTGGGTCCTCCGCGGCTTTGCTCCCCATCTCCCTGGTCTGCCAGGGAGATGCGGAGCAAAGCCTCTGAGGACGCCAGCAGCGGGACAGCCGCGGGGCGTCTGGGCTGTCCCGCTGCCGGCTTCCCCGGGGCTTTGCAAAGCCGCGGGGGGAGGGGGGGAGGGCAACGAGGCAGCCCAGGCGCGCCTGGGCTGCCTCGCTGCCCAAGCCCCCCCGCGGCTTTGCTCCGCGTCTTCCTGGTCTGCAGACCAGGGAGACGCGGAGAAAGCCCCAGAGTACACGGGCGGCAGGACCGCGAGGTCCCGCAGTCCGTGTCCTCCGGGGGAGCCCCGTTCGTAACTGTGGATCCGACATAAGTTGGATCCGCGTAAGTCGGGGACTGCCTGTATACAGAATCTGGGGAACAACTCTTTCTGTGTTTAAACGTAACATTCAGAACATTTTCTGTGTTTGGGTAATAATGAAAGTGAATGTGCATGGGCAGCTTGGAGTTTCTAGCGGCAAGGATACTTTAGTAATTGACTGATGTGTAAAAAGCTCCAGTCTCAAGAAAAACAAAAAGGTTCATTTTAAAATGTGTCCCCTGCCAGCATTAGTTAATAGTTGAAAAACATATCCATTATAAAATTCAATTGGTCCATGAAGAGCAAGTGTGTTAAATTTACAGACTAAATCCAATCATTAAAGTGTGAAATAGAGAGGTTTAATACTGCATTAAGTGCAAATCTGTATACAACTTGGAGCTAGCAATTATATAGCTAGTAGGCAGCCTCCAAGTAGAGAAACACTGTGGCTTTGATAAAACAAAAACTAACCTAAACCTTTCTCAAAAACTCAATAGCACCTTTTGAGATTCTGAAATGTCCAGAATATTATTGCAAATTGTTTATTTCTGTTGTGTGCATCTGAATTTTAGCCAATAACAACAGTAGATGAACTGAAATATCAGTAAAATAGTGGAAAGGAGGGTACATTCCAAAACATAAGAGTTTAGAAGTAGCAGACAGATATTTAGGTAATTAGCTATAACAAAATGAAACCTTAGCCTTTTGAGTTTGCTGTTCACCATACTGAACTGCTGTGACATTTGGGCACTTTCAAAAGCGATGGCATTGACTGAGTTTAGTGTAATAAAACTAAGCTACGTCTATACTGAAGGCTTCCTTATGCAAGAACTGTTTTGCGCAAGTGTTCTTGCACAAAAGGTCTTGCGCAAAGACACGTCCACACTGCCATGTGCTTTTGCTCAAGAGCGTCCATGGAAGTGTGGATGCCCTCTTGTGCAAGAAAGCTCTGATTGCCATTTTAGCCATAGGGGTTTCTTGCGCAAGAAAACCCTGTTGCCAGTCCACACTGCCTTCCTGAGAGGGCTTATTCCTCATGGGGAGAGGAATAACTCTTGTGCAGGAAGCCCTCTGTTCCGATACTTTACTGTAAATTTACTTGCACAAGAATGTGTGTGCAGTGTACACGTAGCCTTAGTGTGTGGAATCCCGATCTCATTGAAGTCAATGGAAGTTTTTTCCCAACTTCAATGGTACTAGGATTTCACGCAGTTGACTCACCTCTATTACTGCCTACCTTTGAATAGATTCTGGTGACAAATACCACAATCTACACTGTGTGTCTCTGTGTATGAGTAACTTGGAATAATTACGCTTATTTAACAAAAATCTATTTTTATGAACTTCCAGCTCTAAAAGCTTAGACCTTTTTTCTTGTTTGCTTTTAAATGTATTTTGAGTGGCAAATTCTTCAGAAAGAGATAGACATTGAAAAAGCTCAGGATAAGCATTAAAGGTAAAAAAAAATCTTAATGGTGAGAGCAATTAGGCTCTGGAATATCCTCCCAAGGGAGATAATCAAGGCATTCTCATAGTGTGCAAGAATAGATATGTGATGCTGTCAAAATAATATCTTACATTTACATAGTGTTTTCCCTTCCAAAAGACCATGAAACACCTCAAAACTCTTCTGCATAGGCAAACTTTATACCCATATATTTTAAAATCATTTTTTCTCAGCACTTAATTGGGGGGTGGAAAGTTAAGGCTGTTATAAGTCAGGCTAGAGTCAGGAGTGAAAGAAAGTAACTTACATTTCTTACAGATACTCTCCTGTTGCAACTGGAAGGTCAGAGTGGGGGAAGGTTGTGTTAGGACAGCACATGTAAAAAATGTAAGTGTGGGATGGAGTGGGAGGGGGGGCTCAGGGCAGAGAGTTCTGGGGAATGTGGGTATGGGGGATCTCAAGGCAGGTGTGTGGGGTGCAGGAGTCAGGGCTGTGTGAGCTCACGAATGAGGGTTGCAGGTGTGTGGGGGAAATCAGGGTTGTGTGTGGGGGTGGGGGAGGGAACTCAAGGCTTGGAATGCAGCCTAATCTCTGGGGCTGCTAAGACCATGTTACCCAGTCACCTGAGCATGGGACTGGCCTGGGCAGCGGGCACTATGCTGTCTGGCCACTCGAGCACTGGGGCTGGATGAATCCTAAGGCAGTGAAAACTGGGCTTCCTAAGCACCAAGGCTGGAGCCTTTGAAGCTGTAGCCAAATAGCCCAGGGTGCAGGCAGCATAAAGCCTCTCTGAAACTTTTCTAGGAGAGAGATCAATACAACAATGAAACCAGTTGCTGAGAGAACCTGAGACATCATCAGTGGACGTGTTCAGGAGGAGTCAAGGAGCCTGGTATAGACCAGTGTTTCTCAACCTTTTTTTTATAAAAAAACCCCTTTTTAAAAAAAGAGCATAAGTAACCCTAGTACCTACAGTTTTCAGACACACACATTTTTCTTCTCCCATTGCAACACATTTGTTTAAACAACTTAATCGTAGGCGGGCAAAGAAATTTTTGGATGTAAAAAGTACAAAAATAATAAAATGCTGTAAAACTTAAAACAAAAATTCAGCTTTCTCAAAATCTCAGTTCTGTTGACATGCCCCCAGACTTCTCTTGAGTATCCCTAAGGCCGTGGTCCCCAACACGGTGCCCGCGGGCGCCATGGCACCCGCGGGGGGACTTGCATGCGCCCGCCAGGTGCTCGGGGCTGGCCTGGCCCCGGGCACATGGTGCGGCGCTTGCGGGGAGCGTCGGCCCCGGGCGCGCGGCGCTTGTGAGGGGGGAGCGCCGGCCCCGGCCTCGGGCGCATGGTGCTTGCAGGGGGGAGGGGGCAGCGCTGGCCCAGCCCCCGGGCAAGCGGCTATGGGGGAGGCCGCTCCCGGGCGCGCAAGTGTCCCCGCCCCTGGCACCCGGTGGGTGAACGGCCACGCCCCCTGGTGCCCGACAACCTCAAAAGGTTGGGGACCACTGCCCTAAGGGTACTCATACACCTGGTTGAGAAACACTGGTCTAGGCCATGCCCTCTCTTAGTACAGGTTGGTAGTGAATTTTGCCCATCATGGCCTTTCTAGCGCTAAGCACATATGATCCCTTGACTTGCAAGAACCTTTGAAAACAAGTGCATTGTTTGCTATAAATTGCCAGTCAGTTTAACTGGGTGTATCTTCTTGACATTTCAATGCTGAACTTATGCTCTGAAAGAGGGATCAATCAATGTTTTTCCCATTTATCATCAGATTCTAGCATAGAGAAATGTCCTCTACAAATGCCCGTACAATTTCTATTGAGGTCAATGACAATTATGCATACTTTCGAGAGGAGATTAGACCCATACAACATATAATGTATACATCTTAGTAACATGTTTAAAATGACATCTTCAGAGTTGCCAGCTGCCACATATCTGCTTAACCTGAAAACTTGACAACAAATAGCTTGCAATGTAAGAAATGGATGGCTACAGCAACTGTTTCCAGGAATGAGTTAAACACAGTATAGCTGATTTATAAAATAATTCTTTTAATGAACCTCTTAGCTCAGGTTTAGATAACATTGTACAACATAATTTTCTTCTGCAAACTCATTACAATAGATTGAATTTATGAACCATCAAGTGATACCTATTACAGAGTCAGGAAAAATGGTTTTTTGAGCTTGACCATGTACAAACATTCTTTCGGTTAGGTTCTTGGCAAAAAAAGTCTCGTTTCCTATTTCTGATTCATTCAAATATACCATCTTCCAAAACCCTTTGAAATGGTAAAACATAATTTCTATAGAAATCTGTGAGGCCTATTAAACAAAGAGTGTGGAAGTTTGCACATGATTTTGTTCTTATCTGTAGGTCTGATCTCCAAGGAGACATGTGAATTTTTGGGTGAGCCACTAGGTAATAACTAGCAATAGTGGAATGAACCTGATAATAAAATAAATTAGGATCAGGAAAAAAATCCAAACAGTGATGTCTGTTTGAATGAGATTTATTTTCCCTTTCTCTGACAAAAGTGAAAGAATAAGAGAGTCCTTTAAAAGCAGACAAAAGTTCTAGAGAACAATCCTACATTGGCAGAGGTTTAGGGAAAAGAACAAGATCTGTCTTTATATCTTAGATGTGTCTGTAGCTGGTTAACATGTTTCAAATGCTAACAAAAATTATCAAATTTACCAACAAATATTTTTTTAAATTAATAATTTTAATTTATTCTGTAAAATAACAAAATACCAAGTTAAATTTATTATAAATATTTTGGGTGTTTGACTACATTTTCCAATATATTGATTTCAGTTCCGACACAGAATACACAAAGTGAGCAGTGCCCACTTTATATTATTATTTTAATTACAAATATTTGCATTGTAAAAAAGAAAAACAAAAGAAATTATCATTTTCAATTCACGCCATAGAGGTCCACTCAGTAGAGCCATGTGTAGATAGAATGTCTACCTGCGGATTCCATGGCATCTCCTGTCTGGGGTCGGACAACCCTTCTGGCAGTGGGGCTAAGGACGGTGCAGCCATGCTGTGAGGAAGAGCTGCCAGTGTGGGGCGCTGGCTCCTGAGCATGACTGCACCATGCTCTTCTCCATTGGCTGCAGTGGCTCTTGGGAGTAGAACTCCGCAGATCTATGGATCTTGATGTCTATCTGCAGATATAATTTCTATCCATGCAGGGCTTTGTCACTTGGTTCTAATTTTTGTTAAGCTACATTCTAAGACTAACAAGTTTGTTTACATTTCAAATAGATTATGCCGCCTGCTTCTAATTGACAATGTCACCTGAAAGGGGAAACAGGTGTCCGCATGCTTCTATTTTAGGTGGCATTGGCATTGCAAGATATTTGCATGCCAGATATACTTAACCATTTCTATGCCTCTTCATGCTTCTCTTTGTAGGCTCTAAAGTTTTCCATTGTTTTCTTTTTGCCTGCCATTACATAAAATCTAAAAATAATTCTTCATTTGTAAATGGCACATTCATGTTAATGAGATTGCACCACAGTACTTGTATGAGATGAATTCAAAAATATGATTTATTTTATCTTTTTGCAGTGCAATTATTTGTAATAAAAGTAATATAAAATGAACACTTTGTGTTCTGTGCCATAATTGAAATCAATATATCTAAGAAATGTACAGAAATATCCCACAATATTTACAATACATTTAAATTGATATTCTATTATCGTTTAACAGTGCAATTTAAACTGTGATTAATCACAACTATTTTTTATTCTTATGATTAAATGTGATTGTTTTTAATCATTTGGCAGCCCTAGTAATTACACACTGAAATTTGCTTTTGAATTCTAATAAATATCCACTGATGTTTTTTTCTGTTATTCAACCAGGTCTGCCCTAATTTTACCAGGTGGGATTTATATCAAGTTGTAGATATATTGACTTGAATTGTGGCTACAGCTAAATAAAAATTTAAACTCACGCTTATCAGGAACTGATATTTCTACTGTAAACTGAAATATTCCTCATAACAGAGCACTACATCATTTAAATATATTGATTTTTAAAATGATTTACTGTCATCTTCTGTCCAGAGTTCCAGTTCACACAGTTTCTGCTTCCTTAGTTGTCATGATCAATAAAGACTGTTTTCCCTTGATATAACTACTAAGGATGGAATAGAGATCTAAGCAGGGGACCCAATCTGTGCTAAGGAACAATGGTGCCGAGAGATGGGGGTCACAGGGATACTGTGACTTTGCATTTCATGCCAGTTGCACAGAAGAGGTGCGGCAGGAACCCTTGGGCCTTTGGTTCTATGTTTCCCAAACTTTCCCTTATACTGAAGTGATTCTTCTGTGTACAGGCAAACTGGATTTAGGGGAGCTTTGGGCAACTAGGGAAGTGCAAATCTGCTCCATCACAGGAGTGAGTCTGACCCAGGGGTTTTTAAGAGGTGCAGTTCAATAACAACACCAAGGAAACTCAAAGCAGGAAGAGATGAAAACGAAAGATGAAAATTCAAGCAAAAAAAGTTGGGAGGATCTAGCTTAATTTTAGTGATATTACCCAACCCCTTTTGAAATCTGTGTGCTCCTTTCAGGTTAAGTTCTCGAAAAGTGGGCTCTTTTGTGCTTGCCTTACTTCCATAGGTGAGCTGAGATGTCAGTGTTTACCCTTAGATTAGAGTTAGTCCAAGATTCAGAACTGATGCAAACTCAGGGCTTGGGTTTGAGTGTAATTTTTATTCCAATATCTCACAAGGACTACTTGTGATAATGGGATATGTGGTAAACATTTAAACCCTTTCATCCCCAGACAACAGTAACTCATCTAACTAGCTCATGTGGCAAGATTTCTCCTTTGACTCTCAGTGCACCATAGATTTTTACTGAATCTTGTCTGGAACCAGAAATAGTACCCTACCTTATTTTAGATTCAACCCTGGACCTGTTCCTGCCCCTGACATTTGAGGGGGTTCAAATTAAGGGTTCCAGATTTGCCTGACCTTGTGCTGTCATAATGCTGAGTCTTCCTCAAGAATATGCAAAACTGCTGGGTCTTACAAGAATTTCAAACTGGCTCAGAATGATGGGGCTGTGAATTTCCAGTCATCCAGTTCTATTTCAAGCCAACTAAAATATAAGCATAGGAGTGAATCTTTCTGTGAGTTGAGTGCAAGTGGCATTTGACAGGAATCTTGCTGTGAACAGGAGAAGACTTATTTGCTTAGGACTAGTCATTATTCTCCTTTACTACTATGGTGCTCCCTGAATACTCTGCCCCAGCATGCTAGACTCCTTCTTCATTCAAATCCTCCTAGTTGGATACAATCAATGGGACTGTGGATGTAATATAGCTAATAATCAATAGAAAAATAAAGTCTTGCATATATCAAAATCATGTATTTATTTTCTACATTGAATCTTCCAGAATGACATTTTAATGCTTTAATGTGATGTGCACAGTGTGATGGGTTCAGTCACAGAGACCACCTTGGGACTGTCACTTGATGTTCTGAAATATCATTGAGTCCCCTACCTGGGAGCCCCTCAACTCTGTCCTGCCGAGTCAGGCCTTCTGTCTTCCTCTGGCATGGACACAGAGCTAGGGTCCCATCCCTTTGCAGTATGTACAGACACTGAGATCAGCTCAACTCTGGGAAGGCTCAGCCAAAGGGATTTTCCTTAGAACCAAATGCACAGCCTCAGTGGGATCTGAACTGCAAATACAACTATCTTATTCTTTCATGATTTGTATAAAAGGTAAGTTCATGTTTGCTCTCTTTCTCAGTCTAAAGACAGATATGCCCAGATTACTCCCCCTACCATTGTAAAAATAACTTACACTGGGTTTATTAATAAACAAAAGCCATTAAGTATGAAATGTAGGATTTATGTAGTCATAAGAGATAGAAGACAGAACAAAGCAGACTACTAAAAACAGAACATTCAAGCTAAGCTTCATACACTTCAAAACTTATTACATGTAACATCTTGCCCTAAAAGTTGTTCTAATAATCACCTTCACAAACTAGACACAAACTACTCTGGAATGAGCCCTTTTCCCCTGCTCAGTTCAGTTTGTGGTAAAAAAGAGTGTTCTGCTGACTGACCACAGCCCCTATTCTTTGGCTTCCTGCCTTTATATAGGTTTTACAAAAGTCAGGAATCCTTTGTGTTGAGTTTAGACTTTTTCCCAACTCTTCATAAAAATGTATATCTAAGTATGATAGCCCAGCACATTACCACAGCAGTCAGCTGGGGAATGTCCCTGACACTATTGCCCATAGCATTATTGAGTTACATGTCAAGGAGTTTAGTGTGAGTGCTATGAGACCACACTAGTGCACAGTATTCATCTGTAAAATATACTAAGGCAATTGTTGTGATTCAGAAGGTCCATGGACTGGAGCCCCATTATTTTCCAGCCAATTTTTTGATAAGTTCAGCACAGGATCTGACCTTATTTCCAGTGTTATTGAGATGTCATTGAAAAGTTAAACTCTGCCTAGTGTAACGCCAAGATACTTTGAATTAGCCTTGTGGCTGTCGTTTCACTGAGGAACTACACATCAAGATTGGTATTAGTCATTTTATTGTTTGGCCAGAAAGTGGGTTAGCCCTAAAATTTCCAGCATTGTAAATAATCAGCTAGACTCTCAGGTTAGGATGCAATTGATGATATAAATTCTTGTATCCAAATATACGAATTTCCATGATTCCATCACTGGTATATCTGCAGATTTAAAGGTATTTGGGGTCTTGAGGGATGCCATAGTAATTATTTAGCTGCAACTTTTCCCACTGTTTACTGTGCTTAAATCACAAGATCATATGTGTTACAAAAGTTAAAACAATGATCCAAGTTAAGGCAAAATACTGCCAGGAAACTGGACCTCAGTGAAACAGATCATTAAAAGGGCAACCTCCCTTTTTGTGAGCAGGATTAATTTTGCTCTCATATGTTTACATTTGTTATATTGTGGTTGCCACACTTGTTATATTTAGGCTTGCTCTTTCTGTTCTCTATCTGATGGTGAGGGTGAGTTAGGTAGTTATACGTGTGCATACTCTGAACTGCACATGCAATATATTTGCATAAATATTGAATTTAAAAAAACCTTTTAGACAATTTACAACAATTCTCAGTCTAGTCAATCATGAAACTGTGAATATTTGATTGAAAGTTATGAACACACCTTCGCACCTATCATTTGCTCCTACCAGCCATTTGTCTATTGAAACTTTGTTAACGAGTAATCCACTTTGTCTTGGCTAGGGTATAAGCAGACTTTGTAATGAAGTGCATGTAAATAGGCTTCTCCATGACTCTTGTTGCAAGTGGCTTCAGTCTTATTAGTTACAATAATTTGGTTGCATCTACTATTTGAAATCACCATTATTTCTGATGTATTGTATTCTCAAAAGATAAATGTGTTCTCATTGTTAGGGAAAGGAAGCAAACTGACTTCTCAGTTAATTATGGTCTTTGGATAAAAAGAAAAAAAACCACTCCAAAATACATTACAATATAACATAGGGCATGCCGAGAAGGTTTTAGTATCAGTGTTAATTGAATAATACAGTAAGGGGTGTTGCGGAATTTTATTTGGCTGCTTGTGTCTGAAACCAATGTCAGTAAGGTGATCTTGCTGACCTCCTTTGTCATCTGAAATCCCTTTTGCAAATGGCATGTGTGAAATGATCACAATGAGCCACATCCTGAGAAGAAAAGATTCTAAATAAATTAATACCTTGCCTTGTCCTGTTAATTGATGCTAATGTTATCAGGGCAAAAGGCTGAGCAAGCACCTTTCAATGAAATAAATAAACCAAGACCAAGACAGAGAGGCTCTGCAGGGAATGCTGATGCTAACTCTCCAAGGCTGTTTTCACATGCTGTACAGGAAACAGCTAGCTCAGTTTTACAGAACTTTTTGTAACAGGAACATGGCACTAGAATTTAGATACCAAGGTGACAGGGATAGTGTGGTGGATAAATGGGGTTTAGAGATGGTCTATACAGAGAAGTATCTTACATCAGCTAGGGTGTAAACCATCTTAAAGATGAACAGATTTATTTGGACATAAGCTTCTGTGAATAAAAAACCCACTTTGTCAGTATTAAGACTAATATCCCTGTATGGATACAGGGATATCCCTGTAAGGAGCAGCATATAGCACAAGTTGAGTGCACTTTTCTTTTATCTGCATAAACTTATCAACCAATCCACTAGAGTTTAAATTAGGAGCCAAAGAATCTTGTCTTTGAATAAGAAAATATATTGGTAGTCACAAGTTATAAAATTGGCCAACCATAATTAAAGAGATTATTGGCTAGAAGTAAAACACATTAAAATCTCATACGTGACCAAAATGAATAAAGAACAAATCAAGCCACCACTACAATAACAACAAAAAATGTAATATGAGCCTTTAATGGAATACAATTTACCCACAATTCTTTGTCAAACCAATTTACATAAATATCTACATAAATTTAAATTTCTTGCTAATAAATGTATACTGTTAGACTATTTTCTTCTTGGGACAATTACTTAGTTTGCTTTGGTTTTGCTTTTTTTTTTTTTTTTTCAACAGTTGTTAATAAGGGGTGTTCCAAAACTATCCCTTAAAAGGACATGGAGACAGGTAACTCACTCGTATAAAACAGTGCATCTCCCGAGAAGGCTGCAGAATTATACCAATTTGCACCAACTGAGTCTGGCCCCTCTTTTCAAGTAGTTTAGGCCTGACATTTAGGTTTTGTGTAAAGGCAGGGGGGATACAAAATACGATCAAGGGAATTTTCCGTACCAGGGGGAGTCCCTTGCCACTGGTCCCCCAGCACACCGTCCCACCCACTGCTGACTCCACTTCCACCTCAGCTGGCTCCTTTGCCTCTAGCTCAGCTGGGTTCCTGGGCCTGGCAGGGCTGCCCTACTTCCCCTATTCCTGGCCCTGGCCCTGGCCCCGCTACTGCTGCTGATGGCCCTAGTCAGGCTCCTGGATGCTGGCACCACTGCCACTGACCATGGCTCTGACCCTTACCAGGCTGCCAGACACTAACCCCAGCATTACTGCCATTGGCCCGCCTGCCACTCACCCCCGGCTTCCAGACCAAGGATGTTTCTGGACCAGAGTCCCGGTTTTGGAAAGTGCAACCTATATCATTATTATGTAGTATTTGCCAAATTCTAGATCTGAATTTGGCAATATAACATGCCATTGCAGACTTAGGCTTGAGCTCCCCTGCCCTCCCAGTACAGTGGAGAGCCTATTCAAACCAAGCCATAAATATCAATATGATACACCAACTCACTAGATAAGGTAAAATGGGGTCTCTGACTTTCGGTCTTTTGGTGAGCAGGTGACCGGCAGTCAGGTGGCATCACTAATAAAAAAACAGTCTGACACTTTTACTCATTTTAAATAGTATCTTAATACACAAATATTTGCACTGTTTTCACTGATGAAAAGCTATTACTCATTACTGAGCATGGCATAATCTTCACCCTCCCTCACAAAATAAGGAGAATTCCATGTTATTGAAAAGGTCAGACATCCACTACAAACAACAAATGATAAACACTTAATGTGAAGAGTTCAAAAATACCCCGTTCAGGGGAGCCAACACCTATGACAGGCCCCTGGGCAAGGTGGGGGATCTCCATGCTCTTGGAAAAAGGCAAGGCCTTGGGAAGAAGGGGTGGGCTAAAGCCCACAAGGACCTTCCAGAGCATGCCTTGGTCCCCCCCACCCGCGTCCTTTAAAGCTGCCTGGAGTGTGCTATACGGGCTTTGGAGATGATTTAAAGGACCTGGGGCTGCAGGCACAGAAGCTGCTGCAATAGCAGCATCACTGGCTGGCAGCCCCGGGCCCTTTAGGACCTCTGGGCCTCATGGCAGATGACCCGTTGGCTCTCCCCTTTGTTGGTGAACCTGACCCCATTGACTTAGAATTGTTTGCCCAAACTATTCAGTGAATGCTTAGAATTAACAAGGACATCCCACAAATCGACATGTCAAATTACGAGAACCGCATCTCTAACCACAACCACACTGATTTCAGAGGTTCCAGCATCTTCTCTCCTCTTTCTCATCTTCCCTCTTTTCCTTTTTATGTAAGCAGGTAGTCCATTACTTCGCATCTGGTTTCCTTCTCCCATTAGATTAAAATCTGTGTCTCCAAAATGCACTTTAATTACCTTTAATATATATTAGAAGTGCTCCAGAGAAGCATTTAATTTCAGCTTTCAGTGGGGAAGGAAGAACACAGATCAATTTTAACCACCAAATGTATGTTGTGGCTTTTCAACTACAGATTTTTATTTATTTATTTATTTTACTATCAACCCTATTTCTAGCAGAGACACTCTAGTGGATCTATTGAGCTCTGTGAAGTATATTGTCTATACCTGGCCATGGCATATTTTAAAATATGTTGTATGTAGCAATGTCACTTAGAACTTAAGCTGACCAGATAACAACAATAACAATTCCATTGCATGGAAAATTTCAGAGTTATTAAATTTGATTTATTCCAAATCAAAATGAAAATAAAACTTTATAAAATGTTGATGAAAAATACACAGGAGACAGAGAAAAAGAACTGCCTCAAATTGCTTCTGCATACTTAGACAAGAATGTCCCTGATATTATTATTCCCATTTTACAGATGAGGAACCGAGGGACTAAATATTCACACAAGGTCACATAGAATGTCTGTGGCAGAGCAGGGAATTGAACTTCGGTGTTCCCGAGCACTAGTTGTCACACCCAGGTCACAGAGGTTGCTGTAACACAAAGAAGACTACAGGCTTAATTGGAGTCAATCAACCAGACTCTAGGGCTTTCTCTACATGGCAGGGTTTTTGCGCAAGAAGTTTTTTGTGGAAGAGATCTGCAAAAACTTCTTGTGCAAAAGCGCATCCACACTCAAAAGCACATCGCAAAAGCACACTCTTGCGCAAGAAAATTCTGAGCACCTGTACTTTTTGAGATAGGCTCTTTGCGCAAGAAACCCCTCTTGAGTGTACATATACCTTTTTGCACAAGAACTCTTGTGAAAAAAGGAGTTATGCTTCATAGAAGGAAGTATACCTACACCACAAAAAGCCTTCTGTTCTGTCAATTGACTAGATTTTTTAGCCCAAAAACGCGCTTGAGGTGTTGACGCTCCATGGGTTTTTGCACAAAAACCCTGTAGTGTAGACATAGCCTAGTGGTAGAAATTCCAGAGCTCAGTAACAGAGAGGAAAAATAATGAGAAAGAAGAGGAAACAGGGGGAAACGCAGAAGGTCAGCTGAGTGGAGGCAAAAAACTCTGAGAAAGGTTGATCCTGCTGTATACCTGTGCTATATTTTATAGTGCTTGAAAACAATACTAAAGATGCACATGATGGAAAAATAACAAACTGTGTATATTTTGGGGTATGCAGAGATAAAGTTTCTTGGTACCTTAAACGACTGTGCTCTTTGGTGTAGCTGTATCTGGAACCCACAATAGTAAAGGCTATTTCTGAGTTAGTATTAAGTGGAGTGCATGATCTGGTCCAAGAGGTGACTATAGTTGGACTACTTGGAAATAGTTACCATTTTATTATTAAATTTAACATCCCTGTGGTAGGAAAAACACCACAGTGGCCCAACATTATGGTATTTATTTTCAGAAAGATGAACTACACAAAAATGAGGAGGTTAGTTAAACAGAAATTAAAAGGTACAGTGCCAAAATTAAAATCCCTACAAGCTGAGTGGAAACTTTTCAAAGACACCATAATAGATACTCAAATTAAATGTATATCCCAAATAATGCCCCTTCTTCCCCTCCCACACACAAGAAGCAAACCAAAAAGGGCCACCATGGCTTAACAACTAAATAAAAGAAGTAGTAAGAGATAAAAAGGCCATTATTATGTTTTTATGTTCTTATGTCTACACTACCAAATGCTGAGGGGAAGTGTTTTTTTTGGGGGGGGGCGTTACATTTATGTCAACATCCAAAAGCTGACAAAACAAAAATTGTCAAAAGGTTTTCACATTTTCTCCCTCTGTCAACAGATCAAGTCCTCACTGGGGCACTATATTTGACAGTGTGAGCAGTGCATTGTGGGTATGTATCCCACAATGCAGTATTGTGAGATGGCAGAGCTCATCTCTGTGCATCCTAGGATCCCCTCTGAGTTCTCCAGCATTCTCAGGTACTGGGAGCAGTATCATGTGTATCTCTGTCAGTTCCCCCTGAGCAGGGCAGAACAGGAGCATTCCAATGATTTGATCTTTGTTCCCCAAAGGAGCAGATCACTCAGCTGTCAGACACTTCACAGAGTTTTCAAAGGGAGGGGGTTCATGCCTGCAGGGGAACAGAGATGAGTGAGCCACCAGGACAGGCATTGTGGGATACTGGCAGAAGCCAGTTCTGTGGCAAAACAAACAGCAAATTCTATACTTGTCTTTGTCAACAGTAAAGGGGGGGAGGAAGTCTCTCCAAGGGGTGGATGATTTTGTTGTCAAAACTGGGTATTTTTCATGACAAAAGTCTGATTGCAGTGTGAATGTGCTCACAGGTTTATCAGCTAAAGGTGTGTTTTGACAACAAAACTTGGTAATGTAAACAAAGCCTTACTCTGAGACCACTAAAACAGGCTGCGCTATTGACCACGTGGCTGAATATGTGTTCTCTAGTGCTGGACCACCTATGTCTTCAACTAGTGCCATTAAACCAGCCTTCCCCATATACGTAAAACTGCTTTCAACTTCAGTTGGTGTCACACGTTCCAAAGCACTGAAATATCATGCTCAGCTTCAGAGACAAAACAGAGATTATACAGAATTTTCTTCATATGCACAGAGCAGCCCCAAACCTACAGTTTGATTGACTTTGTTTTAGATTAATTAAGCCATTAAATAAAGCATAAAAATAAAGCATCTAAGAGTGCACAAAGTGTCTGCTTTCTAACAGCTCGCAAAATTGCAGTTTCTCTTGCTCACAGACTCCTTAGAAATTAAAATGTGCCCTGGAGAATTCAAAGAAATAGCAATTGTTTAGCTGCATACAGCATAGAAAGGGGAGTTTTAGGCTATGTCTACTCTCAAGCTTCCTCAACAAAATGTTTGTCCTTCATGGGAGCTTAAGCCCCCTATCCCCATGAATGACAAAGTTTTGTCCTGGCAAGTGAAAGTGTGAGCATTGTTTTGTCAACAAGAATCCTTTCCTGCAGACAAAAGCAAAACTCACTCATTGGGGGTAGAACTATTTTTTCAACAAATGTGCTCGCACATACTCACTTTTAGTGACAGGGCTGTATGATCATAGCCTCGCCACTAAAAGCCACATAATGTAGATAATTTTAGTCACAGATAACTGCCTCTCCTTGAAGATAGATGATTCTTTCAAAATTCCTCCTAGATGTTAATGAATTGCCTTATAGTGCATGTTTGAAAAGGGACCAACATGTCTTCCTTGTCACCTTCAACTAGTCCCCAAGAGATATACCAAAGATGCATGCTTGGCTAGTCTGCCCCTTCATCCATATTTTTCGAGTAAGGGTGCCATACAGCAATCAGCCCCATAGTAAATCTTCATTAACAAGTCCATACTTTTGTGTACTCTCTTAGGAAAAGCTTATCGGAATATCTATAATAGATACAGGGAATTATCAAGCAGCTACCCAAGAAAGCAGTCATTGCTAATGTCTCATTATTTGTCATCCTCTACTATTTACAGAATCATTTTGCATCTATATTAGATTTCACACCTTTTCTATATGTCTGTCTTCCATTGCTCTTTACTATTCAGAATACATTCTAGCATCAAACAGAGGCTGACTTCTGTCCATGGAAATAAGCGGCAGACGTGAGGAACAATGTGAGCCTCACTTCACTCATACATGGCCATATTGGGCCAGCTCTACAGTACCATCATATAAATACCACTCTAACAGCCAACTATAGTAGTCTCAAGAGAGATAAACCTATAGTTATGTAAAGAGGATTTGCTGTGCCTCTTTCCACAGCACAACCAGGCTGCAGAGATAGATTTATTAAAAAATATACTGTCATCAAATGTGTGTGTTTCTGGTGGAGTTCCAGAGGGACTTATTCTTGGCCTTACACTATTTAACATTTTTAGCCATGACCTACAAGAAAACCTAAGAACATCACTGACAAAGGAAGGAAATTACTCAAAGACATTCATGGTAAAAATGATGAATGAGAAAAAATTAAGAAAACAGGTTACTGATACAGAGCAATAGATCACTTGGGCTACATCTAGACTACTTTCTTCTGCTAATTTGCATATCTTCTTCCTATCATGTTATCGGAAGAGGTTTTGTCAAAAAATAAATCAGTTTAGACACAGTTTTTTTTGAAAAAAAACCCACTCTTTTTCAAAAGAACCCTGCACACCTCCTTTTTTTTTAGGAAGAAGGGTTCTTTATAAAGGTTGGAGACCACTGAATTAAAGAATTAGAAAATGTGCCTTTTAGTGATAGACCCAAAAAGCTCCACCTATTTAGCTAAATAAAGAGAAGGCTAAGGGGTGGCACAGGGAAAATAGCTGATAAAGATCACAATAATCTAGCAGACAACGGTATAATAAGATCCAATGGACAGAATCTGAAGCTAGAGATATTTAGACTCAAAAAAGGTATAGATTAACAGGGAGTGTATTTAGCCATTTGTACAATTTGCAAAGGTTGTGGCGGAGTCACCATCTCTAGCAACTTTTAAATCAAGTTTGGATGTTTTCCTAGAAGAAATGCTGTAGTTAATGCAGGGAATATTTACGGAATGTTTTATTTCCTGTGCTATACAAGAGGTCAGAGTAGATAATCACAATCATCCCTTCTGGATTTATAATCCAGGTATCCATTGATCTAACATGGACAGAGAATTTTTCTCCCTGACATGTTGCCATTAATTCCCTCAAATACAATGTGTATATTGATTAAATCCTGATTGTTAGACTTCTCAGCAGCATTCAGAATAGCACCCCACACTTGGCAGTAACATTATCTACCTACTCCATGCAAAATTGCTTTCCTGATTCACACTTTTAAAATCCATTAGTTTTAATGCACTGAAAACTGAATATCAAGTCAATTGGAAAACAATACAAAAAAGTTTGCTGCTAAAACCTGATAGTTTGTTTAAACTGAGCAGTTAATGTCTGCTACAAATGCTTACAAGTGTAATCCATTGAAAAACATAGTTAGAAACATCAAAACATTTCCTAGGCTCAGATATTGAAGATTCAAATTGGGGATGCATTAGGTTTCTCAAAACTGCTTTCTGTTTCCACAGAGAATGAAAGAAAGTGCCTAAAGTTAGGACATATGCACATAAGAACATAAGAATGGCCATAATGGGTCAGACCAAAGGTTTATCTAGCCCAGTATCCTCTCTTCCAATAGTGGAGAATGCCTGATGCACCAGAGGGAGTGAAAAGAAACAGGTAATCATCAAGTGATCCCTCTCCAATCATCCATTAACAGCTCCTGACAAACAGAGGCTAGGGACATCATTCCTAACCATTCTGGCTAATAAGTATTGAGGGATTTAACCTCCATGGATTTATCAAGTTCTTTTTTGAACCCAGTTAAAGTCCTGGTCTTCACAGCATCCTCTGGCAAGGAGTTCCACAGGTTGCTTACATACTGCATGAAGAAATCTTTTTGTTAGTTTAAAACCTACTACCAATAATTTCATTTGGTGACCCCTAGTTCCTATGTTATGGGAACAAGTAAACAACATCTTTACTCACTTTCTCCATACCTGTCATGATTTTATAGACTTCTAGCATATCCCCCCTCAGACTCCTCTTTCCTAAGCTGAAAAGCCCCAGTCTTTTTAGTCTCTCTTCATATGGAACCCGTTCCAAACCTCTAATAATTTTTGTTTCCCTTTTCTGAACCTTTTGCAAGCTAATATGTCATTTTTTAGATGAAACGACCACATCTGTATGCAGTATTCAAGATGGATTTATTTAGAGACAATAAGGGTATGTCTACACTACAGCACTAATTCGAACTAGTTAATTCAAACTAAGCTAATTCAAATTAGTGCATCTAGACCTAAAAACTAATTCAAATTAGCGTTTTGCTAATTCAAAATAGCATGTCCACATTGAGTGGACCCTGAACCGAAGTTAAGGCTGGCCGGAACCAGTGCCGGCAGGGCATCAGGTTAGGACTTAGAGTGTGGAGCTGCTGCCACAGGCTAGCCAAGGGCTGTGCTTAAAGGGACCCAACCCCCACCCCGGTCAGACATTTCTCAGGGTTCCCCGCTTGCTTGTCTACCTCGATGAGGGTCAGCAAAGCAGTCCTGTCTTGGAGTGCCCTGAGTGCCCATACTCGGCACATCACAGTGCTCAGCCATCAGCCCAGCTGCACTTGCCTCAGGCTACCATCTGGGAAGGGTGTCAATTGGGGGGCTGTCAGAATCCAGAAGGCCCTGCAGGAGAGCTTCCACCCCGAGGAGTCTGCAGAGGCACCCCAGTCCTCCCCATCGGGGGCTCATACCCCATTCCTCCCTCACCTCCTTCCAATTACCGCTCCCTAGCACCCCTTCCTGATGTAAAAAATAAAGGACATGTGTGTTAAAAAATAGAAACTCTCTTTATTTAACAAAACTCGGGGAGACTGGAAAAAGGAGGTGGGAGAGGGGAAGAGAGAGGGTGGGAGAGGGGAGTGGGAAACCTGGGAGGAGGGAGCTGGAAGGGGAAAGCCAGGGGAAGAAGAAGGAGGGAAAGTATAAAACTATGGTACACCATATCTTCAGTACTGAGTACAGATGTGGTCTCCCTCACCCCAAAAAAGATATTTTGGCCTTGCAAAGGGTTCAGAAAAGGGAAACTACAATGATTAGGGGTTTGGAACAGGTCCCATATGAAGATAGACTAAAGAGAATGGGACTTTTCAGCTTAGAAAAGAGGAGACTGAGGGGGGATGTGATAAAGGTATATAAAATCATGAGTGGTGTGGAGAGGGTGAATAAAGAAAAGTTCTTCTTTAGTTCCCATAATATGAGGACTAGAGGACACCAAATGAAATTAATGGGCAGCAGGTTTAAAACTAATAAGCGAAAGTTCTTCTTCACACAGCACATAGTCAACCTGTGGAACTCCTTGCCACAGGAGGCTGTGAAGGCTAGAACTATAACAGAGTTTAAAGAGAAGTTAGATAAATTCATGGAGGTTAGGTCCATGGAGTGCTATTAGGGGATAGGAACGGTGTCCCTGGCCTCTATTTGTGGAAGGCTGGAGATGGATGGCATGAGACAAATTGCTTGGTCGTTGTCTTCGGTCCATCCCCTCCGGGGTACCTGGTGTTGGCCACTGTCGGCAGACAGGCTACCGGGCTAGATGGACTTTTGATCTGATCCAGTACGGCCATTCTTATGTTCTAAGCTCAGGGCTCAGTGTCGGGGGTCTCACTGGAACAACTTGATTTTCATGCAAACCTTCACCTGGGTTTGCATGTGGCCTTTGGTGGCCAGGCTGGCAGCTATCCTGCTCTAGACGGCCACATTCCTGTGCCTAGTGTGGAGATTATGGATGTTGGAGGCCTCCCCACATACCTCGATGAGGTCCATGATCTCCGTACTAGACCAGGCGGGCGCCCATCTTTTACAGCCCCAGGCAGGCTCCTGTGAGCCGCCAGCCTGGTCCTGGGAAGAAGCGGAGGGCTGGGTGGCAGCGGGTGGCTGGCTCATGCCATGCCAGGTGTAGGGTCTGCTGTCTGGGTGCTGGCAGGCTTGCAACTGGCACAAGCACTGTAGCCAGACCGTGCCCCTTTAAGGGCTCCGGGGCCGGGTGGCGGGGGGGCAGAAGAGTTTCTCTGCTTTGGCCCAGAGTCGCCACCAGGGCAACCTGGGAAGGGGTAGACTCCAACTAGTTCCAATTAAGTGGCTACACAGCCCTTAATTAGAACTAGGCGTTACTCCTCGTAGAATGAGGTTTACCTAGTTCAAATTATTTGCTCCTCTAGTTTGATTAAATTCGAACTAGTGTTTTGTATGTGTAGCCTCTATTAAAGTTAATTCGAACTAACAGCTGTTAGTTCAAATTAACTTTGTAGTGTAGACATACCCTAAGATATTCTCCGTCTTATTCTCTATCCCTTTTTAAAATGATTCCTAACATTCTGTTGGCTTTTTTGACTGCCGCTGCACACTGAGTGGATGTTTTCAGAGAACTGTCCACAATGAGTTGAAGATCTCTGTCTTGAGTGGTTATAGCTAAACTAGCCAATTAGCCCATCATAAGACGGGATTTTCAGGTCTCTTCTCCACATCGGTCTTCACTCCTGAGCCTCTGATCTCTCGCTCCATCTCTCTCTCTCTCTCTCTCCTCCTCCTCCTCCTGCCCCCCCTCCCTCTCAGCTCTCTTCTGCCTTCTTCCTCTCTCTTCATCTTTCTTTCTGTTCTCCCCCTCCTGCTCTCTCGCTGCTCTCCTCTGTCTCCATCGTGGATGCATGCTCATCCAGGCCCCTCCCTCTGGGCATGCAAGTCACTGCCCCACCCCCCTTCGCCTCCCGCCTTGGCGCTCAGCTGACTTCTGCGTTGCTTAGCCGGGCCGCCGCATGGGAGCAAGCAGCACAAACGGCCTCTCTCTCTCTCTCTTCTCCTCCTACTGCCTCGCCCTCTCTATCTCTCAGCTCTAGTCCGTCTCCTGCCTCTCTCTCCATTTCTCTCTTTCTCTTCTCCCCCTCTCACCTCTCATTCTGTGTTTCTCTTCTCCTCCTGCTGCGTCTCTCTCACTCTCTCTCGCGCTGTCCTCTGCCTCCTTTCCACCTCCTCCGTTCTCCTCTCTGTCTCCTCCACTTTCCTCCTTTTGATTCCAGAGCCCTTTCCTGATGTCAGAGACACATACATGCTCGTCCAGGCCCTGCCCCCTGGCTGTTCCCTCTGGGCAGCACTGTTGCCGATAATACTAAAGTGCTGCATGGGGAGCACGGACCCCAAACAGCTGCTTGTGCCACTTGCTCCCGTGCGGCGGCCCGGCTGAGCAGTGCAGAAGTCAGCTGAGTGCCACGGTGAGAGGCAACAGCGCCGCCCAGAGGGAACAGCCAGTGTTTCAGCATTACAGAGTCACAGACATGGGGCTACTATATATATGATTAGTCCCTATCATATTGTATGTATAGTTGGGATTATTTTTTCCAATCTACATTACTTTGCATTTATCAGCATTACATTTCATTTGCTATTTTGTTGCCTAATCACCTAGTTTGGTGAGATACCTTTGAAGCTCTTCTGCTTTGGTTTTAACTGTCTTGAGCTGTTTAGTATCATCAGCAAATTTTTCCACCTCACTGTTTAACCCTTTCTCCAGATCATTTAGAAATAGGTTAAATAGGATTGGTCCCAGGATGGACCTTTGGGGTACACCACTATATACCTCTCTTCATTCTGAAAACTAACCATTTATTTCTACCCTTTGTTTCCTGTATTTTAACCAATTATCAATTTATGAAAGAACTTTCCCTCTTATCCCATGACAACTACATTTTCTTAAGAGCCTTTGGTGAGGGACCTTGTCAAAGGCTTTCTGGAAATCTAAGTACACTATATCCACTGGATCCCCCTTGTTCACATATTTGTTAACTCCCTTAAATAACTCTAGTAGATTAGTAATGCATGATCTCCTGTTACAGAATCCATGCTGACTTCCCCCAGCAAATTATGTTATTCTGTGTGTCTAACAATTCTATTATTAACTATAGTTTCAACTAATTTGCCTGGTACTGGGATTTACCATTCTGTAATTTCCAGGATCAGCTCTGGAGAACTTTTTAAATATTGGCGTCATATTAGCTATCATCTAGTCATTAGGTACAGAAGCTTATTTAAAGGATAGTTTACAAACTACAGTTAATAGTTCTGTTATTTCACATTTGAGTTCTTTCTGAATTCTTGTGTGAATGTCATCTGGTTCCAGTGACTTGTTATTCTTAATTTGTTCCAATTTGTTCCAAAACCTCCTCTAATGACACCTCAATCTGGGATAATTTCTCAGATTTGTTACCTAAAAAGAATGACTCAGGTTGGAAATCTCCCTAACATCCTCAGCTATGAAGGCCGAAGCAAAAAAAATGTTAGTTTCTCCACAATTACCTTATTGTCTTTGAGTGCCCCTTTAGCATCCTGATTGTACAGTGCCCCACTGGTTGATAAGCAGGCTTTCTACTTGTGTTTTAGTTAAAAAAAAACATTTTGCTATTACTTTCTGAGTTTTTGGCTAACTGTTCTTCAAACTCTTTTTTGGCTTTTCTTATATCTTGACACTTAATTTGACAGATTATGCTCCTTTTACTCACTTTTTAAACATTGCCTTTTTATCTCTCACTGCTTCTTTTACATTGTTGTTAATCCATTTTGGTTCTCTTACTGTGTGTTTTTAATTTGGGGTATACATTTAAGTTGAGCCTCTATTATGGTGTCTTTGAAAAGTTTCTATTAATCTTGCAGCAATTTTACTTTTGTCATTGTATCTTTTAATTTCTGTTTAATTGACCTCATTTTTGTGTAGTTTCCCTTTTTGAAAGTAAATGCCACAGGGCTGCTGAGGTGTTTTTCTCACCATAGGGATGTTACATTTTATTACATTATGGTCACTATTTCCAAGCTGTTCTGTTATATTTATCTCTTGCACCAGGTCAGGCACCCCATTTAGGATTAAATCAAGGACTGCCTTTCCCCTTGTGGGTTCCAGAACCAGCTTCTGCAAGAAGCATTTATTTAAGGTGTCAAGAAACTTTATCTCTGAATCCCGCCCTAAGATGATGTGCACTCAGTCAGTATGGGGATAGTTGAACTGCCCCACTATTATTGAGGTTTTTTATTTTTATAGCCTCTTTAATCTCCCTTAGCTTTTCATAGTCATTATCACTATTCTTTTCAGGTGGTTGGTAATACATCCCCACTGCTATATTCTTATTATTAGAGCATGGAATTATCCACAGAGATTTTATGAAACTTTGATTCATTTAAGATTTTTTACTTCATTTGATTCTACATTTTCCTTCATGTATAGTGTCACTCCCCCAGCAGCATGACCTGTTCTTTCCTTCCAATTTTTTTTGTACCCTAGTAAGACTGTCCCATTGATTGTCCTCATTCCACCAACTTTCTATGATACCTATTATATCAATATACTTCTTAAATACTAGGCATTCTAGTTCACTCATCTTATTTTTGGGGTTTCTAGCATTTGTGTACAAGCACTTAATAAATATGTCACTATTTAGCTCTGTGCCATTTCATCAGATCTTACTTGTATTTTATCATCTTCCACCCTATCTTCCTTACTAGAACATAGAGAATCTCTATTAATAGACTCTCCCCTAAGAGATGTCTCTGTCCATTCCATGTGCTGCTCTGCACCTGTCAGCTTTCCCCCAGCCCTTAAGTTTGGTTCAACTGATTAGGTATTATTAATAAAATTGATAACAGCACATGACATGAAAAGTTAATGATAACTTGGGTGATTTATTATAGCCACATGTACTTTATTATGCAATATCAACTGAATGATTATTACTGGCTGCATTTGTGTTCTGTAGTGAAGCTAAAACCATGTTTGCTTTAAAGGAAATTTAGTCTTTGAGCTAAAAATCTACCAAGCAGGAATAGAATACATTATTTCCAGTAACTTAACCACAATGCATGTGTTTTATTAAAAGTTCTAGTTTTGAAATACAAGAGACCTGCGCAATACCCATAAGGAATTGGGTAAGATAGGTAAGATAATATCTTTTATTGGACTTTTGTTGGTGAAAGAGACAAGCTTTTGACATGCTCACTGCTTCTGAGTACATGACCTCTCTACTCTGATGCTTCCTAAACCCCCTCAGAGAAGCAAAGACGTAATTTTGCCCTTGAATTTTCAGTAGCCTATAAAATCAGAAGTACTGAGATTGAGATGCAAGAGAAGAGGATGGAAAGTACCATTAGCGAAAGGAAAGAACCAGAGAAAGATGAACCTTCTTTCAGCAATGAACAAGAAATTTTATCAGAATAAGGAAAAAGTAAATGCAATAAAGAATTTTAAATGTATATAATTATGGAATTGAGGACATATCCTACAAATATGTACCACCCAAGTACAGTGCTTACTACTATGAATAGTCAATAGGACTTACAATATTTAGCACTGATGCTTTATAGAAAGTGTTTTCTGTTTCATGCCAATATTTTATTTTGCTAATCAGATGAACTCTAAGGTTTTGGGATTTTTATTTTATTTTTACACTTATTAGCAGGTCTTCACAAAACTGCAAATAAAAGCTTATGATACTTGGTTCTGAAGTCCAACAAAATCCTAATTGCGATGGTCTCATCTTTTCACTGATGGAATGATACTAATGCTAAATGGCAACATAAATAATGTAATGAATGATAATTTTACACTGTGCAGCCATAAAATCAATCAATTTTTATGCTCCAGTGCATCACCTCTGCACCTTACAATCCCTGCTGTAATTCTCCATATGGAAATGAGGAATCAGTGGATGACTGAACAATTTATTCATGTAAAAAGCTGAGTTGTAGTCAAACGGTGTGCTGATACAGCCTATGAGAAAAACCCAGTCATTTAATTTACCAGAAGCCAGGATTAAAAGAAAAGAAAGAAAGTAAGAAAGCAAGAAAGCAAGAAAGAAAGGAAAATTCCACAATGTCAAAAAGGGAAACATTATCAATTCCTATATGTCCCATATTTGGACTAATTATAGCATTGATAACAGAATCTCTGATATTTTCAGATTGTTTGTTGCATGTGGTAATGCGATGGCTGCCATCTTGGCTAACACTAAGGACTGAACTAGATACATTCAGAGCACATGTATCTATAGCTATAGCTAAAGATCCAGGCTGACTATCTGGGCAAGCATGCCAGAACTTTTGTGGAAGTGGGGGGAGCACCTGTTCCAGAACCAGGGTGGCCAGGTGAGGGCAGGGAGCAGTATTGTACTCCTCAAACTACAAGCCTAGGGCAGGGTGTGCTGAAAGAGGCTGCACTTTGGGAGGGAAAGGCTTGCATATGGGTGGAGAGGGGGTGATGATGCCTCCTGACCCCTCCAAACTATGCCTATGTTGAAAAGTGGGGGGATGGCCCTCTTGGTTTTGGCACCATTGATCTGGGCCTATAGCAGACCCGCAGATACTGTGGTTGGGGCATAGAGGGCATATAAAACATACTAATGAGTGGGATATATTTGTTCATTGGTATTTCTGACTGGGGGGGGGGGGGGCAGGAAGAAGGGACGTAGAGAAATATTCCTTAGAACCTGAGTTCTAAGAAATCACTTCAGTTGCCTGGGAATGAAGAAGCTGAACCTCTCCCACCTTCAGCCTGCTCTGTCTAAATTTGTATAACACTCAGCAGCTTGATTCCTCAGTACCTCCTCTCCCTTTCTTCCAAAAAAAAATAAAATAAAAAGGGTATTAGAATCTCCTCATCATACTCCAAATGACTAAATCCATCTCCTATGGAACTATAATCTATGAAGCTTCAAGACCGAAAACACTGCCACAAAATGGTCATCAGAATTCCAAAGTCACCAAAATGCTGAGGCACAACATCTTCAGAACTGAAGCTCAGCTCTGTGCAGCTTATGAATGTACAATACAATTTGACTGGGCAGAAAGGGTGGCAAATGTGGAATTCAGTAACCACAAAATTACTCCTCTAAATTAACAATTAAAATGATTTTCCCTCATCATAATACAAATGTTTTGGATCAAATAGATCTGGATTCATCTTTTTCAATAGGCGATAAGAGTAAGGAAGTTTTTACCCCAGAAACTCTGTTCTTGAGAGATTTCTATTGTCTCTTCCAAATCTCTCCTGAAAACTCACTTCCTCCAAAGTGCAAAACAATAAATGGTCTGGTAGTACTTTATAGACTAACAAAACATGTAGATGGTATCATGAGCTTTCGTGGGCACAGCCCATTTCTTCAAATGACCGGAGTTTTGAGTTTAGGATGTGGAGATCCAAAATAAATAGGGGAGAAGCGAGAGGAAAGAAAGGGAAAAAATGGAAGGGGGCAGGAAATAAGGAGCGGAGGGTATGGAAATATCAAAAGGAAAACCAAATAAGCAGAACTGGAAATCAGTAAGCACCTAAAGATTGGATACTTAAAAGAAGCAGATAAGGATCAAAGGATAGCAATTAGATAGGAAGGGTACTAAAGCTGGAATCTACCAAGATGAAGAGCTGTTGAAACAAAAGACAGAACTATGTAGCACTTTAAAGACTAACAAGATGGTTTATTAAGTGATGAGCTTTTGTGGGCCAGACCCACTTCCTCAGATCAATTTGTAGAAGAAAACTGGCATGACCATATATACCAAAGTGATACAATCAAAAAAAGTGAACACATATAAAATTGACAAATCAAATTTTAGAATGGAGTGGGGGGGGAGGTTAGTGTCTGTGAGGTAATGACATTAGGGGTGATAATTGGGGAAGCTATCTTCCTTCTTTGAATGTTAGGTTGATAATGTCCCAGCCATCCATAATCACAATTGACTAGGCTATCAGAGTGAGAATTGAATTTGTAAATGAATTGTAATTTGAAAGCGACGAGGAGTCCTGTGGCACCTTATAGACTAACTGAAGTGTAGGAGCATAAGCTTTCGTGGGCAAAGACCCACTTCGTCAGATGCATGTCATGACATGCATCTGACGAAGTGGGTCTTTGCCCACGAAAGCTTATGCTCCTACACTTCAGTTAATCTATAAGGTGCCACAGGACTCCTCGTCGCTTTTGCAGATTCAGACTAACACGGCTACCCCTCTGATACTTGTAATTCGAAGGCTTCTCTGTGTATTTGGCTAGGAGAATTGGTTTGAGATTACAGACATTTCTAAGTGGAGGGACTGTTGTGCAGAGGTTAAGCTTTCCCAAGGACACAAAGTCTGTCACTAATTGAGATAGAAATAAAACTATCAGTTAGACCACATGGAGGGGGCCATCTTGTTCTCAAAATGGCATGCTCCGCACAGCATGACTTGTCACCCACCATACGAGAGGCCATGTTGGCAGTGGCATTCCCATACTAGTAAGGGATGTCCAGTGGCACCATTACCTGCTCACTGAGTACTACACCAGAAAGTGAAAAATCTGAAGAATGTGATAACTTCTAATATTTGTAATATTTGAAGTCTTTTTGTAGGCAATAATCATTTCCATTTTATTCCTTTTGTGAGCCCTACTTTAAGTACAAAAATATTTTAACTAATAAATTAACCTAATAGAATAATTATAACATGAAACTTACGTATAAAAAAATAAAAGGAGCCTGGGAAAGGGGTACTTGGCAGTAAAAAGTCTGAGAACCACTGCTTGAGTAGGTGACACTCTAACAACATACACAGGCATCGTTTCATTCAAAAGATGAGAATTCATAAATATTTACAGGATACTTATCAGATTGTCTGCATTATTATTATTACTACATAATCTCAATATTGGCTGCTGCTTTAGATGCTGTTTTTGTTAGCAACTGCTTTCTCTGCTTCTTGATTTTTTTAACAGAATCAGTTTTCTTAGTGATTTTTAAAATAAAATACAAAAAACCCTCTTTTTTTAAAATGAGTTGTGCATTCAACAAAACACCCAATTTCTAGAATAGATATTTTCAAGACACATGCCCATACTCCTGAACTTTCAAAATGATGCGTAATGTGATTAAACACTGCACATTGTTATGGGCATTTAATGGAATTTTATGATTGACTGCAGTATGATTCTGCCAGCTCTTTCCCTTGAGCAAAGTCAGAAGAACATCATGAATCAAGGACAAGAGAAGAATTTGCTATGCAGATACCTTGAGGAACTTTAAATTTGCTGATGGTCCAAATTAGTGTGCTCTCATTAAAATTCCAACACCTTACTGTAGCTTTCACCCTCTAGTTTTGCTCCTTGCAGCAGGGAACTCATGGAGTTCTTGATTACTTGACACCCCTTTGCCTTAATGTAAAATGTTGGCTAAAGTCACTACATCTTCTGAAATGGGAAAACAGCCACGGGAACTTTTCACAGACACTGGATGAAACCTAAGTTCTATTCAAGTCAATGGGTGGTCTGCCACTAATTTCAATAGATCCAGATTTCACCACTGTACTAAAGATTTAATATTGGAAGAAATCTATGTATGAACAAGTCCTAATGATGGTTTACCTATGACTCTATGACTATTAGTTTGAAGTCAGGATGCATATCCCTTTCAGAGATCTAAATTCTTGGTGGATTTTTTTTAACTCTCTGAGTTTGTTCTTATTGATATGTTCAGAGGCATAGTTTCATTCTAAAGATGAGAGGTCATAAATAATGCGGGCCTTATTTTATAACATTGGCAGAAGAATCAAGAAAGTTTTGTTGAGTTTCCATTGTAACCTTGCTTTCTTTCAGTGGTTTATAACTTTTTCCTTTTTTTTAGATACATTCACTCCCACTTCCTACATATATGTAGGGACATAGGGAGAATAGATTATGTGATATATAGGCAGAACAGTTTCATTGGTCATGAGTTTACAGAGGTTGATTTACTCAGTACAGTTCATCCTATAATATTATGCAGACCTTAAATTTACTATTTAAGAACTGATATTAAATAACATTTATTTTCCTACTTTGTTTACTCAGACCTTTCTCTTGCTGCTTCCATTATTAATGTATAACTGCCACTCAGTTCTGTTCTCATTTTCAGTGTTGCTTCTTGTATAGTGATTGATATCTAGTCATGACTAAATAAATAAATAAACAAACAATGTTGTTGCAGTGATCAATTTTCCTCATAAGGATATGTACTGAAAGTGCCTAGAAAATAAAACAATTTCTTTTCCTTGATTTATCCATGGCATTCAAAGAAATGTGGTTGGCCTACTTCAATTCAAACTTTTAAGACTGTGTTAATTCATCTTAGCTGGATATTCTCTGCATTTTGGCTTCCATTCCCTTCTCTTTGTTGGTAAATTTGTAGCCGTGGTTACTCTTTTTAGCAAGGCTTGGGCATGCAGTTCCTGTCAATGCTTAATACAGATACATTTGCCGCCCTTCCATACTTCTTTAAAACAGGAAGTAGAGCCCTGAACTCTGCTATAGTGGTACTGTTATATCTCTGTTTTTCTCTATAGATACAACATGCACATTCATTCTCAACCATGCTGGTACAACAAATTAACTCTTGAAACAACTTACTCTGGAGTGCCATTTTAAAAATGCAACTATTCTACATAAAGGCAATCATCTTTAAAATGTTAAATTACATTGCTACAAAGGCATGCAGCCCGTGGCCTGTTCGTTTGCGGCCCACAGTGTGGTTTGGGTTTACGCAGAGCTCACTATGCAGCCCAGGGGTGGGAGCCAAAACAAAAAAGTAGCCAATATAATGGTCTTCTGTTGATATGCATTTTAGTGGTTAAATTCCTGGACTGTCATTGCTCATTAAAAGTGCTGTCAAATGGGTGGAAATCGGGTAAATGTTGCATTTTATTAATATCAGTAGAACTGACTTAAATGGGGCCTGTGTATTGTGTAGTCCTGCCTTAATCTTTGTGTTCATGCTCATCAATGTGAAAGAAGCTATTTGCATATATTTGCAAATATATTTGCATGTATATGCAACCACATTTAAGTTGCGGTCCTTGGAATGTGCTCTGAATATCATTGTGGCCCCCAGAGCTTCCAAAATTGAGTAGCCCTGCCATACACATTATATAAAGAACAGAGAAGTACTGTACCATGTATGTGTTTCTAGATGGTTACTTGCTGGCGGTCTTTAAGCTGTTAAATGTTAAAATAATAAATAGGAAGGAATACAAATTGTGGGCATAAAGCTGACTCTAGTGAAATCAATGGCAAAATTATTTTTTGACTTTAAAAGGGACAAGATTTTACCCCAGGTCTTCAGCTTCCCAGATAGATATATTTGGCCCCATCCTTCCCTTGGAGTCACTCAGCAACTTGCAGGACCAGACCCACTGACATAAAATGGAACACAAGACACTTATTTTATTTATAATTCTCTTTTATATACAAATCAGAAGGGCTCAAAAGTAAACATGGTAATATGGATTGAATATGAATCTCTGTTATGGAATAGTAATGCATACCAACAGAATGATAGATTGCATGTATCTGATTTCATTTCTTGTGTGCCTTAAAAATAGCTTTTGGTAACTAAATCTTCATTGTCATTCTATAGGGAACTTGATTCCACTGAAGGCAATGAGAGTTTTACCTGAACAAGCTAGAGTAAGGACTTTGGGATTTGGAATATAAAACATTCAAGTCAATGGAGCTGCACCAATTTACACCAGCCAAAGTTCCTCCCCCTCACATCATTTACACAACTTAGATTTAGGGTCCAAATGAAGCCTGCAGCATTTCTTAAAGCATAGTTATTACTTCTCATGAAAATCCATAATAGAATAAGCCTACAAATTTCTGCAGACTGAAGATTTTTCTAGAACAAAATCATCTGGCTTCCATCCTGTTAATCAGCCTGACACTGGCTACGTCTACACTGCAACGCTATTTCAGGATACTGGAGTATCCCAAAATAGTTATCCTATGTCTTAACGGCAAGCCCATTATTTCAGGCTCATTATTTTAAAGCCCATGTAAACTTCACTCCATGAGGAATAAGGGGCATTTTGGAATAGTGGGTTATTTTGAAATATGGCTCTGTGTAGACAGTGTCAAATTACAAAATCAGCTACTTCAAAATAAAATCAAAATAAGATATGCAATTCATGTAGCTCAAATTGTGTATCTTATTTCGAGCTACCGTGCAGTGTAGAAGCACCCTCTGAGACCAGAAGAAGGCAAATGAGAATGTCCTTCAAATTAGGCATTTATTGGCAGAATTTTCTCAACAACAGTGGAGAAAAACCCAAGACTATGTCATTTGGGATAAACAATGAAAATATAAAGCAAGCTGGGCACCCAAGAAAGATTAAAATAAAATGTGGGCAAGAAAAGTGTTGGGGTATGTAAAGGTTAAATAAGGGGTCTGAGTAATTGCTTTCATGGTGATGGGGGTACAACACAGACAGTTAGGGTACATCTAAACTACATGGCTCCGTTGATGGAGCCATGTAGATTTGTTTTTTTGGCAAACGCAAATGAAGCCGCGTTTTAAATGATCGCGGCTTCATTTAAATTTACATGGCTGCCGCGCTGAGCCAACAAACAGCTGATCAGCTGTTTGTCGGCTCAGCGCGCTAGTCTGGACGCTCCCCTGCCGACATCAAAGCCCTTTGTCGGCAGCCCCGGTAAAACTCATCCCACGAGGAATAACGGGGCTGCCGACAAAGGGCTTTGATGTCGGCAGGGGAGCGTCCAGACTAGCGCGCTGAGCCGACAAACAGCTGATCAGCTGTTTGTCGGCTCAGCGCGGCAGCCATGTAAATTTAAATGAAGCCGCGATCATTTAAATCGTGGCTTCATTTGCCTTTGCCTATGTGTCTAATCTACATGGCTCCATCGACGGAGCCATGTAGTTTAGACACACCCTTACTGTCCCTATTGATATATAGACATGTTTTAATGCCCTTTTTCCTTCTTACTTGCTTGCTTGGGATAGATAAGCATGAAGCTATACCAACAATATCACTTATAATCCATACTCTTTGTTTATAACTATATGTTATCTTTCTTCCCTTCCTCCTTTCCACCCCTCTAAAATATATTCAGGGTCACAGCTCCTTCCCCCCCTTGTAAGTTGTTGATTCAAGACATTTGTAGTGTACAACTGCTTGCTTCAGCTAAACAGCAGTAAACAGGCCAGGGTATAATTATATTCATCACATGGTTATGATTATGCATTATTTGAGTGTTCTCATTACTAAATTAGAGTTTAAGTGGTGATGTAATATCTAAGATAAAAAGATGTACCTGTGGTTAATATGTTGCTTACTCGAACCAGATTTTGGGGGTCCAAGGTGGAATGAGTATCTGCAATAAAGATGCCTGTTTACTCCATCCATCTCTGGGTCACCTGTCATTCTCTAATATATCATATAACACAGGGGTTCTCAAACTTTGTGATACCGTGGCCCCCTCTAAGTTGCTGCAACCCCCCTCTAAGTTGCTCACGACCTCCCGGGGGAGGTCGGGACCCACACTTTGAGAAATGTGGATATAACATATTCTAATATATGCAGGATTGCAAATGTAAAGTCATAGATTTCTTTTTTATAAGGTATAAAATAAAGAGTATTATCCATTTTCATGAGAGATGTGCACTGAGCTGCAGTGACCTCAGAGAATTTCATTCTTTCTTAACATATCATATTAATGAAAAGAAGGGACTGATGGCAACAAACCAGGGCCAGATATAGTGCCTACGCAAACTCCACACGCAGACAGACACACATGCACATAATCAACTGGAAATGTTTCTAGCTCATGTACTGCTGAATCCTGACATGGAAACTCACCACAGGGAATGCTGTCATGCCAACAAAGTATTTTGGCTGTAATGCCAACAATTTTGTTTTTATACTGGATAAAAGTTCATTAAATATACTGTTTTGCAACAAAATACATAGATTGCATACTATACATATACTAGTTGAAATGCTTTTTATACTCGTTGAAATGCAGCATACAGTATCATTCAACTAAGAGTTGCTATTACAGGTACTTTGTTTTTACTATTTACCCAAGTGGGAGTAAAAAAATATCATTTCACTTCATGCCAAAGTTTAAGTCTGTCTTTTGAAAGGAACATGAACCCATGGTGAATGTGGGCAAAACAGCACTTTCCCTATCTCCTATGTGGGACAAGCAGGAATATATATATATATATCATCTTGATTTATTGGTCCTTCAGTCCTTGTATAGATTGCACCGATCAGAATATGTTTATGAAATTCTTCTTATATATAGTAAGGGTGAACGGTGCCTAAGAGGTACATGTAGGTTGGCATTGCTGTCAGGTGAGGGAATTGAAGCTTTTATTGGTGAGATGGGTACTTTGGTTCCTGCATTCTATCCAGGTGAAGCAAACATTAACTCATGGTTTTCCCTTACACCCCATGTTATACCTCAGTTTGTTTACACTTAACCTTTAGTTAATTTGCTACTAGACACATTTCAAAGGGACTTCAACTTGCTCTCCATTTCTAAAGTTGCTATTTTGCACATTTAAAAATCACTTGCTCAGTATTTATTTTTTTGTCCTATTCTGATGTATATGGGATTTTATACTATGTTTATCATCACTGTGGCAACTGAGGGTATGTCTACACTACCCCACTAGTTCGAACTAGCGGGGTAATGTAGGCATACCGCACTTGCAAATGAAGCCCGGGAAATTCAAATCCCGGGCTTCATTTGCAAGTGCGGTATGCCTACATTACCCTCCTAGTTCGAACTAGCGGAGTAGTGTAGACATACCCTGAGTGTCCTCCTATAGTTCATTAAGCAATATGAATAACATCTGTCACATGTTGTTTGTTCTTTCATCCTCTTCCCAGAAGGAGAAGTGTGTATTAGTATCACTTGATGGATAGACATTAAATACCTTCAATTCACTCAAGGTGCATGTCTACACTAGGAAATTATTTCAAAGAGTACATCTAGACTGCGAGGATCTATCGGAAAAAGATATGCAAAATGCGCTCCACATTTTGCATATCTTTTTCCGATAGTTTTGTCAGAAGAGGCTTTTTTTCCAAAATTTGGCCCGTCTAGACTGGACCAAATTTCCGAAAAAAAAACCCCTCTTTCAGAAGCCCCTTCTTCCTCATGGAATGTGGAAAACAGGGGCTTTCAAAAGTGCATGTTTGCTTTTCCGCAAAAAAAAAAAAAGCAGAAGAGCAAACGCATTCCCTGAATGTGTTGGAGTTTTTTCGGGATACCAGGGATACCAGAGGTATCCTGAAAAAAACCTTCAGTCTAGCCGTACCCAAAATAACTAAATTCAGCATAATAATTCCTGAAATAACACAAATGAAATAGTGTTATTCCCCCAAGGAAGGAAGGAGTATAGATTTTGAAATAACCAGCCTGTTATTTTGAAATAACGGGCTTGATAGTGTGGATGCATTGCTTATTATTTCAAATATTTTGAAATAACTCCCTAGTGTAGACCAGGGCTTGATATGCTTGAGTTAATAGATTTGCATGTGTCAATGCTGTCATTTGCACACAAGTGATTCTCTGTGTAATTTAAAATATAGCTCCATAATCCGCAGTGTTCTCATAAATACCCTAGTGCTTTTTCTTTAAGGGACTGATGTTGAGTAGAACTGTTTTGAATTTTTTTAATGAAATGTTGCATATTTAGTATCATAGAATCATAGGGTTGGAAGAGACCTCAGGAGGTCACTGAGTCCAACCCCCTGCTAAAAGCAGAACCAACCCCAACTCAATCAAGTACTGTAGCTATTTCTATTTGGAGGGTTTTTTTTACAAATAGAGAAGCCAGTCACTTTTATGTTAAATCAAAAGGTTTGCTTCTGTGGAAAAATCTCCCATCCTGTCACCCCCCCAGAGAAAACAGCATCGAACCCATCGGGGATCGTCACCTCCATTCTGAGAATTACTGCTGTATTCAAATTCCACTCAAAGGAAAATGCTTGGGATCAACTGCAATGAGAGTTGTGCAAACCATTTGCGTTGAAGCCATGAGCTCCCCCTGGAGTTGGGAGCACTCAGCATTTTTGAAAATCAGGCATACCTATTAGAGCTGGGAGCCTGGAGAGCCAATGCAAATTATGTAATGCTCTGATTTCCATAGCAATGAATATGCTTTAGGCTATGTCTAGACTATGGGTTTCTTTCGGAAGAAACTTTTTTTGGAAGAGATCTTCCAAAAAAACTTCTTCCGAAAGAGAGCGTCCACGCTCCAAAAGTGCATCAGAAAAGCAATCTGCTTTTCGAAAGAAAGAATCCAGACTGAATGGACGCTCTCTCGCATGTAAGCTATGATTGCTATGGACGGAATGGCCACTGGGGCACCTGTGCTTTTTCCTCTTTCCTCTTCTTCTGAAAGAACTCCCTCTTCCCCATCCACACATGCCTTTTTGCAAAAGAGATCTTTCACAAAAAGGCTTCTTCCTCACAGAATGAGGATTATCAATGCCGTAAAATCTCCTCTGTTCTTTCAATTTTCTTGCAGAAGAACACCATTACAGTATGGACATGCCTCAAGTTTTGTCAGAAAAATTGTCATTTTTCCGACAAAACTCTGTAGTGTAGACATACCCTTACATAACTCCCCCTGTGTTAAATCCTTCAGTTCCTTGCTTCTTCTCCCTCTCAAATCAATACACTTTCTCTGCCCAATCCATCATTTCTCCCACGAGTTTTCATTCTTTTATCACCTTAAATCCATTTTCGAGTTTACCTCCATCACCTCAATTTGTCTTGCCTTTGAGTTTCCTCCATATCTCACCTTCTGTCTCAGATTCTCTCCATCACTTTTTCAAATCTGGTTTCTAGTTCCCCTGCTCAAATTTCCCATTTCCTCCTGGTATGTTGTCCACATCTTTTCCTCTTCCCATTTCACATTCTTTCCTCCCTCTGGATCTCCACACTTGAATTTTGTGAAATTGCTGTGGATTTGATGGAAGCCAGGGGGAACCTCTACTTCTCTAAAACAAAAGACAGAAGTATGTAGGGGTATGTCTACACTACCCTCCTAGTTCGAACTAGGAGGGTAATGTAGGCATACCGCACTTGCAAATGAAGCCCGGGATTTGAATTTCCCGGGCTTCATTTGCATAAGCGGGGAGCTGCCATTTTTAGAACCCCGCTGGTTCGAACCTCATTTCACGAGGAGTAACAGTAGTTCGAACTAGGAAGCCTAGTTCGAACTACCTAGTTCGTGCCCTGTGTAGCTGTGCTGCACGGGGTTCGAACCAGCGGGGTTTTAAAAATGGCGGCTCCCCGCTTATGCAAATGAAGCCCGGGAAATTCAAATCCCGGGCTTCATTTGCAAGTGCGCTATGCCTACATTACCCCACTAGTTCGAACTAGCGGGGTAGTGTAGACATACCCTAGCACTTTAAAGACTAGAAAGATGGTTTATTAGGTGATGAGCTTTCGTGGGCCAGACCTACTTCCTCAGATCAATTTGTGGAAGAAAATTGGCACGACCATATCACTCCTCTACTTCTCTGACTCTGAAGATGGGGTCTTTTCAGCTGAGGGTTCTCAGCTCTGAAACAGATCTCTAGAGCTCAGAATGAGATTACTTTTAAGTTTTACATGCACATGTGGACATAATTGCCAGCTAAGCTCTTTGAAACATGGACCGTGTCTTTTTGTGTGAGTTTGCGTGTGTGTATGCGGGGTGTACAGTACTTAGCACAATGAGTCCTCAACCCTGATAGGGCACCACTGCAATGTGAAGTAAAATATTAACTTTAGTCTCACTGCCTTCAAATATAAGGCAAGGCATAGGAGTTTCTTGAAGAAATTCATTTTCCTTGAAGATGACCAGAAATGGTCCAGCGACATCTCTCTTTGAAAGAGGAATGAAATGGGGGAAGAAACAGGAATAGCAGGAAGGAAAAAGTGAAAGGAAAGTGGATGGAAAAAATCACAAAAGTACAATCAAAGAAAGTGCAAAATAAAATGATGGATCCTAGGTGGATTCTTGGGCTAATTATGGTTTTAATGCCTTCTGCTTAGGGCCCATATATCACAGTAATGGATACAACAGCTACACCTAGAGAGAAAAAAAGTTCCACCGCATTGCACTTATTCACAAAAAACATCATAAACTGAAAATCAGCATCTTTCCTGCAGCAGTAGTGTGAGTTCATTTCTCCTAAGTCATTGAATACTCTACACCAAATATTGCCAAAGCGGTTAATTTTCAGCTTTTTTCCCTTAAAGTCCTCAATCAACAGTAGTTAAAATAAAATTAGATATGTACAGTATGACTTCTTCATCAACCGTTAACAAAGCTCGTTATTTAATTCATCTCTCAAATTGCATTTAATAGAGCCTTAAAGCAATGCCTATGCCTGTCACCAGGGTGCCCATTCATTATACATTTCACTTGCAGGGAGAACTGTGTTTAATCACCACGATTTTTCTCTATCAATGCCATTTGCATAAGGGCTGGGCAAGCAGGCATGATGAAAAATTGAATCCAGCTAATGTTATTGATTGGGAAGATCTGACCCTGAAATTGAGCTTCATTAATTATCCTGGCTTCCTCTTCAGAAAGTAGAAATATGGAAGATTGTGTTACATTACTGCATTGCATGCAGCATCAGTATTTTTCATGGGGCTTACATTACTGCATACTCACTCATTAAAGACATGCAATGCTTAATTTGAGAGAGACCATATTATATGCTGATAGATGATATAACTGGGGAATGAATACAATCTTGGAAATAGCTAATTCTATGGATTGCTAAAGACTCTAAAGAAATATCTGCATATGTAATCCAAAAGAATAGGAAAATTAAGGACCCTGTTTACATCTTTGGTTTTTAGAACCTAGTGTTTCATAGATGCCCACATATACCATAAATGTTAGTTTGTGCTACACGTCCTGAAAATAAGACCACTATTTTCCAATGGGTTTTTGATACCAGTCATTCCCAAGGGGCATTGGCTGAAATATGTTATTATCGTGAAATAGCACAGCTTCCAATTCAGCATAGCCAGCTCTCATGACTTCCAAGACATTTTATTGAAAGAAACCAGTTCCTAGAGTCTTACAATGGCACGAGAATGAAATCCAAGCTTTCATTTAAAAAAATTGTTAGTTTCTGGACTAACAACAACAATTCTGTCGTTATGGACAAAATCTTGAAAATGTGGACTCAGTGTACTCCAAATACTCAGAAACCAGAAAGCAAATAAAACAGCCTAAAAATTAGTATTTTGTATATATTGGGGAGTAGGGAAAGGGAGGCAGACTCATGACTTTAATGGTTACCTGCTTATGTCCTGCTGCTATATTTTGCTAGTAACCACCATATATGTTTATGGTTTTGAAATGAATCTCTGCTGTCCTTGATTCTGGGACATGATGACTGATTCCATCCCTTCTTGCATCAATCACTCTGTTTAAAGTACAAATATGTAGGACAATTATGTAACATTCACTGTCTTCAGAGACTGTGCAATTGTGCATGCAGACTATGGATCTCTGGTGCACTCTCTGGTGAACATGGAATGAGAGAGAGATGCATTTCAGAGCAAATAGGGACATTTAGCTCACAGAATCAGACATAAAATATTGATGGCCTTTAACAGAAACAGCTATGATGTTACTGACTGAGATGGTTACAGCAAAAGTCACTTAGGGCCAGCTTGTGCTCATCTTCTCTGTCCCCATGCAAAGAGCAGCCCATTATTGCAGCTTCCCTGCTGCTACCTCTAAAACCTCTAAGGGTGTGAAACAACCCACAAAGTTCATAATTTCATTTCCCTGCTGTGCAGCAACAGGTGAAGAAAGACCATCATGCTAGAGAGGGTATACATTGTTACAACAGTCTATATCAATTAACTTCCAGTCCCACACACCTGGGACCTTCAAGAAGAGTTCTAACTCTGTATTCTTTACCAACCCAAAAGTGTACTTGCATCTAAATGGCACCACTGAAATCATCAGGGTATCTAGGATCAAAATTAGAATTTCAGTTTACCTAAAATTATTTCCAAATCTCTGCTGAAAAGAAACAGGCAGATGTGCAATCCCTGTGGCTGCCATTTCATTGACAGTTCCAGTCCGCACAAGAGCTAGAGATAATGGCATGAACAATATCAAGGCAGGAAAATTAGATGTAGCAAGAAACATCAGAAATGCCAAAGAGTGTCTTAGAGGACCCCTTTAAAATCTGTATTTTCTCCTTAGCTTTGGACGGTTGTTGATATATGTATGAAATCACAACAAAAAGTCAGAAAACTAGCCCCTTAGTTAATCTTTAAGTTATCCTCAAGGGAACCATTAGATTATCTTGTCAGACCTCAGGTTTATCACTAGTGAAGACTTTTATCCAGCTATCCCTGTATTGAGTTGAGTACTTCATATTTATCTAAAGCCGATCTCCCAGAGAAGCAGTCAGCTTGATTTGAAGACTTAGTTGATGGTGAAATTGGTAGCTGGTTTAAAACAAACAAAAGGAAGTATTTCTTTACACAATGTACAGGCAACCTGTGGAACTCCTTTCCAAAGAATGTTGTGAAGGCCAAGTCTTTAACAGGGTTCAAAAAGAAGAATAACATTCTCTCAGGTGGGAGAGCTGCTGGCTGGGACAAATTAAATAGCAGGGGTTGTTGCACATAGAACTGGCAGACATTGCCTTAAAGACTGGAATAGCAGTGTAGTGGCTGCTCCTGAGCTTTGCCAGCCTGCTTTAGGGCTGTCTCTTGGCAGCATTCTCAAATACAAGCCTCAAATTAGCACAAATGATTTGGAAAACAGAAGGGACAAATGCGTAAAGCACATCTATTGAGCCCAGTGTATAATGAGGTTTGCTCATAGGATAAGCCTCAGAAGAAGTTAGGCTTCAGTAAAAGCCAAGAGAATATTTCTATTTTCTATATGTTTCCTCTGCCAAGAGTCAATAAAAGCTTAGCTAAACAGAACCAGCCAGAATGTCATTCTCTGTGTGACTTAAGAGAGGTGGAGAGCTTTGCATTTTGAATAGTAATAAGTTACCAACTCCTTTTCTAACTGAGAACATCAGTCCCCTCGAACACGGAGGTTCAGCTCATTAAACAGCAGAGATTCTTATACATTTGCATTATGTGGTTCAAAAGACCATGAGATCATAGTCAAGACAGAGGATGTGAGATATATGATTTTTTTCCCAAAGAGCTCTTAATAATTTTAATGGTGTGCTGTTTAGTCTGTCTCCCAAAGAATCAAAGATCATTTTAAACTTCCTATATTGCCAATGATGTTGATTAAAGCAATAAGACCACTGATAACAACATTAAACATGTCACAGTATCATTTGCAGGCTCCAAAGCTCCAAGCAGACAAACTTCCTAAATCAATTAGACTCATGAGGCCAAATTTGTATTTGATGATTTCAGTGCGGTTGTACTAAGAAGCGATTTGCTCCATGACGATGTTAGACAGTGTTAGACAGTGAAGCTTTTGATTCAGTCTGCAGCAAACTCATTCCAGATTCCTTGTTTCTGAAATCTTCCAAAACCTTTGCCTGTTGATGTCATGAAACAAAATCAAATGGACTAAGATTTTCTGAAACCCCACACCAGAATAAGTGGGAAGGGGGTTCCCCGTCCCTTCCACCTGTGGTCCTGCCACTCTTCTAACCCTTTTAAAAGCAGTTTAAAAATGTGCTTCAACAGATTCTTCTTAGTCTCTCATGTGACCCTGTCATGGTCCTACCCATCTCTGCCCCTTTCCATCTGTGTTTCACACAGGCTGCACCTGGAATCCTGGGGCCACAGCAGGAGTCCTGGAACTGGGGCTTTCCCTGTCAGATGTGGGGCTACTCCTGCTTGCCAAGTACTCCAGGGTCTTCAGTTGGCTGAACCCCTGGGCACAGACCCAGTAACCTATCTGCCACTTGATAAAGTGTACACTGTGCCTGGTCCAACCCCAATGACTTTGATGATGTGACAGCAGAAATACATTTGGTTCATTACCATTGAATTGAGACGTATGTGCCCTTTGTGCATGTTAATATAAGTAATACATTACATTTATTTTTATACAACCCTTTCATTAGTTTTACAGAGGGAATATTGCCAATGTGATTAATGTCAAATACACTTTACAGATAAATACTTAAAGGGATGGCATTATGCTGAGAGGGACATAATCAAGATAAAAAGAAGGGGCCAGATTCTTGTGTGCATCTGAAATGCACAGGCTACACATTAGCAGATGATGTACACAGGTGACTAAAAGCACCATATTACATTGACAAGATCCTGGTAATGTTCTGAAAAAACTGCTACCTTCTAGTATCTTAGAGCAGTCTGGAGATAGCTCTAGCTTGCAATGCCCTTACACAGCCCCAGGGGATAAAAATACAGCTAAGGATTAGCATGTCATATGGGATCTCAACCAAACCCCATTTCCCCTCCTTGTTAGAATCCTTTCATTTGCAAAAGACAGTGGGAATTGCAACCAAAGAACTAAATAGTTTGCAATGTTCACTCCTCCACTGAAAGGGAGCAGAAAGGGTATACAGCCCTTGCATCAGTTATATGTAACCTACCATTTCCCCTAAACTGTGGTGATTAAATGGCTCAGGACGCAAATTGCCTTTAATGTACCAGGGATCTGGCTCATTGTGCAACAAATATTCTGATCTAGGTTCTTACAATTCACATTAGAAAGAGAATTTAAAAAAATCAAATGCCTTCTAATGTATTGCACCTTTTTGCTTATTTTACTTGCATTTCTTTCATCATGGATAGGGTAGCTAGACTGATCAGTTTTCTTTTTGCAAAATGTTTGTTTTCATTTTTCCAGTTCCTATAAACTGACATTGTCAATGTGGAATCTCCATCACTGGAGCTTTGTCTAAGCAGGTTAGACAAACATCTGTCAGGGATGGTCCCTCATTCTGCCATGAGTGCAGGGGACTGCACTTGATGACCCTTTGAGGCCCTGTCCAGTAGTATGATTTTGAATTCAAGTGGTGTTTCATGTGGGGTAAGATACCCTGTTTATATTTATCAGCTGATTGATCAAACATTTCGGTTCCCATGGAATTGCCTTTCCTCATTTCCATCCCCACTCCTGATTTTTTTTTGGGGGGGGGGGTTTGGTTGGTTAGCAAGGTCTATTGTGTTGATAAGCTTTGTGGACAGTTACAGTCATCCTATAGAGTTCTGAGAGGGGATGTGCACTGAAGGTCTGAGGCAAGCTCAGTTTAATGCAAGGCAGGGTGAGTTATACATCTCCCCTACTCTCGTTGTACAGCTAAGGGAAGCATTAATCCTGAAGGGTCCTTGCCTTTCCTTGAGCATGAAAAGCTCTGGGAGAGGCTCCTTTGCACACCCATACTGAATCTGGACAAAATCTGGCCTTTACCCTGCTTATCCTCTTTCTTTTTCCCTTCATATAATACAGAATGCTTGTAACTGCTATGAATGCATTTTATCATCCACATTTTAGCCAAAAGGGTTTTTGGAGTCTATTCCAAGGTGATCTCTGGCAGCTGAGATGGTTTCTCCAAAGCAGTTTAAAAGTGTGCTTCAACAGATTCCTCCTAGTCTCTCATTTGTAAATGTTATCACTCAGGTTATAGGGCAAGCCCTGCTGAGGCTTTTATGACAAAGTTCAAATACACAGATACTGGAGGTTGAATTGCATGAAATGCCAGTGGGTGCCACTGACTGGGTCTGTGCTCCACTTGCCTTTTAAGTGAAAGAAGCAAGTCAGTACAATGACTGGTATAGTCTAGGGCTCATTGAGTACAAAAGAAAAGTGGAGAATTCCCCTGTTAGTTTGCAATCCTCTCTTTTATTTTCACTCATAAAGTGTCAGTATTTCAGTCCTTGCCCTAAAGAAAGCCCTGAGGGAGGTGAAGAATGAAGTTTTGTCCGATGTCACTGAAAATAGAAGAAATCATAAGTAAATGACAGAAGAGCTTTTTTTATGCTTGGGTAGAACTGAAGTGCTGCTGGAATTATCTGCATTGACTGTGGGGTTTATTATAATTATGTATTTGCTTCCTAAAGAAAGCCTGATCCAGACACAAATTTTCAGAGCACTTCAATTTGGCTTCTAAAGTTTGCACTCACATTTACCTATGTTCGCATCTGACTACACACTTTGTGAATGCAGCTGTACAAAGCGGTGAGTACACAATCAAAAGACTTTTTAAAAGAAAAAAGATTACAGTAGACCAGGGGGAGGGGGAGCAGAGCAGAGCAAAGCGGCGGAGCACGCGGCCAGCTGACAGCCCAGACGCGTCTGTCCTGTCAGCTGGCCGCATGTTTCGCCGCTTTGCTTCCTCTCCCTGGTCTGCTGGAGACCAGGGAGAGGAAGGGCCCCGTTCGTAACTGCGGATCCAACGTAAGTCGGATCCGCGTAACTCGGGGACTGCCTGTATAGTAAATGGAACATTGCTTTAATACAGGGGTGTATGAGCAACCATGTATCTGTAAACAATTTCCTATCAGTTAACCCAAATAAACTCACAGCCATTGATTCTACGTCCTTTGGTATATATCAGGAGCAACTCCATTTCAATCACTGGCATTATATTTGTGTAAGTGAAGTCTGGACTGGGCTCATTAACTATGAACTGCATGTGTTTTAACACACTTTTAAAAAATATAGTTTTCTTCCCACTTCAGTCCATTATGCAGGGCTGTTGTTTCCTACATACTGGATAATTAATTTGATAGCACTTGGATGCTTCGTGCAAATCCTAGCAGACTGAATTTTTGGTGCTATGGAACGGTAATAAGACAGTGACAGCAATCAACACTGTTCAAATTCTAAACAAATTTCTGTGGTTTCTATGGATTGCTTCAGATCAGAATTATTCTCACACAGAAGACTCAAGACCCAATAATGAAAATGTGATGTTATTTTCCAATATAAAATACCCCTCAGATATAAATTCTAGTATATTGCCAATGCTGTGAATGCCTCTCATCACTTCATAATCTTCAGGGCTTTCATTTCATGGGCAAATTTTGAACATTGGAGCTCTTGGACTTGTTTAAAACAAGTTTAGGTACTCTAGAGTACAGGGTTTCAATCAGAAGCTTAAATGTGCTCTGTAGTCAACATTTTTACTCCCTGGTGTGGAGATTACTGAACCAAAGCACAATTTGGCATGATAATATAATGGCTTTTGTGTTAGGCAATGCCAAGGGCTGTAAGTCTGGCATCTTTCTGCCAGCAGTAAATTAGCATATATGAGAGGCTGCTGTAAACATAATTCACACACTTTTCCTCAGGAACACAGTGAAATTCACACACCATTCAGGTTGGGGGGGGGGGGAGCGTTGCATATAGGAAGGGAAAACAGTCTTTTCTTGGGGCAAGCAGCCATAGCTGCTGAAGGTGAACAATAGCTAATATTCTTCAGTATCAAAGGAAGTCATGTGGGTAATTCTGTAGGCGCTATTGTTCCCTCTAAATCAGAATTCAACCAATGCTTCAGACAGAGCTGGACAAATGATTTATAACTAATAAAGCAGTAAAAACATTTTGCCTCTTATTTTGGTTGTGAAATGTCTTTGAATGGCGGCAATTAAAATACCTATGGAGCACTTTTCAATGGGAGATCTCACAGTGCATTAAAAAGTAGGTCATTATCTTGCTTTTCTGAAATGTGTCTGTCATTCAGAATTATTTGTAAAATCATTTCTGCATATGATTTTTTGAACTGTAGTGTTAATGACATTAGCGAATATCCAGTATTCAAAATTTGCAAAACAGACTTTTTTTTTTACACATGCCAACATTTATATCTCAATCACCTGGTACATTTCCATCTCAGCACAAAATAAACATAAATATTAAAAGCAGATTTCTGCTTGAATACTTTTTAGTACAAATTTTTGCAAAGTTCTCTAAGGCTATTTCTACACATTAGTGTTATTTCGGAATAACTAATGTTATTCCAAAATAACACAGTCTTTGTCTACACCACAAGCAGTTATTTCAACATGTCAAAATAATGTTGAACTGGAGAACTTCTTACTCCAACTCCTGTAACTCTCATTGTATGGGGAGTAAGGGAAGTTGGAGGAAGAGTGCTCTCTCTTGGACTTCCTGCTGTTTAGACAGTGCCAAAAGCCAAATTAAGCTATTTCAGCTTCAGCTACGCAATTGACATAGCTCAAGTTGAATAGTTTATTTCAGCTTTAGCCCTGCTGTGTAGACATGCTCTAATATGCACTTAATATTTCCTGTTTTGGTCAACATTTTTGCCTTGTTCATGCAACAATTTTCAGACTATGAAGTTGCAAAATTGTCAAAACAGTCAAAATGAATTTATTTTAGTGAGAGAAAAAATTACGTTTTGTTTTTACTTTTATATTTTAAGCCAGCTCAAAGCTGTTCCTAGGGGTGCTGTTCTGAAAGTATTATTGTAGATAATATTAAAAACCTGTGTTATTATTACTTATGCTCATTAAAGATCCCATTACATTTTTTTATTTTTATTTTTTTTGCAAAGGTCTGGCTATTAGCCTTGATATCCTAGCCAAACTCCAATTTGGGAAATTGAATATTCCTTACCTATGTTCCCTGAGTCATTACAATATAATATTTTCCCGCATCTCCTGTTGTGTCTATTAAACAGCTGTATTATTCCACCACTGTGATGGCTGCATTTCAGCAAAGGTGAGAAATGATTTCTGAATTTCTTTGAAATACCACACAAGTAAAAGTGATCTATAAATATATGGTATTATTATTAGAGAATGGCCATTCCAGAAGGTCCTCCCTTCTGCAGTAAAGAATAAACAGGCAGTTCATTTTAAAAATAATATGTTCCTAAATCAGCTGGCAGGTAACACACAAATAAAATTATCCCAAATTTTATGTGTCAATTATTGCTTTTCTGCAAGTTTCTTCCCATTAACAAAATCCCAGAAGACAGACTGAGGATTTTTGAGTTGTAACTGATGCAAAACAAGCCATCAGTGAATGAAATGGTCAAATATAGCAGCGAACATTAAACAAATTCAAACTCAATTCTGCAACCATCTGTGTCTCATTTAAAGCTCATCAAACTGATGTCTGGGATTTTGACAACAGTAAATTAGAACAGGTTCTCAGCTAATAAGGTGCCTATTTTGTAAAATGGTCATCAAAGACTTTCCTGGATTTTTTAAAATCCTCTCTTCAAATTACTTTGCAGAAACTGTGGATTTACAAGGATTGTCCATTAGATGGAAGCTCTTGATTTTGCTCCCAGTAATGCATCCCAATCAGTTTAACATTGTTCAATTAATTAATGTTTACTTTTTTCTTTTCCTGTGCATTAACAATTGAAAAAGCTAAAAGTAGACCCATTGACACCAAGTGATAAAGCCATCATAGTCACCAGATGGCCTATAGATATAGTATTGCAGAGAATGCCGATATGTAGAATATTAGACCCACAGGATGTGTGCACCCTTCCCCCTCCCTACTGTAATCATTTGTGGAAGACAACAGCTCCCCTTCTCCACATGGTGGGGGATGCTTGGTGTTATGATTAGCTTCATGGGGGAAGAAAACTGTGGACAAAATTTGTTTCATGGTGTGAATGGACACTGCCTTTGTACGATTCTGCATCTGCCTCCATCACGCCTTAATTTGGTTCTGTATTCCTAAGAATACATTTAAAAAGGAGAAAGAAATCTTATTAACATATCCTTCATAGAATAGTCTTTCTACAATAAGAGAAAATTAATGGCTTATTATTATATTTTTAAGCAGTCTGTGGAATTCTGGGATTTGTACAGCACCTAGCACAGTAGCCATTGGTGCTACCAATCAGATAACTTCATCTTTATTAGCCTCTTCTGGATTTTTGCCATAAAGAAAAAAAAACATACCTTAGAAAGACAAGAATGATTTCTGAGTGTGAGGAACTGGGTATAGGATGTCTAGGTTAGCTGTTCAGCTCAAAGCCTGTGTCAGTTTATATATGTATTTGTGCACAGACATAGAGATCAAACAGTCCCACTTTATCAGGACCCTTCAGTTGGTCCATACAGATGAATAAACCCTGCTGTAATCATCTGTATTTATACACATCAAACCCATATATTGGCCATCTGTCCATCTCCTGGTACACTATCCAAGATGGAGGTCATCACATACCATTCGAAACCCCCCACACTAGTATAGGAACTTTTAAATCTAGTAGTGTTGTATCCTTCATAATGGAGAAGAGGAAAAGAAAGAGAGGACTCCGCAGACATAAACGTAGCCCATGCATGTAGTGTGGTTCATTGTAACATTTAGGGGCACTTAGACTGCTTACAGCCAGAGGTAAGAACAAAGGAGCTCTACAACTTTAGCTGACAGTCAGCTGGCTTTATAGTTCAAGCTGTAGAGGCTCCAGGTTCAAATCCACCCGGTGGTGAATAAATAAACATAGAGGGTGGGTCTAGACTGGCAAGATTTTGCGAAAAAGTTGCCACTTTTGCGCAAAAACTTGCCAGCTGTCTACACTGGCCACTTGAATTTGCGCAAGAGCACTGACGTTCTAATGTAAGAATTCAGTGCTTCTTGCACAAATACTTTGATGCTCCCGCTCAGGGAGAAGCCCTCTTGCACAAGAATCCTTCCGCAAGAGGGGCCGTGTAGACATGCACCTTAATTTTTTGCACAAGAAAGCCCAATGGCTAAAATGGCCATCAGAACTTTCTTGCACAAAAGCTCGTCTATACTGGGCATGGATGTTTTTGCGCAAAAGCATCCGTGCTAATCTAGACACTCTTTTGCGGAAATACTTTTAATGGAAAAACTTTTCCGTTAAAAGTATTTCCGCAAAATCATGCCAGTCTAGACGCAGCCAGAGTGTGGGGGGCAGGGGGTTCATATAGGCAATAAGACCTGCTCTACACTAGAAACAAGACCAACGATAGGGGTCAATACTGATTTAGTTGCACATAGCTTAAGTGCAAGCCTGTGTAGGTTTATATGTGTATAAGAAACATTCCACTTCATTGCAGAAAACATGGCTAGGATTCTCCATGAGCAGGGGATGCTGAGCCTTCAGCCTTCAGTACATAAAGACTCCCTATGGCACCCAGGCTTCTGTGAGCCAAAATAGCAGCTGCAGGAGACCCCTTCAAGTGCCAGTGGCTCAGTGCAGAGAAACTGGGCTTGGAATCACCCAACCGTAGACCTCTCTATCCCATTTCTCCATACTCACTGGGATCCTAAAAATGCTTGTCCCTGACATGTTCAGAGCCAAGGTTTTGCTTTAGCTTCTTGTGTGGATAAAGACCAGTTGTGACACTGCTTCCAGACAATCTGAACAGTCCCCTAAGTCTTAGTTATACAGAGATAGGTATTAGTTTGAGCCCATCTCATATTTGTTAATTCAATAACTTGCCAGGAGAGTGCCAAACTGCTCACATAAGAGGATACATTCTTTATGACTCATGGTGAGTACTGAGAAGTGCAAAGTCTTAAATTTTGCAGGTGAATAAAAGGGACTTTCAACCTACCTAGGCACTGCAAAGATATCCAGAGTTTTACAATAGGTGGCGAAAAGTACCTTATGGGTTAATTAAATATTGAGCTTCACCCCTATTATATCTCTTTTGATAGATGGGGAAATTGAGGCACAGAGCTACAATGAGGATTTATTCCAAGGCAAACTATGAGAAAGCACATAAACACTCTTAATATTTTGCCTTTCTATAACAGTACCTTTTGTAGGAGGCGCTCAAAACACTTTAGAGATGATACAGTTAATTTAGCTTCCCAATATCCTATGTGCTAGGAAAGAATTATAGTCATAATTTAAACAGGAAAGGTGAAAAGAAAAGATGTGCCTGTGTCCGAGAGTAAGAAAGAGATAAAAGGATGTTTGTTCATTTAACACATAATGAGGGTGAAAATATGCTCAGTTTAATAATTGTTTTTATTTAGATTTTTCATTAAGAGCAATGTTTCTCTTACTTACCCTAATTATAGGGCAGACACACACCAAGCTGTGAGAAGTAATAGAGCTTGAGATCACCCACAGCATGGCAGGTTAATTCTATAAATGCTTCCTTCCCCACCTGTCTCAGCATTTTATGGAAGCCCTAATGTTCTGTTTTCATTCACTGATGTATCCTGATTTAGTACTTTTATTTACCTTCCTTGACACACTTTCACTCTCTCAAGCGGAAGTTGATTAGTTTTTGTTATGATTGTGTGCACTGATCTCCGCACAGAGAGAGAGAAATGAAAAGATGAGTTGTACCAATTGAAGATTATGGAACTTAATGCAGGGCAAAGTTTATTCTAGACAAAATACAATCAATGGAACTGGCTGAAAGGAAGATGAGGAAGTACGGCATTGCGCAGTGATGAAGTTATTCTAAATTAAAGTCTATGCTGAATTGATTTTGTCTTCTTAAAGAACACTTTGTCCTCTTCTCTTCTCCACCATTCATAGTCCTCAGTCAATCCTCAGTGGGAAATGTTGCTGCCCAAGATGTTGCATTTTAGCAGGTTTGGAGGTTCTTTAATAAGGCAAAAATAATAGTGAATTTCAAAATAAGATTGCACATTTTCAGCCAATACAAATAGTATTTCTATTTACATAGACAATGATAAAAATTACGAAGGTATTTTCATTCTCATTCTTCAAGAAGTTAGTTAATTACTAGTAAGGTGTCAGGAAAAAAATCCATTATACTACTCAGATTTGAGATTATTTCCCTCAGATTCACTACAGTGTGTTAGGCAAATTTCTTAAACTGACGCTGTCAATTTCCCAGGGTTCAAATTAGCGGGTCTAGTGAAGACAGGCTAATTCGAATGAAGAGGAGTACTCCGGTCTATGCCAGTAGTTCTGCTGGTAGTTCACAAGTAGTAAGGGACGTTGAAGTGAGAGTGTTTGATGCGGACAGCACCAAAAGTAGAATTAAGGTACTTTGACTTCAACTACGCAATTTAAGTAGCTGAAGTTGAGTATCTTATTTCGACCTTATCCCATAGATGTACCCTCTATGCCCTGCTGCCTCCATTCTTAAAATTTTCTATCTTGCAGCTTTGGTCTGTATTGTTTATTTCAATTGTAAACCCTTAGGGTGCGTCTCAGTTAGCTCAAAATAAGCTATAAAATTTGAGTTACATAAATTGCATCTAGCAAGGATCATCTAGCATTGGCCACCAAAGGCTTTTGGACTTGATGCAATGCTAATCTGCAGGTCTGCATGTGTCAGTCTAATTGTGTGCTGAGCCTTTTAAAATAAGGTATCCCTCACTTGGACTCTCCAGCAAATAACATCTCCTAGAACTCCATTTCTTTAAAGAGCTGAGGCTAGAGGATTTAAAAGAGCCAGCATGCTTTAATTCAGTGGTTTTCAACTTTTTTTTTCATTTGTAGATCCCTAAAACTTTGTACATGGAGGTGTGGACCCCTTTGGAAATCTTATAGCAGTTGGTTTTTAACCCATGGTCTGCAGACCCCTGGGAGTCCACCGACTGTCTAATTCTCTGGTTACATGTTAAGACAACAGACATTTCATCCCCTAATCCTGGTCTATCTAGACAGATTGTTCCATTCAAAGACACTTACATAGGACAGATGGACATATGCTCGACATTCAATTTGGTATCATTCCATAAACTATAGGATTTAGAGTTCAGTTCTTTGTTAGAGTTTTATTTGATTCATCTAAACATGTGTTGTTTTGTCCTTTACGTGTTTTATTTATCTGTGTTTTACAGCACACCCATTAGAATTATTTGTACTTTTATTGGATACATTTTATGTGTTCCTGAGGAAAATAAATAAGAGAGACTTGGCTATGATCACAGGGTGATTCAGTGGCTCAGCCAAAATCAAAATTCACACCCTTCCTAGAATACATAGCTTTGCTGCTCACAGTTTTTCCCCCTCTGTTGGCTCATTACTGTTCCTACTGAAGTCAGAGCCAGATCCCCCTGCTGCTTTTTTAAAAGAACAGAGACACAAATAGCAATATGATGGTTTCCTTTGCCTGCCACTGTATTGAAGCAAATGACCAGCTCCATGACTGGAAAACTTATTAGTTGAAAATGCTTTCATCACAATCTTCTGTTGAAGACCTGCAGCCTGCTCCTCCTCTCAGTGACATCAGTGTAAATTATGAGTCACTCCAACTAAGTCCAGGGAGCCACACTGGTGCAAATTCAGTGTGCGAAGACAATAGGGCCTCATTATGATCTCATTTTAAATTAGTTTTGTACTAGTGAATGAATCTATTGCACTCAGTGAAGTTTCTCTCAATTTCCAGTTATGTAATTGAGATCCAGATCTTACCTATAGAGTGTCTTGTCAGAAGTCATATAAAATACCACATCCCTCATGGTTTACAAAGATCATCTTGTGGATAGGAAAGATGAAGCACACTACACTGCAAGCCACTTACCTTAAGAGTCTCTCTCTCTCTCTGGTTGATTTTTCATTTGTAACCCAGTCAACTCCTCAACACACTAGCACTTTCTCTCTTAATACAGACAAAACCTAGCAAGTCAGTAATGGAGAAATGCTGCTTTGCATGAGGAATGAATGTTATCAAGCTCTTCCAAGCCCTATCTGATCTGTTTGCTCACAAACTCTGCTTTTGCAGTAGGATAGGAGATAGGAGGGTCTTAAACAGACATACCATTGGCTACAGTCAAAGAGTCATTCACAACCCAAATTTAATCTGCCTTAAAATTGGTCCAACCTGGGGCAAATTTCCTCCAAGTTCTAAATGACCTTTATTTTAAGTCAAAGAATCACAGAACCATAGGGTTTAGAAGGACTGTACGGTTATAAAAGTACAACTGTGCTGCATATAATTATTTGGAAACAATAGCTAATTAGCCGATGCTGTCTCAGAATAGTATAAAGGTTCTCACTAGAAAACACACGTAACAACAGGAGAAGAGGAAAGTGAACTTTTCTAACCTAAAGCCAACTATAGGAAACAGCTTGTAAAGGGCATTGAGCAGGCATGTTCATGCTTTGGCCTAGCAAAACCCTGATATGGGTAACTAGTCACTTTAAAAGGGGACAGGGTCCAGTCATCTGTGACTGATTACCAGCTGACAAATTGGGCTTAAGGGAAAATTCTTTGGCCTCATAAAGGAAGAGAGAAGAGCAGAGGAAGAGACCTCTTGATGTCCCAAGGCGCATAAGAGATACAAGGGGACCCTCTACACTGCTCCTTTTTGTGCAAAAATCTCATCTCGCACAAGAGCCTTTTTTCCTCATTTTTTTCAGGAAGAACGGCTCTTGCACAAGAGGTGGATTTTGGGCAAAAAGGAGCTGTGTAGATGGCTCCTTTTTGCGCAAAAGCCTTTTGCACAAAAATGACCTCTAATTATGCAAATGAAGTGAGGCAATATGCTAATCTGCACTTCATTTGCATAGGCGTTTGTGCAAGAGGGATGCAATGTAAACATAGCCCTAGTGAAATTATAAGAAGAAAGATATGATGTAAGGGGTAATGGATGTGCACTGAACAGTACGTTCTTAATGTCTGTGTCTAGGTTTACAGGCTGGCTACCAGAAAAGGTAAAAAACAAATTTTCTATCAGACAAGAAATTTTTATTTAGCTGTCTGTTTTCATGTAAATTAGATATTGTCTCCTTCACAGTGGGTCACCAGTGTGAACCAAATTGTAATAGAGAAGTATGGAAATTTCCAAGAGAGAAAAAACAGAAGAAAGAATTAAGTAGCAAGGGATGGAGGGACTCATATCTTGAGGTGTACATCAAAGGTTTGCTCTAGTGTATTTGTGTGCACAAAGAAGACACCTGGTGTCCTTCATTAAGGAAGCAAACAGATGGAAAGTTTGCTTCATGAAATCGGAGTCTCGACCAGCCTTGATTGAAAACACTGGAGGGAACTTTGTGTGAGATCAGTTTCTTTAGACAAGTTTCTTTAACTTGTTAGTTAAGTTTAGTCTCTAGGAAGCATGTCATGACTGTGTTTTATATGTAGCCATTTGTTTTCAATAGTCTTACTATGTCTTGAGTCCTGATTGTTTGTCAATTCTTGTTTTCCTTAAAAATATAACTAAGCGTGATGGAATTAAGCAAAGTGCTGAGTCAAATCTGACAAGCTGAAGAATAGTGTTCTTTTGGGAACAGAAAGCCTGGTCATTCTGTCATTGTTCAGTGGAAAGGGAGCTGGATGCTTCAGGGAATGCTCTGAGGACGCAAGGATTAGTGTGGGCCTACTGCTAACCTGTCCAGATGGAGCAAGGTCTGTGCCATGGAATACTCTTTCTTCCAAATGCTGCTGGTTTCAAGGAGTTCACCCACTGCAGGCAGACAGGACTGCCTCACTCTCAGCACAGGTGGGGTGTCTCAAAACCATAGATATACTTCGGGGGCATCACAAATGGTCTACTCTGGATCACTCTGCAATGGAAGGTAGGGAAAATTACATGGAGAATTCTTGATGAAATCAAGAATTCCTGGAAACACAGGCCCCACAAAAGGAGGTCTGTATCAAAGTGAGGAGTATAAGCCAGGGAGGACAGGATTTTGAAACACAGGTCTCATAAAGAGACCTGAGCCCAAACGGAGAGACTACAGAGCATCGAGACTTTGGACTTAATAAAAAAAAGGACATGAGTGGGAGAGTTTTATTTTTACCTTTGGACTATGTGAAGTTATTGAGGAACCTTAGTGAAGGGGAAAATGAGGAAAGGCACTGCATACAGCAGGGAGAGCTACAGGGCAGCCCCACAAATTACATGACCCCTATATACATGCACATATTATCCCTGTCAGATTCACACATAATCTGCTCACAGAGAAATCTGAATATTGGGTTGCTGCTAGGCAGTGTTGGGACTTACTTTTGCACTAATTTTATAACATATATGGGTGTCTCTATGAAAAATATTCATATATTAGTTCAGAAATTGGCCTAACCATTAATGTGGAACTTATTCACAATGTTCTGTGCTCTTTTCCTCTAGCTGGCCATTTAAATTGCAACAAACCCAGGGTCCCTCAAGCTCTAGGTCATCTTTGCTACACAAGTAAAGAAACAAACAAGCAGTAGCCAAATTCATTTCAAGAAACACAGAGCATATCATTATAGATTTTCTAAAATGGAAAAAAAAGGCAAAATATTGGGTGAAAGTATATTTCAAGTGTCAGTGGACAGTTTAAAAAAGTATGAATAAAAAAAGCTCTTCTTGGTGCCCAAAAGTGCATTTATTTAAGGAATGATTTTTTTAATCAGACTGATCTTCCACTATATGTATTTGTAGTACATTGGAACATAAAGGGTTAGATTCATGTCATTTAAGGCCCAAATCCTTTCTCTTAAAAGAAAAAAATTAATATGAATAGAAATGATTCCAGGACATAAAAAATTCAATATAACAGATTTTATGTGAGGATTTAAAATAGACGTAGTAGCAGTAGTCATAATTCCCCAGTACTGATGTGAAGCCAAACACAATACTAATGTGCTGGGGAATTATTTAACAAAACTGACTGTAAAATATAAGTGTAATTGACCAGTTTTTTCATTGTCAAAGCTGAGTGAAATGGTGAACAGAAAAAAACCCATACTTTTTTTTAAAAATAAAGTAGATTTCCTACAGTCTTTGTTTCAAAATTATATATAAAATATTAATAACATATGTGACACAGTTTAGGGTTTTTATTTAAAATAATATATTGTAATTAAATGGTTCAGGATTATGCATCACTGCTCTCTATTGGATGGGATTAATACTATTCAGCTGTGTATCATAGACTAATGAGGATTCTCGTATCTCAAGCTTTTGGAAAGGAAAGTTATGCATTCTATTTCCTTTACTGCGTACAGTTCCAAGTGGCTTCAAAATTCTGCAAAGAAATTACAGTGAAGTCCTAGCTGGATGTGGATCCATCAAAACACAATTTGGCTATGTCTAGACTACATGGCTTCGTCGACGGATCCATGTAAAATAGTTTATTCAGCATAGGCAAATAAGTGGGGATGTAAATAATTTCACAAGACATAGTGGAGTGGTTGACAAAGGCTTCCCTTGTTGACCGTGGCGCGTCTAGACTGCCCCGCTGTGCTGGATCAGCTGATCGTCGGCACAGCGGCCATTTTTATTTGAATGAAGTGGGGATTATTTAAATCCCCACTTCTTTGCCTATGCCGAATAAACTATTTTACATGGATCTGTCGACGGAGCCATGGAGTCTAGACTTAGCCTTTGAGTGGTCTGTTGATGCCTTGCTTTACCCGAATTCATTACTGAGCACTGTATTTCATATAAAATAAAGGAGATGGGAAGTTGAGACACAGAGAGATGGAAAAATTAAAAGCAAACAATCACTTGTCATGCTTCATATTTCTCTCTAACACGTGAGAGTATTTTGGATGAGTAAGGAGAGGACCGTTGTAATCAGACAAGGAATGTGCAATATAAAGTAAGTGTAATGTGGGTATTGATAGTCTAGTCCAGTCATAATTTTTTGGGGGGGGAGGTTATTCACAACATTGTTTGTTCATAATTCAACCAATAAACACCTGCTTTCATCATCTGGCTACCGTCCCGTCCTTACTGCTTCCTTGTCTACTCCACATGCGAGGCAGCCTTTTCCTGTTAGGAAGGATCTGGCTCTTTTCTGGTCTGCATAGTAGTGATCCCTCCTCTTATATCCACCCTGCTCTTCCCACAACCCTCCTTGAAACCATTTCCATCTGGCTTTTATGGGAAGTCATTGCATCAGCGAACTTCCCTTCAATCAGAGCATGGCTTCCATCTGAACTACCTGGCTAAATGACTGAGGGTTCCATTAAGTGAATGATTTGTAGCTTTTATCCCTTTCACAAACCTGCCCCTGCAGCTTAGACACGGGGTAATAAATTTGAAGCACCTCTCAGTGTGGTAAGGAAAGCAGACCACACTTACTTTATAACTAACTATTAGCCTTGGGGTTTCAGGATTTTTTTTCTTTTCTCACTGCAAATTAATTTACAGGAAATTCTGGGAAAATGGTTTTGAAAAGAAAAACACATAATCAGTGCCTATCCCTGATTTATTATCTTTATCTAGAATGTCCCATTGCTGAGGCTAGAGAGAATGTCATTGCTGTGTTACTGCTTCTTAGCATGATGTTAACCACACAAAAAAAAGAACCTACTAGTGTCAAGAATTCAGTGGTGCACTTCAAAACAGGGCATAGAACAATTGCAGTTCTACATATCTGCTCCCTGCTTTGGCAACTAGGGATCCCATTTGGAGCCTTGGTAAGTCCAGAGTGCTCTTAAGACAGTGGTATACAAAATTTAATGCAAGAGTTGCTAAATAACCATCCAACTATTTCATCAATGTAACTGTTCACATGTGACCAGCACATAAGTTTCCCTTGGATGCAACCTTTCCAAAGTCTCCCTCACATATTCTTTACAACATTTTCTTTTTCATCATGTGAGAACTACTGCTTTTGTATCTCTACTACCAAAATTGTTGCAAACTCATTCTTATGCTGGGAATGAGTAGGCAGAAAGTATTTATTTCTCTATCCATTTCTTCTAGGCCTGTGGGAAGTGCTTTTATCATTTGCTGTTTTTCTTATTACATCTTCCTTGTGATGCTGCACATGATGCTTTTCCCAGATCCACATGTACTGTTGATACTACTTGTTCCAAACAATCTGGTTGCATGTCATCAAAAGCAGAGGTTATGCTCTTGACAAAAGTCTGCATTTGCTAGATTGTTGTCTTGGCTGGCAATCTAGGATATTTGCCAGTACTGATGCTAACCTGGCTGCATTCAGTGCATCACTTTTTGGGACTGGTTCCTTCCTCTGGGTGTGAGAGAGTCTGAGAGAGTCAGTAGGAAGTATAATACCACATAGTATATCATAGGATAGTGATGACTTCCTGAGGAAACTTAATCACCAGAGACCTTGTATAAGCCTTGCTGTGGTCAGATCCAGGAATGTGCATGAGCATCAAAATGGGATGTAAATGACTTTGGTGTGAACTTTGTTGTATGGGAAGTGTAAGGAAGTCTCTTGTGGATGAGAGGAGACTCTAGGTGCATTTCAGCAATGTGATATTAGGGTGTGAAGGCATGTGAATGAAGGCTGCCTTTCCTTGATTAGTAGTGATTGACCTGTATGGATTAGCACATAAGCAAACTTGACCCTAAGCAAATGCACCCTGAATAAAACCAGATAGTAATGTTGACTCCTCGAGACTCCCATCTATCGGTGGCCACTATAAAAGGCCAGTCAGCTTTAGAAGATTTTACCTCTTTATCAATGAGACCCAGAAATTCAGTAATACCCCTTACCTGACACCCACAGACATTATGCTGCTTGACATACCAGTGAAATATAGACAGTGATAAAGATAAAGAAAGCAGACAGGCCAAGCCAGAACGAGGGGCTTAGACAGCTTCTGATTCAGATGGAGCAATTTCCCACTGGAAAGTTTTAATAGGTCAGCTTAATGCAGGAGCAGCTAGGTGTGAAGCTAGAAATCTCCTAGGAGTCATGGGTTTTGTCAGCCAATAATGCAGGCAATTTTAGGTGATGGTGGTTATGAGTTTCAGTGTGTGCAGGTGCCACATTCTGTAATCCAAACCAGCTGAGAGGTTGTGTCACTCTGTTGATTCATATGTAAATGGAACTTCCATTCTTTGGGCTCCACAAAGCTATTTTTCCACCTGTCTTAGGAAAACTCCATTTTTTTCCTATGTTTGGTTACAGACTTTACAGGATGATCTGTGAATACAACTATTTTCTCAGACACTATTAATACATCTATTTCACAATGATATTAATCACCCGGGTGCAACTAGCTTTCAGAAAAAAATTAACTCTATATATGTTTACACTGCCGAGATGTGTATACAATCAGTTGATTCAATTGCTTGTCAATTAAGGGTTAGCACTCCTATCTTTTTAGACCAGCAAACCTTTTCAAAGGATTATTCTGAGCCTCACCCCTCAAAGAAAAGTTAATTCAAATTGTGAGGAAGGCAACATGAAGTCTGGTCATGAAAGAAATTCCATTCTTTCTCTTTCCCTGCTGAAATGCAAATTGTTTCCTGCCATCATCTTTCCCTATTGTCATGATGATCCTGTTTATTGCTTATATGTAAATACGGACCTTCATTTCTTTTTTCCTAAAGATTGGAGAGGTCAAAGAATAAAATATACATTTCTTTATCTAAGGCAAACTTGTTTACTAGCTTCTGGTTTAAACACACTTTTGTCAGAATTCTAGTATGTACCCACTGTATACATATGTCACATAAGAATATTAATCATCAGTAAGTTACTAGTTTTCAAATGATGCCTCATTGGGCATATTTTGTACAAAGGTTGTTACAACAGTGCATAGGGTATAAACAGAGGAGTGTTTAAAGTCACGTCCACAGATCAGTGGAACTGAAAAATACACTAAGAGCTTTCTGTCGCCTGTGTAGTTCTGATTTTGAGATGATCCAGTCCACAGGTCTGTGGAGCCATCTTAAACTTCTGACTCATGTTCTCATCTTCTTTTGCTTCCATCTATATTCCAAGAAGTCTCCCATGTGGCCCTGGAGCTTTTGTATATTCCAGTCATTGATTTGCATAAATTAGTCCCTCCATACTAACATGCTCCAAATCACCTACAGCAAATTACCTTCTTCCTTTATATGGCTGCTCTTAGTTTCTCTTCTTCTTTAGAAATGAGAGAGAGAAAGAGAGATACAGAACAAACTTTTTTTTCCATTTCTTCATATGAAGACTATCCAAGTTCCACTGCCAATAACTGAAGCTTTCAGTCCCTTCAAAGCACTGCTGCTATCTCTAGAGCTCACAGGTATGAGCTTTATATCCACAAGTATTTGCATCTACAGATATCCATGGCTCATTTCTGCAGATACAGATGCATACATGGATACAAATTATGTATCTAGAACTCTGAAAATTTTTGGATATCTATTTTATATCTGCAGCTCATTTTTACAGATACAGATGACCCACCTGATTCTTAGGAGCATGATAGATTTATTATATTTATAGTCACCTTTTCTAGAATTCCTCTTTTCATTAAGAATAGTAATAGAAATGTATCTGTGCAAGTTTCTTCCATATGAAGAAACTTGCACAGATACAGACTACATTTCTATCACTATTCTACATGCAAGGCACTACATTTAGCCGTTTGGAATGGAAATCCATCAACCATATGAAGGATCTTTTCATTAACTACCTCTGCTTTCTATGTTCACTTCCACAGAGTTTTTTTAACTTCAGTCTGGAAGGTCTCCAGCATTCTTCTGTATCTTGTTTCATCCCTCATATGTGCCTCTTTCTTATTTTTTTCCACTTCCTTTTTCTTCTCTATAAAACTTCAGCAGCTATGCATGCATTTCTTCTTCACCATATTCATATTTCCTCCTTTCGGTTCTCTCTCTCTTCTGTCATATCCTAATCTGTTTTGTGCAGGACAAAATATTTTCTCAGCTCAAAGTCAGCACTCTGAGTCCCCCCTTACACCTTTGATGCCTAAGTGCAGATCTAATGAGATTAACAAAACGTTGATGCATAGAAGACTGAAAGGACTGAAGTTCACCAATGCCTGTAGGAAACTGATTGTACTCACTTAATTCTGACAGGTGATCCTTGATGAAGAGCAGAAACCTTCTTTGGCTTAAAGGTTTGGCAACCCTTCCCATGATCTCAGGGTTCTTCTCATGAAAATTTCTATACCCATCTCCCCTCATTTTTAGGAGGATGATCTATGCTCTACATTTATAGCATCCCAGCCAATTACATAGACACCATGATAATCGGCAACATGGATTAAATGTCAGGTAAGGTATTCACATCCTGTTTACTTAAATACTTAATGATATTCTCCACACCTTCCCTAACCTCTAATCTAGACCTTCAGGTGGTATAAATGCCCATAATCCTATTGCTTTCAGTTTAATGGTTTGCACTAGTTGAAGATCTGGCATTGCATCTTTGTTTTGCTCTGTGCTGTTAAAGGGATACCCATTACCACCCCAGATGGAAACTACATTTCAGTAGCAAGCTAGCTGATCTTTGTATAGTGTTCATAGTTTGTAAATGAGGCTCAATCCAACAGGCATGTAAGTAATCTTACTAACAACAATAGTCGTACTGATGTCAGCTGTCCTGAGTAATAATAGGACTCCCATGAATCTGCTCACATGAGTAAAGTTAGTCATTTGTACTTGCCTGCAGTGTTGGGCCCTTAGCTTGCACAGTTTGTTAAGCACTTGGGAATGTTTAGCTCACAAATTCTCTGTAGCTATCAAGGATGATTGTTAGTTGTTAGTGCTCACAGTGAGCTCAAAGCTGAATGTCAATCATTAGTGCCAGCACTTGAAATAATAACAAATATCACAGGATATTTTTTTCTAGGTCTTTCCATTTTAAATGCCATCAGCAAGAGAAGCTGAAATGGCTCTGGTAGAAGGAGAGAAAGTTTAGTGTCTTCACAAATGCACAGCCATAAGGTGTTAAAGCCTGCACTCCTTCTGCATTGATTTACACTGATTTTATTCCACCAAAACCTCAACTGATATCAGAGTGAGCTTAGCCTGAATAAGTGTAACACCCAAACCTGCATTTCAGGCTATGGTGATGCTAATAGAAGAAGCTAATAAAAGAATAAAAAAGATTGTGTGAGGGGGGACATGTATCTTTGTTTAGTTTTGCTGTGTTTTGTGATCCTAGAGATTTGTCATAGTCACACAAGGTGGGCTCTCCTGGAACTTGAGCAGGAGTTTTACACAGATAAGCTGTGCCAAGCGCTGCATGTATTCAGCAGCTGTCAGAACCTACTGAGAGAAAACACAGGCTGCAGGACTTGTATTAATTCCTTTTTGAACTAAAGCATATAGCTGTTAGAAAAAACATGCAGCCTTGATTTATAAATTGCCAGTGACAGAGAATCCACCAAAACTTGGTAAGTTGTTCTCATGGTTAATTATCCTGACTGTTAAAAATGTGCATCTTATTTCTAGTCTGAGTTTGTCTAACTTCAATTCCAACGGCTTCCACATAAGTTTAAGGAAGATAGAATCTGGCCATGATGGGATTACTGATTTAGGGACAGCGCTAGGGGTGGTGAAAGAGTTAACTGCCTACACAGCCAAGAGCTTCCTGAAGTAGAGGAGAATGCTTTGGCACCTTGAACTCTCACTTGGCTTGATTTTTGACTGATATTGGCCTTCTGCTCTCTAAATGCTTCAGATATTAGGGTCTTAATTTCTTCTGCCACAGTGCATATGCTCCCTTTCATCCTGTTAACTTTTAATATGTAGATCTCCTCATCTTGTCTCCTCTTTTCCATGTTCATAGAGTGAGAAAGAAGAAAGAAAACAAACAAAAAAAGGCCTTAGTCCCCTCCCCCCAATGAGCTTTCTCTTTGTTAATGTGACCTTCCATTGAATAATGTAAAATTTGTTTTGTTGTGCCCTGCAGGGCTCTGGTGTCCCAGAACCCTCGGGCAATGGCAGTGTTAAGCTGGAACACTGGAGCCAAAATGTGGCATTTTTTAATTATGTGGTTCTGAGGGGAATCTATTATCTACTGCTGAGATGCTGAAATCAAACGATTTGTCTCCAAGGCAGCTCTGTCGACAATCTAGAATATATCTCTCTTGTCACTGCAGGAAATAGAACAAAAGGATGTTTTTATTTCTGGTGCTTTCTTTTTTATAAATGTATTATTTTAAGCTTTGCCAGTGAATTGGGGGTGAGAGGAATAAAGTTCTAGAGCTTCTCCTGGACTGTTCTCTTTCCTTGTGCTTCTCAAAGGGTTGGCGAAGGTGAGAAAAGAGCTGATTGGTCCTCTTTCAAACAAACCCTCAAATCTCACATGGCAGCACCCACTGAACAATAATTACTTTAGGAATTAGGCACCCTGTGGTAGACTCGGGGGCAAAAATACATGTAACACATCCAAGTTCTGGGAGCACTATTCAAGTGAATGGCAACAACAAATTGATTAGGCAACCTGTTTACTATAATGAACATAAATACTGACTGCTGCTTGACATTGCAGGCTAGATGTCGGCACTAATTTGGAACAGCCTTTATTTCTCACACACTAGGTATTTTCATTTAAATGTAAACTAATGTACCTACCAGCTTATTCACAATGATTCTGAATTATTGCTGCTTTCCCCCTAAGGTATTGAAGCAAATGAAAGAGTTTAGTTCGTGTTCTTTTTTTATCTGCAAAATTCATTACACACGCCACTCCGTGTAGCAGTATCAGAGCTCAAAGCAATTCATATCTATTAACCAACAGATACATTCCAAGTGCTTTTAAAACAATCCTGCACAGCTTTATTTTAAATTAATATGTGTTTTCTATATTTTATAAAAGATTTAAAAAAAAAGACAGGATGGAGAAAGTTGGAACATTCCTATTTAAAATTGTAATAACTGTACTGCCCTCTAGTGCTCATGTTCCAAAAGAGCAGCAGAAATGCTTTTTTTTTTTTTAAACTCAAAATATCCACTGTAAATTGTTAGAAAGAAACCTTTGCTATCATTTGCTGATTTACTCGGTTTAGTTTTAATGAAAGCTTTACAGACAGTTGGTAACTCCTGTCTCTTTTTTAAAAAATATCCCTTCTGTCATGCTGAGATAGATTTGCATTGTATTACTGATATAAACATAGAAAATGCTGTATTATAAATACACATTAAAACAAACAAAAAGTCTTGAAGGCCAAATAAAACACATCAGATATTAGTGAGCAAATACCCAAGTTCCTGATTAGTGAAGAGCAAAGAAAAGTCGTCAGTGATGAGTCATTTGTTTTCAGAATAGGAAGCACATAACTCATTTTAGAAATCACCTCTCTCTGCAATCTACAAAATGATCAGCAAAGACCTGAAGAACAGGAGAAACAAAGCCATAATATACACATTCTGAACTAATAGCTAATGCAAAATATTTAAAGAGCAAATTTTGTGAGGATTTGAATCTATTGTGATAGAAATGTAGCTGTGTTAGTCTGGTATAGCTGAAACAAAATACAGGACTATGTAGCACTTTAAAGACTAACAAGATGGTTTATTAGATGATGAGCTTTTGTGGGCCAGACCCACTTCCTCAGATCAAATAGTGGAAGAAAATAGTCACAGCCATATATACCAAAGGATACAATTTTAAAAAATGAACTCATATGAAAAGGACAAATCACATTTCAGAACAGAAGGGGGATGCAGGGCAGGGGCGGGGGGGGGGGGGAGGAAGGTGAATGCCAGTGAGTTAATGATATTAGAGGTGGGGAAGGGTAGATGTCTGTGAGTTAATAGTATTAGAGGTGATAATTGGGGAAGCTATCTTTGTAATGGGTAAGATAGCTGGAGTCTTTGTTAAGTCCCCTGCGGAGAGTATTGAATTTTAGCATGAATGCCAGTTCAGAGAATTCCCTTTCAAGTGCAGATTTGAATGTCTTCTGAAGTAGGATGCAGGTTAGCAGGTCATTGAGACAGTATCCTTTCTGGTTGAAATGACAAGCAACTGTTTTTTCTTTGTGATCCTGTCTAATGTCTGTTTTGTGGGCATTGATTCTTTGGCGAAGTGTCTGAGACGTTTGTCCAATGTACATAGCAGACGGACACTTTCGGCACATGATAGCAGAGATTATATTTCTGTAGGCGCAGGAATATGTATTCTTGATCTTATAACTCACTTTGTTAGGCCCAATAATGGTGTCAGCAGAGTGAATATGTGGACAAAGCTGGCAGCGGGGTTTGTTGCAAGGGAAAGTACCAGGGTTGGTATTAGTGTGGTATGTCCTGTGGTTGTTGGTGAGAATCATCTTGAGGTTGGGTGGTTGTCTATAGGAGACTATGGGTCTGTCTCCCAGAGCTTCTTGGAGTTTAGTGTCCTGTTCCAGTATAGGTTGTAATCTATTGATAATGTGTTGGACAGGTTTAAGTTGGGAGCTGTAGGTGATGACAAGTGGTGTTCTATCGTTGGTTTTCTTGGGTCTGTCTTGTAGCAGATGGTTTCTAGGTATTCGTTTGGCTCTTTCAATTTGCTTTTTTATTTCTCCGGGTGGGTAGTTGAGGTTTATAAATGCTTGGTAGAGATCCTGAAGTTTCTGGTCTCTGTCTGTGGGATTAGAGCAGATGCGGTTGTATCGAAGGGCTTGGCTATAGATGATGGATCGTATGGTGTGTGCTGCATGGGAGCTGGAAGCATGTAGGTAACTGTATGAGTCAGTGGGTTTTCTGTAGAGGGTGATGTCTAATTTTCCATTGTTGATTTGTACTGTGGTGTCCAGGAAATAGATCTCTCGTGTGGAATGGTCCAGGCTGAGGTTAATGGTGGGTGTAGGTTGTTGAAATCTCTGTGGAATGTCACCAGTGTTTCTTGGCCATGCGTCCAGATCATAAAGATGTCATCGATGTAGCATAAGTAGAGAAGGGGTAAAAGGGGACGGGAGTTGAGGAAACGTTGTTCTAGGTCAGCCATAAAGATATTAGCATACTGTGGGGCCATGCGTGTACCCATGGCTGTGCCGGTGAATTCTTAAACAAAGATTTAACAACTGTTAAGTAAAGAGAGTCCGTAAACTTTCCATCCAACCACGTGTGCATTTATAGTATACTCAGTATTGTGTTATTTGAGAACTATCTCCAGTAAACTTAAAAGAAAGTACTAGTTTTCTCTTGTGTCACATCAGATTATCAGGGGGAAATATTTGCAATCACCACAGTGTAAACTACAGAATGACCAGAAACAAAGATTATAATCTTACAATATTAAAAGAGTAGATGTTCAGTCAGGGCCATTCCTAAGGGGGTGTAGGGCATGGGACAACTGCCCTCCCAAGTGAGAGGCCAAGGCACCTCGCTCCACTTCAGGCCCTTCCCCCACCACACTTCTTCCTGCTCCTGTTCTGCCACTGTCCCACCTCTGCTTCATCCCTTCTGTCAAGCCCCACCCTTGCTCCATGCCAATGCCTCTTCCTATCCCTGCTCTGCCTCCTCCTGTCCCATCCTTGAAGCCTCTTCCTCCAACCTACATGAGCTAGGTGATTACTGGCCAGGGCTGGAAAAGGGCAGCAGCAGGAATCCCTCCCTCTCTCCCCCACACTCACTGTGATGGCAGGAGCTGGAGTGTCTTCACTGCTCCACTCCATCTCACCAGCATGTCCCAGCCGGGTTGCTTCACTTCACCATGCTGGCAGGAAGCAGAATATCCTGACCCAGCTCCAGCCTGCTGCACTCCCCGAGCCCTGCATTGCTCTGGGAAGTAGACTGCAAAGGCCCCACTTCCGCACTCATTGCAATATTGGGAGTCTGGGAAGTGGATTGATGCACACAGCTGCCTGTACCACTCCTCTACCATCTCCCAGACAGGTTGCTCTGTCACTCTTCTTACAACTGAAGAGTGACAGAGCAACCTGTCTGGGAGGTGGTAGAGGAGTGGTACAGGCAGCTGTGTGCATCAATCCACTTCCCAGGCTCCCAATATTGCAATGAGTGTGGAAGTGGGAGGCGGGGGGGACAGACATTTTGCTGCTGCCATGCACCAGGCTCCCCCAGGCCACCCTGAGCCCCATGGGTTCCCATCAATATAGAGGATCAACATTTCCATAGTATGGTTGGAGCAGCCGGCATGGGACCCCTCCCAAAGTTCTGTATTCAGTGGACAGATTCCCACTGAACACAGATGTGACAATTATGGGCACTTTAGAAATTGATTTAGTACTAGTAATGATCTTTAGACTGAGGTGTTGTGTGCACTCACCGTAACATACCATAACAAAATATTCTGAATTATTTTCATAATGAATTATAGTGATGTATTTTTGAGATATTTCTATATGGCTCCATTTACTCAATGCAATTTCTAGAAGAATTCAATTGGTCCAAAAGACAGACTGTTCTTCACTTCTAGAATGCCTGTCCAACTTTCCTTTGAAAACAGGGTGTGAAATTATACATCCACACACAGAATATTCCAAGGGCATAATTTTTCAAAGATTAGTGTATGCAGTTGTGCTCATCACATTTTCACAATCAGGTATTTGAATGTACAAAATGGGTAGTTAGAGGACTACCTAGTCATGTGCCTGTGCAGTTCCTCAGTTTGTACATGCAAACTGGATAAAATAGGAGACAGCCACACTAACATTAGTGTTCTGGAAGAGGTAAAACCACCAGTATCAAGGCAATGATCATGCATTACCAACTTTGCAGGATTGGTCATGTAGTTGAATGCCAGCCCATTGCTTCCCAAAACATGTGCTGTTTTTCTCAGCTGAAATAAGGGTACCTTAACGTGGGTGGACAATGGGGGCTTAATAAGGACTTGGCAAAGGATAATTTAAAGAAGTGCAACATTGACATTGATACTCGGGAGACATTTGCCAGGATTGGTCGAAATGGAGAAAAGCCCAATGCAATGGCCCCCTGAATTTTGAATTTGTCTGCTGACAAGCTGAGGAGAAGAGTGCAGGAGGAAGGGAAGACTGGTTTCTAGTCATGGTCAACAACCTCCTGCTGTACTTGGAAACATCTGTCTTCATTGTAATAGAACTTATGGTTCAAGGATTGGCCTTATGTCATCTGAGGATCCACAATTTCCATGGAAGATGATCACACATCACTCATCATCATCACATACAACTGTTGCAGTTCCATGCATACATTAGTGAGGCACAATTTCATTTCCACCATTTCTAGTTATATTAGCAACAAGAAAGTTGACTCACATTATATCCACCATCATGTTTCAATATAATCACCAGCGGGATCAAGAGGAAATTTCCTTCACATTTTATGACTGTACTCTTGATTTCCTGTGGGATCTTGGGCAAATCCCTACATCTTTTTGTGGCTCCATTCTCCATTTGTAAAATAAAAATACTAATACTTTTGACTTCCCAGTCTTTGTTGGTCTTGTCTATTTAGTGACTGGCACAGGAACTGTCTCTTGCTTTATTTTTCTCCTATTCCCAACATCACGGGGTCTTGATCTGTATTGCGGCTTCTAAGAATTGCCATAAAACAAATAACATTACAATAACAATTCACTACTAAAGTACTGGTTCAAATCCATCCTAGGCTGGTGGTGATGTAAAATTTTTCCCATCTTACAGGTGTTTATTGACCTTCAGAAAATAGTCTGAGTCTCAGTTCAGTACCTATGAAGACGTGTCTTCCTCACTGTTAGAGTTCAGTGGTAATCTCAGCAGAAAAGACTATAAGGGCATACCTATACTAGGAAATTATTTCAAAATAACTAAATTCAATTTAATAACTCCCAGTTTTACTAAATAGAAATAGGGAAGACTCAAAATTAGTTTGAGGCAGGCTCCATGAATGTGGATGCCCTACCTCGATTTAGAGCTCCAGAAGCACTAGAGAGTAATTAGCTCACATTACTCTGAGGAGTAGTTATTTCAAAATAGTGGCACTGAAGTGCCTACACTAGTGCTATTTCGAAATAACTATTTTGAAATTAGTATTATTCCATGAGGAAAGCAGGAGTACAGATTTCAAAATAAGTAGCCAGTTATTTTGAAATAATGGGCTTAGTAGTGTGGATGCTCCGTTTATTAATTCAACCTAAGGGGGGTTATTTTGAAATAACGCCCTGGTGTAGACCAGGGCCAAGTGATCCTTAAATTATTGCTGCCTAACTGTGACTTTAATTCTGCAAATCTGTTTTGCACAACACTGTCTGCAATCCAGCTATATTGCTAAAAGACACTGGCTGTGTCTACATTGGCATCCCTTTCCGGAAAAGGGATGCTAATGAGACACTTCGGAATTGAAAATCCGTGGGAGATTTAAATATCCCCCACGGCATTTGCATTTACATGGCTGCTGCTTTTTTCCGGCTCGGGGTTTTTGCCGGAGAAAAGCGCCAGTGTAGACGCGATTCTCTGGAAAATAAGCCCTTTTCTGGAAGATCCCTTATTCCTACTTTCAAGGTGGGGGATTCCTACTTTCAAGTAGGAATAAGGGATCTTCCGGAAAAGGGCTTATTTTCCGGAGAATCGCGTCTACACTGGCGCTTTTCTCCGGCAAAAACCCCGAGCCGGAAAAAAGCGGCAGCCATGTAAATGCAAATGCCGCGGGGGATATTTAAATCCCCCACGGATTTGCAATTCCGAAGTGTCTCATTAGCATCCCTTTTCCGGAAAGGGATGCCAATGTAGACAGAGCCACTGTGTGTATGTTTGACTGGACTTTCCCTGTCAGGTCTTTTACATATTAAGCTGCAGTGAGCGTGCTCTCTTCATCTCCACAGTACAAGGAAGGGATGTGGCTGGAGAACAGATGTGTCTATGGAACCAACACTTATCATATGAAAGAGGTACTTACCTAGCATGCTCCTGTGTGTTTCAACTCCTGCTTCTGTACAGGAGTACCTTGGTGGTAGCCCCGTAGAGCTCTTGATGCAGGCTCAGGCTACCTGTGCCTCTAATACTGTTTTGTGCATTTTATTTTTTTGCTTGAAAGGCCAGTGCTACACACCAGCACTGAGAAGGATCCAACCCTAGATCTGATTAGAGGATTTCAGTTTTCAGAACTGTTAATGCACCCACACCATTCAGATACATTACATTGTATTAAAACACACACGGGTGATGGGTAGTATAGGCAAAGGAAGGGATATTCCAGCCGTCTGGGAAGGATCGGTCCACGGCACAGCTGCCTGGCCAGCTGAGATGGATCAGGTCATGGTGTATTCTGGGAGGGGGAGGCTACAAGGTTTGGGAGTTGCTCTGGGGCTGGGAGCAGGGTGGAGGCTGGCCACTGTGGTGGGGGATCTGGCTTGGCTCCACAGTGGAAGAAGGGAGGTTCTGGAAGGGGCAGGGCTTCAGTATGAAGGGGTTCAGCTGGGGCTTGTTTTCCCCTAGCTGGGTGTTTACTTGCTGCCCTTGAAAACATAGAAAACTACATGTGAAAAGCTCTAGGGGAACATCTAATTAAAATATATTGTTTCATAGTTAAAAATATTAAACCATGATTTGGCTACACAGCATCCTGAATGTATCTCTCCCCTACTCCCACACTTATGACTTCTTGTCCTTAGAAACATATTCAAGATTCTCTCATGACATATCAATTTTTCAACATCATTTCTGCAGGGGTTATATGTTAGCAGAGTCAAGTTTATTTATTCCCGTTTCAGATATAAAGTATTTCCAAATGCTTTTGATGGGTCTCTTGTATTATCTGATTGGGTTTGGCCCAGAAACTTAATGTGTCTGGCCAACAAGAATAATCCTCATAAAGATAAGGACCAAAAAAACACCTCGCCTATTACCAGCAACCTCCTGTCGAAATGCAAACATTTATGTGTTAAGCAATGGATGTTAAGTGTGGAATTCATTTGATCTGCATCTAGGATTTATATGGCAAGATATGGAGGGGCTAAGGGGTCCATATTTTCCCAGCAGACTCAATGCATGATGGCAATTTACAACTAATACTGCAGTAACCCCACCAAGCTGCCTGGATCTGGAAAAAACCCTGCAGCTTCTCTCCCTGATCCATTCCTATTACTAAACTCTGGGCTAACTTGGGTAATAGTAAAGTTGCACTCTGGTGATATGTCTACAGTGTTATTTTGGAATAACTGAAGTTATTGTGAAATAACAAAATGTGCTTCTACACAGCGAGCCATTATTTCAAAATAATGTCAAGCTGAAGGACTTTTTACTCTGATTTCTGTAACCCTCATTTCATGAAGAGTAAGGAAAGTTGAAGGAAGAGTGTTCTTCCTTTGACTTCCTGCTGTGTAGACAGCACCAAAAGCCCAATTAAGCTATTTCAACTTCAGCTACGCAATTGACGTAGCTCAAGTTGCATAGCTTAATTCAAGTTTTGCCCTGCTGTGTAGACTAGGAGTTTGCAGTCCCACCTCCCAATACCACCCACTTCTGCCAGTCCTCCATTTCCCAGATATCTGCAATGTGAGACTTCTGTAAGTAAGGCCTAACTGGCTCCTCTCATTAATAAGTTGGAGGGTAGGATCCCTTATAGATTGTGTGTGTGAAAGAGAAAGGGAGGTTTAGCTGATTAAAGAACTTGAGCAGCTGCAGAAAATAGCACACACAAAAAATGGTATGTTTTGCCCATGGCTCAGTGCTGGGTCTATCTTTGCTAAGTGCAGCCCTGCTGTAAATTTGCAGCCATCCAGTAGTAAATGGAACAACAGAGGGAAAGGAAATCTAAACCGAAGGTTTTACTGCAGTGATTGATTCTAGCTTTGCTAACCAAAATCAAAAGGGCTTGGTAAGGGATTGACCTGAGGCAAGGATTTCCTTTTTATCCTGTTGAATAAATACCAGTTTTGGAATGCTTCAAAGATTCTTGAAATGCTCCATGGAACTCATGTTGTAAAATATGTTCCTGATCAGATCATACTTGACAGAGCAAAAAAAAAACTAAGAAAGGTTGGAAATGTAGATCTGCCACACTGTAGATTATAGAATCAAAAGTGGAGTTTTAAAAATACATTCTACAAACAATAGATGTTCCCCCTCTTTTCTGAGTTGTGGTAAATTGTATGTTAACGGTAGTAAGGAAAATGAAAAATGCTATGCATCACTTATTTTCCTTTTAAATGTATACACACTAAGGGCTAGAAAATAACCATTTACTGACATCGAGGCAGTGATGTAGTTTTGCACCAGCTGGCCTTGAATACATACTGAAAGTCTGATTCTCCTCTAATTTATGTTCACTTGACAGCCAGTATAGCTTCATCAGATTCAATGATTTGGCGCTGGTATAAGTGAGATGAGAAACAAGCTTGTATCTTTTACACTAAAGAAATACAAAATTCATTTGATTCACATTATAAGGGCTATTACAAAACTGTTTTTGGTTTAAAGTCACATGGGTTTCCCTTTCCCACCTGACCTGAGGCAGGGCTGTGGGATTTGAAGAAACTCAATTTCACTAGTAAAATACTATAGTGCTTGCTGATCTCCTCTGTACAACGCAAGGGACATCTATTTATTCAGATCTTTTAGGAGATGGTGAGCAAGAAGGAGAATTTGGTTCAGGTAGGAATTGTGTTTCAGTGGAGTTGGGAGTTTCATACATGCCTTTTTGGCACTTGTAAATCTAACAGTGTTATTAATATTTCATAGTACCTAGCCATTTATAGATAATTTTTCTCTAATTTCTCCAGACATATACAAATGACATCAGGAGAAGAAGGTGTGGTTGAGAAATGCATAAACAATTATGCAATCACCCACATATCATATAACCACCTCCTTCCCTTCTACAGATGATTCTGGATCTCAGTTCCAAGCTGCTAAAGGGGTTTAGACATAAGAAATTAAGACACTGTCTACTTTTGACAGCATGAAGATCAGCACATGGTTTTCATACACTGCAAATAAAGCATGCATATACATTATGGCTGGATAATCATACTCAGAGAGTAGTTATTAATTGTTCACAATCCTGCTGGAAAGGCATAACAAGTGGGATTCTGCAGGGGTCTGCTTTGGGACCAGCTCTATTCAATATCTTCATCAACGATTTAGATATTGGTATAGAAAGTACGCTTACTAAGTTTGCAGTTGATACCAAGCTGGGAGGGGCTGCGACTAATCTGGAGGTTAGGGTAATAATTCAAAATGACCTAGACAAATTGGAGAAATGGTCTGAGGTATATAGGATGAAGTTTAATAAAGACAAATGCAAAGTGTTCCACTTAGGAAGGAACAATCAGTTTCATACATACAGAATGGGAAGTGACTGTCTGGGAAGGAATATGGCAGAAAGGGATCTAGGGCTTATAGTGAACCACAAGTTGAATATGAGTCAGCAGTGTGATGCTGTTGCAAAGAAAGCAAATATGATTCTGGGATACAACAACAGGTGTGTTGTGAGCAAGACAAGAGAAGTCATTCTTCCGCTCTACTCTCCGCTGGTTAGGCCTCAGTTGGAGCATTGTGTCCAGTTTTGGGCACCACATTTCAAGAAAGATGTGGAGAAATTGGAGAGGGTCCAGAGAAGAGCAATGAGAATGCTTAAAGGTCTAGAGAACATGACCTATGAGGGAAGGCTGAAGGAATTGGGTTTGTTTAGTTTAGAAAAGAGAAGATTGAGGGGGGACATGATAGCAGTTTTTAGATATCTAAAAGGGTGTCATAAGGAGGAGGGAGAAAACTTGTTCATCTTGGCCTCTGAGGATAGAACAAGAAGCTATGGGCTTAAACTGCAGCAAGGGAGGTTTAGGTTGGACATTAGGGAAAAGTTCCTAACTGTCAGGATAGTCAGACACTGGAATTTGCCCAGGGAGGTTGTAGAATCTCCATTTCTGGAGATATTTAAGAGTAGGTTAGATAAATGTCTATCAGGGATGGTCTAGACAGTATTTGGTCCTGCCATGAGGGCACAGAACTAGACTAGATGACCTCTCAAGGTCCCTTCCAGTCCTAGTATTCTATGATTCTATGATTGGGAAAAAGCAAGAGAAAATCTAGCAGTGGATGTATAGTTGTCCAAAAATTATGGACTTGTTTTTCTTTTACCTGCTTTATAAAATGGGATCGTGAAGATTTGGTTCTATATATCTATTACAGAGGAAGGATGGACTGTGTGTCTTATGCAGTGTTGTTTTGTCTGGGTGAGTCCCAAGATATTAAAGAGACAAGATGGGAAATGGAAAATAAAAGAAATGACATCACCCACTTTGTCTCCCAAAAGGGTAACTATCACTCTTCTGATTCCTTTGCTTTTTGATCAGACATTAAACCAAGATTCCTTTAATACATCTGTCATGATCATGAAGATTAGCCAGCAGCCTGGGGACTTAGAGGTTAACTATGTCCCTTACCTAACCAGGTGGAGTGGCCAATAGGAATCTAAGTAGTAATTTCAAACTGGGACAAAGGAATTTTTGGTTTTTCCCTCCTTAGTTCTCTGGCAGTTCTCGCCAGCTATTGAGGGGGACAGACACTATGTCTCCCTCCAAAAAAAGACTCTTTCTTCACTTTCTGTAAGTAGAGTAAAGGTAGGGTAAAGTTTAGATAAATCCGTTAGGTTTCATTGTTTTATGGTTTGGGTATGGGATCTGCTGTCTGTGCACTTTTTAAAAGATGTTTGTCTTTTCTTTGTAACTAAGTTCTAAGACCATGGAGTTCTCTATGGCTACGTCTACACTGGCATGATCTTGTGCAAGAATTCTTTTGCGGAACAGTTCTTGTGCAAAAACTTGTCCAGAAGAGAGCGTCTACACTGGCATGTGCTTTTGAGCAAGAGCATCCGTGCCAGTGTAGATGCCATTTTAGCCATCGGGCTTTCTTGCGCAAGAAATTCATGTTGCCTGTCGACACAGGCCTCTTGCGCAAGAACAGTTGCACAAGAGGGCTTATTCCTAAGCGGGAGCATCATAGTTCTTGCGCAAGAAGCACTGATTTCACACATTAGAACATCAGTGTTCTTGCGCAAGAACTCCTCGCCAGTATAGACAGGCAGCATGCTTTTGCGCAAAATCATCCAATGTAGACACAGCCCATGAGTATATTATCTGTTACTTTTCCATCTAGTTATTATGCTTGCAACTGGAATATTGTGGTGCTAATAAAAGTTTTCTCTTTTCTTTTTATTAACCTGGTATTGATTTATAGGGTGTCCTGGTTCATACGTTAGGGGTGAGATTTACGAAGTGATCTTTCCCCTGATTTGTCACATCAATACTTGGGTGCTGGCAGCGGAAGTTTTATTCCCAAAATCTAGGGTTTTAAGATTTTGGGTAGAATTTTTATACCAAAGCCTGGTAGATAAGGCTTTGGGGGTACACTTTCTGGCCCCCACTTCTGCATTTATCATGCCAGAGTGGGGAAGGAGCCATGACAACATCTCTAATAAGGCAGATGGATGCCAACACTGCTCAATATTTCTTCTCCCAATAAAAGCAGGTTCTAATCATGATTGCGGAATGTGAGCTACTTCTTAGCTGATTATTTTGGTTAGCTCACTCACACCCCAGCAAGTGTGTGTGTGTGTGTATATGTAAGTAACTGATCTGCAAAGTGTTTGGGGATACCTTAAATATGAAAGGCACTGCTATATAAATCCTGTTTTTTTCTCATATATGCACAGCCACATTGTTCTCCACTCCTGAAGTATTTAGATCTCACTGATGTGCTCCTCATAAAAACCCACCAGATAGCTAGATCCTTTGCTGCCTCTGTTGCAATAAACTAGAGGATATTTTTAATTGCAGGGCAATCACCACTTAATGTCTGGTTTTGATAAATCATTGAATAGTTCACCTAATTGACAAAGTTATTAATATTACCTGCCACTGTAGTAACCACTGGACTCTTCTGAATATGGTTTATAACAGCTTTTAATGCCATGACAATTAATTATGGCAGTGGGTTAACCACTGACAGTCAGAATGTTAATGGATTTTCTTTAGTCTGTTAATTAATACACTAGTCATTAACTACTGTTCACTTTACCACTGATTTATCTAGACTTTTGTTCAAAGTACCTGACATTGGTACCATTGTCTCTGCAGGGATTTTCTGTTATTTTGTGTGTTTACTTTGAAAAGTGAAAGGAAACCTGTTGAGAGTTATTCCTAAGCTTCAGACAGGTACTGATCTCACACAGGGTATGTCCACACAGCAGGGCTAAAGCTGAAATAAACTATGCAATTTGATATACGTCAATTGTGTAGCTTAAGTTGAAATAGCTTATTTCAGCTTTTGGCGCTGTCAGCACAGCAGGAAGTCTGAGAAAGAGCACTCTTTCTCTGACTTCCCTTACTCCTCAAAAATGAGGGTTATAGGAGTCAAAATAAGCAGTCCTCCAGCTCAACATTATTTTGACATTATGCTTGTAGCATAGACGCGGACTCTGTTATTTCAGAGTAACATCAGTTATTCCGAAATAGCGCTACTATGTAGACGTACTCTTAGCTCCAGTATTTATTTTGGATTTACAGTGGTGTAAACTTGAGCTCAGAATCTGTTTCTAATACTCTGAGTATGAATGTAGGGAGAAAGCCTATGATAATACTGAGCTAATAAAGGAAAACCTTTAAGCTGTGGCATATTTTCAATACATATATATGACTGGCAATATGGGATTTCAACTTAAGGTAGAATAGAAAATAGCTTCCCCAATGTTCCATAGTTTTCTGGAATGGACAGTGCAGAGAATTCAAATTCTAAAAGGAATTTTCTACTTGGCTAAGCAGTATAATGAAAAGGAAGTTGGCTAGTTATGTGTGCCTTTCTTTAAAAGATCAGCAACACATTTGCATCCTTCCTCCACTCTCAGGACTTTGCCATCCAACTGCTAAATTAGTCAATTAGTTCCATTACTATATGTAATTTGTTCTGTGTATCTGGAGGTGTTAAAATAAACAAACTATTCCCTTACCTTCTTTTTATAGGTATCTAATTTAGGTCTCCCCTTATTTCCCAATTGCCCAAATCTGTTCTCTTTAAAGATTATAAAAGAGAGTTCAGTACCTTACTTCTTCAGAGTTTTCTTAAATTCAACTTAATTATTAAATCATTCAGCTTTTTGGTTGCCTTCCGCAAGCCTTAAATGGTTTGTTACTCCAAACCCAAAAGTTTGTTTACTTATTAGTAAGGCTGCTCGAGTACACATCCTGCTAATACAATCACTGAACAGAAGATAAATCATCCACTAGAGCAACCTTTATTCACATCTGCAACACACACATAATACTGTCCAAAATTTCTCACTGCCACAGCACTTTCAGCACATAACCAGCTTCAGGGCACGCACCAAATTTCTTTACACAAAGGCCTATAACCTTAATTCTGGCCACAGCTATATTGACAGCTTAATTATTGTATTAACTCCAAATGACTGCCCTCATAAAATGTCATTTCTACACTGAAAAGTAAGGAATTGAGGTTAAAATGTGGCCTTGAGCATGATGAGCATGTGTAATTTTGTGTACAGAAAGGAAAGCCAAAAATCAGAGCCCACATTTCTTAGATTGCCAAAGTTTTCTTGTTCAGAATCAACTATTTCAATTAGAGCGCTACAGACGATTCACAGTGCCTAGTCTGATTTTACTTTTTTTCTCCTGGAACAGCTGAGAAATGTCTTGAATTGGTTCACAATTGGAATATATTCACTGGATATTTTAAAGCAAATGATGTTTTGGGGAAAATTATTTGTTGCATTTAATACAGGCTGAACTCTGTAATCCGGGGCTCCCTGGTCTGGCACCGTCCGTCATCTGGCAGGACCATAGGCATTCAAGGACAGAGAGGGCTGGCGGCTGGGGTCCCCTGTAGTGGAGCTGCCTGGTGCACTGAACTGGGTAGTGAGGCATAACCCAACTGGGCTGTCCCAGGGGGTCAGGAGCTCAGCCCTCCACAGTAGGGCTGCCCCCAGGACCAGGAACCTAGTACACAGGGAGCTGGGCTGCCTGGCATAGCAGAGAAGGAGTGGGGGACCAGGAGGTCAGCGAGGCTGGTGGCAAGGGGGAACTGAGCAAGCAGCTGGTGGCTGTTCAGGACTGGGGGAGACAGTAGCACTGGAGCCAAATATGACTTCTCTTGGTCCGGCAATATCCCTCATCTGGGACCAGTCAGGTCCCAAGTGTTCCGGACTAGGGAGGTATAACCTGTACTCAGATTGCAAATGGTCTGGACACGTAGGTCCTATGGTACGATTCGCTTCCCTCATTAAAAGAGAATAACTTATAGTGTATGTCTAATACCTGGAACTAGGGTAATAGTTCCTATCCTATGTAGATATAATCATACAAATGTGCTAAAAATAGTAGTGAAGCTTTGTTAGCCCTGCTTACCTGTGGCTAGCCTGTGCTGTCATTTGCTCCTTCCAGTGTAACCACAGACCATTTGTAGCATACTAACTCAATGACATCTCAATTAGAGCTAGTGCAAATATGGCTACAGAAGCTGGGAACCACACTCTAGCTCTAAGTATAGACCTAAACTCAGAATTGGGCCTTTGGTGCAAATTCTCAACTTCAGTGAATATTTTCATATATTTACTTCAGGTTTGTCCCTCACAGGAACATTCTTGTCACAGAAATTGCTGCCTGGAATATCTTTAGAACACAAAGGCTGTGTCTACACTGCAGCCCTTTTCCGGAAAAGGGATGCAGATTAGACACTTCGGAATAACAAAATCCGCAGGGGATTCAAATATCCCCCGCGGCATTTGCATTTACATGGCTGCCGCTTTTTTCCGGCTTGGGGATAAGCCGGAGAAAAGCGCCAGTCTAGATGTGATTCTCTGGAAAATAAGCCCTTTTCCGGAGGATCTCTTACTTTCAAGTAGGAATAAGAGATCCTCCGGAAAAGGGCTTATTTTCTGGAGAATCATGTCTAGACTGGCGCTTTTCTCCGGCTTATTCCCAAGCTGGAAAAAAGCGGCAGCCATGTAAATGCAAATGCTGTGGGGGATATTTAAATCCCCCGCGGATTTTGCTATTCCGAAGTGTCTAATCTGCTTCCCTTTTCCGGAAAAGGGGTGCAGTGTAGACACAGCCAAAGCGAAAGGTATGGCATAAACATAAAAGATTAGTAGTGGAAGAAACCTTGCAAGGTCATCTAGTCCAAACAACTAGGACCTTCGAGGAGAGGCTGAAGGAGTTGGGTCTGTTTAATCTGCAGAAGAGAAGAGTGAGGGGGGATTTGATAGCAGCCTTCAACTTCCTGAAGGAAGCTTCAACAGAGGCTTGAGAAAGGCTGTTCACAGTAGCGATGGATGGCAGAACAAGGAACAATGGTCTCAAGCTGCGGTGGGAGAGGTTTAGGTTGGATATTAGGAAAAACTATTTCACTAAGAGGGTGGTGAAGCACTGGAATGTGTTACCTAGGGAAGTAGTGGAGTCTCCATCCTTAGAGGTGTTTAAGTCTCAGCTTGACAAAGCTCTGGCTGGGTTGATTTAATTGGGATTGGTCCTGCCTTGGCTGGACTTAATGGCCTTCTAAGGTCTCTTCCAGTTCTATGGTTCTATGATTCTATAATAACAGCTCCAAGCAGGATCAACCTCAACTAAATCATCCCACCCAGGGCTCTGTCAAGCCTTGCCTTAAATACCTCTAGGAATGGAGATTCCATTACCTCTGCAGGAAACCCATTCCAGTTCTTTACCACCCTTCCTAGTGAAAAAGTTTTTTTTTCCTAATATCTTACCTAGACTTGCCCCACTGTCACTTGAGACCATTGCTTTTTGTTCTGTCATCTGCCACCACTGAAAACAGCCTGGCTCCATTCTCTTTGGAACCCCTTTTCAGGTAGCTGAAGGCTGCTATCAAATCCCCCGTAATTCTACTCTCCTACAGACTAAATGAGACCAGATACCTTACCCTCTCCTCACAAGTCATGTCTCTTAGCTCCCCCAAATTATTTTCACTGCCCTTCACTGGACTCTCCAGTTTTTCAACAACATTTTCAAGATTCATTTGTTTAAAAATTAGACAAAATATTTATGGGGATTTTTCTGGCATATTCACCCAGCTTTAATATCAGTTTATTAATGAAAATCTGGCAAATTGCTCTTCCATCTTGGATGTACAGAGTAAGTGTTTGCAGTTGAGTATAGATGGACCTGAAAATAAAAGCGCTGATTCAAGAAATCTTCTATTTGGTGAAATTCCAATCCAGACTCAATTTTCATAGGATGACACTTCAGTTTGAATTGTACCAAAATCTTGGACCAAAACACTCCTTGAATTTGGAGATATCAGGATACTGATACAAACTCTATGGGTTGGGCTGAGTTAGCTACTTCTGTCAGGCTATGTCTACACTGCAGAGTTCTTGCGCAAAAACTCGTGGTGCATCCACACTTCAAGCGCATCTTTGCGCAAGAAAATTTACAGTGAATTGACAGAAGAGAGGGCTTTTTGTGGTATAGGTATTCCTCTTTCTAAGAGGAATAACTCCTTTTTGCACAAAAAGGTGTATGTGGAATGGAAACGGGGGGGGGGGGTGAGGAAGGGGAGGGTTACGCAAAAACAGCCTATCAAAAGACGCACTGGTGCCCTGGTGGCCATTCTGTTAATGGCAATCAGAGATTTCTTGCGAGAGAGTGTCCATGAAGTCTGGACACTCTCTTGCGCAAGAAGTTTTTGCAGAAGATCTCTTTCACAAAAAGCTTCTTGCACAAGAAACCTGCAGGATAGATATAGCCTCAGAGACAAAAAATAATAGCTTCTAATTTCATGCTAGGACAGCACCTTAAAATCTCCTATAAGATCCCAATTCTTCTTCAGAATATTTAGGTGCTATACCACACTACACATATATTAAAAAGCAGCAAAACATATCTGAATTTTTTTCATTTGTATTTACATATATGAAAGATTCTCAACATTGAATAGCATCCTGGAATCAGAGTTCTGAGGTTTAAATTCAGCTTAGTGTTTAATCCTTCACATTCTATTCCACAAATATTATTTAGCACGTTATGTGCATAAAACAATTCATTTTTTTAAGGTTTAGATCCCCTTTGCAGCAGCAATGAAATTGCTCAGCACATGGGAGTAGCAGGTCATAGGTGTTTAACTGTGTTGGAGTGTTTTCTTGTATCATGCACAGTACATTGTGTTTCTGCTGCTGGGTTTAAGGCTGAAGGGTCAGCACGTGCCTTTGTTTCTCAGGAGCTCCTGTACATTTGTTCTCAGAAATTACATATGTATTTTCATTCTTTGACTTTAAAGAAAAAACATAATGGACTGCATAAGGTTAAGAACTATGTTTTAAGGAAACTTTGGTGTTTCTCTGGTACCCGTCAATTGAGGTATCAAGGCACAGAGACAGAGTAGTTTCACCAATCATCCAGCAATAAATTAGAGGTGCAAATGTATATACTGATTCTATTAGTTTTGTTAGTGGCCTCGCGTATTGTCAATACAAGATCATATTGACTCATCTGTGACCCTACCAGTGGTCACCTACTGAAAAAATTCTATTTTTTCCTCAGAGAGAGACCCCGGAAGAAAGAATCGGACAATAGTTTGCATTTTATTTATGAAGATCTGTGGAGGAAATAATTTTTCTATGAGCTTTTGTATTTAGTTCAGGAAGTGTTGAAGTGTGGGATCATTACCTGCTCGGGGAGTGAGTGCCAGAGTGTTGGCTTAGCTCTCCAGACAGTGTTGTCTCCTCCAAATGGCTGATAGTTTCATTGATCAGGAGGCATGGAACTGACATGGGAATTCTGAGTGACAAATAGAGTGGTGATCTCTCTGTTGAAATCATAGAATCATAGAGCTGGAAGAGAACTCAGGAGATCATCAAGTCCAGCCCCCTGCCCAATCCCAACTAATCCCAAATAAATCATCCCAGCCAGGGCTTTGTCATGCTGAGACTTAAAAACTTCTAGGGATGGAGATTCTACCACCTCCATAGGTAACCCATTCCGGTGCTTCACCATCCTCCTAGTGAAATAGTTTTTCCTAATGTCCAACCTAGACTTCTTCCACTGTAACTTGAGACCATTGCTCCTTGTTCTGCCATCCGTCACTACTGAGAACAGCCTTTCTCCATTCTCTTTGGAATTTCCCTTCAGGAAGTTGAGGGCTGCTATCAAATCCCCCCTCACTCTTCTCTTCTGCAGACAAAACAAAACCCAAATCCCTCAGTCTCGCCTCATAGGTCATGTGCTCCAGCCCCTTAATCATTTTGGTCACCCTCCATTGACCCTCCCAATGTGTCCACATCCTTTCTATAGTGGGAGGTCTGGAACTGGACACAATACTCCAGGGCTGTGTCTAGAATGGCCAGTTTTTCAGGAAAATCAGCCGCTTTTCTGGAAAAACTTGCCAGCTTTCTACACTGGCCACTTGAATTTCCGCAAAAGCACTGACTTCCTACTGTAAGAAATCAGTGCTTTTTGCGGAAATACTATGCTGCTCCCGTTCGGGCAAAAGTCCCTTTTGCACAAAACTTTGGTGCAACAGGGCCAGTGTAGACAGCTGAGATTTGTTCTGCGCAAAAAAGCCTCGATTGAGAAAATAGCAATCGGGGCTTTTTTGCGCAAAAGCGCGTCTAGATTGGCCACGGACGCTTTTCCGCAAAAAGTGCTTTTGCGGAAAAGCGTCCGTGCCAATCTAGACGCTCTTTTCCAAAAATCATGCCAGTCTAGACGTAGCCCAGCTGTGGCCTCACCTGAGCTGAATAAAGGGGAATAATCACTTATCTGGATCTGCTGGCAATGCTCCTCCTAATGCACCCTAATATGCAATTAGCTTTCTTGGCTACAAGGGCTCACTGTGGACTCATATCCAGCTTCTCATCCACTGTAATTCTCAGGTCCTTTTCTGCAGAATTGCTACTTAGCCACTCGGTCCCCAGCCTGTAACAATGCTTGGGAGTCTTCCGTCCCAAATGCAGGACTCTATACTTCTCCTTGTTGAACCTCATCAGATTTCTTTTGGCCCTATCCTCTAATCTGTCTAGGTCACTCTGGACCCTATCCCTGCCTTCCGGCAAATCTACCTTGCCCCCAAGCTTAGTGTCATCTGCAAACTTGCTGAGGGTGCAATCCATCCCCTCATCTATGTCATTAATAAAGATGTTGAACAAAACCAGTCCAAGAACTGATCCTTGGGGCACTCTGTTAGAAACTGACTGCCAACCTGACATCGAGCCATTGACTAGTGGGGTGCCAGTGAGCACCTGAGGGATATGTTCACAGTGACTTATGCTACTCAACAGATGGACTACTACCTACTGTACTAGTCAGAACTGTTCTAGGGTTTGTGTAACCAGGAGCATTGAAACAATAATTTCAAACACGAATTCTATTATCCAGTCATAATAAAAACTCCTTTCCATCCCTTCTTTGTTCCAGGAAACACACTCTTATCCCTCTCTAATTAACTATATCAAACAGAAGCATTTAGCCAAATGGGGTAGGTCACACAAAAGGGGAAGGGCTCTGAGCTACAGCAAATGTGCCCCCCCACTATCTTCTCAGAAAATGGGGACAGTGCATAGGGGCTTTGCCCTGCTTCCCTCACCCCGCGATACTCCTATTGGGAAGTTGAGTTCTCCCCACTGAACACTCCTGTGGGGAAGTTGGATTGGGGCTCAGGAGGTTCCGTCACTCAGCAATCCTGCCATCTAGCAGGGTCAGGGCATGGGAACTTCCCCTGATCCCCAAAAAATACATTAGCCAGGCAAATGTAGTGAGTGGGGGTCAAAATGGCACCTTCTTGGACCCCCAATTGGTCAAGGCCCCTAGGCATGGGCCCCATTGGCCAGTGGCTAATCCACCATCGACTGATGCTCTTTGAAGGGAAGGCTCCAAATGTTCTCTGCCATCCTTCACCAGCTAGGAGAGGTGCAAACCCATGCTGAAGCTCCGATTGCTCTTTGTGATTCTGTGCCTACCTCTCTCCCCAAACCACACTGCCAATTCTTGTGCCAAAGGGCCGAGGACATCCAGTTACACATCCCTCTCTTTTAAAAATCAGGTTCACCACCTTGTACACAGATTGGCTGGGCAGGATTTGTCTTAACACTATAGTGAACAGCCATAACTACTCTGCCTTCATCGCAGCCAGGATACACAATTTCTAACAGCTGAAAATTAATTACTATGGAAAATGTATTTTGTTGTAAATCTCACAGAAGCTGACCCAACTGGACAATTCTGAAAAGATCTATGCTGCTTCCTGCTACTACTTAGCAGTGACTTTACTGATGTGCGAATTAACCTCTGTATTTGTATACTGCTGCTTTCTATCCTCCCACTTATGCAACTGTTCTTAGGCAGTTATTAGAGAGCATATCCAGGGCTCATCAACCTCATTTTTATCTTGCTTGCACCAGTTTTCAAATATTTTTCTGACAGAACCCATTTCTGGATGCCCTAGTGTTTGCCCTCTTAGCTGGAACCTACTCCCTGTTGTAGTCTCTAGGCTTGTTAACAAACATCTGTCTTGGGCAGAGGGTTAGCTATCTGGTTCTTGTTCCTACTACCATACATGAAGGAATTTCCCTGCAGGTCAGACTGGCAGTGACTTTAGGAAGGTACACAAAAAAACCAATAACAGATTTAGTATGTAGTTAGTCACATGAAGAATTATCTAGGTGTTTCTTACTTCCCTGCCATTGCCAGGGCCTCAACAACTGAGGCACCTCAATCCTTCCTGATCTCATTCTGTGGCACATAATAATCTAATCTCCTGTGAGCCTCATTTACGTTAGCCTAATTTGGTTGTTGGATTTAGGGGGAGGAGATGGGCTGTGTGGAGTTGGTCAGTGATTTACAGAAAGTCAAGCTGGATGATATAGTGGTCCCTTCTGGCTTTAAACGCTATTGTAGATTTCCCTTTCAGCATCTAGGAGAGGGTCATTTTATTTCTGCTTTTAAATCTCTTTGCCTAAGGTAGATGTTTACTAAAAGCTGCAACTATAAAAACAGACAGTTGAATAAATTCTTTGGCTGGGGATGTAAATAACATTGAATGCAACCGAAATGGTAAGCAGAAATATTAGCTGTAGCAGCTCTCTGTACCAGAGGCATTAGCAAAGGGCAATGTTAACGACCCCGTTGGACTTCAAGTCACACCAGCTGCATGTTGCTTTTTGATTTCTGCATTTGGCTTTTCTGCATTCTTAGAATCTCCAGTGATTAGCAACAGAAACTCACATGAAGACAGAAAACATCTTTAACGAGTCCCATCATCTCCTGCATAAAACGCTATCAAGCTCTATGTATTTCACATATTCATATGTTCAATTAATTTGAACTTCAAGTAACTTCAGATTTCTCAAACATATTTGTTAATCAAAATTATTTATCAAATTCTTGCCTGTTGATTTTTTGCCAGCAATTTGTGACAATCATTTACCACTCAAGCTGCACTGGTGAGTTTTGACAGGAATTAAGCTTTTAGGAAAATAGTTACAATTTTGACATTCATTTTTCTCAATATTTACTTCCAGACTGGCTGTTCCCATGAACGTCCCTGACAGTTAACTCACTTGCTAGAAAGCTCACAGTAAACAAATTAAAAAAGGACATGTCATTTAAATATCACTCTGTATTTACAGAACATTTTGCAGTATCAGCTCTGCTCTGTGACAAATGAAGTAAAAAAAAATACTCTGATGAAATGATCAATTGTCATGTCTAAATCTGAATTCCTATTTCCCATTAAATATAAAAATATCACTTAAAATCAATGAAAGATTATTTATGCTATCTTCTAAGGCACTGAGCACATGTTCAATAGTTAATGGAAAATAAAAATAACTGTGATAATTCTAAGGTGTTTTAGTTCCCTAACTCACAGTTATGGAAATATCCTGTAATATGCTGGGAAAGCATTATTGAAATAAGTATTGTAGGAATTCACTGTATTAAAATTCAGATGTTTATGTATCACTGTAGGATTGGATGGAACATCTTTAAGATGATGACAGGTTTATTGCAATCCCTAGGAAACACTATGATCTTCAAAAGACTCTGTTGAAGAATGTAGTAGACACAAATGATCTTTTTGGATTATAATGTGAAGTGGAATTCCTAGGAAGTACCAATCAGATTGGATTGAGGGGAATGCAAACTCTCACCTGTGGACTCGACCTGTGAATCTTTGCCCAGAGGGAGGAGATACATTGTCTGCTGAATTCCTGTTATGTGAGAACTGTTCAAAGACCAGTTGTTGAATTGAGTAACTGACTGAGGCCTTGTCTATACTACCATGGCCCATTGACCTACAGTTACACAACTTAAGATATGTGAATAACATAGCTGAAGTTAGTGTACCTAGGTCTATGTACCGCGATATATTCACAGTGGTATGTCGATAACTGATGCTCTCTTATTGACTTTGCCTAGTCTTCTTGTTCTTGTGGAGTACCAAAGTCATTGGGAGAGAGCTCAGGAGTTGATTTATTGTATCTATACTAGATGCAATAAAATCGATCCCTGCTTGTGATCACAGGGTGGGGGGCGGAATATGTGGACTTTAAAAGATTAATCATCAGCCTTAGACCTTGTTACAAAGAAGGAGTGATGATATCTGGTAAACTTATTAACATATGTATAGGTTCTCTTATTGTTTTGATGTGATTTCCCTAATGCTTTTATATTAAGAATTACTGTGCTTTCTTAGAAAGAGCTGTGTGATAGCTTAACTATGCAGTTATGCTGTATACTATCTCTGAGGAGAAAAGTAAAGCAGGTCATCTTAGACAGTCTCACTATATTCGGGAGGTCACAGTATAGTCTGGTGACTGATGTATTTCAAGAATACAGCTAACAGGGACACATGAGCAGGTCTCCTCCCAAGCGGCGATGACTCAAAAGTTGGGACACTAGGAATTTGTATCCTTGCTGGACCTTACAGGTACAATTTTCCTGAACTGTGACAATAAAAAGGCAACAAGATTATTAGTCATAGTTTTAAGTTCTCAGTATCCTTTTAACATTTAGAGTGGGCCATTTCAATGAACTGGCTGAAAGCTTCATGGTGCTGACTTTTGTGTTTGTATCATCTGGAGGCAAATAAAGGAAGACACTATAGTGAGCAAATTGTTATAGATTTTTTTTGATTTGTATGTGCTCACTTACAAGAGTGTATCAGATTGTTTTTTTCTTTTTCCAATTATATACCCGATATTCTTATGGGCAGTGTTAGGTTTCATTCTTTATTACACCTGTAAAGCAGGAGAGATATTTTACAAAAATATAAATTCAGCTAATTTAATTCCTATCAACTCCCTTTATGAGGCATTTCTGCTGATCTTATCCGGTCTGTTCCTGCCTTCTATAGTAATGCCAACTGGCAGTCTATTCTTCACTCTGATTTGTGTTTGTGGAAAGATCAGCAGATTTTTTTTTTTAAGTTAGGAGGGTTTTTGTTGCATATATGTCTCCAAATACATAGCAAAATTTAGAACTGCCCAAGTAAAACTGGCCACAGGGATGCAACTAAGATTACTTGTCTCTAAATTCAATCTGGCACTGAGTTATGTGCCAATTCTCCCACCATCTAATTTGTCCACCATTCACCTACCAGGCAGCTAAGATCTGCATTACCTGTTGAATAGGGCAGTCTTTGCTTTGCAAAACAGACCTCGAGTTAAATGGGGATTTTCCCTTTAGCCCTGTATTTGCACAATTGCATTTAGAGTTTCCAAGTTACATAAAGGAGCTGTGGGGACAATATATGTACCCACATCACAAAACTCAGTATTTGGTATCCTCCCACTGAGGAAATAAAGGGATACAGTATAGCGGTGAATCTAAGTTTCCCATCTTCTTTGAACAGATCATTTCAATTTCATAGTGATGGTGAACAGAGCTTAGCTCCTGCTCTATATAGCATAGGCCCTACCACATGAGCTAAATAAAGCTATCCATTAGTCGTTTGCAATACAAGGCCTATGACATGCAGTCTGTCATTACTGTAGAATATACTTATGAACAATTCATTACCATTATGGCCATTACTTTTTACTGCTTTGACTAGCAAAGAGGGTTTGAAATTAATTTGTTGCTGTGGTAACGTTTATATTCAAGATTATTTGTTTGATTGGAAACCTTAGATTTAGAAGAACTAACACTTCAGAAGAACTCTCAGCAGCTTTGTCTTAACATCATGCCTTCCCGCTTATACATTCCCAGTGGGAACACAGATTTTTCTTTCTTCCCTCCTCCCCCTCCCTCTGACACTGCTATTTCTCACTTCAAGGGAAATTACATTGCCATCACTACTCTCTGTGAATTTCTTGTTCTCTCCTACAAATTAGGGAAACTTTAGGTTCCTTTGGGCTGTCCCTGTTTTTTCTGAAAGGAACTTCATCCCAGACATCCTGCTTGCAGCCACTGTCATTTACTTTAGAATTACAGGTGGACAATGAAATAAGAGACACTCTTTCCATTGCTTAAGAATGTATTTTAATTTGCTATTTATTGGGGAGGGAAGCTCCCCAGTTCTCAACACACATGCTTTCGACACTCACCCCCCAAGTCCTCCTTTTCTTTAAGTGAATCTTGCTCAGGGAGTGGTAGCAAAGAATGAAGTTACAGCCAAGGGAGCCCATAGGAAAATGCCTCAGAGAAAAAGCTCTGTTTTCTAGAGCTGGTTCCCAAACAAGTCTTAATTTTATATCTGAGTAACTTCTTCTCTCCTCCAGCTTTGAGTTAGAATTCACATCTGCTGGGACTCTTTTCTCTACTGGTCCACTTCAAAAGCCTAAATCTCTCAGAAAGCAAGATCCAAATTTGCAGCTCTGTGCCAATTGTTTTAGTTCTTTATTCTACTTTGGGATGTGTCAGTTCATGTGACATCTATTTATGTGAGAGAAAGGAAAATCTCCCCAGGCGTAGCCCAAACAAAAAAAAAACCAGTAAGGCTTGTTCACTCAAAGAAACAAACATCAGCTTTTCTTGGATCTCTAATTCACATAGCAAAAGACTAGCGCTCCTCTGTGCATTTTCTGTTCATTCCCTGTTGCCAATTTATAGACTCTACTTCACCTGGGGAACCAATCTTAAACTGCCAATTAGACTCATTAACATTTCCCTTCCCTCCTCACCTTGCCCAAGGACTCTTGCTCCCCAATTAGGTTCTCATGCAGACAGCCAGATCCTCAGGTTCTGTTTCTCTAGGCAATCACAGGGCCGCAGGCACATCTGGCTGCCATAGGCAGAAATTTAACTCTTTAGGTGCAAAGCCTTATAAGGGCCTCATCCATCCCCTCACATATATATCTGAAATGAGGAAATCATTTTTAAAATCCCTCCAATGGCTTTCTGATGCTTAGCACAGCACAATCATCCTTCAGTAGGTAGCTATCATAAAAATCACAGTCACCAACCTTTTGACTTTGAAATTCATGCCGTACCACTGATCAGCCAGGGCTTAGAGCAACCGGTGTATAGTGCAAAGTCTAGCTTTCCTCCAAGTGCTTACAGGCAGATCTACAAATGAATTTAGGTATCTAAATCCTGGATTTAGTACCCACATCTCATTTTTATGCACTTTGGGATCCATAAAACCCTCAGTTGGTTGCTTCCTAACCCTGAACTTCATTGGCATCCACATTTTACTATAAAATTCCCCATGGTATCTAAGTTTCTCTCTCTGGGAATGCTCACTGTTGAGTCAGAAAGATGACTAAGCATCTGTCTCATACCTTCACCCCAACACAATCCTCAGACCCAGAAAGCTGAAACTAATAGGATCATTCACAGGGTGCCTAATGCCACATTGAACTGGGAAGGAACAGGAGGAAGCAGCAACACCAACATCTCTTATAACTTTCAGCACAGTGGTTAGAGCACTCACTAAAGATGTGGGAGACCTCAATTAAATCCCCCGATAAAGAGCTGGGGTTTCAACAGGGATTCACTGCCACTTAGGCAAGTGCTCTAACCACTGGATTTGAGGCTATTCTGACATAGAGCTCTCAATCTCTCGTCTTGGAAACAGTAAATAAATATTAATTGAGCTATATTTCAAAAGGGATCTCTGGACTGTCAAGTGAGTGCCTCCAGCTCAGGTAGTCTGGTGGCTGGGACAGGGGTGGGCAAATACCAGCCAGCAGGCCAGATCTGGTTTGCCAGGGTTAACTCCTAGTGGGCCTCTGCCAATGTATTTGCCAGTGCCTCCACTGGTACAGATGCTTGCAGTTCTTGTTGACCATGGATCACTGTTCCTAGCCAATGAGTGCTTTGGGAAGTGGAGTCCTGGTTTGTGTCTCTTCCCACAGTTCCCATTGGTCAGGAACGGTAATCTGCAGCCCACGGAAGCTGCAATCACCTGTATCTGCAGAGGTGCACATAAAAATAGCTGTAGTGGCTCTCCAGGGGCTACCCCTGCCAAACCAACACTGTTTTATTGCCCACCCCTGAGCTGTGGCTCTTACGACACAGGTCAGAGATCCCTGTTGAAATATTTTCTTCTCACCAGCTACACAGGAGAAATTGAACCTGGGTCTCTGAGGGTATGTCTACACAGCAAAGTTATTTCAGGATACCAGAGGTATCCCAAAATAGCTATTCCACATCTTTTGAAAGTGTCTGCTATTTTGAAACATAGCGGATACACTATTTCATCATCTCTGTAAACCACTTTCTACAAGGAGTAAGGGATGGCTCAAAATAACGCTTTCAGAATTTGGCACAGAATTCAGACAGCGCAAATGATGAAATAAAGTCAAAATAAGCTACACAATATTCATAGTGCAAATTGCATATCTTATTTTGAGTTTCAGGTGCTGTGTAGATGCATCCTGACATACTAGGTGAGCTCTAACAACTGGACTAAAGGTCATAATGGAGACTGTATACACTTAAGGAACTAAAATCACTTCTGAATCTGCAATCCTTAAGTTTCATTCAGCACGGTGAGCATCAGTGGGACTGGTACCACCATTAAATTAAGTATCATCCTGCTTTTTCTCTTTCTGACATTCCATATTCCTGGCTGGCATTATTCACAGCATTAAGCACATTCTCAGGTTCTTCCCTAGTCTAACCAACAAAGGGAGACAAAGAGCTTGATTGTGTTAGCTTCAGTTACGAAACTATGTCTACATAGTTTAGGTTTGAGTACACTTTATTTTTGGGAAAAATACATGGTGTAAAAGAAACCTGCTCTAAAAATTCACTCCCTTCAGTTTAGATTTAGCTTCTTAATATGGTCTCACTTAATCGCCTCAAAACAGAGATGAAATACATATAGGTAAATTAAAATAAAAAATATACAATTTTCCATTATGTGCCTTTAAACACTAATAACTGTGCTTATTTTGATATGTCATTTATCTCATATGTGCTTTTAATAGCTTAGATATTTGCATTGCTGAAGAATACTTAAGAATTAGAAAAATTATTTCAATGCACATTACCCTCTAAATGTCAAACATAGCCCTTCTCAGAGAATCCAAGAATCTTGATAACACCAATATTTTGGACATTTTCAAATTTAATATTCTTAATTATCTACCAAAGGGGTTTCACTTGAATTTCCTTTTTTTGGTTTAATTCAATTGCACTACTGGAGACCATTGGAGCATTAAAGAATATCTCCTGGCATTTTAAATTGGCCTAAGAGATTCTGAGAATAAGCATGAATTATGCAGAGAGTATTTTAAATGAATTTATTGAGACATTTACTCTTGTCTGCTCTCTTTCCCTTTAGAGAATTAAAAGAGTGAGAGAGATGATGATGATGATAATAATACAAAGAATTACCTCGGAGAATTGATCTTAAAATGCACGTGAATATTTGTATTAATTTCATTTTTAACACATTATTTTTTACTTACTTGGGTGAAGAGTTGGGTTTGTGGGTAAAGCACAGGGCTGGCAGGCTAGAGATCAAGGTTCTGTTCCCGACTCTCCCTTTTGTGTGACCCTGGGAAAGTCACACATCCATTTTCTTGCCTCCAGTTTCCCTCCCTGTAAAATGGAGCTAACATATTGACCTACTTCCATTCCATCAAGGATAATGCATGAATGTTTGTAAAATTGTTCTGAGACCTTGGAATAGAAGGTTTTTTCAATGCTAACCAGAGAGCATATGTTAAATACCTCTGCTTTGTCTACATTAAAATAATGATAATTAGAACTTATACAGTGCTGTAAGTACACATGATGATTATTATTCATTTAATGTGTTTATTGTAATGTATAGTTTCTTGCTTTCAGTGTATTTATCCAATCAGAAAGACTGTATCCCCTTCCACATTCAGGAGGAGCCGACAGACTTGTTGGACACCTAGGCAGTGTGTGGTGGGGGCAGTTCCTTGCTCCCAGAAGGGCAGGGCCTCAGCTGGAAAGGGTGGGGGTTGGGCAGCAACCTGGAGCATGCTTCACTGGCTACTCCCACCCCTCACCTAGGCCTGAGAACTGCCAGGAGTGCACCTCATGCTTCTGTGGTGATGGTGGTGGCTGGGAGCTTGAGGTCCTTTTATATCATCAGGTCAGGGGGCAACTATTCTCTTTATTTCCCCCCTTCCAGCAGGCCTAGCCAAATTCCTCCTGTGCCACTATCAACACTCCACATCTGAAGCATCAAACTTGTAAAAGAGAGTGCCAGAGGCCTCTAAAAGATACTGCAATGTTCTACTGTACCTGTAAGAACTCAGAAACTTTGCCCATATTTTCAAAACTGTTCACTTAAACTGCCAACAGATCTTTTAGTTGCACTTAGTGAACCTCAGCATTTCTGCATGCAAACAGAGAAGTACACAAATAAAAGAGCCCTTGGATGGCCGTTAGTTTGTTGGCTCATCAAACGTGTGCAAATCATTGAGGGCCATCTGGGAAAAACCTGGTTGTCTAGTCCATAGATCTGTGACTACCATATATCTCGCAGCTTATAAACTATAAAAAAGTGACGGAAGGAAATGGGCTTATTAGAGATAATGTGCATGAAAGAACAAGATACAGGAAAGAGGGTAGTGGGAATATCTCCAGGGAGGAACAAGGTCAGAGCGAATGAAGGACAAAGGACAGGAAGGAGCATAGGAATGGAAATGAGAGGATAAGAATGTGTAAAAACATGTGGGGCCAGGATTAAAGCAAATGTTGCCAGCAGTTAAGTGAGAGGGGAGGCAGAGATGAGATGAGAATTTTTAAGAGAGGAGAGCTGGATATGTGATACTGGAAAGATAGGAAGTGTTAGAGTTTGTGAGATAAGATGAGACACAAGAGCTAAAGAGGGAAGGAGATTGAAACAAGAGGGAAAAATTAGATAGAAAAACAGCAGTTACCAATATTGGGATTTGTCTAGATTACAGAGACTAACCCCCTAACCTTATGAAACATACCAATGGCAGCGTGCGTTCCAAAGCACTCTGGGGATAGGTTAGCCATCCCCTTTGCTGTGTATGCAGCTGTGAGATGTCTCTCTATTTTTCTCTAGCAGCAGATACGAAATTGCAAAGTCAGAGCACTGTAGCTAAGAAGAATTCATATTTTCTCTCCAGTACAATAAATAAAGTACTATCCGCAGTTTGCCCATATCACAGTGCTTTCTGTTGTAGATTTTGGAAGGTGCATTCCAAGGTCAGCGCAATCATTATTCTCTCATATGTACCATCACTGTTTATTTTTAATTTGGGACTGGTAAATAAGGCTTTAATGGGATTTTAATGGCATGTTGGACACACTTCAGTGTCCAGAGATGTGGCATCATATCCAAGAATGTCATTATCTGGATTAATTATCAATAGCAGACAGATATCATTAGGGAGATGCAAAAATGAGGGAGTAGTAAATGAAATTTACTGGGCAGAGTTGCTGGTGGAAACAAAATAAATGAAACAACATCTGAGACGCTGCTGATGGGTGCATCAAAATCTTTTTTAGTTTGATATTTTCCATTAGCGCTGACACTCCTGCTGCTGCCTCAGAACTCACCCTGACTGAAAGACTTTCATTGCCAAGACGGATAAGCCAAATTCTTCTTTCACGGCTGCTAACTATACAACCACAAGTACAGACTAAACTCGATTATATTTATACCTCATCTTAGTTGGTTGATTTCAACTTTGACTAGATAGCATATGTAAAATATGCCTGATTTATCTACATTAGGATTTTATCATGTGTAACTTAATATGTTTTGCCTAACACATGTTAAAAAAGCCCACTTCTTTATCACTACTTTGGATATGGCTAAAGGGAGTCAAAGTAAATCTAAAGAATGTTTAAACAGATATAATTTATATGTCCCCTATTGCTTTGTCAGCTCTAGCAAATAATCGGTTTAACATATTGGTTAAAATATTTTCTAATAAGAGTTTAGATATGGTTTTACTTTGGATAAGCATGGTTGTGTTACCAGCAAATGTGTTTTTAAATATGACATCCCTGTCTACATCAAGTACTGTAGAGATTAGAGAGCCACAGGATCTAAGTTGTGCTACATAACATCATGATAGCAAAAACTTGTTACTAATATGATGCATTTGTCCAGGGTAGACATGTGTCATGTTGCACTGTCTGAAAAAGAAACATTTTGGATCGGTTCAGCAAAATTAAATTAAATATTTAGATTTTGGGAATGTTAGAATATTTTGCTTCAGTCAAAAATGTGGGGAGCCCTCAACTAGCAACACAAAGTTGTTTTCATGTATTCAGAGAAGCATACAGAAATATGGCTATTTAATGATCTGTTGATTTCATCCATTTGTAAGTCTGTGACACTTATTTTTATAGCACAATTTATGACCAAAACATATACAATAAAATGTGTAGTTAAAAAAAACAACACCTTTTTTTTTCTATTCATTCTTGTCACTGACTGGAGCAGTATAACAGATTTACCTATAAAACAACACTAAGGGGTTTCTTTGGTGGGGAGGACTTTGTATGGTTCAGTCATGAAGTCTCCCAAAGAAAATATCTTGCTCTTCTGCAGCATGCAAACTGCCTTGAATATGATAAATTATCCCTTCTAATACACTAGGGAAGTTCAAGGCTGCAAATTATAGGATGCTATACCAAGAAAATTAAAGGTATTCCTAATTAGCAAAATATTCTGAATTTGAGATGCCATCTCAAGAACAATCATCCAGCTCTTCACAAGTCTTTAGCATTGTATCTTTTAATAGGAAGCTACTGAACATAGTCAAGGCTAACACTAGCACCAGCTAGCAGGTATGGTGTAGTGTTAATTAAATTCCTTAGGCTATAATGAAAGAAAGAAAGAAATGAATGGGCTAGATGAAATAGAGGTTGTTCATCTGATCCAAATGATAAAATAACACTTGCATAACTCCTTGCATCCAACAAACTCAAAGACTGCATCTAGACTGGCAAGTTTTTCCAAAAAAGCGGCTGCTTTTGCGGAAAAACTTGCCAGCTGTCTACACTGTCCGCTTTGAATTTGCGCAAAAACACTGACGATCTAATGTAAGATTGTCAGTGTTCTTCCGCAAATAAAATGACTCTCCCATTTGGGAAAAAGCCCTCTTGCACAAATGTTTTTGTGCAAGAGAGCCAGTATAGACAGCTGAGGATCGTTTTGTGCAAAAAAGCCCCGATGGTGAAAATGGCGATCGGGGCTTTCTTGCGCAAAACCACGTCTAGATCGGCACGGACGCTTTTCCACAAAAAAGTGCTTTGCGCAAAAGCGTCCGTGCCAATCTAGATGCTCTTTTCCACAAATGCTTTTAACGGAAAAACTTTTCCATTAAAAGCATTTGCGGAAAAGCATGCCAGTCTAGACGTAGCCAAAGTGCTTAACAAACACTAGGGGTACGTCTACACTACAACGTTAAATCGAACTAACTTAGTTCGAATTAGTTAATTCGAACTAAGCTAATTCGAACTAACGGATCTAGACTAAAAAACTAGTTCGAATTAGCGTTTTGCTAATTCGAACTAGCGCGTCCACACTGATTGGACGCAGGGGGGCATTTAAGTGCAGCTGAAACCGGTTCTGGCAGGGCATCAGGTCAGTAGTTGCTTTGTGTGGCTGCTGTCTGAGGCTATATGAGGCTCGTGCTTAAAGGGACCCCCCTGAACAGCCGGTTCTCAGCTTTTCCTGCTTGCTTGCCAACCTCGCCGAGGGACAGCAAAGCGTCGGTCTCTGTGCCCATCTGTGTCGGTGCTTCCCTTCGGGGGGGACCGCCGCAGGTGGCAACATGGAGCCACGGCTCGCCCTGCACCTTCTGGTGCACTTTCTGGACTTGCTGCTGCAAGCCTGCCAGCAATGGCTCGAGGCTGCCTGGCACCACCTGGGGAACGTCAGCCCCATGCCTCTCCGCCTGGCCGCCCTGGGGGCCGTGGAGGAGCCGCGGCGGCGCCCCGGCACCGGCGTGCCCCGCCGCGTCTGGCGTCTGGACACCAGCAGCGACTGGTGGGACCGCATCGTCCTGGAGCGCTGGGACGACCGACAGTGGACCCAGAACTTTAGGATGAGGAGGGACACCTTCCTGGAGCTCTGCGAGTGGCTCGCCCCTGCCCTGCAAAGAAGGGACACTCGCATGAGGCCCGCCATCCCCCTCCAGAAGCGGGTGGCCATCACCCTATGGAAGCTCTCCACGCCGGACAGCTACCGATCCGTCGGGAACAAGTTCGGCGTGGGGAGATCCACCGTCGGAGCGGTGCTCATGCAGGTACGGCAGGGAGGGCGGCTGCGAGGAGGGGATGGGCCGCCCCAGGGACAAAGGGGGGGGTGGGAGGAGGCGAAAGCGCCCCGCACCGGAGGGGTCGGGCTGTCCCGGCTGTACTACACGCCGCCAGGGGGGTTGCTTCCGGGAGTGGGGCGCGGGGCACTGCCAGGACACGCACGCTCCCAGCCACCCGGGCGCCCCACTGATTGGCGCTTTGCTGTGTCTCTCTCCGCAGGTGGTCAAGGCCATCAACCGGGTGCTGCTCCGCAGGGTGGTCCGCCTCGCCGACCCGGATGCCGTCATCCGGGGATTCGGCGCCCTCGGCTTCCCCAACTGCGGGGGGGCCATCGACGGGACGCACATCCCCATCCATGCCCCGGAACACCAGGCGTCCCGGTACGTCAACAGAAAGGGGTACTTCTCCGTGATCCTGCAGGCCGTGTGTGACCACCGGGGACAGTTCACGGACATTAATGTGGGCTGGTTCGGCAAAGCACACGATGCACGGGTGTACCGCAACTCCTCCGTGTGCCAGCGGCTGCAGGACGGGACCTTCTTCCCCGACTGCCACATCAGGGTCGGGGACGTGGACATGCCCGTGTGCCTGGTGGGGGATGCCGCCTACCCACTGCAGCCGTGGCTCATGAAGCCCTACACGGGGCACCTCAATCCCTCCCGCCAGGCCTTCAATGCCAGGCTGACCAGGGCCCGCATCGTGGTGGAGGGGGCCTTCGGGCGACTGAAAGCCCGCTTTCGATGCCTCCTCACCCGTCTGGACCTGGCCGAGCACAACATCCCTCCCGTGGTGGCGGCATGTTGTGTGCTCCACAATTTGTGTGAGCGGAAGGGGGAGGCTTTCCTGCCAGCCTGGATAGCTGAGGCTGACTGCATGGCTGGACACTGCGGTCAGCCCCGCACCGCCGCCGTCCGGGAAGCCCAGCGGGGGGCCATCCGGATCCGGGAAGCCCTGCGGGAGAGCTTCCAGGTGGAGGAGGAGGAGGACTGACCTCTCCTTTGCATGCCCCACTGGGGCCTTCTTCCACCCTACCCCCCCCTTCCCCTTTCCCCTCCCTACCTACTGTCAAATAAAGACACCTGTTTTTCAAACAAAAACGTCTGTTTATTTCACAGAACTGGGGTGGGGGGAGGGAGGAATGAAGGTGGGAGAAGGGAGGGGGAAACCTGGGACGAGGGAGCTGGAAGGGGAGGGGAGGGAAGGGAGGAAGGGAAAGGAAAGCTCAGGGGTGGGAGTCCGGCTGCCTCTCCCGTCTCGCCACACTGCGGGTCCGGGGGCGTCGGTGGGGAATGATTGTGGGGGGGGCAGAGGGGACAGGGGGTGTGGATGAAGCAGGAGCGGAAGCAGGGGGAGCAGGGGGAGCAAGAGGGGGAGCAAGAGGGGGAGCAGGGGGAGGAGGAAATGGAAAGCGGTCCAGCAGGCTCTGGAGGTGGCCTCGCAGGGCACGGCCCTGCTCCTCCAGGGCCTCCAGACTCCACCGGCGCAGCCTGAGGTCCTCCTGGACCCAGTGGTCCTGGAGACGGAGCTGTCGGTCCAGGAACCGGAGGTGCCGCCTCTGGTAGTCCTCCTGGTTCCTGGCTGTCCTGCTTGCCCGGGCGCGGGCGGCTGCTGCAGGCGGTGTGGTGCGTCCTGCAGGCCCAGGTGCTGCAGCTGTGGTGCAAGAAGACCAGCGGTCAATTTCCCCAGGGGCCCAGGTGTGTGAAACCCAGCTCCCCTGTGCAAGGTCAGGGCCCCTGCAGGATCCCCAGCTACTGCTCCGTGGTGGGCAGGCCCAGGCGCACGGTCCCGGGGCTCCCTCTCGCCCCAGCCCCCCAAACACATAAGGGGAACACAAGGGTACTCACAGGTGGACGCCTCCCCGGCCTCAGACGACACAGGCGAGCGGGTCTGTGGCGTGCCTCGGGGGTCCCGGGTCCTGGGCAGGCTGGCGGCAGGTTCCTGGCTCTCAGAGCCCTCTTCCTCCTCCTCGGTGTCCAGGAGCGGTCCCTCTGCCCTGGGGTCAATCACGTCCCGGGGGGCAGGGACGACATGAGCCCCCAGGATGCGGTCCAGGGCATGGAAGTGGGGGCAGTCCTCTGGGTCGGCCCCTGGCAGGCAGGCCCAGGAGTAGGACTGCCGCAAGTCCTTTATTTTGCAGCGCACCTGCTCCCAGCTGCGCTGGTGGCCCCTGGCAGCCAGGCTGGCAGCCATGCGTCCGTAGATGGCCACGTTCCGGTGGCTAGTGCGAAGATCATGGACATTGGAGGCTTCCCCCCAAACCTCGATGAGGTCCACGATCTCCGCACTTGACCAGGCGGGCGCCCGCCTTTTGCGCCCCCGGGCAGGCTCCTGGGAGCCGCCAGGCTGGTCCTGGGGAGCAGTGGAGGGCTGGGAGCCCTCGGATGGCTGGCTCATCCTGTGGCAGGTTCAGGCTGTGCAGGCATGGGTGCTTGCAGCCTTGCAACTGGCACAAAGTGAGTAGCCAGCCCGTGGCCCTTTAAGGGCTCCGGGGCCGGGAGGGGGGCAATAGAGTTTCCCTGGTGTTGGCCAGAGTGGCCACCAGGGAAACCTGGGAAGCCTTAGCCTCCCACTAGTTCGAATTAAGGGTCTACACAGCCCTTAATTCGAACTAGCTAGTTCGAACTAGGCGTTAAACCTCGTAAAATGAGGTTTACCTAGTTCGAACTAAGCGCTCTGTTAGTTCGAATTAAGTTCGAACTAACGGAGCACTAGTGTAGCGCCTAGGAAAGTTAGTTCGAACTAACGTCCGTTAGTTCGAACTAACTTTGTAGTGTAGACATACCCTTGGAGAGCTTCTCAAGGGGCTCATAACTTCAGGATCTGGCCATGAGCCATAATCATTAATTAAGCTTCACATCCCACGGTAGACAAAAACCAAGGATGGGCACAACAATGGGAACACAACAAAACAAAAATGGGATCCAAACACAAAGGCTTGTCTAATTTTTACAAATGGCCTATATTTTTATATTGATCTGAGTCAAAATGCTAGATCTGCAAACTGTCATTTTTTGGTGTGTTTGACATCTGTGCTCTTCATTTTATTATAGAATCCTTTTAATACTCTGATTCATAGAATCATAGAATCATAGAATAATAGGACTGGAAGGGACCTCGAGAGGTCATCGAGTCCAGCCCTCCGCCCTCAAGGCAGGATCAAGCTCCGTCTACACCATCCCTGACAGATGTCTATCTAACCTGTTCTTAAATATCTCCAGAGAGGGAGATTCCACCACCTCCCTTGGCAATTTATTCCAATATTTGACCACCCTGACAGTTAGGAATTTTTTCCTAATGTCCAATCTAAACCTCCCCTGCTGCACTTTAAGCCCATTACTCCTTGTCCTGTCCTCAGAAACCAAGAGGAACAAATTTTCGCCTTCCTCCTTGTGACACCCTTTTAGATATTTGAAAGCCGCTATCATGTCCCCCCTTAATCTTCTTTTTTCCAAACTAAACAAGCCCAGTTCATGAAGCCTGGCTTCATAGGTCATGTTCTCTAGACCTTTAATCATTCTTGTCGCTCTTCTCTGTACCCTTTCCAATTTCTCCACATCTTTCTTGAAATGTGGCGCCCAGAACTGGACACAGTACTCCAGCTGAGGCCTAACTAGTGCAGAATAGAGTGGCAGAATGACTTCACGAGTTTTGCTTACAACACACCTGTTGATACAACCTAGAATCATATTTGCTTTTTTTGCAACAGCATCACACTGTTGACTCATATTCAACTTGTGGTCATGTGTTGGCCAACAAAAGGAAAACAAAAATGACTATAAATAACTCCTGTTGCTTATTTCCTTTTTTTGAGAGAGCGAGAGAGGGAGAAAGAGAAGGTCAGTCTCTCTCTTTCTCTAAGAATTATATATATATATATATATAAAGTTTGGTTTTATCTAGCAGCGGGCTCCAGACCTTAGTGAGACCAAAAATTACTCTGATCAAATGGCTGAAAAAGATTCAGAGATTCAAAGGGATTATTTCCACTAAAAATCAAGAGGGCATCAGAAAAAAGACTTTCAAAGCAAGCCCACACAATGCTCAAGAAGAAGTTTTTTTAAAAATTTAAATGAAAAGGAATCTGAGGACTAAAACAAAACTATTCACTTTGGCTAATATTCAGATCTAAGGGGAATTTAAGTTAGCATCTATGCTGATTAAATATCTGGGTTCAGGACCCTCTGCCTCTAAATACCATTCACATTTTAAAGCTGAATAACAGGATGTCTTCCAGTTAAAAATCATATAGGCCACATCTACACTGAAGGCTTTTTGCACAAGAACAACTGTTCTTGAGCAAAAACTTGTGGAGCGTCTACACTGCATGCACGTTCTTGAGCAAGTAAATTTACAGTAAACTGTCAGAAAAGAGGGCTTTTTGTGCAAGAGTTAGTCCTTTCCACACGAGGAATAAGCCCTCTTGCACAAGAGCTCTTGCACAAGAAGGCAGTGTGGACGGGCAACAGGGGTTTCTTGTGCAAGAAACTGCTATGGCTAAAATGGCCATCAGAGCTTTCTTGTGCAACGCTGCCATGGATGCTCTTGCGCAAAAGCACATCTCTTGTGCAAAAGCACATGGCAGTTTAGATGCACTCTTGTACAAGACCTTTTGCACAAAAAGCCTGTAGTATAGACGTAGCCATACTGTATTTTCAGAAGGTCACTGTTAGTGGATTAATAATCATGAAACCATTTTTAAAATTTAATTGACTTATTGCTATTTTACGCTGCTTAAGTTTGTATTCTTCCCTCAAAGCTTGTGCAATAAAAATACACTGGTTAGTAACATTTTAGTTTTAGTTTATCTTCAGTATCAGACTCTGATGCACTAGTAAAATGACACAATGTTTGTGTTGTAGACACTTCAGAGGGAATTTTCATACTAAAATCTGTTTTCTTGGGAATGGTGAACAATAATCATAGTAACATTTCATTCACCTCAGTTTCCACTGAATGCCATTTTATACAGCTTAAATGTTGGAACTATGTCAATAAAACAGTGTTCTTTTAAATTAAAGGAAATGGTGAGTTGTCATCTAACCCAGCCAATCAAAACTTTCTTTCTTCAGAAATCACTGAAGCATGATTATTGGTTCCAAGCTCAGAGGCATAATCAGAATGTATCTTACATTCTTAAAAAAATCTAAGATTAACATGAGATCTAGAGGACACTTTAACAATAGTACATGTATTTATATTAATGACTCATCATAAAGAAAATCATATAAGCTTACAAAAATCATTGTGATCACCACAGAAATGCAGCTGCCTCTGCAAGTGGAATGTGACAGCTTTTTAACAGCATGCTACAATACTCTACAAATCTTGGAGCTGGAACTGAAGAAAATTAGTGTATTGTATTTTAACACTGCTCACCATTACAGAACTTTGCAAACTTTCATTATTCTTCCAACATTGCTGCAAGGTAGATGATTAAGCATTATTATTTCCATTCTATACTTGCAAATTGAGATACAGAAAGGCTGTTATTAGAGCTGGTTCAAATATTCAGAATTTCAGTTTAAGCATCCCATTTCCCCAGGATTAAAACTAAAAAAAGTTGCTTCTTCCAAGCAATATAGTCAAACCTCTTAGTAACCTCCATTCTCTTGAAGACTCATTATGTTGTCTCCTTGGTTAGGCTCTTCCCAGCTGCTGCCAGTTTATGTAGCAATGCAGAGAGCTCTCTGTATTTTGCCTGACTGTATGCTGCTAATGAGGATGAGGGAAAGCATCTCATGTCATGTAGACATAACATGAAACTTCACAAGCAAAGATAGGCAGAGATGGATCACAGCAAACTTAAAAGGGTTTACCTCTTCATGTTATGCTTCTAAAAAGCATACATCCCCAAATCAGTGTTACTATACAATTATACCTTGTAAATATTTGTGCACTAAACAATCACTAAAGGTGCCCATCATATTTGCTGCCCTCCAGATTTCTTATTCTTCCTCTAATGGCCCTGTGAGAGGCAGAAGGGAGAAAACCTGGTGGTGCAATTTGTACTCTTTGTTGAGTGCTGGAGAAAGTAAAATAATTCTAAGTTGTTACATAAATATAACTGCCCCTATACAAACTTCAAACAGATTTCACGTGACACAGATGCATCTGGGATCTCTTAAACTCTGTGGGTGCGTCTAGACTGGCAAGATTTTGCACAAAAGCAGTCACTTTTGCGCAAAAACTTGCCAGCTGTCTACACTGGCCGCTTGAATTTGCGCAAGAGCACTGACTTTGTAATATACAAAATCAGTGCTTCTTGCGCAAATACTTTCACACTCCCGCTTGGGAAAAAGCCCTCTTGTGCAAGAATACTTGCGCAAAAGGGCCAGTGTAGACAGGTAAGAACTCTTTAGCTCAAAAAAGCCCGATGGCTAAAATGGTGATCGGGGCTTTCTTGTGCAAAATCGCGTCTAGACTGGCCACGGATGCTTTTGCGCAAAAGCATTTTTTGCGCAAAAGCATTGGTGCCAATCTAGACGCACTTTTGCAGAAATGCTTTTAACGGAAAAACTTTTCCATTAAAAGTATTTCTGCAAAATCATGCCAATCTAGATGCGACCTGTGTGTTTCCAAAGTGCCTACAAACTTATACCAAGAAGAATAAGCTTGAATGAAAAGGCTTTGCTCAGCTGACAATACCCCAGAATACCTGGGGCAGGGAGAAGGGAGCTGTGACTACAATGTGTTGAATGTGTCATGCAAACTGATTATTGCAAGCTGTACAGAGAAAGCTTGTGTTACTGCTTCTGTCCTGGTATTTGGATCATGGTTGATTCATGGTGTGCATGGAGCCACAGGTTATAATCCTATCTGTGGAAGATATGCCTGGTTTCCTCCTTCCTTTCCCCTCCTCCCCCCGTTATTACTTGTGCAGTATATGTCTAATCACAGTCCCCCTCAGCTGCATCACCTCTAGCTGGTCCACCCAGACATCAATGTAATCACCTGCACCTCTACTGACTTCCATGTAATTGTACCTGCTTTCATGAGTTTGGCCCATAGTTCGTGCTTGTGGTTTGAAAGCCAACATTCCTGAATGGTGAATAACATAATCCTCATTTAAACCAGAGAAAAAAGGAAGACACACAGGGGCTAAGGTCCAGATCCACAAAGGTATGAAATCAAGGGGAGTGAAGTGCCTAAATAAATTGAGGACTTAGGCCTGAGTGACTTCCAAAGTCTCTCACGGAGTTAGTCAGAGTCATAAACAGAACATAGGCCCTAATTCATAAGTCTGTGTTTTAGCAACAAGTTTTCTTTCCAATAATACAGTGAATAAACAAATAGAAACCAGCAGCCTTGAGTTCCTATAAATGAAATCATTGTTCTCCATTGACCACATGCTGCCCTGGAGCAGTGGTGCTCACTCATGCCAAACAGGCAAGTCCTATTTCTAAACATCCTATCCCACTGCATTTTTCATTAACAGTCACTTTCAGAACTCACTGTACATGAAGAACAAATCATCCCTTCAATGCTCTCGTAGTGGGTTTCTGATGTGCATTTAGCAGAATTTCAGAAACAGCAGGTAATTTGCATTATCTGTGGGCCATCTGAAACTGTGGTGAATTCATTACCAGCTCCCCGGCTCATTACAGATCCAGCAGGCCACTTGATGCAGCTCCACCCAGTGTTGTGATGTGCTTTGTGATAAGAATTGCACAGAAATCTGTCCAGCTTTCTCTTAGAAAAACTCAATTTATATTAACGTGTCAAACATATAATGCTCATCTGCTTTAATAAATAACGGTTTGCAATACAATAAGCTTAATTTATCATGATATAATTAGCAGTGCTATTAATATTTGTGTGCTTAATGTCACCAATTTTATTGCTGCAAAATTCATTTATAATTAATAGAATACTGCGATCAGGCATCAGTACTCATTTAGATAGTGTCTCTGCGCCAATATATCACACTTTATGGACCAGAATGAGAAGTAAGAAAGAGAATCTTCAAAGGTTGCAGAATTTATTTAGAATATATTCATATATTAATGTGTCCTTGGTTTTATTTGGCTAATATTTTCTGATGAATGCTTTCAGTTTACAGACTGAAGTCCTTTCTTTAACCACAGAACAATAACAGTGTGTGCGGTGGGAGTGCAAATTTCCTTCTGCAGTTCAAAACAACAAGGAGCCCTATGGCACTTCAGACTGTGTCTACACTACCAGGTTATTTATTTCAAAATAATCAGGTTTTTTTTGTGACGGTACTGCTTAGTACACAGTACCAGCACCACCAGACGCAGTACCAGCACCTCCCGTCAGAGCTCAACAACTTTATCCCTGGAGTACTGGCATGTTTTGGGGGGGAGGGGGGGATTTACAAAAAAAGAACTGAAAATAATAATTCCCAAAATAACTATTTCGATATAAGTATATTCCTCTTCACAAGCAGGAGTTATTGTTTCCAAATAACAAGCCCATCATTTCAAAATAACAGCTTTGGTTGTGAGGACACTCACCTTGTTATTTTGAAATAAGAGGAGTTATTTCAAAATAACTCTCCAGTGTAGGTATGCCCTTAGAGACTAAAGGTATGTCTAGATATCAGGGCTATTTCAGAGGTATCTCGAAATAGCTACCCTCATCTTTTAAACGTGCCTGTTATTTTGAAATATTTTTTGAAATAACGGGTGCACTATTCCAGCATCTCTGTAAGCCTTGTTCCACAAGGATTAAGGGATGTCTCAAAATAGCACGTTATTTCGAAATTTGATGCTGTGTAGACTCACCAAATTTCAAAATAAGTTATTTCATAATACAATCTAAATAGGATAAGCAATTTGTGTAGTACAAATTGTATATCTTATTTTAAGTTTAGGAAGCTGTGTAGATCAATTTACAGATTTATTTGGGACCTAAGCATTTGTGGGTAGAACCCACTTGGCTACACCTCTGATGCAAACTTTGTCAGTTGAAACATTTACAGATTTATTTCACAAAGCTTTGGAGATTGCATAATAATGAGTTTTCCTGCCATGACCCCAGCAGGTACAACTGTGTTTTCTGTAATTCTGTCAGAGTGCTCTTCAAAACTAAGCAACAAACAAAACTGATCTTCTATAGCCTTATTATTGTAGTATCAAAGAACTTTCAAAGCATTAGAGGATTTAGCCTCAACATTCCTGTGATGTGAAAAGGGCTGTTTCCTCGGTTTTACTGTTGAAGAACAGAGGCACTGAGAGGCTAAGTGACTTGCCCAAGGTCACACAAGAAGCCTGTGGTGGAGCAAGGATATAAAGCTAGATTTCCAAGTCCTAGGCAAGCATCTTAACCACTAGATCATCCTTCCAGTCTAAAAGTAAACATATAACTGGTTTGTAAATTGTACACTGTCCTCACTGCAATCAAGAAAGGTACCCTATCCGGTAACACTGGTCCTGTGTATGAGGTGGTGATAAAATGACAGTGTACCTGGGAAGGTATACAGGTTGAACCTTTCTAGTTCAGTGTCCTCAGGATGGGACCAGTGCCAAACCAGAAAATTTGCTAGAACATGTCAAATTACCAACACTTCCTCTGCTTCCACTAAGCTCTTAGAAGATATTTAGGGGTAAATTAGCGCTAAATAATAGCACAGAACATTGAGAGCCAGGACTGGTGGCTGTGAACCAGTGTTTCTCAAAGTGGTCTGTGGACCCGCTTTGAGAAAGCTGTTAACAGGCCACTGCAGTTTGTTACTTACCGACTCTGCAGTCACAGAGCCTCGTGTCTCTCATTAGCTCTGGTTTACCATTTGCAGCCAAGGGAAGCCACAGGAAGTGACTTCTTTCCATGGTTCCCCTTGACTCCAAATAATTAACCAGAGCCAATGGTAGCCACATGCCTCCGTGTCTGCAGAGCTGTTAAATAAACAAAACAGAGTGGCCCGTTGGCAGCTTTCTTAAAGCGGGTCCACAGATCATAAACTTTATGGCACAGTGGGAAACTTGGCCACACTCATGCATCCAGCTAACTAAAATCATGCTGGACCATGGTTGTTGCTGGACCAGAGAGTGCCGGAGTAGAGAGGGTCAACCTGTACTAATGATGTGTAATATTCTCCTCAATGTGCTTCTCTAATAAAATAATATTTGCCATCCAGTGTGAGAGTCTTCTCTCTTGCTGCACCTGATCTCTGAGATTACCTTCCTCTCTTTTTGTGTCTCACTAACACCTCATCCATTTTCCAAATCTCAGATGACAAATTTTTTTCCCCACTGTCTTTTTCTCTTTGTTTCTCCATCCGGTTACAATTGTTTACTTTTTCACTCTGTAACTAGACTACTGTATTTAACTCTAATGTGTTATGGAACAGCAGGAGAGTAAACCATTCAGCATGGTCCCTTTCTGGCCTCCTCCACAAGTGTATGAAGAAAACTTTTCATGCACATATTTGTGTCTGTACATTGTAGTTTCAAACACATGAGGTCAAGTTCATGCTCCTATGCATATGTAAGGTCTCATGAATTTTGCAGGGTCTGATGCTAACAGTTGTACACATGGGATACATCTAGACTGGCAAGATTTTGCGCAAAAGTGGCTGCTTTTGCGCAAAAACTTGCCAGCTGTCTACACTGACCGCTTGAATTTGTGAAAGAGCACTGACTTTGTAATGTACAAAATCAGTGCTTCTTGCGCAAATACTTTCACGCTCCCGCTCGGGAAAAAGCCCTCTTGTGCAAGAATACTTGCACAAGAGGGCCAGTGTAGACAGGGAAGAACTGTTTTGAACAAAAAAAACCCCGATGGCTAAAATGGCGATCGGGGCTTTCTTGTGCAAAATCACGTCTAGACTGGCCATGGATTCTTTTGCGCAAAAGCACTTTTTGCACAAAAGCATCCATGCCAATCTAGGCACACTTTTGCGGAAATACTTTTAACGGAAAAACTTTTCCGTTAAAAGTATTTCCACAAAATCATGCCAGTCTAGACACAGGCATGTAGTTTCTGACTATTTAACAGGCATGTGCATATCAGTGTTTGCACACAAGTAAGCAGTTGCATGTAAAGTGGAACCACAATCTTGTATAGATACAAAATTGCATGCACACGTGGAATTAAAGCTATTTAAGAAGGCCAAAGAAATGCTCGTGTACATGTACCAACAAAAAAAACATCCTGTGCATGTTGTTAAGTGTTTTGTTAATAGACCAACCACTTCAGAAAGCAGCATGAAGGCCACTGTATAAAGAGAATTGGTGGTTGTTTCATATGAATCAGGTATTTCTTCCAACAATAGCTTTAGAGATAATTCAGCACATATGCATATATTAAAGGTCAAGCAGAGATTTATTGGACATTTTTAGAAGAATTGTTATTTCACATTGTTCAGTTGAAGCTGTTATAATACTTGAAGCAATTCTAGTCATGATTAAGTTACTTTGTGCTGTAATTTTATTGTATGTATAGCTACAATAAGATGCTGCCATCGGAGTTGCCTCCCTGGAAAATAAATGCATCCAGGGATATATAGGTGTTTGATACCAAAAAAAAAAAAAAAAAAAAAAAAATGAGACCTTTCACAAAATATATCGAGAACAAAATTTTGAGATGTAGGAATGAGGCTACATGTCTCTTAATATCTTATGTCAGAATTTTTATTGGGTAACACATAAGATTGTCTATCTGACCTTTGAGTTTTAACTGAATTTCATTTTCTCTTCAGGCAAAGGTTATTTACAGAAAGTATGACATTCAGTGCAAATGCAGGTAAATAGTTTCCCCCCAAGTCACATAATGCTTTAGGCCCTCACCCAGTAAATCACTTAAGCAGATGTGTAACTTTAAGTACATGAGTGATCCTACTGAATTCAATAGGTTAAGTTTAGCCCCTGCTTAGTGTCTGGTTGTAATGAGGCTTGAAGAACATGGTTACCAAGGAAGCTATGGAATCCCCATCACTAGAGGTTTTTAAGGAAAGGTTAGAAAACAGCTGTCAGGGATGGTCTAATTATATTTGGTCCTTCCTCAGTGCAAGGAGCAGAGCTAGATAACCTATTGAGATCTCTTCCAGTTCAATTTTTCTATGATGAAACATGATACCAGTATGAATCCCATTTCCCCAATAATGCCAGAAAGAATAGATATGGAATATGAGAAACATTTTTTATGTGAGCATTGCCAGTGAAGTTGAGGGTGAATGTAATGAGGTTAATCTGTTTTGACAGGAGGATGATTTGGTTACATCTATAACATATCATATCTGAGTATATATCAGTGGTGGGAACCCTGTGGCCTGCAGTCCCCCATGGCTGTACCTCTCCCCCACTTGCCTTTTACACACTGGGGCACTGGAACCTCTCACTTCCTATGCCTCCCCGCATCCTGCCAGGACTTTCAGAGCATGAAAATCACCTGATTCACACTTGGTACCCATATTTCCTCCTCTCTCCCAGAGCTAGAACACCTTGACTCAGCTGATCATGACTGTATCTTTTGCAGATAAAACTACAATATGAGTGTGAATGTGTGTTCCTCTTCAGAGATACAGAGAAATGCCACAAGTTTATCAATTATATTGAAAGATGATGCTAATAGTGACAACAATGTCCCTTTGAAGAGAAAAAGCATCCTTTTCCTAAATCAATTAATCAATCAATATATGGTAGAAAGTTTGAGAAATTACAAAAACTCACTCAGCAAGACAATCAGTTCCCTAGAATATCAACAGAGACCTTTCACATGTTTTTTTCATTAAGACTTTGTTGTAACAGATTCACCCAAACCTGTTTAGAAAAGACAATAGAATGAAACACTTGCTTTTTAATTTAATGTTCTGAAAATGCTTCATAAAAGGAGAATAATATGACTGACCAATCTGTAGCACAATCAGACCTACTATCAATGACTATCAATGACCCATCTGTCTATTGGACATTGACATAAAAGGAACTCTTCCTCCTTTAGAAATATGAACCATTTTAGTTTATAAACACGTCACTTTGGGGCTACTCATTTATCATAAACCGAGACAAGCTGTGATCTGAAGATATACTTTAGTTTGGGAAGACTAGAAAAAATTCAGAGGGTTAGAAGCCCTATTCAAAGCTAAATTATTATAAAAAATCAGAGGTCAAAAGAGCCCAATGAAAAATCAACAAGCTCACAATGGAGACATGACACAGAAGACAGAATAAAGTAAATAAGAATATAGACATCTGTCTTTTTCATTAAATTTTCAGATCAAATACATTTATCCCACTGTAAAATCAAAACACTTTCTTTTTATGTCCTTTCTTAATGTTACTTGCATATAAGAATGAGTTAGACAACATAGCAAAGGGTTTGACTTGATATCTTCCTGAAGAAGAAAGGGCTTGTAGACTATAATTCTTGTCATTCCCTGACAAATGATGACAGTTCCAGTAATAAACCGTAGGGCATAGAAACTCAGTCAGCACAAGGTTGACTAAAACTCTGATTCCCATACTGCAGAGTTAATGTATCATCATAATTTAATTTTATGTAATGTAAATGTCAATGTCTGCCAGCCATCACAAAGTTACCTCAGATATCTCCTGTTGCACATATAGGTTACGCATATATGACGCATTCTTGCGCTGCACCTCATTTGCATACCTAATGAGCTGCCATTTTTCACAAAGGGATTTTGGGCAAGAAGGAGCAATCTACACTGCTCCTTCTTGTGCAAAAACTCCCTCTTGTGCAAGAGCCATTCTGCCTGAAAATAAGTGGCAGAACAGCTCTTGCGCAAGAAGGCGGTTTTGCACAAGAAGGAGCAGTGTAGACTGCTCCTTCTTGTGCAAAAGCCCCTTGCACAAAATGGCAGCTCATTAGGTATGTAAATTAAGTGCAGCGATATTCATCACCATGCTTCATTTGCATATCTTCTTGCACAAGAATGCACAATGTAGACATAGCCATAGGGAACAACTATGATAATCTCAGATACCAAACTATGATAAAAGATATTGTCAAATACTGATTTATCACTGTTGAACTAAGGTACAGAGTACATGAGAGGGCAGAATTTAGATTATATTATAGTCTGGCAATTAACAACCTTCACTCTTATGGGTCCACCAATGCACCTTAGTCCTTTTACACACAGAAGTCTCTCCTTCATTGCAATACCAAGTATCTGTCACATCAGCCTTGGGTTGCTTTTGAGCACTGAAAACCAACTCTGACAAAATATATGGTGCTTGGGTTTCTGATTTTTGGATATGCAAAGCTTTAGCATCAGATCTACCAAGTGTAATTCCACTTTTGGCTTGGGCTAGAATTTGAAATCAGATCTTCAAAAGTGTAAGCCATTATCCATATCACCACTGCAACCACCTAGGCCCTTCCTTTGTTAGTTTTAATATGATTTAGAAGTGATTGCCAGGGCTAGTCTTTTGTTTCACTGTGTTAAACAATAGCCTGCTTTGGATTTGGAGTACGGTCATTATGTGTCTTAGAGTCCATTCTTCAATGTCAGTTAAGTCATGGCTGGCACTGATATGCTAGTGTCAGTGACAAACCAGCTCCCCTCAGGCAATTTATATTGTAGTGGCTACCTTTGAAGCAAAGAAAGATAAGTTCATATATAATGGCTTTCATAGAGGGAAAGGCCAACAGAAAGTTGTAAATTGAAAGGTTATCCCTGATAGGACACAAAGATTGAAAGTACCTTTAATTAAAATATCTCCCATCTAAAAATTACTTGGGATCAGCATGCTTCAGTCAAGTACTTACAACTAATTTGTGGTCATGTTTGAGGATAAAGGACATAGGTATTTATGTGACCATTATAATTACATGTTGCTACACTAGCTAGTTTAAGAACTTATGTGCTATCATTCATTATGGTTTAAGACATTCATAAATAACTCAGATGAGGTCAGGATCAAATTCCTCCATACTTCCTCACAGAATAGAATGGAGAAATCAGCTGCATTTTGTGGGATTTGCACCTGCTTCTGAAGCATCTGGCATTAGCCACTGCTGTAGACAGTTAAATCTGAACTACATGGTCTGTAATTTTTGCTATGGTTTCTAAACAGGGGTTGCACCAAAGCAGAATGTGAGTTTCCTTCTTGGTCTGAATTTAAAGACAGTGGTCCAGATTTGCACTGATTTGCAGCCTATGTCACTCTATGGCAGTCAATAGACTTATAGAACCTTTTCTTTTGCTGCCTCTGCATCCTGGGGATAATTAACCTTTGAATCATCAGGACCTTATTTGGCTCAGTGGCACTCAAAGACTTGTTGAGGATAGTGCTGCAAAGCTGACAGGTTCTCCTGCAAGGGTCTCCAGAAAAGCTATACATCTTATCATTGATAGATATAAACTACAGCTGATCTTTCCATTTAACTTTTAAGTCCCCACGCAAGAAGTCATGATGTAAATTCTGTATTCCTAACACTTCCAAGAATGATATTGGGCCATTAGTTACTTTTCTCTGAAGGCTTGGAGCCTAAATGTAATGGTAACTGGAAATTAAGAAGTGAGCTCTTTAAACTAACATAGCCACTGGACATTTCTGTGAGTTTAAAATCACTTGTGCTACACACTAGAGGTGAATCAAATTGTGTGTTGTTATGATTCAACTACACACATAAGATAAATAAAAGAGGTTATATGTATCTTCACAGAGCCCATATAGGTGTGTCTTTGGGTTTGAAATTCTATTCCCACTTCAAGTTTCTGATAAACGCTTTTAAGTGAAAATTATTATTATTCCTTATTATTTATATAACAGTACAGTACACAATCCCCATGTAAGCTCAGACTCCCATTTTGCGTGGTTCTGTTTAAACATATACTAAGAAGAAATAGCTCCTCCATAGTGCTTTTGCCCAGATCCTCAAAGGTATTTAGTCCGCTAACTTCCATTGATTTAAATCCTTAAAAGAGGTACGTCTAGACAGTGGCTCTATTTCGGGATAATTCAGGTATCCCGAAACAGCTATTCTGTGTCTTTTAAGTAAGCCTATTATTTTGAAAGATAAAGGGCTCACTAGTCCAACAGCCCTGTAAACATCATTCCACACGGATCAAGGGACATTTCAGAATAGCAGTTTATGTCAAAATTTGATGCTGCGTAGACAGAGCCAAATTTCAGAATAAGCTATTTCGAAATTAACTCAAAATAAGCTACGCAATTTGCATAGCTCCAATTGCTTAACTTATTTTATAGCTAAGGATGCAGTGCAAACACACCCTGTAAGGACCAGAGAGAAAGGCAGAGTAATAGTTTTCATTTTACAGGTCACACACAAAATATATGGGATCTGAACTATGATTTACTGAGTCCTGAATACTCAACTATGAGGCTATTTCTTAAAAAAGATAGAAGAAAAGACTGAAATAACTCAAGCTCCTGTTCATCTACTCACAAATTGTTGTGAGTGGTATCAAACTCACAAATTGTTACATCCATATTTGACTAAGAAGAAACTGTAAAAAAGGGATCAGAGAGGGAAGAGACAACTTCTAGTGAATAAACAGATACAGGCTATCTCAAACCTAGTCCCTGAGCACCAAAAGCATAAGCCCCACCCATGGGGGCTGAAATAAGTCTTCAAATCATAAGCTGTGACAGCCGCTAGGCAAGTCACTAGAGAGAGAGAGACAAGATGACAGATTCAGCCACTGTATTACATATAATAGCAGGGAGATTCATTTAGCTAGAAGAATTTATGTTTTGTTTTGTTTTGTTTTTGTTTTGTTTGATTGTTAGTCCTTGGAGAAAGTATGGATTTCAAAATATGAGTTTACAAATGTAACCCACTGATTAGTGTTTGTTACAGGATCCATACCATAGAAGAGATAAGCCTTTTACAGACCCAGCAGAGAGCTTTTGCTCATACTGCAGCAACACATGCTTTTCAGCTTTGGAGTTCTCCAATATATTGGCTGTCACATAACTGAGGATTTATCAAACCAATATCAGCATCACATGCAAGTAGTGGCATGTATCTCACTGGTTAATACACACTACACTATAGTCTTTCTCTTTACCTAATGCACACAGATAACCCAAACCACTTATGTAACATAATGGTTGACCTGCTGGCATTTGAACTGGAGAACCTCAAGAAGTCAGAGCTTGGGCTGCTAGATCTTGAACTAAAGAAGCAAGTCTGACTAGATGGTGTTCCACTTGTACTGTGTACAAGTGGATCAAGCACAGATGGAGACTTTTAATGGTTACACAAAGTCAGACTGATTTTGTGAGCCCTGTATAAACCCCTCAAATAGGGATTATATGAGATATCTAGCCATATATAAACATTTCAATTGATTTGCAGAATCTTGAACTCCATGAAGATATCCTCGTCCACAATAAAATGAGTAATATGTAGATTCTAAGTAGTAAATTCCATAAAGCAATTTTCTATCAGTGACAGTAATTATTTTAATGAGGTATATCAGTGATAGATTCTAAATTCAAGCTGGAGACATATGTTTAGAGTGATCAAATGTCCCAATATTTTTTTAGAAAGTCCTGATATTAGGGGCTTTGTCTTATGCATGCAACTATACCTCCCTCCTCCCAAAAGAGCTCCCTAATTTTTCACACTTTCTATCTGCTGACCCTACATGTGATGAAGGATGGATTTTCTAAATCCAATCTCTATTTGACAGGTATTCACTTATGAAGGACATTTCCTGCACAGCCACCCAACAGTCTCTTGTCTTGATGGAAAGGGAAATAACTATCAGTCAAAATGTCAGGCTCTGAGTATCAGTTGTCTACCCAGACCTCACTGAATGGAATAATCAAAGGAAAACAGTAACAGAGGGACACCAGTAATGTATGTATTGGTGCCAGTTGAAAAGCAGCAAGGTATGACAGTTTCCTACATATTTGTACAAGTCCGCCCAAAAATCATGATTTCATCAACTTGAGATAATATGTATAGTGGGGAAACACAAACTGACTGCTAACAATTTGTCCATAACTGTATGTAGGGGAGTGACAAATGTGCATCAAAATCACTCTGGTTTACCAGTTTTTAGAGATGGAATTCTAACAAGTTAAAAATTACTACCATGCTTCTAAGAAAGTTTTAGACACTGCAACACATTTGTAATTTGATTGTTTTATCATTTGATCCTGGGGCAGATTGCAGAGATGGAGTAACTCTGCCCACTCATCTTGTAATCTTGTCAAATTTCAAATACTAAGCAGGAACTGGGTCAGAACTTGAATATGAAACTTACAAAAATCATTGTGCTGAAGACAAAAGACCCAGTTATTACATAAATTATACGTGTCTCTGAGAACATGGGACTAGAACGCTGTTATTCATCTCCAAAACAAGGGCATTGATCTTGAAGCTGAAAGATAAATTGTTTGGCGGATAACGATAGTATATCCCATATCTATTTTCTGAGATAGACACTAACAGATACTTTTCTTTCACCCATCCACGTACAAAGTCTGTACATTGCAATATGTCAGTGGTGGGTCCTCAGAATGCTACAGGAACTGGTGCTGTTCATTCTTTAAGTAATATTTTAATTTCTGAACCAGGACAGAACCAGTACCCAACTTGGTGCTGGTGGACACAAGACTTGGGAGGAGGGGTTTTGAGAGTCAATAAGTACATTGTTTTGCCGATTCAATAAACTGTGTTCTTCCTGAATCTAGTAATAACCAGTGGTGTGTAAGTGAAGAAAAGGTGGAAGATTGTATGGGGAGGTTATTTTTCCCTTGATATTAATGTATTCCTTTCATTAGTATCAGTAATAACGCACATGAACAAAAAGGAGCACAGACTTATTGGAATTTACCTGTTACTAACCTATAATAGCTGCATTTTAAATCGATGTGGAATTGCACTAGTTATTTTATATTGCTGAAATGCTAATAATTATTCAAACAGATTTACTGAGGTTTAAGGATGATGTTATAATAGTGTCTGTATATTTTATATTCAGTAGTTGTTACACCTCATTAAACAGGCTGGTAAATGATCCACTGCTATTTAATTAATATGCAATGAGTGTGTTATTAAATCTTGCATGTAAATTAAATCTTGATTTGAGTCACTTAATTTTAAAGTGTGATTGAAAATTTCTTTGGACTTGAACTGCATAAGCCTGTTTCTTTTACTTGGCTACCTTCTGATGCTCTGCTATTGTTGGGCAGATTCTATAGGCGTATAAGGAAAAGACTTTAAGAAAAGAAATTTCAATGGAGGAAATTAAAGACAGCCCAAGTTTTGTCATGAAGAGTGGGCAGCAGTGGGGCCAAGCCACTAAGTACACACCTACATCTGAATGTCCTCAATGTTCAGAGGTATTTGGATTTGTAGTTTTGATTCATATCCATCTCTATTTATGAAGGAAAAACTTAGAAGAGAGGTTTATGATTTTTTTCAGACTAAGAATCTTGGAGACAGAATGTTGTAATGGTTCTGTGCTAGTCAGCACCATCTATTTATTCTAGGGACCTAAAATTGGAGCAAGGAGTCCACCAGTTAGGCCTTAGAAAAGAGTGAGCTGCTATGGTGCAGCATTTCAAGACACAAACAAAAGCAGAAATGGGAAAGGAAAGTTCTGATTTTTTTTTTCTTTGTGGTACTAAATGAGCCTTTTGTTATACACAGAATCCAGATCAAGGCTACTAGATTTCCCATAATTTGGAGACTCATAATGCAGCTATAGATTGTGCTAGTGTAAGAGGAATTATTGAACCACATAAACATGATACTCTGTGCCTACAATTGAGTGAACTCTTGATAGAAAAGGCCAAATGGCTGCCACAGAGGCCAAAGCAACACAGCAAAGTGTTAAACACCCTTTTTTGTTCATTTGTTTCAGTTTTCACCAGAAAGATTAGCAGTGATCAGATGATTAACATAGTGAACATCAGTGTAAATGGGGTAAGAGCTGGGTCTGAAATAGAAAAGAATAAACTAGGACTTAGTTAGACAAATTAGATGTCTTCAAATTAGCAGCCTGACAAAATTACATCTTAGAATACTAAATAAACTGACTGAAGAGATCTCAGAGCTATTGTCAGTTAGCTTTGAGAACTCATGGATGATAGGAAAGATCCTAGAGGTCTGCAAATGACAAAGATAGTACCTATCTATAAAAAGGAAACTAAGAACAATCCAGGGAACTATAGACCAGTCATTTTAGCCTTGGAAAGCTAACGGAGCAGGTGATTAATTTGTAATCACCTAGAAGTTAATAAGTTAAGTAACAATCAACGTGAATTTGTCAAGACAAATCATGACCAACAGACCTAATATCCTTCTTTGACTTGATAACAAGCCTTGTGGATGGGGGAAAGCAGTAGGTGTAATGATCTCAATTTTAGTAAGGCTTTCAATACTGTTTCAATGACTTTCTCTTAAACAAACTAGGGAAATATAACCTAGAAGATGAACATACTGTACGTTGGACAAACAATTGGTTGGAAAACCATACTCAGAGTAATTAATAGCTCACAATCAGGCTAGAAGGTCATAATGAGTGGAGTCCCACAAGGATATGTCCTGGATCAGATTCCATTCAATATCTTCATAAATGATTTGGATAATGGCATAGAGAGTAGAGTTATAAAGCTTGTGGACAGTACCAAGATAGAAGGAGTTGCAAGTTCCTTTGGAAAACAGGATTGGAATTGAGAATGATCTCAACAATCTGGAGAAATAGTCTGAAATAAATAGGATGAAATTCAATAAGGACAAACAAAGTACTACACTTAAGGGAGATTAATGAATTATACAACTATAAAATGAGAAATAACTGTCTTAGAAGGAGTACTGCAGAAAAGCATTTGGGAGTTATAACACATCATAAACTAAATATAAGTCAACAATGTAATGTTGTTGTCAAAAGCAGTGATCATCATCTGGAAAGTATTAGCAGGAATATTAGCAGAAAAACATGAGAAGTAATTCTACTGCTTTCCTCAGCAATGACAAGATCTCAGCTGGACTACTGTGTCCAGTTCTGGGCACCAGGCTTGATAAAAGATGTGGGCAAGTTAGAGAAAGTCTAGATGAGAACAACAAAAACAGTTAAAGGTCTAGAACATGTGACCTATGAGAAAAGATTGAAACAAACATGGAATTATTTAGTTTGGAAGAAGAGAAGACTGAGGAGGACATGAGTTTTCAAGTGCATAAAAGGTTGTTCTAAAGACAACAGTCATAAATTGTTCCCCTTAACCATCGAAGACTGGACAAGAATTAATTTGGTTAAATTGCAACACAAGTCCTGCTCTTGCTTTGTTCCTGCTCCACTCACATTGCACCTCTTGAATGAAGTTCCCTCTTCCAAGTGACATGAGCCAGGGGATTACCAAGGAGTGTGGCATGGGGTGGCAGCAATGGTAACCCCTCCACCTTACTCACCAGGGAGGCAAGAGCGAAAACAAACCAGCAGCCTTCTCAGCTACACTCAATACCACCTCCCATCCCCCAGCCCACTGTGCACCTCTTCCCCATGGTGGTGGGAAGCAGAGTGCCCTGGTGCTGGGCCGAGTGCTCCACTTCCCACTGCCATGGTAAAGTGAAGTGCAGTGGGCTGAGAGATGAGCATGGAAGTGGAGCAGGCTGCTGGGTTGCTCTAGCTACCTCTACAACGGTGAGTACAAAGGGAGAAGATCCCTGCTGCCACCTTGTTCTAGGCCTGCCAGGTAATCACCCGGCCCATCTTCGATCCTGTCCATAGGACAGTTGAGCCACCCAAATCATGGGGCATAGGGTAGCCATCCTAAACCATGCTATGGATGAGGGTGGTTTACATCAGGGAATAGCAAAACTTCACCTTGAAGCCCATTAGGTAATCCATTGGTAGGTCATGAGACATTTTGTTTTCGTTGACCATCTGCAGGCATGGTCCTCTGCAGCTTCCATTGGCCACAGTTCACTGTTTCTGGTTAATGGGAGTTGCAATAAGAGCACATCCCTATAGCCAAAGTGCTTTCTGCAGCTACTATTGGCCAGCAACGGCAAATTGCAGCCACTGGGAACTGCAGAGGATCATGTCTGTAGATGGCTAATGTAAACAAAAGTTCTCACAGCCCATCAGTGGATTACCCTGTTGGGCTATGTGCTGGAGGTTACTGACCCCGGGTCTAGGTAATACATAGTCCAGCCATCACTACAGGGATTGCACTACATGACCTATTAAGGTCAGTTTCAGTCCTACATGTCTATTATGTCTATAAAATTTGCACCAGAGTTCTAATCTCCTAGGGTATGTCTACACTACCCCGCTAGTTCGAACTAGCGGGGTAATGTAGGCATACCACACTTGCAAATAAAGCCCGGGATTTGAATTTCCCGGGCTTCATTTGCATAAGCGGGGAGCCGCCATTTTTAAAACCCCGCTGGTTCGAACCCCGTGCAGCGCGGCTACACAGGGCACAAACTAGATAGTTCGAACTAGGCTTCCTAGTTCGAACTACCGTTACTGCTCATTTCACGGGATCATATTGGTTGAGCCGCGCTGCACGGGGTTCGAACCAGCGGGGTTTTAAAAATGGCGGCTCCCCGCTTATGCAAATGAAGCCCGGGAAATTCAAATCCCGGGCTTCATTTGCAAGTGAGGTATGCCTACATTACCCTCCTAGTTCAAACTAGGAGGGTAGTGTAGACATACCCCTATAGCCCTGTACTGCATATCACTTTAATCTGTATTCCCATTGCCCATGTTCAGAGTAAGCAGTGATTTCAGGGTAAATAATTGATTTCCATGTATGTAGAGACTCACAAGATTCACCCCTGCCCTTATCAAAACACTGAAGATCAGCCGCATGGTTCCCTTTTACATTTCCAGATGGTTAGGTTGCAAAATCATGAAGCCAGAATGAGTGAGGTTTAGAGGCAAACTGAGTTTCCAAACCTGACACATTTGTTTTAAAGAAAACAGCTGCCTTCAAGAATTAAAACTCAACCATTCAAATCCATTCACTGGCGCTAAAGAGAATAGTTTTAAAAGCCATTGGCTCTGGGCCTGGTTCTCAGGCAGAATAAACTCTTACAGAAACTTCTCTGAACTCTACAGCAAAATAATAATTTATTCTGAAAAAGGTAGCATTTTCTTTCATCTTATTCACTTTGGCAACTGGCCAAAGGTTATTTCATTATCTAAATAACTTGCAACAGTCTCTACAGTGTGATACTGAAACTTTTCTCAAGTAGACTCATTTCTGAAAGCTTTATCAATGTGAAATGAGAGGACAAGGAAGTTTCTGGGAATCCTTAATGGCTACTCAAAGCTCAGCTGGCAGATGATTCAGAAAGCACTCAGTTTTTGATTCTCTCATCTACACAGATGGACAGATGACAAGTTAAGGAAACTGCAATTCTCCATTCCTGGATCATATTGGTTGAGGATCTATCTACTACGTTCTATCTGGTGGAAATAGAAGATTAGATTTCTGATGGGTTCAGTACTTGATTAATACTAATACATTTTGTACATTGTTTAACATGTTTTAGGTGGAGATCTGAAAGCATTTTCTAAATGGGGTAAAATTAGCATTTTATACAAGAGGAACCTGAGGCAGAAAGCACTTTAGTAATCAAAATGACACAGTGTGAATAAGGACGTGTCTACAAAGAGGAGTTGACTTGGACAGGTGTTTCAGAGTAAAGAATTCTGGGTATGTCTACACTACCCTCCTAGTTCGAACTAGGAGGGTAATATAGGTATACCGCACTTGCAAATGAAGCCCGGGATTTGAATTTCCCGGGCTTCATTTGCATAAGCGGGGAGCAGCCAATTTTTAAAACCCCGCTGGTTTGAACCCCATGCAGCGAGGTGTACTGGTAGTTCGGAATAGGAAGCCTAGTTCGAGCCCTGTGTAGCCGTGCTGCACGGGGTTTGAACCAGCGGGGTTTTAAAAATGGCGGCTCCCCGCTTATGCAAATGAAGCCCGGGAAATTCAAATCCCGGGCTTCATTTGCAAGTGCGGAATGCCTACATTACCCCGCTAGTTCAAACTAGCGGGGTAGTGCAGACATACCCTCTGAGACATGACATTGTGGAACATTTCCTCATGTGGATACTCTATTCTGGAATAAGAGTCATTTTTGTTCCCAGGCCTGATGACAGGTAAAGGGGGCAACTGCCTGGCATTGGGTGATTCTAAAGGACCCCGTGGATTCTGGTACCCTTAAATTGCTGATGGAGTACCACACAGCATGTTCTGGGCAGCTCTAAGGTCTGGGGGGATTGTGTGCTCTGGGCAATGCTGCTCCTGGCCCCTCTCTTTCTGCTTGAGGCCCTGCCCATTCTGGGAGTACAGAGTCCCTCCCCACCTTGTCCACGGGCCCAGAGTGGCTGTTGAGTCCCCTGTTTATTACAGAATAATTCTTGTGGTGCCAAATTAGCACAATTATTCTAGAGTAAAAGTTACTCTGAATTCACATTCTGGAATAGAGTCCATTTGGGAAACTATTTCAGACTATCTTCTTCTGCCATAGCCAGTTAAAGGATTAAGGAACCAGTCCAGCTGACCATCATGCTTCTGCTCTAACTGCTAGCCCATGCGAACTCCTCTAACTCCTTTTCAAGTTTCTTTCTATAAAATACTCATAGTAAAGGTTTAGACAAGTCAACTTGCCAAGAGGAACACTTAGCTGTCTGTAGTGTGTGTTTGTGTGTGTGTGGGAGGGGGGGTTTACTTGCTGTGTGCTGAGCTTGTGTTTGTCTGTTTGGTTTGTTTGTTTGAAGGTGCGTGTGCTGTGGTCGGCAGCTGGAAGCTGTGAGCTTCTAAAGGTTTGAAATATAGAAGCCTCTGTTAATTGGCTGAGCCTTAGTCAGGGGGTGGGGCTACCAGGCAGGCCAGGGCTTTATAAAGCTGTGAGTCAGTGACTAGGAGCAGCAAACAGGGAGTTTCAAGAGGGAGTTTGAAAGGATAGTGGGAAGGGGCCAAGGTGCTTTTGCCAGTCTTTATAGTTGAGTCTAAAGATTTTAATAAAAACTTCCTGTTTTAACTAGAAACCTTATCAATCAAACTCATTCATAGGAAAAAATGCAGACAGAAGCCCAGCAGCACAGTGGGGGCTATCCTGTTTACTGAGTCGAGTGTAACATGTATGATTGCCTGCCCTGTGGGCGGGAGGCATATGTGTGCACCCGTTGCAAGGAGCTCCTGACCCCTAGAGAAAGAGTTTGGGCTTTGGAGACTAGGGTGGCTGAACTGGAGGAGCTAAGGGAGGCAGACAGCTATGTTCATGAGACTTTACTGGACACTATAGTACTGTCCCACCTCCAGTCTGAGAGCTCCAGTGCTCTTAAGGAGGATGAAAGTCTCAGGGGAACAGAGCATTTAATGGGAGCAGAGGGAAACCATCCCATAGTTGGGACCTTCCTTCCAAAGGATGTTCTGGCATCCTCTCACACTGAGGATACCTCTGAGCGGGAGGGAACACCACTTGTTAAGAAAAGGCAAGTGTTAGTAGTGGGTGATTCAATCGTTAGAAACATAGATAGTTGGGTTTGTGATGACCAGGAGAACTGTATGGTCACTTGCCTGCCTGGTGCAAAGGTTGCGGATCTCTCAAAGCATCTAGCTAGACTTATGTGTAGTTCTGGGGAGGAGCTGGTGGTCGTGGTACATGTAGGTACCAATGACACAGGGAAGGGTAGGAGAGATGTCCTGGAGGCCAAAATTAGGTTGCTACGAAAGAGACTGAAGTCCAGGACCTCTATGGTGGCATTCTCAGAAATGCTTCCAGTCCCATGCGCAGGGCCAGGGAGGCAGGTAGAGCTTCAGAGTCTCAATGCATGGATGAGACAATGGTGTAGGGAGGAGGGGTTTAGATTTATTAGGAACTGACAGCACTTTTGGGAGAGGGGGAGCCTATACAGGAAGGATGGGCTCCACCTAAACCAGGGTGGAACCAGACTGCTAACACTAAACATTAAAAAGGCCGTAGAGCACTTTTTAAAGTAAGAGATGGGGGAAAGCCGATTGTTGTGGAGAAGCACGTAAATCGGACGGAGACTTCTCTTAAAGAAGAATCCATTGATAGAGATTCTCTAGGCTGTAGTAAGAAAGAGAGGAGAGGAGAGGAGAGGATAAACAATGGGCCAGAGCAGACAAACAACTGCATATAAAGGAATCCAATGCATCAGGGAAGGGCAGACAAACAAAAAACAGTGGCAATTTTTTAAAGTGCTTCTACACAAATGCTAGAAGTCTTACTAATACGATAGGGTATGTCTACACTGCCACCCTAGTTCGAACTAGAGTTGCTAATGTAGGCATTTGAAGTTGCAAATGAAGCCCGGGATTTAAATATCCTGGACTTCATTTGCAGCTTGCTGGGCGCCGCCATTTTTAAATCCCCCTTAGTGCAAACTCCGTGCCCACGGCTACACGCAGCACGGAGTAGGTAGTTCGAATTAGGCTTTCTAATTCGGACTACCGGTACACCTTGTTCCATATTTAAATCCCGGGCTTCATTTGCAACTTTGAATGTCTACATTAGTCACCCTAGTTCGAACTAGGGTGGCAGTGTAGACATACCCATAGGTAAACTAGAGTATCTTGTATTAAAGGAGGAGATTAACATAATAGGCATCACTGAAACCTGGTGGAATGAGGAAAATCTGTGGGACACAATCATACCGGGATATAAAATATATCGAACGGATATAGTAGGCCGTGTCAGTGGCGGAGTGGCACTGTATGTGAAAGATAACATAGAATCAAATGAAATAAAAATCTTAAATGAATCAACATGTTCAATAGAATCACTCTGGATAGTAAATCCATGCTCCAATAATAAGAATTTAGCAGTAGGAATATATTATTGCTCACTTGACCAGGACAGTGATAGTGACATTGAAATGCTGAGGGAGATTAGAGAGGCTACCAAAATAAAAAACTTTAGAATAATGGGGGATTTCAATTATCCCCATATTGACTGGATACATGTCACCTCAGGAAGAGATGCATAGATAAAATTTCTCAATGGCTTAAATGACTGCTTCTTGGAGCAGCTGGTGCAGGAACCCACAAAGGGGGAGGCAATTTTCCATTTAGTCCTGAGTGGAGCGCAGGAGATAACTGTTACAGGACCGCTTGGGAATAGTGACCATAATATAATAACATTTAACATTCCTGTGGTGGGAAGAACACTTCAGCAGTCTAGCACGCTGGCATTTAATTTGAAAAAGGGGAATTACACAAAAATGAGGAGGTTAGTTAAACAGAAATTAAAAGGCACAGTGACTATAGCCAAATCCCTGCAAGCTGCATGGAAACTTTTTAAAGACACCATAATAGAGGCCCAACTTAAATGTATTCCCCAAATTAAAAAACATAGTAAGAGACCTAAAAAAGAGTCACTGTGGCTTAACCACTATGTAAAAGGAGCAATGAGGGACAAAAAGGTATCTTTCAAGAAATGGAAGTCCAGTTCCAGTGAGACAAATAGAAAGGAACATAAACACTGTTAAATCAAGTGTAAAAATGTAATAAGAAAAGCAAAAATGATTTTGAGGAACAGCTAGCCAAAAACTCAAAAAGCAATAGCAAAATGATTTTTAAGTACATTAGAAGCAGGAAGCCTTCTAAAAAACCAGTGGGTCCCCTAGACAATCGAGATACAAAAGGAGCAATCAAGGACAATGAAGCCATTGCGGAGAAACTAAATGATTTCTTTGCTTCAGTCTTCACAGCTGAGGATATTAGGGAGATTCCCAAATCTGCACCATCCTTTGTGGGTGATAAATCTGAGGAACTCTCCTGGATTCAAGTGTCATTAGAGGAAGTTTTGGAACAAATAGAACAACTTAATGTTAACAAATAACCGAGACCGGATGGCATTCATCCAATGGTTCTAAAAGAATTCAAATGGGAAATTGCAGAACCTTTATCTGTGGTTTGTAACCTATCCTTTAAATCAGCTTCCGTACCTAATGACTGGAAGATAGCTAACATGACTCCAATATTTTAAAAGGGCTCTAGAGGCGATCCTGGCAATTACAGATTGGTAAGTCTAACTTCAGTATCAGGCAAATTAGTCGAAACAATAGTAAAGAATAAAATTGTCAGGCACGTAAAAGAACATAATTTGTTGGACAAAAGTCAACATGGTTTCTGTAAAGGGAAATCATGTCTTACTAATCTATTAGAGTTCTTTGAAGGGGTTAACAAACATGCGAACAAGGGGGATCCAGTAGATATAGTATATTTAGATTTTCAGAAAGCCTTTGACAAAGTCCCTCACTAAAGGCTCTTGAGGAAATTACATTGTCATGGGATAAGAGGGAAAGTCCTTTCATGGGTTGAGAACTGGTTAAAAGACAGAAAACAAAGGGTAGGAATAAATGGTAAATTTTCAGAATGGAGAGGGGTAACTAGTGGTGTCCCCTAAGGGTCAGTCCTGGGACTAATCCTGTTCAACTTATTCATAAATGATCTGGAGAAAGGGGCAAGCAGTGAGGTGGTAAAGTTTGCGGATGATACTAAACTGTTTAAGATAGTCAAGACAGAAGCAGACTGTGAAGAACTTCAAAAAGATCTCACCAAACTGAGTGATTGGGCAACAAAATGGCAAATGAAATTTAATGTGAATAAGTGTAAAGTAATGCACATTGGAAAAAATAACCCCAACTATACGTACAGTATGATGGGGGCTAATATGGCTACGACAAATCAGGAAAGGGATCTTCGCATTATGTGGATAGTTCTCTGAAAACTTCCACACAGTGTGAAGTGGCGGTCAAAAAGGCAAATAGGATGTTAGGAATTATTAAGAAAGGAATAGAAAATAAGACACATAATATCTTGCTGCCCCTGCATAAAACTATGGTATGCCCACATCTTGAATACTGTGTACAGATGTGGTCTCCTCACCTCAAAAAAAGATATTTTGGCCTTGGAAAGGGTTCAGAAAAGGGCAACTAAAATGATTAGAGGTTTGGAATGGGTCCCATATGAAGAGAGGCTAAAGCGACTGGGACTTTTCAGCTTAGAAAAGAGGAGACTGAGGGGGGATATGCTAGAGTAGTGTGGAGAGGGATATAAAATCATGAGTAGTGTGGAGAGGGTGAATAAAGAAAAGTTATTTACTAGTTCCCATAATAGAAGGACTAGAGGACACCATGTGAAATTAATGGGTAGCAGGTTTAAAACTAATAAAAGAAAGTTCTTCTTCACACAGCGCATAGTCAACTTGTGGAACTCCTTGCCAGAGGAGGCTGTGAAGGCAAGGACTATAACAGAGTTTAAAGAGAAGCTAGATAATTTCATGGAGGTTAGGTCCATAAAAAGCTATTAGCCAGGGGATAGAAATGGTGTCCTTGGCCTCTGTTTGTCGGAGGCTGGAGATGGATGGCACGAGACAAATCTCTTGATCATTGTCTTCAGTCGACCCCCTCTGGGGCACATGGCACTGGCCACTGCCGGAGACAGGCTACTGGGCTAGATGTACTTTTATCAGTACGGCCATTCCTATGTTCTTATGGTCTTATTCTCATAGGCACATAGGTCCTACGGATATGAACCCATCAGCAACCCAATGTCTGTCTCATTTTTTTTCCCAAAGGGTGCAATGTACTGGACAGATCATCAGCTAAACACTCTGGTTAGAGACGGCAAAATACTGCTGGTGCAAAACGATAATACTATGATGATTTCGTTGTCTTGTTTTGGTTTATATTTGTTTTCAGTGGAAGCAGTGTATTTTTGTGTCATTAATAATATCACTATTTCCCAAAAATATATGGCTCTGGGGGCATCTATATGAAGAATCCCATTGCCTGCATATGCTTTTGGAGCTCTCCTGTGTGATTCCACCAAAAATCTTGTCTTGTATATTCATCTCCAGGATCAATTCCATCTCTGCTTTTCCTGGTCCATTATCAGACCCCAGCTAGTGTCTCTCCTTTGTAATATTCTTCCACTTCCTCCCTCATTTCCTACCTGCTTCACATCATCACTTTAATCCCACTGCAGTCCCATTACTGAAAAGTGAAAACTAACTTTTAAAAAAATCCATTATATTTCTGAAGATGGTCAGTATGGGCTCAATATGGCATGGTGCTGAAAGGCTCCTGAGAGATGTTGAGCCCCTTCCTCCCTACAGCTGCCATTGACTTCATTGGGATTTGGAGACATTCAGCAACAGATGCTAAACAATTCACAGAATCAGACAATAGCAACTTCCTTCTCCCCAAACCTGGTGCCCGTCCCTCCTTGGAAATGGTGCCATCCACAAAAAGTCTCTTCAAGCCCATCCTGCTTGTGCCAATTGCCATCCCATTTCACGTGGAGAAACAAATAAACTGGAGAGAATCATGGTGTGTGTACAATTCACTAGCAGAAAAAAAATCCATCCAACACATTGGTTACTGAACTGTTCACCTGACTTTTTTTGTTTTGTTTTTTACTTTACAAGATGCTCTGAGGTTGAATTAATTCCTAGATGTTATGAGCTCTCAAAGCATTGGCTGGAACGTGCTACTGTGAGTATTGAAAAAAGTGGCATATCATGGTATGCGTGTAAGAGATTTAATAAATAATAATCCAAGAATGAGTGTGCAGAAGTAACAGTTCCACCACACCCTTGCTCAAACCATCTACAAGTGCATGACCTATATCCAGAGCCTTCCACTCAGCATATGTCCTGCAGTTGTTTCCAGTATCAGATGGACTAAGAAGAGATAACATTAGACAACTGAAGTATGAATTAAACACTGTATGCTGCTTGGGGCCTTAAACACATCCTTGCATTCAGGATAAATTCCATGGACTAACACTGAAATCCAAAAGGAATGGGAGGGCCCCTGGACTGTATGGTGCAGATACACAAGTCTGCTTCTGAGTCACCCTCCATTCGGAATTACCATTTAGCTCCTGCATAATCTCAAAGGGCATTGGGACTATTCTAGCATATAGCACCATTAACCACCCTGTTGGGCCATTACAGTGGCTGATGTCTGCTGAACCACAGGATGTTTCACCAATGTCCCTACTCTCTCCTGGCATGTACCAAATATGAGTCATAGGCAAATAGACCAAGGGAAACACTATGGCTATGTCTAGACTGGCATGATTTTGTGGAAATACTTTTAACAGAAAAGTTTTTCTGTTAAAAGTATTTCCGCAAAAGAGTGTCTAGATTGGCAAGGATGCTTTTGCGCAAAAAGCATGAGGAGTAACAGTTAATTCAAGGGAAGGGTTTTGGATCGGACTACCACATCTACATGTGGTGAGTTAATTTGGGCTACTGGCTTTTTAAAATGATGACTGGCCGCGAATATGCTAATCAAGCACAGGATATTTAAATTTCGTGTTTCATTAGCAACTTCGGTATGCTTCATTTGCCTCCTTAGTTCGAACTAGGGGGCAAGTGTAGACATACCCTATCTGATTGTATCTGCTCCTTGTTTACAGATGGGAGTGTCAAGGATATGACCTCAGATTATGATAAAAAAAATCCCCCAAACTATCCACATCTTGCACATATCCCTTCAGTTATTATCATTTTCAATACTTCTGTAGGATGACCAGACAACAAGTGTGAAAATGGGTATGGGGATTGGGGATATTGGCATCTATATAAGGAAAAAGCTTCAAAGATCTGGATTGTCCCTATAAAATCAGGACATGTGTTCACCCTATACTTCTGAATTAACATTCTAGCCCCCAATAAAACCTTCCTGCATTGCTATTTTCATTTCAATTCAGCTAGCTATTTTAATGTAATAAAATGGCATAGCCAATAGTTTCAGAGTGATTGACTGATTATTCTCCCTTTGCTTTGAAGTTGGGAAATATTTGCTTTCCTATAAAATTGTATCACCTCCCACTCTCCCCCCGGCCCATCCTCTCCACACAAATATGCACACAAACTGCTCCCAGTGCCCATACAGACAGATACTAAAACATCTTGGAATCAACATAACAAAATCACCACAGCTGTGTCTTGACTCTCTTCTCTAGGATAAAAAAGAAAATGAGAATTTAGGGCACCAGGGGTGGAACAAGCAATTCAGTTGCAGCACGTAAAGACTAATAGGGTTTTCAAACCTGCAAGCATAAGTGAGTTATTTTAAGCAAAAGAGATAAAAACACTGCTCTGCACCATCTGTGGTCACTTACAGCTGTACAAAATCAGAGCAAAGCAACCAGATCAGAATGGTAGCATTTTATATACATTTTACAATCACTTTGAACAAAGGTAAATGGCTACATAAGGTACAGGGCAGTGGAAAATCAATCCTACAGACTTTCATCTATAAGCAAACAATGAGAAGGATACATGGATCATAAAGATTTTTTCTGAATATAGCACATATATGTAAATTTCAGGCCATCCTTGCTACAAATCCAAGATATGTTCCAAAAAACTTGGACTTACAGTGAAACAACTTAAAGCAGGAAATTTTTTTCCTATGGCTGACTTCCATTTGCTCATTAATTGTCACAGCATAGAACAGAGCTGGTTAGCACAAAGATCAGTGGCTTATAGCAATGTCCAACTTGGGAAGACACACTAGGCTGGATGCTTTGGACTCCTCCGTCTCCAAGTCCCAAACAGCAGATTGCCCAGGTTCCAGGAACCTCTGACACTACTGTTGCCCCTCCTCCTTGCCTTCACCATGCTTCCCAAGCAAAGTCTCACCTGGCCGCCTCCCTTCCCCTCCCCCCTCGCTTGGTTCTCAGGTTCAGGGGAGCCAACAGAATTGCCGGGCTTCTGGACAAGATGAAGGAGGTCCTCTAAAGGGTTGGTCTGAGGCAGATAGCCTTCAGCACCACACCACACCCATCAGCTAGCCCTCAGAGGCACTCAGGGTACATTTTGTCACATTCTGGCAGGAATTTAAAGGCTGGGGCTCCGGCTGCCTCTACTTCCACAGTGGCAACAGTGACCAGGAGCCCCAGGCCCTTTTGAATTGCTGGGCCTCAGAGTAGTTGCCCCTTTTGTCCTACTTGTTAGAAGGCCTGCTCAAGTTACAAAGGACATTAACCATAGCTTACTTGCTGGCATCTGAAGCAGCCTCAGCATGGAGAAACTCACCTTTGGAGAGTCTCAGAAAATAATCACATGCCCTAATTTCCACCAACTAGGCATTGGTGAAGTACACTACAAAACTGAGCCCACACAATATTCATGCAAAACAGTAAAATTCACATAGACTCTCATACAATGTAACAAGAGAAAATCCCCACTTTGCCACGTCTTCCTTATCAGGACATGCCTCCTGTTTCTCAAAGGTGTCCTCTATGGACTCTGGTTGGTGAAGAGAGAATGAAGGAAAAAAATCCAAAAAGGGATTCTCTATGTTCTCTGCAGGAGACGCCAAGAGCCATTACAAAAAGTTGATGGTATAGAGTCCCAATAAGGCCACTGAGGAGACCCATAGGGCAAAGGAGGAGATAGTTACCATTGATTATCCCAGCTAGTCATAAGTGGAAGATATCTAACTTTCTTTCTGTAGTGGCAAGTAGTGCCTGCTCAATTAGACGGGAGACCTTTGAACCAAAAGTTGGCAATGTCTGCACAGCAGGTCAAAAGTTGAATTAAGCTACACAACTTCAGCTACATCAATTTTATAGTTTAGTAGAAATAGCTTAATTCAGCTTTTCATGCTGTCTACACTGCAGGAAGTCGAAGGAAGAACACTCTTTCTTCAACTTCTCTTTCTCCTCATAAAATGAGGGTTGCAGGAGTTGGAGTACGAAGTCCTTCAGCTTGACGTTATTTCAAAATAATGGCTTACTGTGCAGAGGTGAATTTTGTTATTTTGAAATAGGGTTAGTTGTTCTGAAATAAAACTGCCATGTAGACGTACCAATTGTGAGTCTGAGCCAGAGTTCTCCTGCACATATTCTAAAGGAGGGGATAATTTCCCCCAGTGGATGGTAGAGCTGATAGAAATAGTTTCTCCAGGAAATATAAGTAGTAGGTGACTCAGAATATTTTGATACTGAGACGTGCATGGTACCAGTACGCAGTTAAGAGTCTGATTCATTAGACATGAAGAGACCTCTTGAGTACCTGAATTCCTGTGGTACAGCGAGAAGGATGCAAACAGTACCAAGGTCAGCATCAAGAAAAGAACAGGTACAGATTCAGAAGTAGCACTCTGCCCGTCCAGGTAGGTACTGAAGGTATTAAAGACTCTAATGGTACTGATCTTCTGCTAGTGTGGCTGTGACCTCAGGAATCAGAGAAGGTCATCTTTACCTGACCCTTTTTAATACAGGCATGAGATGTAAAAGCAAGCTTCAAAATCTCCAAGGTACCAGAAACACTCAGTCTCAGCAGCACTCCCTTAGGATCATCAAGTCTCTTTTAAGGAGATTTAACACTCCTGATTTTCTTTTTTGGTATCCACCAATTTAGAGTGTGGGGCTCTTTGTACCATAAACATATATGAAGATGCAGCCAATTTTAAGCCTTGCTACATCAGATGGAGCCTGAATTTTATCTCCCCATTCTTACGAGTTCTGCTTTTAAATTAACTGCAGCTCTTACTCTTTAAGGGAATATAGGTATCCCCTTAACACATCAGACACCAAGAATGTCTGTCACTAATCAGGATAGATTCCCAGCAGGAAAGACAATGTTTAAAGCCTGGTGATCCCACCATACTCCAGACATAAAAAGTCTAAAGTGAACCCATAAATGGGGAAAAAGAAATAAAATGCTAAAATACAAATGCTAAAAATCTGTAAAGTCAGCTGTATCATGACCAACAATTAAAGAACAGTAAGACTTAAAATTTTCATCATTAATTTTGTTTCTAAGTGCAAACTTTTCTCCATGTTCCCATTTTGCTTGCCAAGGCAGGTGACCATTACTTAAAAAAGGGAGCTCTCAATCCCTCTTCATTAGTTAGCTCAAAGAAAAATCTATTCTTTTTTATCCTGTCTGAATGCATATGTAGGACAGGAATATACCCAGTACAACTCACTAGATTGGGCTATTTCTGTTCATAACTTTCATGGTATTTAAATTTTTTTCCCTTTCGGATCCATAAATTGTAATTGCCTGGGATCTTTGGAACTAATGTTGATTCCCCACACCCATGGTTAGGCATCATAGAAAGAGTAGGATAGTGATAACCCAGCAGTCCCAAATTTGCTGTAGCTCCAAAAACAGGCCCCTGGTACTGACTTCTGCCTGTATTTTCTGTTATAAAACTCAGCAGCTGTATCTAGACTGGCCAGTTTTTCTGGAAAATCAGCCACTTTTCCAGAAAAACTGGCCAGCTGTCTACACTGGACGCTTGAATTTCCGCAAAAGCACTGACGATCTCATGTAAGATTGTCAGTGTTTTTGCGGAAATACTATACTGCTCCCATTCGGGCAAAAGTCCTTTTGTGCAAAACTTTTGCGCAAAAGGGCCAGTGTAGACAGCTCAGATTTGTTTTCGCAAAAAAGCCCTGATCGTGAAAATGGCGATCAGGGCTTTTTTGCGGAAAAGCACGTCTAGATTGGCACGGACGCTTTTCCGCAAAAAGTGCTTTTGCAGAAAAGCGTCCATGCCGATCTAGACGCTCTGTTCTGAAAATGCTTTTAATGGAAAACTTTTCCATTAAAAGCATTTCCGGAAAATCATGCCAGTGTAGACGTAGCCAGCTAGTGGAAGCTGAGCTTTCTTGCTCTCAGCTGGACAAGAGATAAGAAGAAATACAGGTGAGTTTTGTGTCAAGGAGAAGAACAAACAACCTACTTCCAAATTTGCAAAAACAAAAGACACCATAACAAGCTAAACAATTAGGCATTATAAAAGGTACTCTAGTAAAGCAGTGTTACTTTTAGGGTACTTCTACACAGCAACATTATTTCAAAATAACTAGCATTATTTCAAAATAATGTTGAAATACTTTTAAGCTGGAGGACTTCTTACTATGACTCCCGTAACTCTCATTGTATGAGGAGTAAGGGAAGTTGGAGGAAGAGTGCTCTATTTTTAAATAAATGCTGTGTAGATACTCCCAATTTAGAAATAAGCTATTTAGAAATAAGCTACACAATTGACATAGCTCAATTTGCACAGCTTATTTCGAGTTAAGCCCTGCTGTGTAGAAATACCCTTAGAGAATAAATATTAGGCTGTATTTAAGGCTATAAATAGTGTTGTAGTAATGCAATAATAAAAATATGGGTCACAATTATTCTCCTCTTCACTCTTCTCCTGGGATTTGAATTCAGGGGTCATTGACCCTGGCAACATCTTGTGACATCATGCTTTCCAAGGGACAGGAAGCTGCAGTAATGTGAAGACTTTGACATCATCAACTGCCATAAGAAAAACAGCAAAACCTGAAGTCAGGTCTTGGCAAGCAAGTAAGAGGAAATAATTTTCTAATGTACAGGGAGGGATATGGTGGTTGAAAAATCATTCTTTAGATCTGAACAATTAAACCAGGGCTTGGAACTCTTAGTAGCAAGAAAACAAACACCAAAGGACTGCATAATGAGGATTCAATGTGCAATGTTGAGCTGGGGAAGAGAAAAATGAAGGAAGAATGGTAGTGGTAAAGATGCTGGATTGGGACCCAGAAGACCTACGTTCAGTTCCCAGTTCTATTATACTATCCCTGTCTGAGCTGAAGGGGCCTGATTTTCATTTACACTGTGAGCACTTCCAATGCCTGGCTGTGCAGAAAGACTGTAAAGTGAGAGCATATAACACTCACACCAACTTTAAGGCCCTTTTACCTTGACAGACCTTTAATCTGTCTGTGCCCCAATTCCCTATCTATGCAATAGGGATAAAAGTAGTATTGTTATGAAATTAAACCCCAGATTTTTAAAGGCATTTAGTCATTGCTAGACTTTGCAATGCTTATATAACTTAGAAGTCTACATCTAATTTTCAAAAGAGATTTATGAAGTTAGGGGGCCAAAATCATAGACAGTTACTAGGATTTAAGTTCCTACACACCTACATCAATTTTAAACTCAGTTAGGTGTTGCAACACTGAGTGCACCAATGCCTAGGTGCGTTTAAAAATCCAGACATATGTGCATTAATGTTTGCAAGGAGCTTTGATATTATAGAAGTGTGTGCCACAGAAAAGCCATTCAGACAGGGCTTGCATATTACAGTAGTGAGTAGCATTTTCACTGTACAAACATATAATAATAGATGGTCCTTACCCTGATTAATGTATTGTGTAAAGAGAGAAAACAGACAAAGCAGGAAAGAAAATATCCTCCTCATTTCATGTATAGAGAACTAAAACACGGTGCACAGATATCTTTGGCAAAGCCAGCAATTGAACCCAGAACTTCTGAGTCACCAATCAGTGCTTTAATTAGGCTAGGAAACTGTAGAGATGTGTGCTTGCATGGGTGCATGTCCCCCCTCACACACGCTAGTCATACACCTTTTTTCATCCATGTATTGAAGGAAGAAATTCTGACTCAGCCTTCACCTTTCATTCAAGTTAGTGTAATGGGCTGAAAATCTAGAGGATGATAAACACTGATTTGTCTTCCTAAATTCTTCCTTTTAACATTTCTGTCATTGTGCCTAGCCTCTTTCCCACAGTGGCAGAGTGCTTAGGATGCCAGCAGCACTGACGAGCCTGCAGCAGCTGGCTTAGCAGCTGTGAGTCAGGGGCTGCTGTTGCTGCCTTAGAGACAGACTCAAGTAAAGAGACCAAGTAAAGAAATAGAGAAACTCAGCAGTGACTTTGGGTCCCATTTCATTTTCATAGTGTTATACCAATAAAAGCAAGCAGGATCTTATGAGGGGGATAAGGCAAAAAGCCACATTTATTGTAAAGATAATACAGGCAGTCCCCGGGTTACGTACAAGATAGGGACTGTAGGTTTGTTCTTAAGTTGAATTTGTATGTAAGTCGGAACTGGTACATATTGTAGGGGAAACTCTAGCCAAACATTTTTTTTAGTTTTGGATAGCATAGGGAAAGGTTAACTCCCCTCTAATGTTTGTTTTGCTGTCTGTTCCCCTGTTCAGAAGATTTCACATCTATTTCTGTCCCTGTGACAAACTCAGGACTAAAGGAGTAACTCATTAAATACCAAACAGCTCTGCACCATGCTTTGAGCTAATAGCTTTATTTCCACACACCACCCAGGGTTCTAGGAGGAGGGTCCTTTTTTGCTAACACAATGAGGCCAGCACTTTGTTTGTTTTGGTGGAGTCTTTGTTTGCCCAGGGAGCCCAGCATGTATAGGGGGAGGAGGGGCGGAGAGGCTGCTTTTGTCTGCTGTTCCGCAGCCTGTTGCTCAGGGGAGGGGGCAGCCTGTTGGGGGCAGGGGGGAGGCGTGCAGGATGCGAGGCCACGGCGGGGAGGGGGGGCACCGGGCGTGGGGAGGCACTTTTCCTCTGCCCGGCAGCTCTGTGGGATCCCTGTCCCTGTGGCCAGCTGCTGCAGGCAGAGGCCAGTTGGAGCCGGCTGAAGAGGAGGAGGGGGTGGATTCTAGGACCCAGGTGAGCGAGCCCCGGGGACGCTGCTGCGCTCCGGGAGCCCGGCATGTATAGAGGGGAGGAGGGGCAGAGAGGCTGCTTTTGTCTGTTCGGCAGCCTGTTGCTCAGGGGAGGGGGCAGCCTGTTGCTGGCAGGGGGGTGGGGGGGCAGCGGGCGTGGGGAGGCACTTTTCCTCTGCCCGGCAGCTCTGCGGGACCCCAGTCAGAGCCGGCCTGAGGAGGAGGAGGATCCTAGGACCCAGGTGAGCGAGCCCCGGGAATGCTGCTGCGCATGTGCGGGAGTTGCCTCACCCCGTTCGTATCTAGGGATCCCACGTAAGTCGGATCCACGTAAGTCGGGGACTGCCTGTAACAAAAAAAATAAAGAAAAGATAGAAGCAAACAACGTTGTTTAACTACTTATTCCTATCACTACTTAACCCTTATACACACACACACACACACACACACACACACACACACACACACACAGATATATATATATATATATATATATATATATATAAACATTCATTCATACATCCATTCATTCAAGTTCTGTGTATAGTTACCAGCCTGGAAGTTGCTTTTGACAGAATACTGGCCAGGTACTCTGTACACAAGTGATGGTAGTGGGGAGTGAAGTCCTGATCAGATGTGCATCTGAAGCTCCTGGTAGGCTGGCAGCAGAACCTTGGACTCTGATTCCATAGTTTTTTAGTCCAGTTCTTATAGGAATTTCTTCCTATGCCAGTCTATGGAAATTGCTGCATCATACTGATGTCTTCAGGGTGGCTGCCAGGTGCTCGTCAGTTATCTCATCAGGTGGACCTCCAGTACTTGGTTTTCCCCTCTTGACACCTTTTGGTTGCATTGGCACCTGACGCCTTCTTCGGCCCTTTGTTGCTGTATTCTCAGGCTGGCACCTCTCAGAACCATTCATTCATCATCCAAGCACTCTCTCTCTCTTACATACATTCCCTAATTAATGTTTCCCATACAGTATTTCATATAATAACAACTTTACATATTCAAGAGTTGTAGTTACAAAAAAGTCAAGTTTCTGGGTGGCATTTCTTGAAACATTCTCTGTCTGAGTGCTGAGTTAGTTACAGTTGTTTTGAAGAGAACAGGCATCAATTATGTAACAATGCCCTTAGTCAATTACAGGGCTTGGCTCCCATAGCAGAGTTAGTGGCTTGACAATGCATTGTTACAATGTATCTCTGCAATGTCAATTTCAAGCAGCCCCTTGCACAAGCTTTAGCATGCCCTGGGACACAGAGGGGGAGGAAAGCTATTTCTGGCTACATAGTCCTAATATTATATTCCTAACAAATTATATTCTAGAGGGGCAATAATTATAAAAATCTAAACATTTAACAATCTTAACAAATAATAATAATAATAAATCTAAACACTTTAAGTTGTGAGGAACAAATTATGGGGAGTCACTTCCACTTGGGGGAATCATTTTTAATACATTGATATGTTATCCCTACAATAGTACTGAGATTTGCTGGGTTGATCTATAGGCTAGAAACTTCGGGGGATATATGTGAGATATGCTCAGTAGCAGGTCTCCTGTTGTGGAACCCTGTGTCTTGCAGTCTGCCAGAGTTCTGGTTTGAGGGTCTTGAAAAAATTGTTTAGAGAGACATTCCCTTCACCCTTGATCATACAGATAATTGGGGAGGAGGCCTGAAGAGATGGATACCAATGAGGCTGTCTGTTTCTGCTATCTCAAGACAGTAGTGCTGTACAGTACATAGATGTGCACTGGGACCCAGATGCCATAGCAGTAGGAGCCAAATAAATCTCTAATCTAATAAGTAATATAGCATAAAATACAAAAAAGAGAAGAATATGATATTATAAACTCAGTGCTTTTATAGCAAAAGAGTAAGAGTGGATGATTGATAGTAACATTGGGTCGGAAGGCATTTTTCCCTGATAATTATATTTCAGATTTTTTTCATCACTGACCTTTTTTTTAATCTGCTTAGTCTCTCTCAAAGTAGCATTAGGAAAAGCAACAATCATCCAATTCAGCCGTTCTTCATGTTGTTCATAGCAAGGAGCCGAAGGACCAAATTGACATTTTCTACAAAGTTTCAATGAGCAACTCCCACTTCAGGACTGCAAACTACCCTAGCCTAAATGAAGAAATTGTCCCCGAGGCACTAAATATGTAATTTCAACTCCACCTTTGCCACTGCAATGCGGAGGAGGACAAAGTTTGCTCTGGAGTGCGTATGTGTGTGTGTGCGTGTGTTTGTATAGCATCAGTGCATGTGTGGTACTGAAATGAGTAGGCATATGTGAGTATGCAGAAATGTGAATATGTTTAAGTGTCTACAGGAGATTGCTAAATGGATGTACTGAATTTGCTCACCATTCTAGGGTTATGTCTACACTCACATCTTCTTGTGCGAGTAATATGCAAATGAGGCTAAACGGTGAATATCGCTGAGCCTCATTTGCATAACTAATGAGCCACCATTTTGCGGAAGAGGTTCTTGTGCAAGACAGAGCTGTCTACACTGCCCCTTCTTGCGCAAGAAAAACCCTCTTGCACAATGCCGTTCTTCCTCTCAAGTAATAGGTGTAACGGCTTTGCGCAAGAGGTTTTTTCTTGCGCAAGAAGGGGCAGTGTAGACAGCTCCGTCTTGCACAAGAACCTCTTCCACAAAAATGGCGGCTCGTTAGTTATGCAAATGAGGCTCAGCAATATTCAATGTTTAGCCTTATTTGCATATTACTTGCACAAGAAGACGCGAGTGTAGACATAGCCTAACTGTCCTTGCCTCTTCTCCCTTGTTTCTAGCGTTGTTCACCTTTTAGACTGCCTGGCCCCCTGAAACACTGTACTCCCCAGGCCAGAGGAGTAGTTGTGGCTACTTTTGAGTGGCAGACTTTCCACTTCAGTAGCCCATGGTTTGTTCCAGAGGACTTGGATGTTTCCAGAGGTTTGTGAAAGAATGGGTTAGACCAGAGGTGGGCAATAATTTTTTGCCGGGGGCTACTTCAGAAATTTTTAAAGTGGCTCTGGGCTGCACAGGAAGGGGCAGGCCATCGAGCAGAAGGGGCAGGGCATCGAACAAAAGTGGGGCATCGAGTGGAAGAGGCGAGGACAAGATATTTCTGGGTTCTCCACTCCCAAACAGTGATTGGTCTGGGGATGAGGGAGTGCCTTTGCCCCCACCCCAAGTTTCCCCAACATGCCCATGCCCCTGGTGTGGAAGGAGACTTCCCTTGCTCCCCTGCCCCTAGGCCAATTACAGTCTGGGGGCGGGGGAGCACACAAAACCTCTGCTCTTCCGCCCCCTTCCCCTGCAAGTAGCGCACAGCGTTTCAAAGCACTACATGCTCCTGGCAGGGCAGGAGGAGGCTTTACATGCGCCTCCTCCCCCAGGCCCTAATTGAGGGAGGGCCTCCACGGGCCATATCCACCTGCTTGGTGGGCCGCATGCAGCCTGCAGAGGCCCTTTTGCCCAGCCCTGGGTTTGACTCTAGCTGGACAGTGACTATATGCAAGGCAAATACAATGCACTGAGCAATACTACAACACAGCCTTGGTATTAAAACCTGTTTCTTTGGAAAAGGGAGTGCTGGTCTGAACCCAACAGGGGCTATCACCTATTCTTTCTGCAAAGTGCCAAAGGATTTTTAACTGCCACTAGAACACCCATAACTCTGCCTGAGTCAGAGGGTACAGCTTTAGCATTTAATCCTTCTATCCTCCCTCTTCTTAGGCCTCATACATTTAACCCGCCTCTTTGGAAATACAGTTAAAACCTGGATCACCTACTAGTCATTTCTGAATTTATTTTGGGCTGCTTCCTTCTGTTCTAATTTGCACACTTTATGGGCTCTTATGCCACATATCTTTGCTTCTTCCCTTCTGAACTGAATACCAGCACCTAGTACGTACCCCTCCCTGTGCTGGCCTTGCTGATGGCCCACAAGATAAAACATGACCTTGCACTAATTGGTCCCTGTACTAAATTTACCATGGCAAATGGAGACATGTTTACGGCCCTACTAAAAATTAGTCACTCTTGAGTGACCCATGTAATTTGGCCAGCAATGCCCCTGCTGCTTTCATGCCAGAAAGTATTTTTTGTTTCCTAAATTCCTTCTAGTTAAAATTCATTAAATCCTATAATCCCTATCCAAAAATTCAGATAAGTTGCCAGTTATAAAAGATTCCCCCAAGCTAAAAGGATTTGTTTTTTGTGACACATTGCATCAAACAATAGTTTATATGCTCTATTAATGGGGTTATTTCATACACTGGGAATAAAAAGGAACATTATATTCTGTCTCCAATGAGGCAGACTCAAACAAGACTTTAAGCAGCCCAAAGCTATGGTATATGTCATGACATTGCATATAGTGTTGTCATGTATCATGTTACAATATTCTATATATTGCAAGCCTTATGCTGTCTGTGTATGTCACTGCACCTTGATTCTTCTGCTGCTAAATTGCTCATTCATGTGGCTGGGAATTCTTACTTTGGTGGCTTTCTTTCCCCATCTCTAAAGCAAATGGCTTCCCTAAATCTCAGATTCAAGCAGACTCAGAATGTGACTAGACCACATGTTGTCAAACAATTTCACTTCCTCCCTCCTTACCAGATTTAGTTCAATATGCTGCCCTTGTTTCAGAAAGCCTCAGCCTTACCTCATCCTATTATACATATTGGGGTGGGAGTCAAAATGTGAAATCACTTAATCCAACATAAAACACTGACTCGGGTGCTCTGAATTCACAGCTAGGATAGTGAGATCAAAAACTGGCCTATTCCTCTGTCCCATCTCTATCACATCACACTGGCTATGTCTAGACTGCAGGCTTCTTTCGAAAGAGGCTCTTTCGAAAGATCGCGTCTAGACTGCAGGCGGATCTTTCGAAAGAGAAATCCGCTTTTTCGAAAGAGAGCACCCAGCGAGTCTGGATGCTCTCTTTCGAAGACGGCCTCTTTACATTGAAGAACGCCTTCCTTCGAAAGAGGAACTTTCGAAGGAAGGCGTTCTTCCTCGTGAAACGAGGTTTACCGCCATCGAAAGAAAAGCCGCGTTCTTTCGAAATAATTTCGAAAGAACGCGGCTTGAGTATGGACGCAGGGGAAGTTTTTTCGGGAAAAGGCTACTTTTCCCGAAAAAACCCCTGAGTCTGGACACGGCCACTGTCTCTCTCTTCTTAGACAGAAATCCATCTTCTCTGGAACTTTTGCCATGTAGAATGATGTTTCTATTGCTGCTTCATTAACTTGTTTAACTTCATTAAAATGTTTCTTCTTTTCTTACGATGCTTACTATATCTCTCCTTCAGTTCTGCTTTATTGTTTGGTTCTTTAAGTTGTTTAGAGTTTCTATGCATAGAGGACAGAGGACAAAATAAAGTTGAATTGCAAAATGTTCAGTATCATACTGAATCACATTAAGAGCTCTATCTACTCCATTGTGATTAAAGCTGATTTTGTGAATGTTGCCATGGGAAAAACCTTTCTTTCGATATTCTTCACCAAACCCAAGAATAATTGCAAACAATTTAGCAATTACACAAATCTTTTATTTATTTTGCTACACAGATACAAATAAATGACTCCTTTCAACACTCTAACGTACAGTGTGGTATAGGGATGTAATTGTGTAGTCAATTAACCAATAAGCAAAAGCTCATAGGTTCATGCTATAGATTACACACATTTCCATCCCCCGCCCCTTGCCAGTAAATTTTTTAGCAGGCTGGCCAGCAGCCCAGCTCAGTCCTGGCTCATGCTGGGTCTGGGACCTACCCCCACTGCAGCTCTGAATTTAAAATATATTAGGAGCCAGGCGGGCAGGCAGCCCAGTTCAGTTCCAGCTCATGCTGGGTCCCATGAGAGGAGCTGGTTTTTAAACTGGTTTCCCTCGTGGACCAGCTCCTGACTGGCACTCCGTGCTGCTGCCTCTGATACGGAGGCAGCAGTGCAGAGTGGCAGGGGGGTCCTGGGGAGTGAAGCCAGAGTGCACCAGCTGACAGCTCCACCCCTGGGGACTATAGAATAGTCAACTAACTGATGATAATTTTTAAGGTTACTCGACTATTCAATTAACTGATATTTAACATCCGTAGTGTGGTATTATTGGCCTCATCTTGCAGATGGAGAAATTCTGTCTGTCTTGTTTTTATACTAATAGAAATGTAGCTGTGTTAGTCTGGTGTAGCTGAAGCAAAATACAGGACTGTGTAGCACTTTAAAGACTAACAAGATGGTTTATTAGATGATGAGCTTTTGTGGGCCAGACCCACTTCCTCAGATCAAATAGTGGAAGAACGAAAGCTCATCATCTAATAAACCATCTTGTTAGTCTTTAAAGTGCTACATAGTCCTGTTTTGTTTTTATACCACATTCACCATGTCTGAGAGCCATAGTAAAATGAGGCAGAAAAGTTCAGGCCAATTTTTTTAAAAGGTCTGTTGATTTTGGATGCCCATTCAAGTGAGGTGACACCATAGCTCCAACTCCTCTTCACCTCCTTGGGCATATGGATGGAAGGTTTTCTTTCTTCCCTCAAAGTTTTTGTGCTTCTGGGATCACTGTCACTAACATTGGAGCATGCAAATGGACCCAGGATAAGTCCCTGGTACCCGCCCATCTCTGCACACCCACATAAGTGCCAGGGACATTATCAGATGATAGTATAGTCCAGCTGTCCCTACTATGCTTAAATCCTTCATACCTATACTCTTGAAGGTTAATAATGCTTTAGTCAATGAGAGATTTTGGCTGATGTGCAGTAAAGTGCTGTAAATGCTACAAAAGCTTGGACTTCATGGAAATGACTAAGAACAGATAGAGATAATTGCTTCTGATCTCTCCACAAATGCTGAGTAAAAGTAATTCTGCAGAATTACTGTTCAGACAGTATCTAGCCATTAAAAACATCTTCCTGCTTATGAAGTGGTATTTTATTAATACATTATATGCAAAAACTGGTAGTTACAGAATTCTGACAGATTGGGTTATTGTGTCAAAGAGCCAGATTTCCATTTCATTTACACTGATACAAACCCAGATTAACTCCTCATCCATCAACAAAATTGCTCTGGATCTAAATTTGGCCCAAGGTCTGGTTAGGAAGTGTCAACTTTAGGTTAAATCTACACTACCATGCTGAACCAATACAGATGTGTCACTGCAGCACATCCAATGAAGACATGCTGTGTTGATGGGAAAACGCTCACCTGTGATATAATTACTCCATCTCCACAAGAGGCAGAAGCTATGTCGGCAGGAGAGCATCTCCCACTGATATACCATGGCACAGTCACCATTTTATATTGATGTATCTTGCATCACTCACTTTCACATCTCTGAGAAATGCAATTTATATAGACTTAAGTGTCAGTGTAGCCTAGCCATTAACATTTTCAAGACACCTAAAATCAAGTGTTCGGAATACTCTGCTAAACTACTGTAATCTCACCAATAAGACAAAAACTGTAACCAGTCAGAATCTTGTTCCAACATCTGAACTGAAGCTATTTACAAGTATACTACCTAAGATTAGCAGCATTAACGCTTTCTTTTCAAAATGATTGTTACATTTACATGTGTTCTGGACAGTTCTGGCTTCTTCTGGAAGAAGTGCTGCTGGAATATTGTAAAAAAAAAAATCCATTCTTGTGATATTTCCATGCAGATAGGTGTTGAAGTGCTAGAATTGTCATGTCAGAGTCTGTGCTTGTGAAAGTTCTCAATATAATTTTACAAAGCCAAGGTATCTGCGTAGTTTGAATATTTGATTGATAGCCCATGCTAAGAAATTTGGGATCCTGAGGGGATTCGGATATAGGTATTCCAACATGGGCCCATGACTGTTCTGAGGTGTCTTCTGAGGTTTGCTCATCACTAGTTCTAATGAGCAACAGTGGTATTAATTAATGTCTGGAAATCACTCCAAGATTCAATTAATGTTTAGGAGCTGGTTATGCCTTTAGATTGTAACTGAAGGTGACATCAGCAAATGGTTTATGAGAAGTTAGCAATAGTATAACATTGCCTTTGTTTTCAAAACAGCAACTACAAAGGAATGAAGGGGTTAATTCCATTAGTCTCCTCATTAGTTATTGAATTCCTTCCAAGTTGTCTACCTGTTAAGCAACTTTGCACACTGAGAGACAGACTCTGGCCTCAATTATCCCAGACTGAATCTGGACACATGTGGAATAAATGGACAGAAGTGAAGTTACTTTGAAGTCTCACAATGGTAACTGACATAAGAATTTATAAAGTGTTGTCCAGAAGAAGAGCTCTATGTAAGATCAAAAGATTGTCTCTCTCAGAGCAGAAATTAGTCCAATAAAAATATCATCTCACCCACATTGTCTCTCTGTCATCAGAACTTTATACCAAAGTAGGCAAGAACAGATGAATCCTGTCTGTCTCTTTTGAGCTAACACCAGAAAGTGACATGCCGACAAAAGAAAGTCTATAATTTGAACAGACTCTAATTATCAAGAACATGAAAGGATGCTAAATTTGGCCTGAGAACAAAAGCAAATGACTATGCTTTTAAAATCAGTTGTAACATTTGATCTTAATAATCTCTAGTGCTCATAATCATACTGGAAAACAGCATCATGTAACGAGATTCATAAACATTTCTGTGTTTATGTCACCCTGGAGATAATTAGACAATATTTATTACTGAAAGCTGTTTTCCCTCATTCTGTATTATCATGGTTGAAATATAGTAAATATATTTGCACAAGGTCTTTTTCATCAAGTCACTTTGTCTGTGTGTCAGCATAAAAAGAATAGTTAATTTATTCTTGGTGTGGTCTTTGCTTTAAAAGTAGTAGTTGTTTTTCTTTCTCTCTCCCCTTAGAATCATAGAATCATATGGATGCAAGAGACCTCAGGAGGTCATTGAGTCCAGCCCCCTGCTCAAAGCAGGACCAATCACAAATAAATCCTCCCAGCTAGGACTTTGTCAAGCTGAGATTTAAAAATCTCTAGGTGTGGAGATTCCACCACCTCCTTAGGTAACCCATTCCATCCTAGTGAAATAGTTTTTCCTAATATCCAACCTAGACCTCCCCCACTGCTATGGTTTTGGTCAGTCAGTCTAAAAGTAATCTTTGCACTGTTAGGTGAATATTAGAAAAACAGCTACCAAATAATGGTCACATGCAAGTATTCTGAGATTCCTCATCTGGTGGGCTCAGGGTAGCAAAGATGGTAAAAACTATATGTGAGACAAATTGATATGTCAGGAATGTGAAAGAAGAGTGAACTCAGTCCTGACAGTGCAAACCAAGTATTTATTTTCCTTCCCTTGTTTTTCTTTTTACTGTATTGAACAGCTCAAAAGATCTAGCTTTTACTCTGTATATTCATAAAATGGAGGGGAACATGTTAAAGTCTTCAGCCAGGCATGGTTCAGGATATGCATACTACATTCTTTATCCTGACCTGCAACAGTCCATCCTGTTTTAGTTTTTGGTCTTCTCTGCTCAGGTGTCTATAATGTTGAGGTTCATTCACAAAGGATCAGATGGAGATCTACTAAGTTTATTATCACTTGTGATATAGATAAAATATGGATCATTTTTCAGTTCAGTTCAGTCTGTGAAATACACAGCTGTAATTCTGGAGTGACTCATCAAGCTTACACCAGCATAACTGAAGGCAGAACATAAGCCAGTAAAGTGACCCTCACTCTATGAAGAGACCCAGTATAAAGCCGATACAACTCTTAAATGCTACATAAGCCCTGTGCTGATTTAGTGGGATTTAAATGACACATAGTCTTAATACTGGTTTTCAGAATAGGGGAAATTTCACAGGTAATGCACACAAAGATTGAGATAAAGTAAAAGCCCATTGATCCTGCCTAGAACTTTCACAAAAGATTCAACCTTCTTATATACTAAAGGACTTTGCTGATTTCTTATTGCCCATTACTTTTCATTCAGTGCTTCCTCTGAACATCTGCATTATAGTAGGGACTAGATGTGAAATGTCTGAAACAACATGAGGCTGTTTCTCCGGTAGTTCCAGCAAAACGTTTGGCTCAGTTTCAGTGACCAAAGTGGTTAAGCAAAGTATCCCGAATATAAGGTGTCTATCCAAATAGAACCTGAATTTTTATGCTTGTTACATAAATATTATTAATTAATAAAAAGTGTACAGTACATGATACTGTGCGGCAAAACAAAAAGAAGCTGCTAGTTGGAAATTTCTAAACTCACATTCTCTGTTAGAGATGCTTAGTGATTCCATCATATATTTTCACACATTCTCCTCTACTTTCTCCCTCTCAGTAGGCAGCATAATTCAATCCAGTTGCCTTTGACAGCAACCTTTGAGGTGGTGATTCTATGGAGGAATTAACTTGGAGAAAATAATTCCATTCTCTGGATAGCTTGGCTTCCTGCATTTGTCATCATTTAGATAAGTAGTTGAAATGTTACCTGGAGGATGGGGACCATACAGGGCCAGATGAATGCTAAATTTGTTCTGATGTGTGATGGTATGGAAGGCTGTAGATCTTTTTTCATTTCAGAATCCATATTCAACATTTATTCATTAATATAGTAAAAACTCAATTAGTGACTCTACAGGGATCAGAGTAGAGACCTACTATCTACAATTTAATAGCTATCATATATCATAGAGACCCAATTCCCAAGTAGAATATGAAGTAAATGGCAGCAGCCCATAGATAATTTTTTTAAATCTTTAAATCTTTGTGATTGAATACTATTCCCATTACCCATTCTTATTGTGCATCTTGTAATTTTCTTATAATTCACACCCTGCCTTCTATAATTTAATGCTGCTGCTAGTATTGTGGTTAGGCTATTTAATTTCTTGATACATCATTAAAATGAAAGGGAATTGTTTTCCAGTCTGAACTTGTTTGCATTATCAGACAGTGGTCATGTCACAAGCACAATGACTTGAGACGTGGGTCAGCCTGTGCTCTATGCTTTGGAAGAGCATCATCAGTCTTATTTATTTCTGTAGATTTCCATGTACCCACTTCATAAGAGATGGATAGCAACTCATTGAAGAACTGTGGTTTAATAGTGGTCCAGTTAGACAACTCATAGACTCATAAACTCATAGATTTTAAGGTCAGAAGGCACCATTATGATCATCTTGTCTGACCCCCCTGCACAGTGCAGGCCACAGAATCTCACCCACCCCTCCTAAAATAATACTCTCACCTCTATCTCAGATATTGAAGCCTTCAAATACTTTGATGACCCCAAGATGCAGAGAATCCTCCAGCTCTGATCTGTACCCCATGCTACAGAGGAAGGCGAAAAACCTTCAGGGCCTCTGCCAGTCTACCCTGGAGGAAAATGCCTTCCCGACTCCAAATATGGTGATCAGCTAAACCCTGAGCAACAGAGGATTTATCCTGAACCCAGAGAATAAACCTAGAACTTCCTCTCGAGTTTAAAGCCAAGACAGGGTGTGATCCTGAATTTATAGGAAACACAGAAATGGACACACTCGTTCACTCCTATAATCCAGCTGGTTCAGTATCTTGTACCTAACAATGGTAGGCAAATGCTTCAGAAAAAGGTTCACTTATTGGTTAATCTGCCATTGAACGCACTGAGAGTTTTTGACCATGCAAAGATTCTGCAACAGAAACAAAACTTCAGTCAATGTAATATGTATAGGTGATGCAGACAAAAGCTTTAAAGCTGTGGATTTGCCTGGTCTGTTGAACACTACAGATCCCACATGGCACTTGAAAAATAGAGTTTGCCCAGTTATCCTTTAGTAGGCACCTTGGTCCTGCCAATTTTTATATAGTTCATGTGCCATGGATAATTGTTCAACCAACTGCTGCCTTTCTACCACAGAGGTGAATTGTATTAAAGCCAAGTCCTGAAATATTAGGAAAATAAACTGAGTAAAGATGTCTCCCACTTGGAGTCTTGAGGAAGAATTTAATATTTTGGTGTGGACCTACAGTGAACTTTGAAATGTGAGATGTTATGAAGTTAACATTTGTATGGTGCTATGTAAGTGTTAAGAACGACAACTTGTATTCATATTGCATTTATATATCTGCATAGAATAATAAGAGATGGCTCTTAAGTGACAGGCATAGAGGAACTATATCTATTGCAGAATCTCTGCCAAAATCAATTCGCTGGTGACAGTGAGAGATGGGGCTTGCATGCCCCATGCTGTAATGGTGAATAGAGAAGGCAGGAAAGAGTAAGAGAAGGAAAAGGTTGATTTAGAAGGAAGAAGCGGATAATAGTCACCTGCTTGGAGAAGCCTGATATGCAGGGGAGGAAATATTCTCTTCAGTTTCTTTAGGGAAGGTCAAGTCTGAGGTCAGTATTTATACTGAACCAGCCAAGGTCCTCACTGGAAGCAACCAGCACTTTACAGTGCAGTGGGATGGAATCAAAATGAAAATCAAACAATAAACAGATTATAGCTATAACTGTGGAAACCTGACAAACTGAGTTTAAAAATATCCAGGTTCACACACAGTAGGTTTTTTTTCTCACTGAGGGCTTGTCAACATGGTAGAGTAATGCACACTACAGAGGTGTGATTTCTAAAGTACACTAATGTGTTGCACATTAATTGGTCCCTGTAGAGCCTGCCAGTGTGAACTAAAAGCTCCCAAGTGTTTCAAACAGCACTACATTAAGTTGCACTAGGGAAATGTTAACATGTACCAGCATGGTCTAGACAGACCAATTAATGTACATGTTAATCCACTTTAGAAATCACACCCTTGTAGTGTGCATTACTTCACAGCGTAGAAAAGCCCTGAGTGATTCAAACGTCTGTTTTCATAAAATGCATCAGATAGCAGTAAGGATTTGAGACATAGCAAGTATAGGGCCACATGAGTATATATACGCATCCATTCCCTGTCTCCTTCAGGAAAGAGTTTTATGAAAGTGTAACCCAAACCTGTAGGTTACGTCTACACTGGCCCCTTTTCCGGAAGGGGCATGGTAATTTTTGAAATCGCAATAGGGAAATGCGCGGGGGATTTAAATATCCCCCGCGGCATTTAAATAAAAATGTCTGCCGCTTTTTTCCAGCTTTTAGAAAAGCCGGGAAAGAGTGTTTACACTGGCCCCGATCCTCCGGAAAAAGCACCCTTTTCCGGAGGATCTTATTCCTACTTTGAAGTAGTACTTCAAAGGGTGCTTTTTCCGGAGGATCGGGGCCAGTGTAGACGCTCTTTTCCCGCTTTTCTAAAAGCCGGAAAAAAGCGGCGGACATTTTTATTTAAATGCCGCGGGGGATATTTAAATCCCCCACGCATTTCCCTATTGCGATTTCAAAAATTACCATGCCTCTTCCGGAAAAGGGGCCAATGTAGACGAGCCCATTCTGTATGACATTCTGTCCCTATCTGATGGAATCTCAAGTACTGAGATTGCTGCAGCTTTGCTTAAGAGGACCACATCTTTTCCTCTGGCAGCACAGCCTCACACTTTAAGGACTATTGGTCCTTGGTTCACTCCTCACTGCTAGGGGAGTCCATAGGGAATGGGCACACCTAGGGGGTCCATAGAGAATGGGCAAACCTTCAGGATGATAAATAATGGTTCCAGCCTCAATATTTAAATCTAAATTCAGAATACCTGAAGTTCAGGGTATCTACATCTGAGCTTTAGGTGTGAAATCTGGATCCCGTTCTAGACTCAGAGTCCGGTTTCTCAGAATTTGGTGGTTATTCGGATTTTGGGATTTGATTTGGGCCCAATTACATGGGACACATTAACTTTTTTTTCTCTTTGCTGCTTCTGTACTAGAAGACTTCACCTGGGATCTGAACCACCAATGCTGATAAGCCATAAGAAAAGTTATATGCCTTGTAAATGCAGGCCATTTTCCATTTGGACCAAAAGTGAAAAATATCAGAAATCTCACAAATAGGCTTATCCCAAGATTTCCTTTCACATGTTTTTAATGTCAGCAGGTTCCAATTAACTCTGGACAAGCATTCCAACTTTGAAGTGCTCATCTGAGTCCAACTTTTTGAAGTTCATGTAACAACAGTGTTCACGGTACTGGGATATTTTTTCTATTGATTTTAATTGTAGTGTGTTTTCAGTTGCTTAGCAAGGCCCCAAGCACCTCAGCAAAGGGGCTGGAAAAATTCTGTAAATAATTATTAGTAGTAACATGCTTTTTTTACCAGAGGATTTTTTGATCTTCATATAATCTCTCCAATCACATCAAACACAACTCATTTTCAGGCAAAAAGCACCTTTAGGGTACAAAAAAAGAAAAGAGTAAAAACAAAACACAGAACGTTAGTTCTTAACATCTACTTGCAAACTAAGGGTCTGATCATGCAAGCCATTGAGCATCTCCAGAGAGGTTTTGGGTATCCTCAGATGCCACTAACTTTGCCTCAAAGGAAACAGTGCATGTCAGTTCCCAGCACTTCTCAAGATCAATCCCTGGCAGTTACGTGAATTCTGAATACATGTTTGAAAAGTTAGTACATAATTTTCCTCTTTGTATATTCCAGTTTGTTCTCTCTGCTATTTTCTCTGACCTCAAGAAACCATGAATCATGATGTTCCCTTTGGAAACCAACAGCCATCTTTCTAGTCTGAGGTTACATCTAGACTGCAGGCTTCTTTTGGAGGAAGCTTTTCTGAGAAAGATCTTCTGAAAAAACTTCTTCCGAAAGAGCGTGTCCATGCTGCCAAAGCGCATCAAAAAAGCGAACTGCTTTTTCAGAAGATAGCATTCACACTGAATAGATGCCCTTGTGCATTTAAACTGTGATTACTAGACACCAGGGCACATGTACTTTTTTCTCTTTCCTCTTCTTCCGAAAGAGCTCCCTCTTCCCCGTCCTCACATGCCTTTTTCCGAAAGAGATCTTTCGGAAAAAGGCTTCTTCCTCATAGAAAGAGGATTACCAATTCCAGAAAAAATCCTCTGTTCTTTTGATTTTCTTTCAGAATAATGTGATTGCAGTGTAGACGTAATTGAAGTTTTTTTCGGAAAAATGGACGTTTTTTAAAAAAACAAACCTAGACATACCCTGAGTTTCTGTATGTATATGACTTTTTCTTTTCTCTGTGGAAGTAACACTTCTTGGGAGGCTATTTCAAGCTTGTCTTCTTGGGCTTTCAGAGAGTTCATAAAATGGTTGGGGGAAGATGCATTCTCTTGTTTGAGATTTTAGGCTCAATATGCTCTATTTCTGTTTCGATAAGCCTATTGAATCATTCAGGATAGTGAATGATAGCAGCATGAATTTAATGCATTTTAACATATTGTCCAGGAAAGTCCTTTCCCATCTTGATCACTGCAGTGACTTTGCTGATGTAACCTCCTCTAAGCATCATTGCCATTTTCTTATTTCCAAGTCATTGCTCCAACCCTGCACCCCAAGCCATCACAGGACATCCTATTTCCTTACATGAACTATGTGGCATTTTTCTTCCTTATGTAAAGGTATGTCTACACAGCAAAGTTATTTCAAAAGAACAGCCATTATTTCAAAATAATTTTACAAGCGTCTACACAGCCAAACCTCTATTTCGAAATGAAATCGAAATAGTGGAGGGATTATAGCACCAATTTCAAAATTGCTATTTTGAAATAAGCATTGTGTAGACACTTATGTTGAAATAGAAGGCCTCTAGCCCTTCCCAGAGTGCCCTGGTGGCCACTCTGGGCACAACCAAGAAACTCCTCTCCATCCCCACTTCCTGGAGCTCTTAAAGGGGTAGACTCTGGCCACAGTGCCTCTGCCAGCTCCAAGCCTGCCAGCCCAGAGTCATCAGTCACTGCACCTGACCCAGTGGCCCCAGCATGAGCCAGGCAGCCAGTGCCAGCCAGCCCTCCACCACTCCCCAGGACCAGTCTGCCAGCTCCCAGGACCTGCCAAGGGCTGGAAAAGGCAGGCAGCTGCCTGGTCCAATGTGGAGATCAGGGATCTAATTCAGCTTTGAGGGGGATGCCTCCAATATCCATGATCTCTGCACTAAATGGAGGAATGCAACTCTCTACAGGTGGATGGTTGCGAGCCTGGCTACCAAAGGCCACATATGAACCCAGGAGCAGGTTCACATGAAAATAAAGGAGCTGTGGCAGGCATATGCCAGGGCCACAGGGGACAGCTCCCAACCAGGGGCAGACCCAGACCCCTGCCCCTATTTTGATGCCGTGAACCACTTCCTGGGGGGCAGGATGGTCCTTGCCCCCAAGGTGGTAATCAGCGCTGGGGCAGAGCTTGCTGTCCCCTGCTGCTTCATCCCCTGCTGCCTCCCCAGCTACCGCTCCTCATCCCACTCCTTCTCCCCCTCCTGTTTCTTCCTCTCCACCCTCCCCACACTCCCAGAGATGCCGAGGCCCCCTCATCCACGGTGCTGGGAGACAGTTGGGCTGGCAAGACCCCCAACCCTGATCCCTGAGCTTCTCCTCTCTCTTCCTCCTCTTGCCTTTCCCTGCCAGCTCCCTCCTCCCATGTTTCCCCCTCCCTTCTCCCATCCTCCCTCCTCCCCTCTCCCACCTTCTTTCCCCAGTCTCATTTCAGTTTCATTCCCCCCACCCCACCTTTGTTCAATAAAGAGGCTTTGTTGTAATGAATACATATGTCTTTTATTGTACAGCGGAAAGGGGAGTTAGGAAGGGGTAAGTGGAAGGACATGAGGGAGGACTGAGATACAGCCCCCAGTGGGGAACACCAGGGAGACTGTTACTGCCTGCAGAACATGCTGCCAGGCTCACAGCAATGCATCCAGGGGAACCACCAGTATGTTCAGGGACAGCTCCGGCTCCATGCTGCAGAGTGCTGTGGTGTTTTGGGTGAGGGAAACCACAGCACACAGAGACAAAATGCTTTGCTATCTCTCCGCAAGGTAGGCAAGCAAGCAGGGAAACCTGAGAACTGGCTGTCCGGGGATGTCCCTTTAAGCACAGGTCTCAGATAGCCTCAGGCAGCAGCCAAACAAGTTAACTCATGACCTGATGCCCTGCCAGAACTGGTTCTGGCTGGCCTTAAATGTGATTCTGTGTCCTATCAGTGTGGATGCACTATTTCAAAATAACAAACTGCTATTTCAAAATGCATTTTGTGCCTAGACACGTTATTTCAAAATACGCTATTTCAAAATAACTATTTTGAAATAAGATATTTTGAAATAACGCTGTAGTGTAGACATACCCTAAGTCATATGATATTTTTCTCTGTTCTGTATAGGATGACTTATTTATCTAACTACATAGTCTTTATTCCAATTGTACACTCCATTGTAACACTCACAGCTGTGATATTAACACTGGAATTGGTTAGTTTAATAAGTAATATAATTAAGAAAGAGAAATAAAGCCACATGATTTAGGTTACTATCCAGTACTAGATGAATTGCAAATTTTGCAATGCTGAGTTTATTTTGGGTGGATATTCCAGCATTTAAGCAAAAACTTCACTTTTTTTAGAGCACTTACCCTAGCAAATATTAATTTCTCAAATAGTCACAGAAAGTGGACATGGAAATTGTCACAAATAGGTTACATTAACATTCACTTTTGAATTTGTACAAAAAGTCACTATTTTTGCTTCTGTTTGTTCAGGTGAATGAAATAATCATTATTTTAGGAAAAGGAAGAAACATAAAACAGAAGAAATTCCAAGTTGATACCAGTTCTTACCTTTTATTTTCTACTGTAAGCCATGTTATCTAAGGTCTGAATCCACCTTTTTTTCCCCTTTTGTTCCCTACTCACACTCTTTGTGTTTGTTCTTTTCTCATGTCTTAGGTCATTGTATTGTAGACACCCTTCCCTGTCCCCTCTGAAGCTGGGATCTAGTCTTACTTTTGGCCAGAAATATGTAATGTTCCCGAATAATGCTTTAAAAGCAATCAGGAATAATTATGCTGCTGCTGCCAAATGACTGCCATGGCCCATTCCTAAGGTGGCAGATTTTTAGCAGCATGTGAATTATGCCAGCAGATGCAATATATGCAAAGCATGAGATCAAAGGCACATAATAATGGTGCAAATATATGCAATATATGCACAAGATATTATAAACACAGGGCACTGCAGACCAAACCAGAAAAGTGGTCCTCATTGAAGTCCATCACAGAATTCCAATGGATTTTAAAGAGTTTAAGGTTTCACTCCAAACAGAGGACAGGGAAAGGGTGCTCTCTAGTTTCTTGACACATTTTCTGCCGATGATGCTATTTGTGCAGAATGATAACTTAAGATTAATGATCTAAGGTTACTTTGGAATGGCAGGTTGTGCTATGGGTAGTGATGTGCAAAACTCAAAATGTTTGCTACAGATTTGTATCCAAACATACAAATACTGTTTATCTGAACTTCTAGGGGCTAGAAACTAATTAGTGTTTCTCCATTATATTATCTGTATTTTAGTATCTGTTTGCTTTAATTCCTCGGGGGCTCCTCTGTGATTAAAAAAGTAATTCAGAATTTGGTTTAGGATATGTGAGGGTTCCTGAGAAAAATGTTTTATGGAAATCTTTAGGGAAGATTTTTTTTTCTATCAAGATGATTTTTTTTGGTAGTTTTGGATTTTAAATAAGTCTGAAAGTCCACAAAAAATGGTATTTCTGTATTTTCATTCCCAGTCATAGTGAAATAACAGACAGTAGAAGAGGTGTTTTGTGAAAAGCTTAAAACACCAAAAATGTGAAGATATGGTTTTTCTCTAGCCTCTGATCAGATTTCACTCAGGTTGCATTGAAAATTAGGCAAAGATAAGAGCTGAGACTGCTGGTTCCTATACCCAAAATAAAGAAAGTGTTATTGACTTTGAGGGGTGGAAAAATGGGAGAATCTCCTTGGAGCAAAGAAAATACTATAGGAACTGATCCAAATTCCATTATGTCAATGGGCTTCTTCCCATTGATTTTAATAGGCTTTAGAATAGGCCAAAAACAGTTTAAAGAGCAAACCTATGCAAGTCCTATCTCCTTTAATTTTATTTACTTTTGAATACAAAATATATATTCATTATTGTAGCGACTTAATCTAATGGCACAAACATAACTTTCCTATGAGAAAAGGCCCTCAGAGCACTAGACTGTTCATGAACCTTTTGTTCTCAGCTACAGGATTGTGCTAAATTCAGGAAACAGCAAAACAAGCATTCATTACATTTTAAGGGATAATTGCTACCGAATAATTTATGGCTGCAAAATGCTACACACAGAGCAGAGAATACAGCTACTTATAACCTGGTAAATTAAAACCAAACTGTCTGTGTGTCTGGTATCCTGTATAAGATTAATTGGATCATATCGGCCTGCTAACATTAACAAAAAATCAAATGCAAGGAGGAAAGATATAAACTTTGGTTTGTATCTGAATACCCTCAACTCAGCGGTTGCTGATTATTTATTGTGCACACAAACAGATGCTCCTAATACTTTTGTGAGTGCCACAGGGGGAGAGTGAAAAATAGCTGCCATGCATAGTACAGCAAAGGAGAAAGGACTTGTCCTATAAGTGACTTCAGTGGCTGCTCAGCACTTCACATGATCAGATCGAGGCAAACAAGTAGATTAGACCAAGAATAGGCTTGCCTCATTCCTAACCTTTTCTATTATATGTTGCTAGTAGTCACACTTAGGAAGTAAGGGCATCATTTCAGGAGGTAGTGGGGGCAGCAACCACACGCTCCAGGATGCAGTGTGGTTTTCATTCTGTTCCCCAGACTACCAGGGAGTGAGGGGAAAGTGCTTGCATTCCGTGTATACTTCTCACACCTGGCTGGTGAAGAGCTCACTAGCCAGGTGTGAGAGGCATGCAAAGAATTAAAGTACTTTCCCTTCACTGCCTGACAGTCTGGGGAATGGGATGAAAAGCAAGCCTTGTCCCGGAGCGCATGGCTGCTGTCCCCGCAACCCACCCAAAATGGCATCCTTGCTAGGAAGGTTGAAATTGATATCTGTTTTTCAGAATGAAAGAAAAGAAAGAAAGAATTTCAACCCAAGTACACCTACTAATTTATTATTGAAGGATGCTCATAAATTCTGGTTTAATTGCAGGGTGGCTTGTAAGTACATTGGCTGTATTCACTGGTATATTACAACAAAGAATCTCATGACTTGCTCATTGAAGATTTTCTTCTGCAATTTGTGTTATGCACAATTGCTTGCTATACAGGCAGTCCCCGGGTTACGTACAAGATAGGGACTGTAGGTTTGTTCTTAAGTTGAATCTGTATGTAAGTCGGAACTGGCGTCCAGATTCAGCCGCTACTGAAACTGACCAGCGGCTAACAACAGGAAGCCCGAGGCAGAGTTGCTCTGCCCCGGGCTTCTTGGAATCAGCCTCTGATCAGTTTCAACAGGTTGAATCTGGATGCCAGTTCTGACTTACATACAGATTCAATTTAAGAACCCAGGCGTCCCCAAGTCAGCTGCCGCTGAAACTGATCAGCGGCTGATTCCAAGAAGCCCGGGGCAGAGCAACACTGCCTCGGGCTTCCTGTAGTCAGCGCTGGTCAGTTTCAGCAGCGGCTGACTTGGGGACGCCTGGGGCAGAGCAGCTGGGGTGCTGCTGGGTTGCTCCAGTAGCGCCGCTCCTCGGCGCGACTGGACCAACCCGGCAGCACCCCATCTGCTCAGCCCCAGGCGTCCTGATTCAGCCGCTGCTGAAACTGACCAGCAGTGGCTGAATCAGGACGCCTGGGGTAGAGCAGGTGGGGTGCTGCCGGGTTGGTCCAATAGCACCCAGAGCGATGCTGCGGGACCAACCGGCAGCGCCCCAGCTGCTCTACCACAGGCATCCGGAGAAAAGCCTGGACTGCTGGGGGGGGGGCGTACTAGCTGCACCCCGCTCCCCCCCCAGCAGACCAGGGAGACCCGGGCGGGGGACCAAGAGGCACCAAGAGCCCAGATGCTCTGCGGCTGTCCTGCTGCCGGCGTGTTCTGTGGCTTTGCTCCCCGGCTCCCTGGTCTGCTGGAGACCAACAGACCAGGGAGATGGGGAGCAAAGTGGAGCAAAGCTGTGGAGCACGCCGGCAGTGGGACAGCCGCAGCGCGTCTGGGCTGTCCGCTGCCCGCGTGCTCCGCGGCTTTGCTCCGCGGCTTTGCTCCGCGGCTTTGCTCTGCGGCTTTGCTCCGCTTTGCTCCCTGTCTCCCTGTTGGTCTCCAGCAGACCTAGGAGACGGGGAGCAAAGCTGCGGAATACGCCAGCAGCGGGACAGCTGCGGCGCGTCTGGGCTGTCCACTGCCCGTGTGCTCTGCGGCTTTGCTCCCCGTCTCCCTGGTCTGGGGAGACGGGGAGCAAAGCCGCGGAGCACGCGGGCAGCGGAAAGCCCAGACGCGCTGCGGCTGTCCTGCTGCCGGCGTCCTCAGAGGCTTTGCTTCCCGTCTCCCTGGTCTGCTGGTTTTCAGCAGACCAGGGAGACGGGCAGCAAACCCCGTTCGTAACTGCGGATCCGACATAAGTATTTTGTTTCTTAAGTCTCACAGGGTATGTCTACACTACAGAGTTAGTTCGAACTAATTCGAACTAACGCGTCTAGAACTAAAAACTAGTCCGAATTAGCGTTTTGCTAATTCGAACTAGCATGTCCACATTAAGTGGACCCTGAACAGGGCTTAAGGATGGCCGGAAGCAGTGCTGGCAGGGCATCAGAGGAGGACTTAGAGCGTGGAGCTGCTGTCTCAGGCTAGCCGAGGGCTGTGCTTAAAGGGACCTGACCCCCACCCCGGACAGACAGTTCTCAGGGGTGCCCCGCTTGAAAACCAGTCCTGGCTTGGAGTGCCCGGAGTGCCCACTCTGGGCACATCACAGCACTCAGCCATCAGCCCGGCTGCACTTGCCGCAGGCTGCCATGTGGTGAGAGAGGGCAATTGGGGGGCTGCAGGAGAGCTTCCACCCCCAGAAACCCACAGAGCCAGCCCTGTCCTCCCCATCGGGGGCTCGTACCCCATTCCTCTCTCACCTCCTTCCACTTACCCTTCCCTAGCCCCTTTTCTTGATGTACAAAATAAAGGACAATTGTGTTCAAAAATGGAATCTGTCTTTATTGAACAAAACTGGGGGAGACTGGGAAAAGGAGGTGGGAGAGGGGAAGAGAGAGGCTGGGAGAGGGGAGGGCAACTAAAATGATCAGGGGTTAGGAACAGGTCCCATAAGAAGAGAGGCTAAAGAGACTGGGACTTCTCATCTTAGAAAAGAGGAGACGGAGGGGGGACAGGATAGAGGTCTCTAAAAGCAGGAGTTGGGTGGAGAGGGTGCATACAGAAAAGTTCTTCATGAGTTCCCATAAAGAAGGACTAGAGGACACCAAAGGAAAGGAATGGGTAGCAGGCTTCAAACTAGTAACGAAAGTTGTTCTTCACAAAGGAAAGAGTCAACCTGTGGAACTCCTTGCTGCAGCTGGCTGTGAAGGCTAGAACTAGAACAGAGTTGAAAGGGAAGTGAGATCAAGTCATGGTGGTTGGGTCCATGGAGTGGTATTAGCCAGGGGGTAGGAGTGGTGTCCCTGCCCAAGGTTTGTGGAAGGCTGGAGAGGGATGGCACAAGACAAATGGCTTGGTCACTGTCTTCGGTCCATCCCCTCCAGGGTCCCTAGGGTTGGCCGCTGTTGGCAGACATGCTACTGGGCTAGATGGACCTTTGGTCTGACCCAGGACGGCCATTCTAGGCTCAGGGTCGGGGGTCTCAGTGGACCCCCTTGATTTTCATGCACACCCGCTCCTGGGTGGCCAGGCTGGCAGCTCTCCTGCCCAAGCCGGCCACTTTCCTGTGCCTAGTGCGGAGATCGTTGACAAGGTCCACGATGTCCGCACTAGCCCAGGCGGGTGCCTGCCTCTTGTGGTCCTGGGCAAGCTCCCGGGAGCCGCCAGCCTGGTCCCGGGAAGAGGGGAAGGGCTGGGGGGCATCGGGTGGCTGGCTCGATCTGTGCCAGGTGCAGGGTCTGCTGGCTGGGTGCTGGCAGGCTTGCACCTGGCACGGGCACCGTAGCCAGCCCGTGCCCCTTTAAGGAGTCCGGGGCCGGGAGGGGGGCATAGAGTTTCCCTGGTGTTGGGCAGAGTGGCCACCAGGGAAACCTGGGGAGGGCTAGCCTCCCACTAGTTCGAATTAAGGGTCTACACAGCCCTTAATTTGAACTAGCTAGTTCGAACTAGGCTTAATCCTCGTAAAATGAGGTTTTCCTAGTTTGAACTAAGCGCTCCGCTAGTTCGAATTAAATTCGAACTAGCGGAGCGCTAATGTAGCGCCTATTAAAGTTAGTTCGAACTAACTTTGTAGTGTAGACATACCCACAGGGACTCAGCAATTGGCCATAATTTAAAAAAACAAACAAATTCTTCACAAACCAACACTAAAAGTTCCTCCTAACATTTTGTGTATTATTTATGTCTGTCTTACTAAAATCTGGGCAACTAAAACCAAAAGTGATAGAAGGAATAACAGACTGCCACAGTTATGATACCTGACCTTGATAAACATACATCTTAAGAATAAGTGCCAGATCCTTGGCTCCTTTGACTTCAGTAAAACTACACCTATTTTATAGATCTGATGACCTGGCCATTTATCTTTAGGAGAGGTTCAAAGCAAATCTAACAAAGGATAACATCACAAGCTGACAGGAAAAGCACAGAGAGAAAGTAAAGAACCTTTCCACACTGAATGAAAATAGATGGCTAAATTTTGCTCCTAGTTAAATTCCTGATGAAGTATTACACAAGATAAATTCTGAGTCAACTAAGAGTGAAATTTCCCCAAAATGTTTAGGGTCCCCTTCAGTGGGAGCTGGTTCAGGTCCTTATCTAGCAGATCACCAGGTGAAATTCTGATGTGTTACCTAAGTATTAATCTGGTGTCTTTTTACTGATGGTTCTAATTCTATACCTTGACTTCATTCAAGCTATTTTGGATTTGTAAATATTAAAAATGGTTTAACAAAATTTATTGAAAACAGAGAAAAATATCATGGGCCAGATTCATCAATGTAAGCTCACAGCCAGTTCATCCAATTTTAAATAATAAACTGGATTTACCCCATGGTAACTGAAATCAAAATGTGGACTCATCTCTTTGGTATAGGTTGAATCTCTCTAGTCCAGCACTCTCTAGTCTGGCAACATTTATGGTCCAGAATGGTTTGAGATAGCCAGATATCTGCTTATCATGAATGTGGTCAAATTTCCTACAGTTCCCTGCTTTTTTACAGCCAGCAGTCCTGGCTCTCAGTGTTCTGTGCTACTAATTAGCTCTAATTTACCCCTAAATGATTTCAAAGAGCCCAGTAAGCAATAGAAGTGTTGATAATGCTGCTAGATAATATTGACCTACTGTGGTTCGGCAAATTCTCTAGTTCGGCATCGGTCAGGTCCCAAGGGTGCCAGACTAGAGAGGCTCGACCTGTACGACCTGTGTGAATGAGGCATGCATAGGTACCTGAGTAGGTAAGAAAAAAGATGCCAGGAAATTACAAAAGGGGGAATGAAGAAAAAAGGCACCAGCATCATCATCCTGAGACCTGGATATATGGAGAGTGAGGATTGACAACCCTAAAGTGCAAAAGGCAACTGCCCTAAATCAAGAACAAGATATAAGGAGATGGAAAATAGATGGGAAAACAAAATGCTGCTGGTGAAAGAAACTTCAGAAACAACCACTTTGTGATCAATAATCCAACCATGACACAGCAAAGTCCATAGCCTTCCATGAAGATTTGTTGGTATAAAAAATGTGAGAGAGCTGAAGGGCTTTGGTCATTCTGCAATAACAACAGAGCTTTGGATGTATCCCACTGAGGCCGAACTCTCCTACTCATACACAGTTTTGCTGGTCAAGCAACAATAAAAATTGGTAACTATAGCATCAGGTACAGACTTTTGGATTGTGTGTGTGTATGGAGGGGGAGGGAGGGCGGGAATGGCTGCATATGCTGATTTTTGTATATATATATTTTCTTTAGTTAAATGCAGCATATTGCTTTGTCCCCTGAAAAAGATTCCACATGCTTTTATAAATACAACACCAGCTAATGAACAGCTTTGTATTGGCTCCTGGATAATAGGTATGATCTGTAAAATTAAATAATTACTTGGGATATTTTTTACTTCAAATCAGCAAGTTTTATGAGACAACTTTTCTAACTTTGAGATTTGCTGTATCATTTTACTGGAATGGTCTTCAAATTCACATCTGAGAACAGATGAATAGACAAAAGGATTGGGTTAAGCATCATCAGTATGATGCAATTAATCATTTATTTGTGCTTCTTGGTTGGTTCATTTAAAACAATTGTTGATTTTCTTACCCTAAATACTTATTCACATAATCTAAAAACTTAATGTTGGCATCTCCAGCCCTGCAGACAAACCCAGCCTGTTGTCTTTAAATTACATGTGCCTCCTTCTAAGTCAATACTGATAAAATACACCTGGAGGTTATGCTTTTTTGGCTGAGTTCCTGATTTATGGTTCTGCTTGAAGATCTCCTCGTACTACTCTCAGAAGTTGGCATGCATGCTTTGGTGCATTAAGCAAATTTTAATTTGGACTAATTCATATTCTGACTCCCTAAATACCGCCGATGGTTTCAATAGAATATGGTTTACTTCTTCATTTCCTCTCCCCTATTTTATTGCATGGTCTTGGTCTGGATTGCTGTGGTCCTCCGTTTTCATTAAAGCCAGTGAAAGATGAGACTGCTGAGTACCTTGCAAGCTCTTTAACAGTCACCCCTTCCATCCTTGGGATTTCTGCATTTCACTGGAGTGAGAAGAGTTGGAGATGAATCAATACCTATATTTATGCAGTTTAGTCTAACAGATGCTGTATAATTGTCAGGAGTTGCTATAAAAACTGGAGATGGAAACTCTTTAATTTGAAGGGCTCAAAATCTGAATTAAACCACATTTGGAAATGTTCAGGTTGCAAGCTGAGATGGTCTGCTCAGATTTGGTCAATTATAGCAATACATGTGAGCTGTAACATTAGATCCAGGCACAAAACCAGATTAGTGGTTTGATTTCACATCAGAACACTTAGTATTCACTCTGAACCAGAGCCCTGAAGCTCTGGTTCAATAATATTCCGATCACCTTTATTTCCCATCTGCAGTTTTGTTGCTCCAGAAGGTTCAGGTAGGTAGAAACATCATTTCTATTAGTCAGAACTGAATTATTTCTAGAGGTTTGAATACATTGAGATAGTTTTATTTCATTTAATGCCCCCACCCCCACCCGAGCATTTTAGCACCAGCTAGCATGTGTAGAATACCTCCAAAACCTGTTTTCTGCAGGATTCTACATCCCAGTGTGCATGCATGCACCACAGGAATGAATAAAGTTTTAGAGAAGGAGCAAAACTCTGGGAATATTTTCGTGATTGAACAGAGGCTCGGAAGCTCTTTAGGCACAGCTGTTGCTAGAGCTAATTCATACTGGGTCACATCCATTCCATGCACATACAGCCCAAGTAAATGGACTCCTTGAAAACTGAGTGCTGGGATTTACTCCAAAACCTGGAGCCAAATTTCAAGGCTGTAACATTGGCTCTACCCTGGCTTGTATTCCAACCTACTGGATAACATTCACAACTCCTTCATGGCAGTTGTAGGGCTTAATGCAATTTATTTGTCTCTATAATAAGATTCCGTGTCCTCCTGCACTTTTCTAGGCCTTATCACAGCCTTCCATAGCACCCTATGCATATTTCATAGTGAGCGGGAGTAGAACAGGCCACTCCATCTGAAATCCCACCACTTCAGCCCCAAAGTAGGACTTAAGTGCTCCAGAGTCCTCTTGATAGCTCTCTTCACTCCAGGAGAATTTTACCCATTAACACCTAGACTGTAGAGATGTAGCTTCTACTTTCCTTTAACACTTGAAAGAGGAAAAAATTCTAGTGTTTGAAATTAAACAAGCAGAAATTAAGCCTGAAATCTACTTTTCAGTAATCACTGCTCTCAGCTCTGCTTGGAATGTGTTTTCTTTGAATCACATTTCACTAGACAATGTGATAAGAAACTAAATCTCCATTTTGATTGCTTTACTCTGTCAATCCCAATTGCCATTATAGTCATTAATTTTAATTACCACATTCATAAATAGTTGATGGTGCTCTGGCCAGGAGCCAAATTCCTGTGCTCAATTGACATGCTGGAGAGCTGATACCAGTATCGCTTCTCTGCGGCATATACCACAAAAGAAACTGTCCTGCTAATCTGATCAATTCAATTTTAACAATCCCAGTGTTATGATTGGAATTTACAAGCTAATCATGCCCTTTTATTTTCCTTTTCTGTGATGTGTCAAATAAACAACACAATACTTTACTTCATCTTTGGAAATAGAACAAGGGAGGAGGGTCTGAGCAGTTCAGAGAGCAACATTGGGGCATAATGTCCAGTGTATTCATGCAGCTGTTGTGCATATGGAGCAGGTTTCAGTGCTATTGTTTGCCAGGGAATTTTTAATGGGAGACAGCACATGTGTCCATCCAACCACAACTTTGAATAACAAAGTTACTTGGCAATTCCTGATATTTATTTTTCCTAACTATCCAATGCCACTCCCAGCCTGTATCAGCAGCTGCCTGAAAAAGTAAAGGTCAGAAAATGAGCTATCTGGAGAAGCTAATTGCTCTGGAAGAGAAACAAGAAACTGCTCTAAATTATTTCTGAAAATGGAAAATTTTATTCTCTAAAATAGTTCCCAGGCTGAGCCCTGGGACAGCTGCTTTCAGCCGGATCTGACTCCCTGTAAATTCAGGGCTTATTTTTATATTTCCCTTTTAGATGTAATTTCTAAGTAAACAAGATATTAATGAAAACATTAAATTCATTTCACCTACCTAAAGCCCAAGTAATGTTTCTTCATTACTAGCCTGTTTGGGTATGTCTACACAACAAAGTTATTTTGAAATAACAGCTCTTATTTCGAAATAACTTTCCTAACATCTACACAGCCAAACCGCTATTTCAAAATGAATTCGAAATAGCAGAGCGCTTATTTTGAATTTGGTAAACCTCATTCTATGAGGAATCACACCAAATCAAAATAGCTATTTTGAAATAAGTGCTGTGTAGACACTTATTTTAAAATAGGGGGCCTCCAGCCTTCTCAGGGTGCCCTGATGGCCAGTCCAGCCTCAACCAAGAACACTCCTCTCCCTCCCCTTCTCTCCGGAGCCCTTAAAGGGATAGACTCTGACCACAGTGCCTATGCCAGCTCCAAGTCTGCCAGCACAGAGCCAGCAGTCACTGCCCCTGCCCCAGTGGCCCCAAAACATGAGCCAGCAAGCCACTGGCAGACAGCCCTCTACCACTCCCCAGGAGCAGTCTGCCAGCTCCCAGGAGCCTGACAGGGCCCAAAGAAGGTGGACGCCTTCCTGGTCCAGGGCGGAGATCATAGACCTTATTCAGGTTTGGGGGGGATGCCTCCAATGTCCATGATCTCTGCACTCAATTGAGGAACACGGATGTCCATAGCAGGATAGCTGCCAGCCTGGCCACCAAAGGCCACATGCGAACCCAGGAGCAGGTTCGCATGAAAATCAAGTTGGTCGGGTGAGACCTGAAACCCTAAGCTTCCCCTCCCCCTTCTTCCCCTTGCTTCCCCCTTCCAGCTCCCTCCTCCCAGGTTTTCCCCTCCCTTCTTCCCCTCTCCCGCCTCCTTTCCCCAGTTTCACCAGAGTTTCATCCCCCCCTCCAGTTTTGTTAAATAAAGACAGTTTGTGTTTATGAAAAGAAATGTATTTTATTTGACATCAGGAATGAGGGTTCAGGGGGTAAGTGGAAGGATGTGAGGGAGGAATGAGGCACGAGCCCCCAGTGGGGCAGACCAGGGAAACTGTCAGTGCTCCTCAGGGTGGAAACTCTCCTGCAGGGCCTCCTGGATACTGACAGCCCCCTGATGGACCTCCCAGATGGCAGCCTGCAGAAAGTGCAGCCTGGCTCACAGCAATGCGTCCAAGAGAAGCACCAGAGTGCCATGGGGCAGCTACAGCTCCATATTGCAGAGTACTGTGGTGTCCCGAGTGAGGGCAACCAGAGCACGCAAACACAAAATGCTTTGCTGTTCCTCATTGAGGTAAGCAAATAAGCAGGGAAACCTGAGAACTGGCTGTCTGGGGGGTCCCTTTAAGCACAGGCCTCAGATAGCCTCAGGCAGCAGCCACACAAAATAACTCCCGACCTGATGCCCTGCCAGACCTGGTTCCGGCCAGCCTTAAATGCGATTCAGCATCCACTCAGTGTGGATGCACTATTTCGAAATAGCAAAATGCTATTTCAAAATGCATTTTGTGTGTAGATGCGTTATTTCGAAATAACTCAGTAGTGTAGACATACTCTTTAAGACCCTCCTGTTCGACTCTGCATGCATAAGGTACAAGACCAACTCCCTAGTACCTTCCAGGTTTCCCTTATTCAGTCCCAGATTAGAGTTAAAGTGATGCAAAGGCCTTTTACTGGCTCTCCAGAATACATTTCAGGTGAACATTATGCATACTCCAAACCAATGATGGGCAACCTACAACACACAGGCCATACGCAACTCATCAAGGTTTGTCGCTGGTGTGACGGACACCTGACACATTGTTTACCTTGCACCTGCAGATACAACTGCCTTCAATTCCCAGTAGCCACAGTTTGTCATTCCCAGCTAATGGGAGCTGTAGGAAGTGGTGCAGGCTGCAGGCTTGCTGGCCACCAATTCCAGCAGTTTCCATTGTCCAGGATCAGTGAATTGCAGACAATGGGAACTGTGGGTGACAAGATAAACAACATGCGTGGCAGCCTACCTGCGGCTTACGCTGACGTGCGGCCTGAGGTCTGCAAGTTGCTCATCTCTGCCCAAAACTGTTCCATCAATCCACTTCAGTCTTGAGCATAAATAACCCCCTAAGAATGTGAACATAGTTATTAAACTTGGATCAAAAATAATAATTTTCTCTTGTTCAAGAAAACTATCGACCACCTGGATTAGACTATTAGTCCTTTTAGCCCAATGTCTTGCTTCTTTGAGCACCTTGTGCTACCTGCTTAAGGAGGAGCTGGCAGAGATTGGGAGAAGGAAGTCCAGAATGAACAACTTTGTAACAATTTGATCCTAGAAAAAACATCCTCCTGACAATAGACACGATCCAAATTTTCATAAATGGTGCTTATTTTGGGGTGCCTTGATTTTTGCATGCACAAATGCAGACACCTTATGTGTCTCAATGTCAAAAATTATAAAAGGAATAGAAACACTTCCATGTAAGGGACATTGAAAAAAATTGTGTGTGCTCAGTTTAGAGAAGAGGTGGATAAGAGAAAACATTATAGTATCATACAAAATAACTAATAGCATAGCCAAGTTAAATCAGGTGATTCTATTTCAAACTATTAAAAGCATAAGAAAAAATAAAAGGCTATATAATAACACTGAAAGTTAGTTTATTTCCAATTGATACAAACTGTTTTTTACACAATTAAAAATTATCTTATGGAACCCAGTGACACAAGATAGCACAGAGTCCAAGATCTTAGCTGGGTTCAAAAAAATGATTAGACTAATATTTAGTTACAAGCAATAGCGGACTTACCCAGCATTGCCTGGGTCCTTCAGGGCAGGGCCAAGAGAATGTGTGGGGTGGACAGGAGGCTCTGGACCATGGGCGTGTTCTTGAACAAATAAGCTCATAGACACATGCACAGGCAAACAGATACACTCTAAAATATAGATATAGATATATAGATTAACCTCATAAATGTCTGATCTTTTTCTGAATTTGGAAACCCCATTTAAACTTATGACCTTTTAACCATATATCCCTATTGTTTGTTTTTTAATCTCTTGATAGCTTCTAATTCATGAAAAAAAATTACCCCTCATACCATGATCATTTAGTTTCTTGATTAAAAAAACTATTTGGAGGGGCTAGATCAAAGGTAGGTTTTTTTCAAAGTCCAAGTAAATTAGACATGCAATCAGATCTGAGTGGGAAGGGTAACTTCAACTCACAGGTCTCTCCCTTCCTGAGAAAACTCAGGGGATCATTCATTTCCGTGTCACCCTAAACTCTGGAGATCCTGTGGAAAGCACCAGAGAAGGTTGTGAGAGCACTGGGCAGGGCTTGGAGAGAAACACATTTCCTTCCTTCAATAGTCTAGAGAAAATTACCAAGTGAAAATAATTCAGTTACCACCAGATTAGGACCCTCTTCTATGGGATGTTCCCATGACCAGGCATAGGGGCCTGGTCTTGCATGAATACCAAGAGATCTCAGGAATTTGGTGATAGGTCTCATAACATGTGTCTTGGAAAGACTAATCCCGCTACCTGACATGGAGTGAGGGAAATTAGTGGAGTTTCACTTCAACATCAGGTCCTCTACTAATGATTTTTTCTGCCAGAAACACTGACCCATCCACAAAACATCAGATCTCAATACCCCTAAAATGTGGAGAATAGATATGTGGATGCATGTCTGTACTGGTGGATTGGAACTCAAATACAGTACTGATCACTTGTTAGCATCTTTATATCTGGACCCAGAAGTTGGGATCTAGATTTTCACAACTGAGGTCTGCCTCTGTTCATTGATGATCTCCCATTAAAGTACATTGCTCCTTTGAAAACAGTCTCCTGAGCCTGCATATAAATGAGTATTCTTTTTACATGATTTAATAACTTACTCTGGAATTATCTGGAGTAGAATAGAGCACAACAGTAAAAAAAGAATATAATATGTAAATCTATTAAAAATAATGTAGTGACTAATTGTATGGCTTTTTAATAACAGCTATTGAAAAATCAATTTGAACAAGATAATAATACCTGAACCAGGGCTTGGTACCAAAAATATGTGTTCTTATATAGTGGGTTATTGGCATGAGAAGTCAAATGGCATAATTCTATAAATCCACCTTCCAACTGACTGCAGGAGAAGAAGTGAGGGAAGAATTTGGAAACCACTCTGCTAAGACTACATTGGCACGTCTACGCTGAAGGGTTATTTCAAAATAATTGATGTTATTTCAAAATAACAAAGTGCATGTCTGCACAGCAAGCCGTTATTTCAAAATAATTTTGAGATGGCAGACTTCTTACTCCAACTCCTGTAACCTTCATTTCATGGAAAGTAGGGGAAGTCAAAGGAAGAGTGTTCTTCCTTTGACTCCTGCTGCATAGACAGAGCCAAAAGCCCAATTAAGCTATTTCAACTTCAGCTACGCAACTGATGTAGCTGAAGTTGCGTATTTTAGTTTGACTTTTGCACTGCCATGTAGACATGCCCCATGAGACCTTAGTACAGGGGGATGCTGTTTCTATAGAGGTTGGTAATAGTTTGCCTTTCAACAGGCTACCTTTATATTATAATGACAAACTAGTGCATATGTGTGACCGCTGCTCCTATTGGATGGAATCAAGTGCCTCTCAAAGGCATTTCCTGCATAAAGTAAAGCTTGATGCTTGCCTAACACAAATGGCTGGAACTTGAGGTTTTCAACCTGATGGGGGAGCTAAGTTCTATCCCATTCTTGCTTTATAGGTGCCATGAAGTTCCAAAGAACCATGAAACATCTTGATAACTATGAAGTATTCAGTAGCCACAATTCAGCTGAAGTCCAGAGCTTTGAATGGGGAGTGGGGGGGGGGGGGGTTAGGGTGGCCTTAGAAAATAGCCTACAGGAGGTTAAACTCTATGAATCATTCTTAAGAAACTTCCACTCTCTCATTCTTGTATGACTTTCTCCAACTCATGCCTATGCTGAGATGGGAGGAAAGAGTCAGCTGGCTCACAAACTGGTTCTACTAATTTTATTTCTGTGGAGAGTCCCCTTCTTCCAGGAGAATTCTCTGCTGCTGAGCTAAAACCGGAATTCAGAATCTTTGTCCTGCCTCAATGGCTAATGGGCCCAGATTGTAAAGAAAAATCTGTCCTGCTAAATGCAGAAATCTTGAAACCAGAAAACTAAACCAGTTCTCCACAAAAGATTGGCTCAGAGTATAATTTGTGTCTTGGGCAAAGATTCAGGTATTGTAAATAAAGAATGGGTATTGCATCAATGGGATTGTTATATAATAGCTTTTGAAAACTTTAAAGTAAAAAAACAAAACTAAACTAAACTAACAAATGAACACAGTTCAGCAGGAATTGAGCTAGAAATGATGCCTCAGTAATGGAGCCAGATTTACATGTTGTTGCATATGAATACCAGCAGTGTTCCTTGTAAGCCGTGCACTTGTGTGGCCACTCAGGAGAAATTCAAGTGCTGCCCAGATGATTAGTAGAGCACCCACTGCTAGGTTGTTTGCTTATACCGGTGGTGCACATTCACACATAAAAATATATTCCACATATAAATGGAAAAGATTAGAGGGAACATTGGATACCAGACTTAGTAAAATCTAATATAAATGTTATAGGTATATAGAACATGTAAAAAATCTTTAGAAAGGTAACTTTTTTCAGGTTATTGTGATCAATCAGTCCAGGTGACCTACAGTTATACATAAAAAATAATTCAGTCAAAGAAAATGGTCAACTCCAACAGAACGTATTCAGTCAGGGAGAACCAATTTTCTGGGTGATATACTCTACATCTAAAATGAAGTGCATCACAGCCAAGTGCATTAAACTTTCTTCCAAGAACTAACTTCTATATATTCAGATAAACAGAACTTAGAATACTACCTGAAACAATACTATATGACATCCCCATCAATGTAATACCCATTTTTTATTTACAATATGATTTTCACCATGAACACATCATTTTTTTTACAAATATTGAAACTTTATCTCTGAAGTTTAGCTCCTTCCCTCCACCCTGCAGAAATATTTTATTTATTTGTTTATTGTACAAAAATTAAGTTGCATGTGTGAATTTTGCATTTGTGGTCACTCTGGTGTGTTCCAGCAATATATTAGTTGCTCTAAACTCACAATTAAGCTATATACCTGATTTCTAGAAACTTTTTCTCTCTCATTTTCATGATTTACTTCAGTTCTTCTTATACTTTTCACATTCTGGACACAGCTGTTGGGAATGTGATAAACAAAGAGGATTTGACACACCACAATAAACTTCTAACAGGAGAGACTGTGTAAACCCGTGTCAGTACATAGACATGTTTTGATTGGTAATAATGGACTGAGATAATATCGTTTGCTTCTGAGACTTATCCTGACCTTTTACCAATGGATTTGTGTCAGAATAAATCCTATCACTCATTGTTCACTGCATTTGCTGACTAGCATGTCTGTTTTTGAAAGTTCTGGCTGACAAAGGCTGTAGACAAAGCTATAATATGTGAACAACCATATTGGTAGATATCAAGTTAGGGAAACTTTGTGCAATCCAGATCTTATAATAAATAATTCCCATGCTTTTTTTCCACAGTGATATGACAGTGAAAGCAACATTATGATATGAAGGGGAAAGTAAATATTTATGCAAAGTCCCATGCAGAAATGTGAAAAAGCTCATACAAGAAAATGAGCTGCCGAAATCAGAGTGTCAGAGTTCACAATTCCAAATAATAATTGTCAAATTTATGGACGTCCAGGGTCACAAACTTGACCCATCTAAAACTTCACTCACAGGTCTCCTTAAACTTAGAGCTGGTCAAGGGACCTTAATGGGATGGATCTTTTCTGCATGTCTGCTCAATTCCAGAGAGAACCACTCCTCCAGATTGTGCTCTGGTTTATGGTGGCCTGCTTCATATCTGTGATATCAGCTTTGCTTCTGCCAGCCTGGTGGGGTTGGGTGCTATGAAATCAGCTTGGTGCTGTCCCCATCTGTCAGTCTATTTGAAGGCAGCTCTGTGTAGCTGCTGGTCTGGCCAGGAATCACTGTGAAGTTAGCTCCATATCATCATCCCCTTTGCTTTGCTTTCGTTATGTTACCTAACAAAGTTGTCTACCTCTGATCTCACTTTGTCCGAACACCCTGAATAATTCCCCAGTTTCCCTGTCCTTTCAGCAGCAGCGTTACCACCACAACACAAACAACAACCAATATCAACAGAATAAACTCAGTATATGGGATTTTGGATAAACAACTTTATAATTTAAAGCAATGAAACTGGCCAGAACTAGCTTTCTTCTTCTCCCGGGTAGAGGAAGCAGATCATGGCTTCTGGCTCTGTGGCTTACGTTTACAACTAGAATTCTATCCGGATACCACATACTGGACTGGTCATCATTAAACTGGGCACAAATTTGCACATGATTTTGTGATTTTAACTTTTAAATTTGAAATTATATGGATTGTTCCAATTATACCCGTAAAAATGTAAATGAATCGGAAACTTTACCATGTAACTGTTAGTGCTGAATTGGCTATTGTGACTGCACCCTTGATCTTCACTGAATGGAATCAGAAATGTGTAATAAACCTTAATTTGTGAAAAGCTAATAGAGATTCTCCTTTAGCACAAGCAGTAGGGACCTATATTATTGGCACAACATTATCTGAATTTCATCACTGCTGTTGCCATAACATACTGGGTAGCCACAAAGTGCCATGTAATGAAATCCTTGATGGAAGGGGAATTTATTACAATATTTTACAGTGTGAGTACAACTTACAGCAGAGGTCTCAAACTCCCAGCCCACAACGCATCCCCAGCTGGAGTGACTGCACAATCTGGCTCAGGACTCCCGGTGGGTGAGGGGCCCTGTCCATAACCGGCCCCTAAAAACCCACCCCTTCTCACCATTACTCCACCCTGTCCCCCTATGGCACCCCATCTCCTGAGGACATGGCTTCAAAGATCACTGGGAGGATCTGGTGCCATGAGGCAGCAAAGGTCACACGCCTTGCACTTCCTGTGGCAGCAAGAGCCAAGCAGAGCACACTGGGCAGATGCACTTGCTCCACTGTGTTCTGCTTCCCTGCAGCTCCTGCCACCATGGGGAATGTGGAGGGCATGACCACTACCGCCACACCAGACCCTCCATGGTAACCCCAAAGCCATAAGTGATCGGGTACCATGGGGGGAGGAGACAGGGTGATGGTGGGAAGAGGCAGGGCTTGAAGGCTGGTAACAGATATAAACCCCACGGGCCCACCAGGAGCCCTAGGCCAGGCTGTACAATTCTCCAGCTGGGGATGCCTGGAGTCTGGGAGTCTGAGACCCCTGAATTAAAATAATTACAATAAGAAAACACCATTTTTACTGAATAAAATGTTTTTTGTTTTTTGTTTGGATGTGAAAAAGAAAGACTCTTTTAGAAACAGAACTGAAGGCATCATCCAAAAGGATGTTTTACTTATTGTCTGTCTTTAATATTTAAAAATTTATTAAATATTGATTGTTTATATACAAAACTTTAAAGGGTTCCTACCTTGGGCTCTAGTTATCTCCCTGCAAATATTTAAAACATTGATTCTTGAAAATTACCAGTCTAGTATGGTGCTCTAAATGTAGCAGATGACAATGACCAAACACAAATATGTAGATTCAGAAATACAGATGATTGGGAAAACTTGGATGAAACAGTATTTGAACACAAAATTCAGTTCCAGCAAAAACAAAATGCTTTCTGAAAGATACATGTTTTATTCCAAAAATAAGTTGGAGAACTAAAGCGAAATGACCTATATCAATATTTCCAGAAAAAAATATTTATATATTCTTTTCAAAATGACTTTTCATTTGTCATTTCAATACATACAATAATATGTATTTTAATACAATGTAATTTTTTTTAAAAAAAGCCAAACTAATATATTCATTTTGTTACAACAAACATTTTAAATCAATCCAAAATTATGTATTTTCCCAATTCTCTTTCACTGACAATTTGTAAGATTTGGGGTTTTAGAATGTAACCAGATTTCAAAAAACTCTTTCATTCAAACAGCTCTACACATGGAGTATCCCAATCCCTTTCTAGATTTTCCACCCACATTTAAATTAGAACTGTGCAACTCATTCATAATACATTAACTGACTTTTGCCTCTAGGGGTGTGTCTAGACTACATCCCTCTTTCGACAGAGGGATGTAAATTAGACACTCCAGAAAATGAGGTTTACAGGATCTTTCAAAAAAGGCTTCTATTTTTGAAAGAACCTCATCTAGATTGTGGTTTCACTTTGGCTACGTCTAGACTGGCCCCTTCTTCTGAAGAGGCATGCTATTTTCTAACTTTGGAATAGGGAAATCCGCGGGGGATTTAAATATCCCCCACGGGATTTAAATAAACATGGCCGCCACTTTTTTTCCGGCTTGGGGAAAAGCCGGAAAAGAGCGTCCAGACTGGCGCAATCCTCCGGCATAAAGCCCTTTTCTGGAGGATCTCTTATTCCTACTTCAAAGGGCTTTATTCTGGAGGATCGCGCCAGTCTGGACGCTCTTTTCCGGCTTTTCCCCAAGCTGGAAAAAAAGCGGCGGCCATGTTTATTTAAATCCCGCGGGGGATATTTAAATCCCCCGCGGATTTCCCTATTCCAAAGTTAGAAATTAGCATGCCTCTTCAGAAGAAGGGGCCAGTCTAGACGTAGCCTTTCAGAATAGCACTTTTTTGAAAGAGCGTCATGATGCGATTATGCAAATGAAGCATGGGAAATTCAAATCCCAGCTTCATTTGCAATTTCAAAGTGTCTAATTTACATCCCTCTGTCAAAAGAGGGATGTAGTCTAGACATACCCCTGGAGGGTACTACAGACATATATCAGTATAACTGCTCCATGCTCCTGAGTGACATAGTTATACCAACCTAACCATGTGCTATGTTGGAAAAAGGCTGGCAAGAGGCTATCCTGCTGACATAGCTACAGCTTCTCAAAGAGATAGATTAACAATGCCAGTGAGAGAAGTTGCATTGGTACAGCTGCAACAGTGTCATGTTTCGAGTGTACACCAGACTCTTAGGTTTCCAGTGCACACACTCCTGATTTCAACTTCAGTATTCACTTTCCACTAACTTGAATTTTCACTTTTTCTTACATTAACTGAAATTATCAACTTCTGCAAACAATCCTACTGGTAACTAATTTAATAAAATAGCCACTAGAACACTGGAAATGAAACACAATAATAATAAAAATGAATAATAATCTAATAATAATGTTGCATGAACACAATTGCAGCACATTTATTTTAAAAAATCAAGTAAATGTGGAACAGTTTCTTGTATTATTATTTAGCTCTAGTTGACAGGCACCCAACAGACAGACCATTTTGGATTTGAAAAGTCAAACACAGCAAAGCCATGCTTTGTTGGTAATGGTAACAATTACATCATCCATCACCTTTATAGGAACAAGCTTATTTAATACAGTAACCAACAGATGCTATTCTAGGGTAAAATAGTCAATCTGTTAGTTTTGCTTTAGCTATACAGCTGCAATAGCAAGTCAGGCATGAATTTTATTAAGTCTTATGAATTTTCTGTCAGTTCTGGGAGCTGTAGATTTATATTCATCCATGTACACAGCTCCATTCGAAAAGGAAATATAATTTAAAAACAAATACCAGAAAAAAAAAACATTTCATTCTTTAAATAGGCAATTAATAAGTGAATCAAAATATCATTGTTGGCAGGGATAGCAAAATTCCAAGAATCACTCAACAGCTAAAGGTAAATGTGTTCATAAATGATCCCGGTCTATTAAAGTTAAGCCCCAATTAGATTTATTTGTAAAGGGATTTACTCAGCATAACTCCAATATGCGGAGAAATGTGTTAATGGTTTTGTCTTTTATTATTTCAAAGGAAACAGTGCTTTTCTTTTCATTTAAATATGAAACACAGAAGCACTGAGGAAGTTCTTGAAGATAACAAAGGGTTTGTTGACTCTAGAATGTGTGGTCTTGGATTTAACTTAAGTTAACTGATTGCCAGTTAACTAAAGAGACAAGGAAGACACAATGAGAAATGTAAATCTGAGAGCCCAAAGTGGATATGTGTAGGGTGTTTAAACATAATATAATGGTATTGTAATAATTGGATCTACAAATGTACTCTAATTGCAAACTCAACTTTAAAAAGTGAGTGGAAGTTCATAAAATGTCACAGTAACCTAAAATAACAAATATTGATGGGAAAAAGCAAGACAGGGAGACAGACAGATTGAATTAGTCTGGATAAAAAGTCCTATTCATTTAACTCAAGGGCTGTGTTAAAATCATGCCTGATACACAAGAGAAGTGTGAGATGGAAATTTAGTGAATTAAAGTGGATGTGTCAGAAATAAGGCCTAATTCGTGGACAAAATACTGAAGGAATGAGCTATTCTACCTATCACTTCCTTTGGGGGTCCTCACAAAGACCTGATCTATACTATGTGGTATGGTCAAAGTAAGATAAGTAACTCCAGCTCTGTAAATTACGTAGCTGGAGTCAATGTATTTTAAATCCCCGTCTACACAGTGGTAGGCCAATGAGAGCAAATCTTCCCATTGGCTTCCCTTACTCCTTGTGAGGAATAGGAGTACCGAGACTGACAGGAATGCCCTTTGAGCGCAATCTAGCGAGTCTATACTACACCTGCTAAATCAAGGCTCAGAAGATCAACCGTGGCAGCTTCAATCTTCTGTGTAGTGTAGATGAGCCCTAAGTGACTTTTTTGGGGAGTGAGGAGGAATTAGCAGAGGGACTACCACAAAGCTGGCTGCTTGAATGAAAAGGAAGAAGTGAATTAAACCATAATCACTGCCACCTCCACCATCCCTTGGTATATAAATCTTCTTCTTCCCTGTCCTGAGAGATGTCCTGACCAGATCTCTACCAGTTCTGGCTAAATTCCAAATACCACCTGGGGTATGAGAATTTGTCCCTCCCCCCCACATCTTTAACTAATTTCTTCTCTTTCCTATTTCTCTCCTTTTCCCTTTTCCCCCCCTTATATCTCAAAAAAGTCTGACTTAGCTGCCCAAGACTGTATATCTTTGCAACACTGCGGTAAGCCTGGGACAAGAAAGAGGCATTAAGTGGAGTATCCTAAACAGTGGAAAAATCCATCCCCCTAAGCAGCATAGTTAAGCTGACTTAAGTCCACATGTACTAGGTCCACACAAGAATTCTTTTGTTAGGAAAGCTACTACCTCTCAGGGAAATGGATTACCTATACCAATGGGAAAATTCCTTCCTTTGGGGCAGATAATGTCTACTCGGATGCTTTCCAGCATCATAACACTGTAAGCATAGACAAGCTTTGAGAGTTAACCCCAGAGAGAGAAGCTGCATTTTCCGTCTTTGTTATTTTCTTCTCTTTCCTTTTGTGCGTGGATTTTTTTTCTTATTTTATCTTCTAGGAAAGAAGATTGAATTTTAACAACAGCAACAAATAGCTCTCACCCATCTCAATTAACTTACTTACTTTCCCCCAAAAGGACAGGTATGGCCACCTTTAATACCATTTAAGAGAGTATTAGATATAGGGTTTTCCCTTCTAAAACGTTCTCCAGCTAAAGGGATGTTATAAAAATAAAAGCCATACTTAACACTTTATATTTAATTGATTCCAAAGCCAGAAAAGACCATTCTGATCATTTAATCTAACCTTCTGTGTAACACAAGCCATAGAAATTCCTCAAAATAATTCTTAGAACACGTCTTTTAGGCAGATCTATCTAGCCTAGATTTAAAAATGGTCATTGATAGAGAATCTGCCACAAGCCTTGGTAAAATGTTGCAATGGTTAATGGCTCTCACCATTAAACATTCATGGCTTATTTACAGTCTGAATTGGTCTAGTTTCCACTTTCAGGTACTTTTGAGTGTGTTGTAAGTAAAAGGTTCAAAAGGTTTTATAATGTGTTTGCCATGGAACTAAGCAGGCTGAAGTCCCTGTATATTAAACCCCAAATCTTGTTTAACATTGTGCAAGGTTGATTGGTGCCAGGGTCATGTTTGTCTCTTTGTGTCTATATAAATAAATACAAACGTGGGCAAACAAGAAGTAGTGGAGAGATTGTAAACAGGGAGAGATGTGGCACAATCAATGGATAAGGAAGTTTAGTTTAGTAAATGGTTTTTGTAAAGACTGTTGTTAAACCTGTGAATTAGACTCTGTGTTTGAATTTTCATACAGGACAATATCGGAAACATTCTTGAACAGTTGGTTTATCCCTGACACCATATATCTCTGATGTCCAAGTTTTCAATACAGACTAACCCAGTCACAAAAGATAAGTTAGGCTTAGCTACTGTAATATATCTTGCATTTGAAAAATGAAATGCTAATTGGGATATTGTACTACTTTGGTGAAAGGAATTGTCCCCTTTGATCTGCAGTATAATGAGGTTTATTTTGAACATCAAAGTAATACATAAAACTGAACAAGAGATGAGCGGCTACATAAGCACTATATTTCCATGTGTCTCAGAGCAGGGAAGGAAATCATCAGTGCAAATGAGAGATGAGGTGATAGTCTCTAGAAGTGTATGAATAAAGGCGTGAAGCTCCCCCAAGAATATATCTGACCTTTGGGTTCTGTCAAAAAAGACCTCCTTAAAAGCCTTGGACTAACTTCTTCTCTGTTATCTGGATCTAAATCTGGCAGGACTTTTTAATGACTTCTTCGGACTTGCTTTTGAGTCACACTGGTGTCAGTGGGAATGAAATCTGGCATCTTCTCTCTGGTTTTGTTTAGCTAACCAGTATACAATTACAGCACTAATAATAGTGCCCCTCTGCCTGACATTGCACATAAAGAAAATGTTTTTCCACGCCTGTTCCATTCTTTTGAGGGGAAAAACCAGAGGTACTGTCCCAGATCGAAAAGTCAGTTGAGGAGGTCTTGGAGAAATAAGTCACCAGGGGAGATGATATTCCCCCAAGAGTTCTGAAGGAATCCCAATATGAAATTACAGAACTAACTGTAGTATGTAATTTAACACTTAAGTCAGCCTCTATACCTGATTTTAAAAAAGCCCCCGGAGGTATTCCTAACAATTACAATTATGGTAAGCCTAACTTCAGCACCAGGAAAACTGGTTGAAACTTCAATAAAGATCAGAATTATCAGACATGTAGATGAGCATGAGTTGATGAGGGAAGAGTTAATACAGCTTTTGTACCAGTATTAGAACAATTTTAGGACATAAACAAACATAGATGAGCGTGACCCAGTGGATATAGTGTACTTGGCCTTTCAGAAAACCTTTGGCATAATCGTTCACTAAAGACTTTTAAGCGAAGTAAGCACTAATGGGGTATGAGGGAAGGTCCTCTAATGGATCAGCAACTAGTTAAATGATAGGAAACAAAAGGTAAGAATAAATTGTCAGTTTTCATAGTAAAGAAATATAAATATTGAGAACTATAGTTGTGCCAGTGCTGTTCAATGCATTTCTAATAATCTGAAAAAAGTGGTAAATAGTTAAGCAGCAAAGTTTGCAGGTGATACAAAACTACTCAAATCTAAAGCCGGCTGAAAAAAATTACAAAGGGATCTCACAAAACTGGATGAATAGGCAATAAAGTGGCAGATGAGATTCAATGTTGATAAATGCAAAGTAATAAACATTGTAAAACATAATCCCCAACTATAAATACAAAAAAGCAAGGTTTTCAATTAGTTGTTGCCACTCAAGAAAGAAATCTTGAACTCATTTTGGATAGTTCTCTGAAAACATGTGCTCACTATTCGATAGCAGTCACAAAAACTATAAAATGTTAGAAAAGATTATGAAAGAGACAGTAAATATCATAATGCCATTGTATAAACTCATGATACACCCACACCTTGAATATTGCATGCAGTTCTGGTCATCCAACCTCAAAAATGATATCTGAGAATTGGAAAAGGTACAGAAAGATCCAAAAATTATTTGGAATATGAACAGTTTTAACATGAGGAATGATTAAAAAGACTGGGACTGTTCAGCTTGAAACAGAGACAATTAAGGGGAGTTATGACAGAGAGCTATAAAATCATGAATGGTAAGCAAAAAAATGAACAAGGACGTATTATTTACCCCTATCAAATGAGACAAGAACCAGTGGTCACAGAAATTAAATTAATAGGCAGCCAGTTTTAAACAAAAGAAAATATGAATTCACACAACATACATTCATCCTGTGGAATTCATTGCCAGCTGATGTTATGCAGGCCAAAACTATAATTGGATCAAAAAAAGAATTAAATAAGATCCTGGGGCATAGGTCAACCAATAAGCTATTAATCAAGACAGAGACCCATGCTGTGGGTGTCCTTTGGTTAGTGCCAGATGCATCAGAGGGAATGAAGAGAAAAGGCTAATTATTGACTAATCCATTTGCCATCCAGCCCCAACACCTGACGAAGACCACTGTTGGAAGACAGGTATGGGACACTTGGACCATTGATCTGACCCAGTTCATTGATGTATATAGAACAGAGGTTTCTTAGTTCAGTCAAGAGAAACAAAAATTGTGAGGGTAAATGTAACCCACACAACTACTGGGTGTGGTGTCTGGCCCATCTAGTGGCACCGAGACCACTTACAGAGAGAATAAGGAGTCTTCTCTATAACCTTAGCTGATAGGCAAGCAGCTTTTAGCTCATGTGGTAGAGACTCATACACTAACCTCCAGAGATCCCAGGTTCAATTCTGCCTGCTGGCATTACACAGATGTCACAACTAAAAGGCTTCCTCAGAGTCTGATCAGGAGTTAGTGACCCCCAGAAAGTCAGTGTAATGTAAAATCAAAATGAAGCACCAAATTGCCCTGTTCCCTCTGCCTGTGGACCTCCTCTTTTCTACGAGTAAGGGGTGACCTTATGAAAATAAAACATGTTGCTATCCCAGAAGTAATTTTTGTCAGAATTTCGTTTTGTTGAAAATTTATAATATTTTGTTTTGTTTTGTTTTCCTTCTGTTCCAGAACACATACATTTTTGAAATTGTGGAATATCCCACAAAACAGAAACTCAGGTTCCATCCTTCTCTACTATGCATTATATTATTGTGAAACAATAGTATAAACAATAAAAATATGCATGTGAACAAATGTAGCAAAGCTATATAATTAGTTATTTGACAGCACTTTGCAGAAGTTTTTTGGTAAGAATTTAGAATCTCATTAAGATGATTCATCCTCTTTTATTTAATTTCTCATTAGCTTGCATTAGCACAAAACTGTATTATCTATTTAGGATGTCTTTACTAAGCTAAAAAAACACTCTTAGAAGAGTATCAGAGTTGTGAAAGTCAGGGGCATGGCTCACAGGATTGTGTTAGTCTAGAATTTGCATAATTCATCTGTAGTAACATGGCTCTGATGTCAAGTGTCCAATAATTAAATACTTTTTAGCGAAGTGGATAGGGTAATGACTTTATATCCCAGTTCAGTATGGTACTTAAGCATGTGCCTAATTAAGCACGTTGCTTCACTTCAGTGCAATAACCATCCATGTGTATAAGTGAGACAAATGCTTAATTTCTTTCCAAGAAAGAGACTTATGGCCCAATTCAAATCAAAGGAAGTTTCAATTTGAGTTCCCCACAAATGCATTTAATTTAGGTTTACAAAAAATATTTTAAAAAACAACAAATGGTCTGGTAGCACTTTATAGACTGAAAAACATGTAGATGGTATCATGAGCTTTCGTGGGCACAGCCCACTTCCAGTCATCTGAAGAAGTGAGCTGTGTCCACGAAAGCTAATGATACCATCTACGGGTACGTCTGGACTACAGGCTTTTGTCGACAGAAGTTTTGTCGACAGAATCTGTTGACAAAGCTTCTGTCGACACAGAGCGTCTGGACTGCATAACGTGGATCGACAAAGCTATCCACTTTGTCAACAAAGAGCGTCCAGACTGCCAGACGCTCTGTCGACAAAAGAAGGCACTCGGAAGTGCTTCTGGAATGTCACAGGAGCAGCATGCAAAGACGTGTGCTTAAAGGGATCCTCCTGGACAGCCATTGCTCTTTTCCTGCTTCTGGCTTGACTACCTCTTAGAGGGAAAGCAAAGCTGATGCAGTTTTTGCTCTGGTTTCCGTGCTTCCTCGTACACCAGAGCAGTTTATTTTCAGGTTTGGTTTTTGCTTTTTTGTTTTTTTGTTTTTTGCTTTTTTGACCATGGAGCCTAAGCTTCCCCTGCGCAGGTGATGGCACCACACCATGCTGCTGGAAGTTCTGCTGCATGTTCATGAGAGCATCATGGCATTTGCATCAGAGCTGGATTCAAAGTCCAGCTTTGAGTCCCCCCACTCAGGCTGCAGCCCTACAGCCCTTGACCCAGAACTTATTCATGGAGAGGCGAGTTTGGAGGCTGGACACCAGTTCGGACTGGTGGGACAGGCTAGTTATGCAGCATTGGGACGATGACCAGTGGCTCCGAAACTTCTGGATGTGGAAGGCCACCATCCAGGAGCTCTGTGCCTGGCTCACCCCTGCCCTGCAATGCCAGGACACCCGCTTGCGGGCCGCCACCCCCCCTGGAGAAGCACGTCGCTATTGCCTTGTGGAAGCTGGTCACCCACGACAGCTACCGCTCCGTGGGTCATCAGTTCGGCAAGAGGAGGTCTACCGTCGGGGCCATCTTCATGGAGGTAAGTCACTCTTGGGGAACAGTCCATGGGGGGGGGGGGTGGATAAGGGGGATGGTCAGGACCGGGCACAGGGAATGGGGGATGCAGTAGGAGTAGTAGAAGCCTGCCTGGCCTCACCCTGCAGGGAAACGGGGGAGGGGGGTTGCCTGACAGGGGGCTCTCGGGGTCTGGGAGGAGAGGAGTGGGAGGGTACCTCTCACCAGCTCATGCAACTCCTCTCATGTCCTGTTATGTGTGTTTGTACATGTCCCTTTCTGCAGGTGGTGACGGCCATCAATTCTGAGCTGCTCCACAGGACTGTCCGCCTACCATCTTGGCCGGATTTGCGGGGAAGGATTTTCCGAACTGAGGTGGAGCACTTGACAGGACTCACATCCCCATCTGTGCGCCACCCCATTGAGCAGCACAGGACATTAATAGAAAGGGCTACTTTTCCATGGTGCTTCAGGCCCTGGTCGATCACCGGGGACAGTTCACAGACATTTGTGTCGGGTGGTCAGGTTGGGCACATGATGCCTGCATCTTCCAGGACTCATACTTGTATCGCAGGCTTCAGACTGGGGCATTTTTCCTGGAGAGGAACTATGAAGTCGGGGATATGCAGATGCCTACGTGCATCATGGCTGACGCATCCTACCCCCTTATACCCTGGCTCATGAAGCCCTACACCAACCACCTGGATGTGAGCAGGGAACTGTTTAACTCCCACCTGAATCGGGCTCGCTTCCAGATTGTACAGTTGGCCTGCTGAAGGGCAGATTTAGATGCCTGATCACTCGGCTGGACATGGGGGAACACAACATCACTGATGAGGTTGCAGCATGCTGTGTGCTGCACAACCTAGTGGAGAAGAAAGGGGAGGCCTTCCTCCCTGAGTGGGGGACACGGGCTGATGTGGAGGCGAGGCACTTTGAGTGCCCCGGACAGCTGCCATCCGGCAAGCCCACCAGCTGGGCTTGCACATTCGGGAAGTCCTGAGGAAACAATTCTCCCATGGAAGCCAATGATTTTCCCCAGGGCCTTCCAGATGTGGGATTGCCCCATGCCCCGGATGCCTTCCTCTCCAAAACCCCTCCCAGCCCCACATTCACACATTCTACTCATTCCTCACACACTGAGAACAGAGTCAGGTGTTGATGAAAAAATGTGGACAGTTTATTGCACTGTTGCTTTTTTGAAAAACTAAAATACAAAACTTTTGTTCAGAGAAAATAAACTGTTTTTAAACAAAATAAAGTGCTTCCCTCAGTGACTCTCACAGGTGGGAAGGGGGCATTTCAACCTGGAAGTGGGGAGGGAGGCTCAAGGCTGGGGGGGCTGCCCAGAGGCAGAGCCCCTGGCAGTTTGGCTGCGGATGCCTTCTCACACCCGGCTGTGCATGCGGGGTGGGACAGTAGGGGGCTAGGCAGGAGGTGGGGCTATACCTGGGTCTGGGAAATCAGGGGCTGAAGAGGGAGCAGGCTGAGCAGGACCAGGCACAGGACCGCGGAAGGCCATGGCTTCCCGGACTGCAACACAAATGTCTGTGTACTGCTGGGCAAATTCGTCCAGCAAGTGCCTGCGTCACTCAGCCTCTGCCTCCTGTCCAATGAGTCCTGCATCCGTTGCAGGATGGAAATGTGCTGGCGCACCAGGTCTAAATAGGTGCACTGGTGCCGATGGGTTTCCTGTGGCCATCTGGGTGGTGGGGCAGGTGTGGCGCCCCCTCCTGGTCAGCTGTTCCAGCTGTGGAGGACAAGAAGGAAATGTCATGTCATGCATGCTCACACTTTCCCTGAGAAGGCATGCCCTCCTTCTCATCAGGCAGTGCCTGTCCTATGGTCATGTGCTCATGTGCGTCTCGGGCTGCTCATGTGCATCTCAGTAAGGTATGGTGTGGCCTGTGTCATTCCACGAGGAGTACAGCTAGTTCGGATTAGAAGCCTAATCCGAACTAGCTACTCCGTGCCGCGTGTAGCCGCGCGGCACGGGGTTCGAACTAGCCGGGATTTAAAAATGGCAGCGCCCGGCTCATGCAAATGAAGCCCGGGAAATTCAAATCCCGGGCTTCATTTGCAAATGCGGTATGCCTACATTACCCTCCTAGTTCGAATTAGGAGGGTAGTGTAGACATACCCTGAGGGTGGCCATGGGTGTGCTCCCCCCTTACCCCCGGGCTGTGATCAGCATGACATGTCACAGCACTGTACCATCCACTTTGCTCCCGCCTGCTCTGCCCTGTGTGTGTTGGACCCTCACAGCACTCACCTGATGTTCCCTCCCCGGTGTCTGAAGTTGCCTGGGAGGTCTCCTGTGTTTGGTCGTCTGGCTCCTGAGTGCTCTGGGTGCTGTTCTCCTCCTTCTCCTTCTCCTCCTTCTCTTGGAGTTCCGGGTTGTCTGGCTGGAGTTGCGTCCACTGCTGCACAGGGGGTCTCCAAGCCTGACTCCACAAGCCTCTTGGGAGGCAAGGGTTACCCTGCTCCCAGGATCCTGTCCAGCTCCTCATGGTAGGCACAGGAGTGTGCCGTTTCCCCAGAGCGGGAGCTGTGCTCACGGGCCCTGATGTACCCCTGTCTCAGCTCCTTGACCGTGGCCTGACCTGTGGTGCCGTGTGAGGGTGGTAGCCTTTCCTGGCCAGGCCGTCAGCCATTCTGGCATATATGTCCACGTTCCTGTGCCTGTACTGTGGTAGCTGAAAAGCCTCCACCTCAGCCCACAGCTTCAGGAGGGCTTTTATCCTGTGGCCTAACCAGGAGGGTGCCTAGCACTTTGTGCCCCTGGCTTCCTAGGGGGATGTGTCCCTGGAAGGGCCAGGGGGGTTTTGACGGGCTTGTCTCTGTGACATGGCTCCTCCTTGGCTCACCAAACAGAGCTGCACAGTTAGGGTCTGCTCTGGAGCTGGCTTGCTGCCAGAATGCTGATCCTGGGTGCCTGTGCCTTTTAAAGATGGCTACAGGCAGGAACAATAGAGTTGAAAACAGTGACAGGAGTGTCCACCAGGGCTTCTTCCTGGAAGCCTTTACTGTCGACATAAATTCTTCCCTGCGTCCACACTTACCTTCCGTTGACAAAGGCATTATTCCTCATAGAATGAGGTTTACCACCATTGACAAAACTGCTGAATTCTGTTAACATTATGTTGACAGAACTCAGCGACAGTGTAGACAAAAGTTCACTTTTGTCGACAAAACCCTGTAGTCTAGACTCACCCTACATGTTTTTTTAGTCTATAAAGTGCTACCAGCCCACTTGTTGTTTTTTTCCATAACAGACTAACTCAGCTACCCCCTGAAGCTTCCAAAAATATTTTAGTTGATGTGGAATAAAACCATTGAAAACTGAGATTGCTATGCCTTATATTATGGGTAGAGCCAGCAATGATTTCTTATAGTTAGAGAGAGTTAAGGTAGGTAAGGTAATACCTTTTTTGTAGCAACTTCTCTTGCTGAGAGAAACAATCTTTTGAGATTCTGCAGATCCCTTCTTCAGATCTGGGAAAGGTACTCAGTGTGTCATAGACTCTCCAGATGTAAAACCTATTGCTATGATGATAAATACCCCAAAACTCACCTTTCAACAGGGATGGGGAACCTTTTTGGGGTCAGAGCCACTGACCTGCAGAAAAATCAGTCAGGGGCCACACACAGGTGAGGAGCAAAAAAATCCAAAACAAACTATCACTGACGTGACCCCCGACTAAGAAGGAGAAAGACACTCCCCACATTCTTCTCGCACAGCAGGGATTTGGGGTGGAGGGGAGAAAGGAGGAGAGCAGGCTAGCAGATTTTGTGTGATGAAGCTCCATGTTGGGATGGTGGGGGAGCTGGAGCATCATCACAGGCTCCCCTGTACTGGAGGGAAGCCCCTAGCCTTGGGCGCCAGATCTTTGGCAAACTAGGGGCTGCATCTTGTATATCACAACATGTGGTATAGCTCATCCAGGTCACAAAATGCCCCTATAACAACTATGAGGGTGAAACACGAAAATCTCTATGCTCCCAAATGAACTCACCCAGAAAAATGAAAGACTGAAACATCCTATCACCTGTGGGTGAACACTTTTCACAAAGCAATCATTCCATATGTAACCTCTTGATACTCATTCCCAAAAAGAAATCTGTATACTTCCTTTAAAAGTTGAGCCCAGGAGCTTAGACACTAAAAATTATGAATTCAGTCAAGACACTGGATTACTGGTATATTATTACAATCCGTACCCCATTAATCCCCCTTTTAGTGCTATAGCTGTAGAGATGTTAATAGGCATGCTACAGAGAAGTGTCCTTTGGAATATAAGAACATAAGAATGGCCATAGGTCAGACCAAAGGTCCATCCAGCCCAGTATCCTGTCTGCTAACAGTGGCCAGTGCCAGATGTCCCAGAGGGAGTGAATCGAACAGGTAATGATCAAGCGATCTCTCTCTTGCCATCCATCTCCACCCTCTGACAGACAGAGGCTAGGGACACCATTCCTTACCATACTGGCTAGTAGCCATTAACGGACTTAACCTCCATGAATTTATCTAGTTCTCTTTTAAACCCTGTTACAGTCCTAGCCTTCACAACCTCCTCAGGCAAGGAGTTCCACAGATTGATTATGCGCTGTGTGAAGAACTTCCTTTTATTTGTTTTAAACCTGCTGCCCATTAGTTTCATTTGGTGACCCTTAGTTCTTATATTATGAGAACAAGTAAATAGCTTTTCCTTATTCACTTTGTCCACACCACTCATGATTTTATAGACATCTATCATATCCCCCCTTAGTCTCCTCTTTTGAAAGCTGAAAAGTCCAAGTCTCTTTAATCTCTCCTCATATGGGACCCGTTCCAAACCCCTCATCATTTTAGTTGCCCTACTCTGAACCTTTTCTAATGTCAGTATATCTTTTTTTGAGTTGAGGAGACCACATCTGGAATCTGCAGTATTCCAGATGTAGGCGTACCATGGATTTATATAAGGGCAATAAGATATTCTCCGTCTTATTCTCTATCCCTTTTTTAATGATTCCTAACATCCTGTTTGCTTTTTTGATTGCACACTGCATGAACGTCTTCCGAGAACTATCCACGACGACTCCAAGATCTCTTTCCTGATTAGTTGTAGCTAAATTAGTCCCCATCATATTATATGTATAGTTGGGGGTATTTTTTTCCAATGTGCATTACTTTACATTTATCCACATTACATTTCATTTGCCATTTTGTTGCCCAATCACTTAGTTTTGTGAGATCTTTTGGAAGTTCTTCACAGTCTGCTTTGGTCTTAACTACCTTGAGCAGTTTAGTATCATCTGCAAACTTTGCCACCTCACTGTTCACCCCTTTCTCCAGATCATTTATGAATAAGTTGAATAGGATTGGTCCTAGGACTGACCCTTGGGGGACACCACTAGTTACCCCTCTCCATTCTGAAAATTTACCATTTGTTCCTACCCTTTGTTTCCTGCCTTTTAACCAGTTCTCAGTCCATGAAAGGATCTTCCCTCTTATCCCATGACAATGTAATTTCCTCAAGAGCCTTTGGTGAGGGACCTTTTCAAAGGCTTTCTGGAAATCTAAGTACACTATATCTACTGAATCCCCCTTGTCCACGTGTTTGTTGACCCCTTCAAAGAACTCTAATAGATTAGTACTAATGACTTACGCTAAACAATCTGTTGCACGTTGCATTTAGCTGTGATTCTCAGCATATCTTTCCCAGATCTGAAAAGGAGATCTGTGGGGTGTGAAAGTTTGTTTCTCTTGCTAACAGAAACTAGTCCAATAAAAAAATATTATCTCATCCACCTTGTGTCTCTAATGTCCTAGAAGCATCACAGTTATAGCAACACTGCAAACATCTAGTAGGTAACTTGCTTCCATTACAAAACTCTGGTTTTAGATGCCAACAGCTTTGCTGTACTTCTCATGTTCAGATAGATTTTTTTTCCATTTGGGTGTCTCCCTTAGACTGACTTATTTTGTTCTGTTTCAGGAAAAAGTGGTTCAATTATTTCTCAGAATGTGAATTAAAAAATGGTATTTTGCCTATATTAAAAATTCTACAACCATTGTCATAAGAAGATTTGGTGTCTCCATGTGACTGGAAATCTCTTAGGGGTAGATGGTTATTATGGTGTTATTTCGTTCCTATGAAAATACATCAAAATAAAATAAAGAAAACACAGTTAGTTTTTCACAGACAGGCAACTAACTAACTGTGCTTATTATTTTATGGGTGTCCAGCTTGAGGTACCTGAGGACATTATTGTAGCTGAAGTCATTAGGAGCCAGGCACTGAATGTATAAAGTGCTAATAGAATGCTAAGGACTCTGAAAAAAATTAGGCCTTTCATGTTGTGAACCCAAAAATAAGTGGATAGTTTTGAATTCAGTGAATTTCCTAGAGGCTCAAATATGGGATTTTGGGTTTTCCCATTCAGATCCAAATTCAGAATTTAAATGTCTTTAAACAAGGAGTTATTTGCATCTAGGATTCTAGTTCAGACCTAGAGTCATATTCTGGACAACTCGGTTACAGATATTTTACATGGTAGTAATATTACAGGTTGGACCTCTCTGGTCCGACACCCTGGGGACCTGACTGGTCCTGGAACAGGGATTTTGCCAAACCAGGGGAGGTTATTTCTGGCCCCATTGACACCAGCTGCCTCCAGCCCTGGCCTGATCTCTGACCTCCGGGCCAGTTCCTGGCCAGCTCTCCCCTCTCACTCCTGCCTCTCGCTGGCCCCCACTGTCCTGTCAACCCCTACTGCAGTGCCTGGTAGCCCCATTACCTCCACACACTGGGCTCCTGCTCCCTTACTGGACAGTCCCACAAGCATGTGTGGTGTCCCCTCTACCCTGCCAAGAAGCCCTGCTGCCATGTGTCAGTCTCCCACTGCCCTGCCAGCCTAGCTTTCTCCATGTGCTAGCTCTGTCCAGACTTTCTGTTTCTGGAACATCTGTGGTCCTCCTGGACCATGGATGTTGCCAGACAAAAGAATCCTGGTAAAGAGAGTTTCAGACTCTAATTTTGTTTAAACTTCTCCCATTGTAGGTAACTCTTTGTCATGGTCCTTGTTGCCCCCTCTACAGATACTTTCAGCATCATTAAAATATATTATTAATCATGGCAGGCAAGGTATGTACTACTGACCTTCTCAAGTCATATGTGTATAATGGCAGTCATTCCTCCTTTGAGCTTAAGAGACAATGTTATGATTGTAACATGAGTTAAGATACAGAGATGGAAACGTTCAGCTTGCCAAAAAAATATTTTGTGACACAAGGCTTTGTCTCCAGCTGGAGTGGGAGCTTGTATTAAAATACCAGTATTTGGGATGCTAATTAAAATTGCATTGAAGTGGCTTATTCCTTAAGAGGATAACTGTGAAATAAAGTTGAAGTGAGCTCCCTGTCTGGCATTTGTAGGTAAGGGATTGGACAGGTGGGATACATTTCAGAAAAATCTGAGCATACATCTGTTATTTGCAGGCAAAACTTCATAGATTAGGGTGATAGGGGGGCTGACATAATTGCTGGGCCCCTGGCCCAGGAGGGTAGCTCCATGGTGCTGGAAGGGGTGAGGACTTGGGTGGAAGGGGAAGAGGGTTGGGCAACCAGTCCTCAGCACTTTCTGGACCGTGCCACACTGGGCTCTGATGCCAATTTAAAGGCTTTGGGCTCTAGCTGCTGCCCTGCCTCAGGAGGGATGTCTGCAGGGACTCTTTTGAATCTCCAGGTCCCAGGACAGTTGCCCCTTTTGCCCTGCCTCCTGTCAGCCAGCCTGAGGACATTTCATCATGCTTCCATTCAGATTGGTATTTATTTTACATATGTTATTAATTTTGAATGAAGTGCCTATGAAGAATAGTAAAATAGTAGAAAATTACATTTATATTGTAGATACCAGAGCACCATGGGCCTGCTCTTGCAAATATCAAAGGCCCATTGACTTCAGTGGAAGTTCCACCTACAAGAATGGCTCCCAGGCCTGATTCTACCACTCCAATACCATTAATAGAACTATTGCCATTGACTACCATGGATGCAGGATCAGGATGAGCAATTTTTGAAAAGCCTGTGACTATTGTATAGCTGAGTCACTTGCCTTAATTTGTGTATTGAGACAAAATGAGGAAAAGTTTTAAAATCCTACTTTGGGACCAAATGCAAAGCCCACTGAAACCTATGGCAAAGCTCCCATTGATTTGAAATCAAGTCTTTACAGGAAAAAAAAAGTCAAGTTTTAGAACAAAAGCTGCTCTGAGTTTCCCATTTTTGCCCTCTATTCATATTTCAAGGTATTGAGCAGTAGCTAGGAGATGCTGTCCTTCTTCAGCTACTATTAGAGAGTTTGTGGAATCTCCATCACTGGAGATATTTAAGAGCAAGTTAGATAGACATCTGTCAGGGATGGTCTAGACTGTACTGGCTCCTGCTGTGAGGGCAGGGGGCTGGACTCGATGACCTCTCAAGGTCCCTTCCAGTTCTAGTGTGTATGATTCTATTAAAATCAACTGGTCTGGTTTCAGAACATGTTGGCTGTGTCTACACTACACCCCTTTTCCAGAAAAGGGATGCAGATTAGACACATTGGAATAGCAAAATCCGCAGGGGATTTAAATATACCTCGCGGCATTTGCATTTACATGGCTGCCGCTTTTTTCCAGCTTGGGGATAAGCCGGAGAAAAGCGCCAGTCTAGACGTGATTCTCTGGAAAATAAGCCCTTTTCCGGAGGATCTCTTATTCCTACTTGAAAGTCCTTGAAAGTAGGAATAAGAGATCCTCCAGAAAAGGGCTTATTTTCCAGAGAATCACGTCTAGACTGGCGCTTTTCTCTGGCTTATCCCCAAGCCAGAAAAAAGCGGCAGCCATGTAAATGCAAATGCCGCGGGGGATATTTAAATCCCCCACGGAATTTGCAATTCCAAAGTCTACATTAGCATCCCTTTTCCGGAAAGGGGTGCCAATGTAGACACAGCCGTTCAGTATCTAGCACTATGCTAGGTTGAGGAAAGTGGAAATAATTTCAGACCTACTCCTCCAGTTACTTAGAAAATGTTTTTCCTCTAGCTGTCTACTCAGCTTGAGTGAGTTTGCTGGCAGCATCTGTGGCACTGTTCCATGAAGGGGGAGGAGGAAAAAGATTTTGTCTCTCACAGGTAAGCAGATCCCTAACCATACTAATCGGCTATACGATGCATCCAGAAGCCCACAGTTAGACTGGACAAATGGATGGATAGATAGAGAAGCTAGGCAAATAGAAAAGAAGACCAAAACGAAGCAAAATGAGGGCCAAATACAAATCTGATGTAAATAGGCATAAGCATATGCCTAATAGATTTGCAAGTCTCCAACATGAAGCCTTTTACATATAAGTCTATTACATCCAGCTTGGCTCAGACAAAGAGACAGAAAGGGAAAAGTAACAGACAGAAGAGAAGAAATGAATCGATGTCTTGGCAATTCTGCCGAGCTTAGGGAAGGCCAAGAGACTGAAATGTAAATGCATGTTACAACTGTGAGAGAAAGACACACATTATTTACTCATCTGGGTAATTGTGCCCTTGAAAATTATAGGGCATTTTGTGAAACATTCCAGAAGTCCTCCAAGAATTATGTCAAAGGCTCACAGAAGATTTAGATTCATGTAAAACAAAAACTCCATTGAATTTCTCTCTCCCTCTCCATTAATATTAATTTTAAAAAGTCACATTAAGCCTCTCAAGAGGTCATTTTTGCTCACATGGAATGAGAATGTTGTGGCCCATTAGAAATGCATCTCAATTCTGCATGTCAGACTGGACAGTTCTTCGCTGCCAAGATAAAGATGTCCTCATAAGTGTGGGCAAATGTCTGGAAATTATATTTGGCAGAGAGTTGCCATAATAGAAACACAATCATAATTGAGACATTTAAGCTGCCCAAGTACAAGAAATCCTTTTCGTACATCTGTGCTTCCTGGAACCTTAAACACCAGGGGCTTGATTTTAATTTGCCTAATACCATGTTCCTTTCAGTAATGATGTCTAAGAACTATCCTGTTAATCTCTCCAATGTCAATTTCACAGACAGTGGTCATCGGAACTCTATTAGATTTCTCCAGGTAAATTCACTTTGCAGGAGGATCCTATATCAAATAGACATTACTGCGAGCAGGAATTGTATGCAGTTAATAAAGGAGGCTCTTCCTGGGCAAATGCCAGAACACCTACTGTTTAGCAGTGTTCTTCTGTCAAAGAGACAGGAGTTTGAGTGAACCTAATGCCTGATGGAGAGGATCACACAGTTTCCCACACAGAGTCATTCTGTAATTTACTTCAAGTCTGATTTTCAATCCCTGATTAAATTGCAATGGCAGGCTGGGAAATCTGAGGCCTGAACAACAAGGACCATGTAATCCAAACCCTAAGAGCCACTACAAAATAGCCAGAGTCTGTTGTAGTGACTGGATGTCTAAAGACTACATTCAGCTTTCAGAGACATCTATATAATCCCAGGGGAGGGAGCAGAGTTTCATAAGTTTCACAGATGGCAGGTCTGGGATCAAAGTCTCAAACTATGGCAGTAAACCGTACAGTGGTGCAAAATGTGGCAACAGAAAGCAAAAATACCCCAGATTCACGTTGTTTCATTAACACTAGGTTAAATCACTTCACTGGCCATTAATAACCATGTGGCCATTGGATCAGATGCTATTCATCGAAGAGTTCTGAAGGAACTCAGAAATGAAATTTCAGATCTACTAAAGGAGGGTAGTTAATATAACCCCAATTTTAAAAATGTCTCCAAAGGTGATTCTGGCAACGAAAGAAAGGTCAGTAAACCTAACTTCAGTACCAGGCTGTGACAACCTGTATCACTGTGATATCATTATGATGTGTTCTGTATGAAGTAGGCCTGGTGAGGTGTCATTTGAGAAGTCTTGATTTGCTGAACGTGAATCTGTTGAATTGTGTGTATTCCCATTGTGTGTGAAGTTATGACATATGGCAAGGTTAAAGGCCTGGTTTGTCCAACCACACCGGTCCCTATGCTTTGGACCTGGCATCTACAGCAGAGGTAGGGCCAGTCCTTCTCATTCATTGGTGGTAGTGGGAAGTGGGGACTCCAGGTCCAGCTCACTCTGCTTCCCCAGCTCCCAGCCATGTCACTTGTGGGAGGGAGCTTGGGTGATGAGGTGGAAATGGTCCCCATACTCACCTATGGCGGAAAGCAGAGTGACCTAGCTGGGAGCCAGGGAAGTAGAGCTGGCTGGGGTGAGGTGACTCCACTTCCTACTGCCACTGATGAATGCAGGGACAAGCCTGCCCCCCCACCCTCCAATACCACTGTCATAGTCCTTGATGATTCCCCAGGCCATGTCACTCAGGGGAGAGTCCTGGAATAAGGGGTGGGATGGGGGCATGTCAGGGGCAGAGCAGGGATGAGAAGAGGCAGAACAGGGATAGCACCTGTGCAGATGAGCAGGTTGTCTTGGTCCCTGCACCCTTCAGAAACAGACCTGCTAACAATTTCAAAATGCCCAGGACTTCTGACCACTGAAGCAGCAGCCGGGAGCCCAGGTCCTTCAAACTGCCTCCAGAGCTCTGGGTTCCTAGTGTCCACCATGCAGCCCCGAGGTTCTTAGCCATAAGCTATGAGGGACTGGCTGACCCAGCCCTGCTCTTCCTCCCGAGTCCCCTTTTCCAGGGATACAGACTCTTCCCTCACCCCAAGGATTCCAGACCCAGTGAAAGGCACATGACCACCAGTCCCAACATCTACTTTCACCCCAGGGGAGCAAAGAGTGAAGTGGCAAAATTTGCAGATAATAAAAAATTATTAAACATGGTTAAGTCCAAAGCAGACTGTGAAGAATTCTAAATAGATTGGTTGTCTGGGGAAAATGGCAGATGAAATTCAATGTTGAAAAGTAAATCACACTGGAAAAGATCATCTCAATCATACCACAATTACCCCTTCACATAACTCAAGAATCAGGAGTTACCCAATGAAATGAACTGAGAACAAGTTTAAAAGAAACATAAAGTAGAACTTCATACAGTGCACAATTAACCTGTAGAACTCATTGCAAGGGGGAAATATACCTGGGTTACAAAAATAATTAGATAAATTCCTTGAAGATAGGTCCATTGGTGGCTATTAGCCAACACAGTCAGGGATACAACTGTGAGCTCTGTGTCTTCCTAAACCCCTAACTGTGAGAAGTTGGGACTGGTGGGGGAAGGATCACCTGATAATTTCCCTGTTCCGTCCGTTTCCTCTGATGCATCTGGCACTGGCCACTGTCAGAAAACAGGATACTGGGCTACATAGATTATTGTATGGCCAACATTATGTTCTTATGTGAAGGTCAAGGACTCTGTATACATTGCCGCTGTCACAAGGAAGGAGTAGCAAATGCAGAAAGGTTCCACAATCTTGGGAAAAAAGTAGATTTCTACCCGTCCTTCCCAGGTATATGTCCCCTAGCATCTCAGACCATCTGGACACTGACAGTATGATTCATCTCACTGTGTTTGGCTTTTTGTTAGGATTATTTATGGACTCTGTTATCATCTTCATTAGTTTCAGGGCATCTGCTTTTTCTGTCCTCAAAATAGTATGTCTCATTCATATCTCCTCACGTCCTTTGTTTTCTATCAAACATATAAACTTTCCTAATCTGTTCTGAGAATTACAAAAAACACACCCAGATTCCCATGTACTTATTATAACTTGTTATGAGCTATCTCTTTTTATGATACAATGCTCTAACACTGGAGCAGTACTCTAGAAAACATCTCTTCAAATAGTGTCAGAATTAGCCATTTTGAAACAAGCTTCATTGTTGTCCATTCATGAGTGTTCCTAGCAGACAGGAACAGCAGGGAGGTGGGAAGAGGTTTGAAAGTGTGACATTTAGAAGTCTATCATTTGGCACATTGCTGTTTAAAATAACACAATGTTATTTAAAAGAATATGGGCCTCTTTAATATTGGATGGAAGCTCTTGCACAATTTAAGAGGTATAAATTCAGGCTGTTTCTCACCAGCCATCAGCAAACAGATTAGAATTAGGGTGATTTTAGTTTGTTTTTAAATCCAACCTTACATAAAAAATGTAATTGATTTTCAGAATGTCAAATTCAAAATGTGTTATTTGTGTGAAGGGATTGAAAATACAGGACAGCACTTTTAATTAGAAATTAAGAAAGTCTGTAGCTGAGATTATAAATTTGAAATGCACTGAATGCTTCAGGGAGCTATAATTAAAGTTTACAAATTGTCTCTTTTATCTTGTAATCATCTCTTTTATCTAGTAATCATCATTCTGTTTCAAAGGCAGGGCAGGAAATGGTCATGTCAGCCAACAAACCTCAATGAAGTCACTACAAACAGTTGGCTTTTGTGCTTTTTGTTACACCCATCCAACATGAATAATCCCTCACGTTTGAGGGCTGAATCCAAAATGTGAAACTCTGTTGTATCCAAGGGATAGTCTTGCTGATTTATAATGTATTATTATTATTGATTTGCAGAGCACTGAAAGCATTTTAGTTTTGTACCAGCGGGTCCATATCTAACATGGGTGATATAAGGGACTGGAGGGTCAAGGAGCTATTGTGGTTACACCTTCTCCAGAGGTGTGATCTGCACTAAAGGCTTTAGAGCAGAATTGGGTCAGGGAGATCTACAGACTTTGGCTGCGTGAAACTCACAGGAATATCCATGTCAGTTATCAGCTACCCATCAGGGGAGCTATTTTGTTTTGGAGACATTGTATATTGGTGTTTCAGAAACAGAATTTTTTTCCCCCAGGTTTTCTAGTTTCTGAAAATTTTTGAAAAAAAATTTTTTGTTTAATTTGGAACAAAAAAAATCCTGAATTTTGTATCGATTTACCATATACATGTATTGTCAGTTGAGATCATGGCTCATTTTGTACCATTTATGGGTTTTAAAGCTTGGTATGTAATTCACATAAATGAGTGACTTCTTGCCATATGAGACTTGTTGAGATCTTTGAAATATTTTCGTACAAACATGATTTACAGGGTGCTCAGCGTGTATCTGTGTCAGTGTCTGTATCTATATCTCACTGTTGGTCTGTCTTTTTATTTCAGTGACATCTCATAAGAGAACTCTCTCTGTTTAAGGGATGAATTTGGATCTCTGTTCAACATGCCTGTCTTTTAGAAATCAAAAAATGGATAAGAATGATGGAAATGAATAGTCTGGCACCAGCCTGGGAATGAACACACAGCTGTTGGAGTGTCCCAATATGAGGCACTTAAACCAGGCTTGTCTGTTCACTGTTACTGTGGAAAAAACAAATATTTCTGCATGTGTAGTCTCAAAGTGACATTTGTATTAACTACAGTGTTGTGCTACAGCCATCATAGCCCCAGCACCCATGGGTAAATTGGCACCAACCTCAATAGATGTCAAAGAGAGTGGGGCTGCTGGGGAGCTCCTTGTTAAAATTCTACCAACCAACAAAACATGAGTGATCATCCTGCCTCTGATCATGTTTACCCTCCCTGTCAGAAACTGCTTAGCTTCTCCTGCCAGGGAAGACCTTTTTCTATAATATTCAGTCTCTCCCATCAACGTGGAATAAGAACACCTTCCAGATTAGAAAATTAACTGAGGTACCTAGCCTGTTAATTGCCGTGTTCTGTCTTAATTTAGACAAAGGTCTTTGAGGCATAGACTTATATGTTTGTACAATGACAACCGTAGTGGTACAGTACTTCTGACATACAAAGTATATTATGTGATGACATGCAGATGTATATTAATCGCATATGCTGCTGTCAAACTACACATAATATTCAGTGATAAATTATTTGGAGATTATCCAGAATATAATTTAATACATGTTTAAGTTAGCTTTGTTATGGGCTGTGAGGGTACATCTATACTGCACCCTTAACTTGAAATAAGATAGACAATTTGAGCTAGGCAAATTGTGTAGCTTATTTCGAGACAGCCTATTTTGAAATTTGGCAAATTTTGAAATAGAGCGCTATTCCAGAGTCTTCCATATTCCTCGTGAACGAGGTTCACAGAAAGCCAGAATAAATCAACTGTTAATTTGAAATTATTTCAAAATAATGGTTGTTAAGATGCACACAAAATCTTATCCTGAAGTAGCACCGCTGTGTAGACATACCCTGATAGGCCACTATGAGTAGTTGGATGGATGGTTACATATTGAAAAACTAAGATGTTAGTTGTGGTGCAGTTATTTAAAAAAGCTGTTGTATATCTAGACCTGATCAGTAAATTTGATTTTCTCTGCCTAGATCTCTTTGACTGGAATAATAATCTTAGTACAGGACTGCCTCCAGAAAGATATACCCTTAACCAAAAATAAACCAAATATTTCTGCATGTGTAGTCTCAAAGTGACCATCAAGTGAGTGCTGTTACATTCCATAGACACACACAGGAAACAAAACAGATACCTACATGTTGTCAAAATCATTTCAGACAATTTAGTTCATTATATTGGAATCACACAGGGCATGTCTACACAGAAGTGGTATGTGAGCATCTACAAAGCAAGCTTGATCATTCAAAATGGTAGGCTGTGTCCCGTACAGTACACATCGGAATATCCACATCCCCAACATTTATGGGATGGTTGAGGAAAATGTGCTGTCGTGCAGCTTCTGAAAGAGGCTGGAGTTTTGGAAGATGCAGGAGTTGTACGCCTTCCCCAACCACGCAATGTAGATATCCATGAACTGGACATGGTGCTCCATGAGGGCCTGCAGAGCCATCGAAAAGCACCCCTTGCAGTTGATGTATTCCGATGCCTGGTGATTGGGGGATTGGATGGGGACATGGGTGCAGTCAATAGACCTCCCCCACTGCAGTTGGCAAAACCAATAGCAGCAAAGTCGTTAACAACGGTGTCCACATTGCCCAAGTTGATGACCCTGTGCAGCAGGATGGTGTTGATGGACTGCACCACTTGCAGAAGACACATAGAGAATCACAGGTTGCCAGAGATCTCAGGAGTTCCCCAAACTCAACTATAGAAGTGGGATTTTATATTTATATTTCAGGTTTAATAATGTAGTAATGTATGACTTAATTTCATCCTGCCAGCCACCCTCTTTATGACCCTCTGGGGCATTGGTGGAAATGCATCTGACAGACTGCCAGTGTCTGTACCAATATTAAGGCAGAGACAGACCATTAGGACCTTTAGTTAAATATAAATTTATTTGTTTTAAGGTTTAGTAAGTAAAAGACAGGATCTTGTATTGTGTCTATGTTAATAAGATTAGAGGAATGTTGAAGGCGTGGGCCACAATATGAACTGTTTTGATTACAAGATTTAGTAAGGTTTAATTTACAATGCTTTTTATTACTCAATATACTATTCAGTTTGTATACCTTTGAAGGTCTCTGTGAAAAACTGTTTGGCTGTGTCAACATTGGCACCCTTTTCCGGAAAAGGGATGCTAATTAGACAAGTCGGAATTGCAAATGCCACGGGGATTTAAATATCCCCCGCGGTACTTGCATGAACATGGCTGCCGCTTTTTTCCGGCTCGGGGCTTTGCCGGGGAAAAGCGCCAGTCTAGACGGGATCAGCCTTTGTGTAGATGAAGAATGAATGCATCAGAAAAAGATAAGGTGTGAAGGCCGTTGTTAAAACCAGACAGTTGAGAGAGGAGGGGTGAAGACTTACTAACATCAGAGAACAATCAGTGTGCATTCATGATTAAGGAAGGGCAGAATTGATGACCCTCAGGCAGAGCTGGTACCCCTAAAGACAATTGATTAACTCAATCAAGTACAGGATGACCCTCTCGGAGGTGTTTTGGAATGTTAACATCGAGAGATAACACCAATTAAGGAGTAACCGGTCACAAACTGACACAGCAAAATCCATAGACTTCAACAGAATAAAGAGGATTATAAGAGCAGGGTGCTTTGCCATAGAACTTTGGGTTCGTCTTGCCACCAACTCCAGGGGCATTGGATTGTGACCAACAGAGCCCAGCTCCCCTCTGCAATCAATCTGGCTGGCCACTAGATTGATCCATACTCTGGATTGGTAACTATAACATCGACTGGAAGGACTGTGTGTGTGGTGTGTGTATGTGTGTGTGACTGAAAAGCATATGCTAACTGTTGTAGTCTCAATAAATGTGATGTATTGCCTTCTCCCCTATAAAAGATCTCATGTGCTTTGTACAGGCATAACACAACCCCCCCATACATACACACCAGGGGCAACTCCTCCTTATCCCATTCCCCGTCAGGGCTTTGTTAAGGCAGGACTGAAAAACATCCCGGGAAGGGGGATTCCACCATCACCATCACTCCCCCTCTTCTCTAGTGAGCTCCATTTCTGGAGTTCATCACCCTCCTGGAACAATAGCATGAGAGCAGCACATCTGTATGAGCATGGCTCCAATAGTTGATCTCCCCACACTGAATTGGTTCCTGACAGATCGGTAGCTGTGTGGCATGGTTAGCTTCTAGAAGGCAATGGCTACCCACTCTGGAGGGAGATGGCGGGTCTCATGTGGATGTCCCATCACCTGAGGGCACGGGCAAGCCACTCACACAGCTCCAGGAAGATATCCTCCCTCTTGCAGAAATTCTGGAGCCACTGCTGGTCATCTCACTGCTCCAGGATGATCTAGTCCCACCAGCCTGAACTAGTGTCTAGTTGCCAGAAGCAGCAGTGCACAGTGTGCAGGGGAAGGCACGTGGGGTCAAGCTGCAAGGGCAGCACATGGAGAGGGGTGAGAAGGTGCCTCACAATGAATTGGGTGTCCTCCTCCTGCAAAGTGGGAGAAAATAGTTTACATGGCCATGAGGGCAGCCTGCAGAAACTGCAATAGGAGGTGCAGCATGTGATATAAGAGCTGTTGACTACTTGGAGACATGTCTGGCTCCATGGCAGTAGTGCTGTGGTATCTGCAAGGGCAACCAGAGCAGGCAGAGAAAAAGGCTTTGCTCTCCCTCAAGGAGGTAGGCAAAGGAGAAGAGCCTGAGACAGGACTTTACAGGAGGGGTCTTTTTACGCATGAGACTCAGATAGCCTTAGGCAGCAGCTATGGGAAGTGACAGCTGTCCTGATGTCCTCAAGTGCTTCCAGGTGGCCTTAAATGCTATTCAGCATCCAATGAGTGTGGATGCTCAATTTTGAAATAGTTCAGTATTATTTCAATGGGCATTTGCTGTGTAGACACACTATCTTGAAATAAGCTATTTTGGAGCATTTCTTCCAAAGTAGCTTATTCTGAAAGAAGCATTCAATGTAGACGTGCCCATATAGATTACATTGTTTATGCCATTCACTGAATTGGGGTAAAAAAAAACCCCTTTTCTGTGGATTATCTTCTCATTGAGCTGGATTCACAAGCTCTGGAGCAGGCTCTATAATTCACTGGAGAGGAGTTACACGTGTTATGTTACAGTTAGTTAATTAATCTCCCTTTGCTGGCTGCTTGCTTCTCCTTGTAGCAGCAGTAAGAAATATAGATAGTGAATCATAAAAACATTTAGAAACAAATCATATTCTTGCTGTCAGAGTAGAAGATCTATGTGCAGTCAAATCTGTAATCAGAGAGGAAATCCAATGAGGTGGTTAGTATTTAAAATATTTTCTCTGAAGTGAACTCTAAGAGATCATCAATGTCATACAGTTCTGCCTACAAAATTATTCTATAAGCAGAATTTTGCATCTCTATGTCTCAGCTGAGATTTATTAGCATTGTTTTGTTTTTCTTTTTCTTTTTCTTTTCTTTTTTTGTTTTTGTTTTTGTTTTCTTTCTTTGTTTCAAGATAGCATGAGAAAATTTCTCCCTCAACTTTCTATCTCTTTAGTTATTATTTTAGGTACAAGATGTGATACATTTTAGGTCCTTCGCTCTTCTTGCATTCTAAATGTGAAATACTAAATGAATGAGAATGGAGATGGGAGCTGAATGGCTCAGGTTAGTAGGATTTTCCATTTATCATTTCGAGGTCACCAGTTCAGATCAAGCCAGGTCAGTCATGAGTGAAAGCTCTGAGTATCTCTTGGCTGTGTGGTGGTCTATTCAAAATGAGCTTGGGGGGTACCTCTGTTTTGTTTCTCAATGGATAGCTGTGTATGTTACAAAACCATGAATGGTGCCCTTGGTATTCTCAGCCATGAAAACATCAATGGGTATGGATAATAAACTACTCCCTTAATCCCCTACAGCTCATCTCTCTAAATTAGGGTACTGGGCAACAGGTTTTTTTGCCAGTGCATGCACTGTTCCTGTCAAATGACTAAACAAATGTCAGGCCCCAGAAATATAGCAATCTGTCACCTTTAACCATCACTAAATGCTGCTGAAAATGTATTTGATTATCATCCTCAATTGTTCAGGCTACTGAAGAGAATCAAAGGGGTGTTCTCCCTCAAGGGTCAGGGACAGTTTGAATTGCACCTCTAGAGACACAGAACCAATGGAGCATGGGCAACTGTAGTGCAATCTTAGGGTATGTCTACACTACCACCCTAGTTCGAACTAGGGTGGTTAATGTAGGCAACCAAAGTTGAAAATGAAGCCCGGGATTTAAATATCCCGGGCTTCGTTTGCATCTTGCTGGGCACCGCCATTTTTGAAGCCCCGGTAGTTCGGACTCCGTGCCCGCGGCTACACGCGGCACGGAGTAGGTAGTTTGGATTAGGTTCTCTAATCTGAACTACCGGTACGCCTCGTTCCACGAGGCACGGAGGCACGGAGCCGCGGGCACGGAGTCCGAACTACTGGGGCTTTAAAACTGGCGGCCCCCGGCATGATGCAAATGAAGCCCGGGATATTTAAATCCCGGGCTTCATTTGTATCTTCGGTTGCCTACATTAACCACCCTAGTTCAAACTAGGGTGGTAGTGTAGACATACCCTTACTGTATTATCCACCAAGTAGTCAGGAGAATGACAAATTTCAGCAATCTCAGAGGAGAGGAAGGATGGTTTAGTGGTTAGATTAGCCTGGGAGCATAAAGAATCCAGTTTCTCCGCTCCATCACCAACCTCCTGTATGACCTTGAGAAGCCACTTTGTCTTTCTGAGTTTCAGTGCCCTTTCTGTAAAATCCTACCAGCCTACCCCAAGGGCTCTTGTCAGGACAAATACATTGAAGACTGTGAGGCACTTAGACACCATGGTGATCAGGATTATATAGGTACCCTAGATAACCGAAAGATTACAGTACTTAGTCCTTCGAGTCATCCATTTCCCTAATACAGTCAGTTTTCAGCTCTGCAGCTCTGACCATGCATTCCAGAATACAAATTGATGCAGTTACACAAAGAGGTGCCCCATGGTTGATATACTCTCCCTGCACTTTCAAACAGTTCTGGCTCCTAAAAGAGTATTATTGCACTTAAAAGAATTATAAGTTTCATAAATTATGATTATGCCACTTGGATTTCTTTTTATTGATCCTTTAGGGGAGACTAATTTAATAACCTAGATGAGGCTGTATCTGTGTTTGTAGGGAAAATTTGTTCAGTTATGAAAATGACATTGTGAAATGATTCAACTGGTTCTTTGCCAGAGTGTTTCCCGTTAGGATATAACCAGCAATATAAACAAGACCCTGGACTTGTTCTGCAATGTAAAAATGGCAGGTGTGCATGTTGCCTGATTTTGCCCTTTATAGTGTGCCAATATCCAGTAATTATTCTTTTAATTGTACTGTAATCATATACTATTGGGATAGTGTTTCAACATTTTAATTATTAAAAATGAGGACTTCAACAGTCTCAGCCCATTCTGTTCTTGGCTTGTTTATTGGCACTGATACCAAATGGAACCAGGTTGTGATGGTCAGTTTTATGTGAAACACTACATCTGATAAGCTATAGCTAGTGGATTTATAATACAAACAACCATAAGAAGCAGGCTTCCAGTTCTGGGAGGGAGAATGGTTCAGTAGTTTTGGTTCAAACCTGAGAATTAGGGATTCGTTTCCTCCTTTGCCAAAAGACTTCCAATGAGACTGTGAGCAAGTCACTTAATTTCTCTGTATCATAGGTCCCCATATGTAAAATGAGGATAACATTACTTCATAGGCTGTTGTGAAGACAAATGCATCATGGAGCACTTGAATTCTACCGTAACAAGGAGGCATATCAGAACCTCAGATACACAGGATTCCTCTTGCCACAGCAAAGACTTTTCACAGTTGGGTTCTAAGTGAAGGTCCAAGGAAAGCTCTACACAAGCAAAGAAGAGTTTCAAAACAACTCACAAAGGGCTTCCATCAACTAAGGGGACAGATGCTGCCCCTGGTTTTGTTGCATGTATGTTGTTCTTGCAGTTCAGAGGGACTGAAATGAACTATTCTAAAGCCTTGTCAGAGAGAAAGGCAATACTAGTTTCCTCTTTAGCTATTCGGAACAAAGCAAGTCTCTTGTAAATTATAGCAGTCCTCAGCATTGTTTTGACTGAATTCAGCAGCCAGTGCTGAGTTCTCAATAAATTCAAAATCAGGGCATTTCAAAGATGGTTTATTGCCATCTTTGTCCTCCCCATTCCTGGGCTGTAGTCCTGGGAAGTAGAGCACAGAATCTGGCTCAAGGTTTGTCCCTGAGACAGAAAGGATGGCCTTATTTACCACACAGTTCAGATCCCCTTTTTCCAGTGATCCCCTTAGACCTTTGACTTCACCTTTACTCATGCTTCATCTTTCAAATATTATCCGTATAGCTGTTCAAATTAGACAGTCAAGTTCTCAGAGCTTGGACCAGGCCTCCCTCACTAACCACCTGGATTCTAAAAGCTCTGTGATAATAAAGCTCTTTGGATGTCAGCAGCCATGTGGAAGTAAAGTCTTTTCCTCCCTGTCAAGGTTTGTCATTTCGTTGTGATTCAAACATTTAAATAAAATGAAAAAATGGACCTTTGGAGTTTCATTTCACTAAGATAGGATAGGCCACAGACTCCAGAATACCTATCACTTAATAGAAACATGAGGAGTTAGATAATTCTGTTCACATAGGGCCAGTAACAGCACCCTCATCAGTCCCTTCATTGAGATTAGTGCTGTTTTCCTTATTCAGGGGAAGATTTTTAAACCCCTCCTTACCAGCCACCAGTTAGAGCTCTTTTTACCATTTTCATAAATAAAAATAAGTCAGAGACCTAAGATGAGCACATATGCCCCGTGCAAGCACAACAAAATATTGACCTGAGCTAGATCTAAGGGGAAAATACTTTATTTCAAGACCAGACGACTCTCACTGAGTCATCCAAACTCACTTCCACTCCACATCACCCTCAAAAGTATTGATTTTCCTTTCAATCTCCTCTGGCCTTTTGTGCTGTTTTGAACAGCAGAGCTATTATGGACTAAGTGACTACCATCTTTTCCTCTTCTCTAATTTCTAAAATTGAGATGCAGAACAACCTTCCTTTTCCTTGACATATTGTCTTAACCACAAGCATCATTCTCAGATATAGTAGGCTGCATTTTTACTACTGAACAGATCCTTTTGCAGGGAAAACTGTTTAACCCATTTTCTTTTTTCCTCTCAACTGCTGCTGGCAATTTTTTATAAAGGTTGGTGAGTGTGGCAGTGAGCATGCACACACACATATGCACACAACGGGCATTAAGGTGTCAGATTATAGAGTTCTATATGGAAAAGTTTGCTACACTTTGCTCAGGAAAATGCTGCTTTCTGTGAGCAGTATTATTTACAAAGGCAGAGCAATCCAACAGTATCATTAAGCAGAAATGGGTCCCATGGCTAGCATGAAGAGGCTGTGTTTTGATTCTTCCCCTTTGCCTAGCAGCCAGGCAGCCACTACACTTCTGCTCTCTGTAACTAGAGGAAATAGTTACTAATATGACTGAAAACTGATTTGGTCACAGTTGTCAGACCAATAACAAGCCCCAGTGTGTTATATATGAAAAATCCAGTGGTTCCAACATTCTGGTCATCTGAAAAAGTGGGCTGTGCCCACAAAAGCTCATGATACCATCTACCTGTTTTGTTAGTCTTTAGGGGTGTGTCTAAACTACATGGCTCCATCGATGAAGCCATGTAGATTAGACAGATAGGCAAAGGCAAATGAAGCCGTGATTTAAATGATCACGGCTTCATTTAAATTTACATGGCTGCCGCGCTGAGCCGACAAACAGCTGATTAGCTGTTTGTCGGCTCAGCGTGGCAGCCATGTAAATTTAAATGAAGCCGCAATCATTTAAATCACGGCTTCATTTGCCTTTGCCAAAAAACTAAATCTACATGCCTCCGTCGATGGAGCCATCTAGTTTAGATGTACCCTAAGGTGCTACTAGACTATTTGTTGTTTTTTAAGTGTTTCCTGTTACAGACTAACTCAGCTACCGCTCTGAATACATTTATTGATAGGGATGAGTGTATTAATCAGGATAATATTTAATCCGAGTTGATTCTGCATCATATCCATCTGCCTAGGTAGTTATATGGACTTGGGCCAGACGGAGGCATGGGTGAGCCGGGCAGCTGCCCAGGGCGCCAAATGATGGGGGGCTCCTGATGGCAGCTGCAAGGGGCGGGCGGCATCCCTTACAGCTGCCATCAGGCGCCACGCGCCCAGCTCCCACAGCTCCGGCCTGCCTGCATCTCCGCAGCGCCAGCCAGCAATGCCCTTTCCCCCACAGCTGCAGGGCCCTACACGGCCCGGCATGAGCGCTAGCAGCAACAGCCAAGCCGGACTGGGCCACGCTTGTGCCGTGTGCCCTAGGGGTGGGCCCGGGCTGTGCGCCAGTGGCTGTAGCCGGGCCGTGCATGCGCCATGCACCCGGGGGCGGTGCCGCACACCTGTGCCCGGGGCGCCAGAATACCTTGGGCCAGGCCTGATATGGACCTCATCATTGTAGTATCTTAGTGGTTCACAGCCATAAATGGGCTTTATCCTGACAACACCCTGGTCAGGCAAGGAAATATTGTTATCCTGATTGCGTGGTTAAGGAACCAAAGCCCAGAGGGTATGTCTACACTACCACCCTAGTTCGAACTAGGGTGGTAATGTAGGCAACCGGAGTTGCAAATGAAGCCCGGGATTTGAATTTCACGAGGAGTAATGGTAGTTCGGACTAGGAAGCCTAGTCCGAACTACCTAGTCCGTGCCGCGTGTAGCCAAGCGGCACGGAGTCCGCACTAGCGGACATTTAAAAATGGCGGCGCCCGGCGAGATGCAAATGAAGCTGGGGAAATTCAAATCCCGGGCTTCATTTGCAACTCCGGTTGCCTACATTACCACCCTAGTTCGAACTAGGGTGGTAGTGTAGACATACCCAGAGAGATTTAGGCCTAATGCACGCACAGTATTTTATATCACTATAACTACAGTTAGATTTGTAATCAGCGGTGAAAATAAGGTGATGCTCCTCAGTGCACTTCTTGGGCAAGTGACAGCTGCACTCCAGCAAGATCCGGCTGGCGTGTTCCCCTGAGATCCAGCTGGCAGACGGGTAGCTTCTGAGGTTCCTGCTGAAGGCTGGCACTGGCACCCAGGTGCATGCAGCCAGGTGAGCCTGGCAGGTTAAAGGAGACAGATGGGGGTGCACAGTAGGGGAGATGCACTTGCTCCCAGACTGGCTATTGGTGCATTTGCATCTGTCCTACTGCTCCTTCAGTGGACACTGGGCTGTATATGTGCCATCTGTGGTGTGTGCTGTTGCCAGTCACCCCTGGGAAGAAGCCAGGGAAAGGGAGCAGCAGCCAGGGTGTTGGTCTCTTGCACTGCTGCCAGTTTCCCAGAATCAATGCCCCCAGACTGCTGGCCCACAGCACCCTTGTGGTAGTGGCAGCAAATACAAGTGGCTAGGTAACCTGGCCTCTCACACATTCTCCACCCTGCCCCACTCCTTTCCCTCTGCCCTGACTCCTGCACCTCCCCCACATCCCCAGCCCTCTATTCTGACTCCTGCATCCTCCCCACACATACACACACACACCAACCCTCTTCCCTGAGCCCCCACAAGGGGGGCAGGTTGAGATAGGACAGTACCTGTAAGAAATTTAAGTTGCTTTCACTTCTCTGTTTTGATGGACTAGTCATACAAGACAAATCTTTGTGTGGACAAAGTTACGTATGTATTATATTATTGCTCTTTCTACTCAATGGGGCACCCTCTAACTATTCTGGTGTAGCTAAAGCAGTACAACTCTTGTGTGTAGACAAGACCTAAGTGACTTCTCTTCAATCACACAAGAAACCTGCGGCAGAATTGGGAACTAAAACCAGATTTCTCTAGTCCCACAAGATCAGTTTTACTTACCTCCTCAAGTGCTCCCTGATTTGAAACATGCATGTCCTCTAGTAGGCTACAGCACACCTAGTCCAACTAGTGCTGTGAACAATCTATGGCAATAGAGACAGAATTTTGTTTCCAGTCACAACTGTCAGTGACTAGATGAGGATCTTGACTAATTTATTCAGGTTCAGGCCTATATGCAGGAATTTCTGGGGGCTGGGAGGGAGGTTGCTTTTTTTGTAAATGTGGACCACAAGGATGTGAATGCACCCTCATGGTCCCCCAAGTAAATTGGGAAATCAGCCCCAGCCTTCCCCCGGCTGGCCAGAGCATTAGGAGGGAGGCTCAAGCAGCGTGCTGCTTCTGCCATCCCCTATCTGGCTGGAGCATACTTACTTGGGGGAACAGGGAGGGTGCTTTCACACCCTTCACACACACCCTGTGAACGGGCCTGAGGTTTCTCAGTTGTTCCATGGCATGTTGTCAGGAACATACCCAAGTCTCTAGATTGTTCTCAAAGTGCCGGGAATGAGTCATCATTTATTATTCAGTAGTGACTCTTTAGATTTTGTGACTGCTTACTTAAGTCACATAGTCCCTGATTGGACAAGATGACTTTTATAAACTTTGTTTTCCCTCCAAGAGAATGCTTGGGATTTGAAACTGATTGCTGCAGATTTCCTGTATGTCAACTGGAAAAGTTAGGAAAGAGGAGCTAGAATATACTAATAAATATGTAATGTGTCTCATCTGCAGATCTCAACATCTTTGCAAAGGTAGGTGTCATCCTTATTTTACTAAAGATGGAGAAACCGAGGCACAATGAAGTGACTTATCCAAAGGCGTAATAAGACAACTCAAAACATGGAATTAAAACAATATCTGCTTCCTCTCAGTCAGGTGCCTTAATTTCTGGACAAAACTGCCTCAAACAAAGAGAAAGCTCCAACTGACAAAGTAATAAGTATTTTTTGCTACTGTATGGTGAACATTTTTAAGTCATTAGATGATTTTGAAAATGTTGCACTGGCCAACAGTAGATAAAAGGACAACATAGCTCTTTCCCATCTCTAATTTGTAGGATTTTTTGACTTTATAGTTGCAGATTATAGTAAACTGATTAACTGAGGCAGGAATGGGAAACCAAAGGCCCAGTAGCTGGATGCAGCCAACAGTTTGCCTGGATCTGGCCCCTGAGGCTCAGGGCTCCCCCACCATTGGGGAGCCCATGCTGGGGAGGGGTGGGATTTTGTTGTTGTTATTGGGTTTTTTTGTTTGTCACTTGTGTGTTGCCCCTGACTGATTTTTCTGTGGGTCAGTGGCCCCTGACCCAAAAAAGATCCCCCCTTCCCTGAAGTAAAGAATTTGTGCTTTTCTTGATGAATGCATAGTATTTCAATAGATGCTAATGAAATTACTTCTTGCATGGTGAGAAGAAATATACTCCCAAGAAACATGACTCCCCTGAATTTGAAAGATGTCCTCCAGGTTCTAACACAGATGAATAATCTGTGTTTTCACCAAACTACTGGAATTTTACATTGCGCCCCATTAGGTTTTATGGTTGTCAGGTAACTGTCAGATAATTAATGGCAGTTCTGAAACAATTCAAGCAAGTGCTTTGCTGGTAGCTCTAATTTGCATTCATTTAGTAAGGTTCAAAGTTAGGGTTTGATTACTGAATGCTTTGTAAAATTTGCAATAAACAATCATAAAGTGATTCAGCCACAATCTTTAATATCTTCTTACTGGGAGCATTATAAAGTCCCATATAATTTATTTTAAGGGATCATTTGTAATTTGAATAAAGTATGTTCTCTTTTTTGTCTTTGTAAAGGAGAAAATAATGCAATCAAACCTAATCACCACTTACAAGGGGTGATATTGATAACAATATTAGCTCTGCTTTTTTAGTACAATCATTGCTTTCAAAGCTGAGATCAGAAGGTTGCTTGTCTCCATGTTCCATAATTATTCACAATTTCAGCATTATTGACTGAGTTGTAGACCAAGCCAGCACTTTCTCTCTGGGTTTAAAAAAGAAGATACTTACTTATTGCTTCATCATTGATTAAGCCAGAGAAATATTAATGTTTAATAGCTTCCTAGTTCCAGTATGTGTACATGTTGACCTTACTGTTAAAATAAGAAGTACCTCAACACCATTATTAATGTTGTTTACTTGAAGAAACCACTTTGGTATTTGGGGAGAAATACTAACAAATAATTGTTTTGGGATCATTGGAAAAAACAGCTTTTGCTCCTGGGCAAAAACAGCTTTATTCAGCAAGTGTTTAAAAAATCCCAATAGTTCTTGAAGAGAAAGACAGGGGCCCTGTAAATATGGATGAGTAAGAAAAAATGTTAATGCAGTAGTACATGTTTATGTACAAACACATGTGAAGACCAGAGGCAGCTGCAATTTTTTGTTTGTTTCTCTAGGTTTCATATGAAATCAAATGAGTGACCTTCAGCACCTGTCCTCACTCTGCCACAGGGCAATGATATCGAGGACTGGCATTGGTCTTCAGCAGCTGGGCCTGTCTATTCCCACTGAGGGACAAGGAGAATACTTGAAATCTTTCATGCAGAATAGGGCTGTGATCTTCATGTGTCACATGTTATTGAGATGGCTTGTCACTGTCAGGAATCAAGACATTGCTTGTGATGGATCTGGAGGATATTCAAATGCCTTCAGGTTGTTCAAATGAATGTACTTCCTCAATATGCTTTCCAAAGATGGCTTTGAACACTGACCCCAAAACATCAAAGGAGATCAAGCAGACAGCATTATATATTAGTGATATAAAGATTCAAAGTCCACATATCAGTGATATTGGTGAGACTGATGTCTTGAAAGTACCTTTGAAACACGTTCACAACTTGGATGGGTCATTCAGTCCTTTATTCAGAACTTCATTTGTAGAAAAGAGGCAAGAAGCAGGACTGAAGGCAAGAAGCGAGAGTGAAGACAAGTTGGAGAAGATGCGCTTGCCTTTTATTTTCCTTTTGCCATATGGCTTCTACTTTCTTTATCTCGAACAACAGCTGTCCAGCACATGGCCTGGCAGCCTTAGAATTCTGATCATAGTCATGCCCCTACATGCCTTGCTGAGTCCTAAGACATAGTCTCTCAATGGGTCAGTTGTATAGCTGATGGTCTTTGATGGGCCATCAAGCAGTCTAGGCAGTGCATTATCAAACTGTCTGTGGGTGCCAGAGAGGCATAGCGCATGTTTTATAACACTGACAGACATACATATCTATAACCCAAAACAGAAATGTTATACAAACACATAAATAAGACAATCATATTTGGAAAAGTGTAACGTTTTTGCAGATACCTTATGCAGCATATTTGGCACAATTCATAGGAATCTTACAATATTAGTTTTGATAATACACTAAAATGTGCCCCAAATTCCACACAGTGTCACAATGACCCCAAAATTAAAGAATTAAATGATGCTTATAAAGTGTGATGAGGTCCTCAGTGTGAAAGGTTATACATATAAAGCATGGGATGCACAATATGGGGGTAGCAATGACCTGTCCTTTTAGGACGGATGAAGATAGGGGTAGTAGTAGTAGTAGTAGTATATATTTCATATTGGGTCACCTTATGGAGCAGTTTGAGAAACAATGAAACAGCTTTTATAGAATATACTTATGACACCAACATAAATACCCCTTTTCCTCATCCACCTTAGTAACTGTTCTTGTCCCAAAAGAAGTTTAACAAGCAATAACATTTGTGAAGCCTTGAACTAACCAGGTAAGAATTGTGATTATTCCCAGTTTAATCCCACCGAGAATGCAATTATTAAAGGGAATCTTTTCTTGATGTGACAACTCAGCTTTCCATTAACCCATTCTTTATTAGAGTTATTAATATTATAGTAAAGAAGTGACATCCTCCAGACACATTTGGGACTAAAAGGGAACACATTCTGTTGAGGGAATTAGCTGTGTTTGCCCTGGATGAGTTATAGTGACTGACATTTGGCATTCCATTCATCTTATATGTTTTCTATTAGTTTTGAGTTAAATTGATTATCTCATCAGTGTGTATTTGCAATTAGCACTTCAATACCTCCGTCCTTCTTTTGCTATCATCCAGTTTACAATCAAAATCAGAACACTTTTTTTTCAGTACCATCCTGAATAGAATGCAGCTGAGATTTGTCAAACACACAGAGGGGAATTGGATACACAGTTCCTATTAATGTTAAGAGGAATTAGTCATTACATCTTTCATGCAGCTTTGAAAATCAATGCAGATCTCATTTGAATTTGTTTGTTTAAGAATCTTACTAAGTTTGCTGGTAACATTTATGACTTTCATTTTTGGTCACAATTAGGGTCAGACTTTCACAGGTATTTAGGCACTATAATTCCTTAGCTGCAGGAAAAAAATTTCACTCTAGAGAGTGTGTTAGTAGGCTTTGCGGGAGCTTAGTTTTAGACAATGCTGTTGAGCTAGCCCTTGAATACTGAGTTATTGATTATAGTCCTTGATAACAGAGAAATTGATCTCTGAACTTACATGTATACCCATACATATGTGTATTTCAGCCACCATAATGCTTTTTCTTTTGTCATCAGCAATCTACTTTACCAGCATTTACTAGCGAAGCATTACCACCTCCCGATAGGTAATTATGTTTATTTCTGTTTTACAGCTGGACCATGGTGCACAGCTAGAATGAATGACTTATTGTAGGTCACAGTGTATGTCTCCATTTGGAGCTGGGGGTATGAGTCTCAGCTCACCATAGACATACTTGTATTATCTTCCATTGAACTAACAAACTAAAAAAAGTAGTGCAGCTGGGGAAACACAAGCAGTGGTCAATGATGGCACTGGCTAGCCATGCTGAATACAAACCCGCCTGACCCCTGTGGGCAAAGAGACTGTCTAGGTGGGGTGGGGCTCTGGATGCTGCTGGTGTAGCGACCAAAATGGCTCTGGGCCTAGTGCTTGGGCAGCCAGGCAACACAGTTCCTGCTTCCTCCACCCACTCCAGATATCCACTGGCTGGTCATCTTGGTATCTGCTGCTACCACCGTCACTGATCCAATAGCTGAACCAGCCCTGGGGATTGGTCAGGTGGGCAATGTGGTAGTCTCACTCCTAGCCCTGAATCCCCCCACACCCCTGTCCTGAGTCCCCCCACAGTATACAGACCCTTCTGCCCTGACTTCTGCACCCTCTAACCCCAGCCCTGAGCCCGAAAATTCCCACACCCCTGCCCTGAGTCCCACCCACACTGCATGGTTCCTCTGTCCTGACTCTTGCACCCCTCACATCTTCCAATCCCTTGTCCTGAACCCCCTCCTCCCACCCTCCCACACTCCATCTCACACTTAATTTCTTACAGGTATTGTCCTATCATAGAATCATAGAGCTGGAAGAGACCTCAGAAGGTCATCAAGTCCAGCCCCTTGCTCTAGGCAGGACCAATCCCAACTAAATCAACCCGGCCAGGGCTTTGTCAAGCCGAGACTTAAACACCTCTAGGGATGGAGACTCCACTACTTCCATAGGTAACCAATCACAGTGCTTAACTACCCTCCTAGTGAAATAGTTTTTCCTAATATCCAACCTGGACCTCTCCCACCACAACTTGAGACCATTGCTCCTTGTTCTGCCATCTGTCACTACTGATAACAGCCTTTCTCCATCGTCTTTGGAACCTCCCTTCAGGAAGTTGAAGGCTGCTATGAAATCTCCCCTCACTCTTCGCTTCTGCAGACTTAACAGACCCAACACCCTCAGCCTCTCCTCATAAGTCATATGCTCCAGCCCCCTAATCATTTTGGTTGCCCTCCGCTAGACCCTCTCCAATGCGTCCACATCCTTTTTGTAGTGGGGGGCCCAAAACTGGACACAATACAACAGATGTGGGCTCACAAGAGCTGAATAAAGGGGAATAATGACATCTCTGGATCTGCTAGCAATGCTCCTCTTAATGCAACCTAATATGCCATTAGCCTTCTTGGCTACAAGGGCACACTGTTGACTCATATCCAGCTTCTCATCCACTGTAACCACCAGGTCCTTTTCTGCAGAACTACTATTTAGCTGGTTGGTCCCCCGCCTGTAACAATGCTTGGGATTCTTCCGTCCCAAGTGCAGGACTCTGCACTTGTCCTTGTTGAACCTCATCAGATTTCTTGTGGCCCAATCCTCCAATTTGTCTAAGTCACTTTGGACCCTATCTCTGCCCTCATGCATATCTACCTCTCCCCCTAGCTTAGTGTCATCCGCAAACTTGCAGAGGGTGCAATCCATCCCCTCATCCAGGTCATTAATAAAGATATTGAACAAAACCAGTCCTAGAACCGAACCTTGGGGCACTCTGCTAGAAACCGACTGCAGTCTTGACATCGCGCCATTGATTACCACCCGCTGGGCCCGGCCTTCTAGCCAGCTTTCTATCCATCTTACCATCCATTTATCCAATCATCATCCCCTTTTCCCCGGTACTGAAGCCTCCTTCCTCCCACAAGGGAGGGTTGCAATATGACAGTACCCGTAAGTAATGTAAGTTACTTTCCCCCCCTTCCTGTGAGTACATAGTCAGTATGGCTAGTCTGTGCCCATGGTCGCTGCTGCCTGTGCTACCTTGGCTACACTACTGTTCCTAGCATGCCACCCCAGTGACAGCTAGCACAAGTGTGGCTTCTGAAGCTGGGAATCACACTCCTAGGTCCAAGTGTAGACATCTCCAGTGAGCCAGTGACAGAGCTGGAAATAGTAGATTCCCGTTCCCCTATGTCACCATTAACTGCCTAGATCCATAGAATGTCCTCTTTTGTAGAGAACAATATTGTTCCATGAATTCAGCCAAAAGCCTGTGGGGACAACAAGAATGGGGATTCTAAAGTTGTTTTGGAGCAGAGTGATAAACAAAGCAGGTAACATTCTTTACTGATACTGTTCTGTACTGGCTAGAAAAATCATTGTGCTTTCCTAGGCATAATCTTTGTCTAGGAATATCTAGGAGGAAAAATCTGTCACTTTTCACCAGACAAGGTTTCTATTTCTGATTATCACATTAGTTATAATTTGTATCACCAGCCCAGTTAGCACATTTCTTAATTAATTAAAAGTTGTAATATGTTCCTGGCAGCAAAGACAAAGAGCTCTCCTGTTACAAAACAGCTTTCTTAGCAGTTGCAAAGGTTATTCCATTATTATTAATTATATTATGTTTATTATTGTTGTTAATTTTAATTGTGCTCTACCCGCTGCTGTAGCTTTGAGATTAGCTTAGTTTCCATGTTCATATGCAGTCACTAATGTTCATCCCCACAGGCATCAGCATTTCAATGAGACATCTCATTTCTATCTAGATATTTATATACTATGGTATCTAACCATTTAGTAAATTTATATATTATGATGGATGTTCTACCATGCACCCATATTCTCTCTCCATTTCCAGGAAGGGGAGATAGTATTCTTTCTCTCTCTCTCTTGAATTTCTCCTCAAAAAATGAGGAGTACAAAATCTTTCAAAAAAGGGTATTTTGTCCCCGAAAGAACCGTGTTTAGACTGCGGTTTCACTTTTGAAATACCCTTTTTCGAAAGAACGCTGTGATACAATTATGCAAATGAAGTGCAGAATATTTAAATCACCGCTTCATTTGCACTTTCAATCTGCCTAATTTACAACCCTCTTTCGAAAGAGGGATGTAGTTTAGACATAGCCTCTTTCTCTCTCTCTCTCTCTTTCTCTTTCTTTCTCTTTCTCTTGGTCTCTCTTTCACACACACTCACACAAATACATAAAGCCCCGAATAGATACAAAATTTGCATCTGCATCGGTCTCTGAAGAATGAGCCACATATATCCATACTGACATCTGCAGATGTGGATACCTGTGGCTATACAAGTGGATATCTACAAATCTGCAGGGTTCTAAATACAAAATTTGCATCTACATCTGTCTCTGCAAAAATGAGCTGCCAATATCTGTACCCACATCTGCGGATGAGGATACCCAGGGATATAAAAGCGGCTATCTGTAGATTTGCTGTGCTCTATATATACAGACACAGCACTCTCCATCATCTGTTTTCTCTTCATATAATTTTCTTATCAAATTATGGCAAAGAGATGAGTTTTCACTTAGGATACATCCACACTACAAAGAAGATCGAAGCTCCCACTGCTGATCTTCTGGAATTTGAATTAGCAGGTCTGGTGAAGACATGCTGATTCAAAATGAGAGAGGCACTCCGGTCAATGCCGGTAGTCCTGCTTCCACGAGGAGTAAGGGAAGTCAAAGGAAAAGTATTCTCCCTTTAACTTCCTGCAGTGTGGACAGTGCCAAAAGTTGAGTTAAGCTACTTCAATTTCAGCTACGCAATTAACACAGCTGAAATTGTGTATCTTAATTCAACCTTGTCCCATAGTGTAGACATGCTCTTAGTTACAAATAGAGGAAAATCTCTGATTTCCCTTGGCTCCTCTAGAAGAGGAATGGTTCTAGGACCAACCTGGGATGCAGACAATGCTGTATCTCCAACTATCGCTAATCCCACACTTGTTTCTGATGATACTCAGTCACTAATGACCCTGATTTTCTTGGGAGTGTGTGGCCACAAAATGGTTCTAGGACTGCAACCAGTCCACATGTTTTTAAACATCACTTACTTTGTCCAGAGTAAGCGTGAAGCGATATGTCAAACCATGGTAATTAACAGCAGCTGAATTTCTTTATTTTAACCATCATTCAGTTTTCCCCGCTAAATAATCTCACACTTCTCCTTGGTCACTGACAAGGTTGAATTAAGTCACAGTCAGTCAGCTGCTCTTCGTGCAGGAGATGAGCTCATTGTGGAGTAACCTTACTAAATTGGATGTAAAAAAGAGCAGTGAACTCAGGCACTGGAAGATTAACTGATTTCTTAATATTGCACAGGATCCATGGCAGAGCTAGGAACCCCAATTTCACAACTACCAAGCCTGTGATTAATGCTACTCTAGCTTTAGTTTTACTAAGCTTGTGAATTGCTGTACATAGCCTTAAAGGGGGTGATCCTTATCCGTTGCTTCAGAATGGACATTTTGAAGATAGCAGTCATGAACCATTCACCAAGACATTGTGATCCAGCCAAAAACAAAAAAAATGTACTTTTACCTCAGAATTGTCAAACAAAGCCTCAGCTACTTATCAGCAAAACTCAATTGGCTCAGAGGGTCAGTTTGGATAAAGATTCAAGGTGCTGTTTGATTTAGCAACACAACTCCCACTATGCCACGGGGGTGAGGATGAAAGGCATAAGAAATAAAGTCTTTAAAACACAAAACACCTCCGCTTCTAAAACTTACAAAAGAAAACTGGCTTCCTTGCTTACTCTAGTTAATAACAGGTACTCGTTGCCCATTGAGTCTGAACGTGGCTGTAATTCAGTCTTCAGAGTTGACTGCTGCCATTCCTGAACTGGGAGAGCTGTCATCAAATAAATCCCGGAGAGAGGATTACAACCTTGTGCATTCACTAAATGACCATCTATTTTACAAATTGCCATGGTTTAGCAAGAGTGCTGCTCCAGCTGCCAAATTCCACTACACCCCTCAGTGAAGACAGAACAAGGAGTGTTATTTAGCATTTATAGTACAGGAGCTCCCAAAGGCTCCAGTCAAGACCAGGCCCCATTGTACTAGGCCCTGTACAAACACATAAGTTACAGCCCCTGCCTTGGAGAGTTTACAACCCAAGATACATATATCACCTAGGGCCGGAAAAACTTCTTATATTTGAAAAAGGGTTTATATTTGGAAAATCTTTACAGTTTACCAAAATGACTGTCATGTGAGTACACCACTACTCTTGAATGGTTAGAAACAGAACTCCTGAGCTGCGCGTCACAGGTACTATGATGACATGGGGTAGCGGAAACATCAAGACAGGGGTGACTGCCTCCACAGTGTCTCGCAAGGGTGACAGCAGGATCCAGCTATGTTCCTCATGCACTGCAGGGGGCTGCAGGGGAAGGTGTACAGGAATGAAAGTGGGACCCAAAGGAGGGACTGAAGTGACCCCCATGGTGCACAACGTCAGTCCAGATGCCAGGGAGTGGGTATGAACAGCTCTTCTGTGTCCACCTTCCAACCACTGCAGATCCTGGCAGCAACAGACAGCCCAGGAGAGGGGCAGGAGCATGGGTACCAGCCACTAAGTTGCATTGGGGGATAGGACAGGGCATTGGCATGAGGGCTGGGTATATGGGGTGCACAGGTGCCACCTGCAGGATCGGTGGGGAAAACAGGCCAACTTGTAATTTCTGTAAGGCATATCTAAGTCATCTCGTTATTATGGTTTGTTATTGGTAACTTATGGAAGGTAAATAGGTCAATCTAGTGCTTAGGAATCTCTTAGCAAAGGACTAGAGATAAAAAGCGATAAAAAACAGAGAGGCAAGTTCCACAAGGGAAGATATCCAACTCCTCAGGCTGTTCCACAAGAATTGAGGGCTTTAGAATTTAAAAACAAATCGAAGCAAAACCCCCTACCCTAGACTTCACCTTTGTCATGAAACATGACCATAAAGTGGAAAACACAGATGAATCGATTGATTGTGTTGCAAAGAGGTGAGCAAACATTGATAGGGTCAGGAGCCAAATTTAAAAAAAACTTAAAAAAAATTTAAACTAAAATGGATGTTTTTCAGTCGCTCACAAAAATGACAATCTGGACAAAAAACAAAAGTTAAAAGTTGAAAAAAAATGTTTAACCCCAATTTATTTTTCTTGTTAATTTTTTTAAACTTTTAATAAATATAACGAGTTTTCCGTTGTTTGGGGCTCGTGGCTACTTTACAGAGCAGAAGGCAGTGTGTCCTTTTTTCATGAAAAACTTGAAAAGGCTTTGAGATTAATCCTCAGGGGAAAAAAATAAATTGCTAAACTTTCACATACCAGAATGCTTGTTTTCTGGCCAATTCTAGCCCCCTGGGTGCTGACATAGGTTCCTGTGCCATCAGCTCTTCCTCTTCACACAGCCTAGAATAGGTAGCGTGAAGGGGGGTGAGATGGGACAGACAGGAGATGTGGCAGGACAGAGTTTTACAATGCTATTCCCCTATTGGCAGAAGCTATATTAAAGACCCTACATCATTGGAACAATTAGAACAACTTTCCACTTGCTCAAATTCATGTCAAATAGGGGTCGGCTCTAAGAAGTGAAGAGCCATAACCAGCTCACAGACATGTCTTCCCTGTCTCCACTGCTGAGGAGAACCCTGGTGCAGTCTTTTGCCTAGAGGCTTGAAGATAGTCTACCAAGAAAGAGGCAAAGAAGCCAAGAAAAAGATAAGCACTTTGCCAGAGTTGGGAGGTGAATAGGTAATGCCATGATACAAACAGTGGAAAATGCATTAATATCCTTGCAGATAATAGTCAGCACTCTGATCCACTAGCTACTCCCAGGAACATGGTTAGTGTGATCCATTTGAATTACTCCAAACAATGGGTGCTGAATCTTTGAAATGATACACTTGGAATTGTCTGTAGCCCAGCCTGAAAGAGGAAAGTGGGAAGATGGTGATCCATGCACAGGATGAGGCAAAAAGGTTCACATTTTTGCCTCCTGTTTCCCATAAAATTCCTTCAGTGCCCTGGGCCAGACACTTGCAAATCTCTGTGCTTCAGTTTTCCTCATCACCTATAAAGAGGGGGCACTATCACCTGCTTACTCCAGAGGGTGTGTTTGTTTCTTTTTGAGTATTTATTAATTAGTTGATGTTTGCAAAGTATTTTGAAGGTGTTAACTATTACTCACAGCAATTCACAGGTGTAAATTGGTGTTTACTAGTATAATTTTCTCACTGTGCTGCATTTTGCCTGCCTCCTGATTCTATTAGGGCTGATAATTGAGTCAGTCTCTGCATGAGTATTTAGATGTTATAATGCTTTGGACAATGGTTACTTGGAAGTCTTTTTATGTTTACTTTGGGGGTGGTTAGAATCTTTTGCATTTCTTCTTTTTGAAAGGCTGAAGGTGTAGGGGCCTTGCACAGGTGCATGTTATAAATTAGCAGTGGGGAATCTCCAGCCCATAAGCCATACATGGTTCATTAGGATTAGCACCTGACAGGCTGCCAGAAGGTTTGTTTACTTGAGCATCCCCATGCACTGCCTCCTGCAGCTCCTATTGGCTGGGAATGGCAAACCACAGCCATTCACAGCAGCAAGTGACCATGCCTGTGGATGTTCAGGTAAACAAATCATCTGGCAGTCTGCCAGCAACTAACCCTGATGAACCATGTTCAGACAGCAAGCTGGAGGTTCCCCATCCCTCTATAAATGAAACAGAGTAAGATAATGAAATGACTAGAAATGAACCTCGACACTCATGTTCCTGGATTCCTTAGAGAAGGGGAAAGGGAGAAAGAAATCTACAGGGACCAGATGCCACAAACTCCACTAAATATGACACACACCTCAAATATCTAGTAAAATTAATTTCAGTACCAGACTTACAGTTTGAATGTGCGTTACAGAACTGAAATTTATCATATTTACAGTACAGTACCATGATCTGAGCATCTGAATATCTCACAACATACCTGAGAAGTACTACTATCCCCATTCAACAAATGGGAATCTGAGGCACAAAGAAGATGTATGACTTGCCTAAGGTACCACAGAAAGGGAGGGAATTGTTAAGGGAGGGAATCTTAATCTGTGTTAAGGGAGGGAATTGAACCTAATTTTCAGGCCAGCACCTTAACTACTAAGTCAACCTTTCCCCGTGCAAAAACTATTTTATAGCACTGTTGTCAACTTTTAAAACTTGATTCCAAGTCTTGTGATAAATTGGAGTTTTCCTTAAAGTCCCAGATCAATGTCATGTATGTACGCAAGAATCTCAGATTTCATTATTTAAAAAGTTTCTAGGCCTCCTGACTGCAGAGAACAGGTTGGAAACATGAATGGCAAAAGCTCAGAAACTAGAGTACAAATAAAAAGGAACCCCAAATGTATTCTTATTGGGTATGTCTAGACTGCAAGGCTGTTTTGGGATACCTCCGGAACAAGGAACGTGTCCGCTATTTTGAAATAATTTTCGAAATAACGGATGCGCTATTTTGGCATCCCTGTAAACCTCATTTCACGAGCAATAAAATAGCCTATTTTGAAATACAATTGAAATAAGATATGAAATTTTGCGTATCTTATTTTGATTTTAGAGTGTAGTCTAGACGTAGCCATTGTTTTAAAGTCTCATGATTTGTGGTAGCTTTATTAATTAGTTTTGCATGCCTGGAGCTGGCAGAATTCTAAGTCCCACTAGGACTCAAACTGTTTTGCACCTGTCTGTGTGTTCACACAGAGTAAAAAACATTATTTTGCAAACCTACACTGGTTTTAGCCCAGCTTTGTATGTACAGGCAGTCCCCGGGTTACGTACAAGATAGGGACTGTAGGTTTGTTCTTAAGTTGAATTTGTATGTAAGTCAGAACTGGTACATATTGTAGGGGAAACTCTAGCCAAACATTTCTCCAGAGCTCAGTTTTATTCTCCCACACCTCACTTCCCTCAGTCCTTTATTCTCAAGCTGAGGTGTCTGCTGAGAAAAGCTGCTCCGTGTCTCCCTGGTCTGCTGGGCGGGGCTCTAGCTTTGCGTCTCCCTAGTCTGCTGGGGGGAAGCAGCTAGTGCGGGGTTGCCTCACATTTGTAAGTAGGGATCCGATGTAAGTCGGATCCATGTAACCTGGGGACTGACTGTACATCCTTATCCTAACTCCATGCTCCTGTCTTACTCTTCTGATTCTACCCTCTTCCATAGTCATAAAATATTTAATCTTTTACACAATGGCCATCCTTTTTTTTGTGTCCACTCCTCTCCCTCCCACACCAACATGATGAATTTTTGATAGCTGCTTGATCATAAAACCTCCTTCATCACCTATCCCATGACTCCGGCCATTCAAATATCCTGAATTCCTGGGGAGATAATGTATTTACATTGCCTTTAGTATGAAACATACAATGTACCGCTGATGCTCAGTACAATCTGCTCTGTCATTAGAAGCCAAAATACCTTGTTCTGAGGAACTTGAAGCCCATTACAGTGATTGCCTTCTGTCACTTCTGTTATTACTGTAGTGAGTCTCCTCTGTATAAAATATAGAAATGACTGTTATGTTCCTGGGATTTCCCCTCAATATTCCTGACCAGAAAGAACTACGCAAAAAGATCCCTAAAAATCCATCCCAAGTTTCAGAGTGTGCTGAGTGTAGGCTGACACAGACCTGGAGGAGTTTTGTCAGTGCCCTGTGGATACCCTTACCCCATGGACATAATGGCTATGTTTACATTGCAGGCTTCTTGTACAAGAACTTTTTGCGCAAGTGTTCTTGCACAAAAGTTCTTATGCGAGAGCGAATCTACGCTGCCATGTGCTTTTGCGCAAGAGATGTGCTTTTGTTCAAGAGCATCCATGGCAGTGTGGATGCTCTCTTGCGCAAGAAAGCTCTGATGGCCATTTTAGCAATAGGGATTGCTTGTGAAGAAACCCCTGTTCCCATCCACACTAGCCTTTTTGCACAAGAGCTCTTGTGCAAAAAGGCTTATTCCTCACAGAGAGAGGAATAACTCTTGTGCAAAAAGCCCTCTCTTCTGACGATCTGCTGTAAACTTTCTTGTGCAAGAAATATATTTAAGTATATCTTAAATTTCAATACCTATGTGAGAGTCTCAGTGCCTTGATATAAGGAACTGCCTGTAATTAGGGCCCCAGGGGTGGCCAGCAGAGTTTGGGTGCCATTTTGAGAAGCCTGCAGGAACTGTGAGCACATTCCAGCCATCCCAACAGCAGTATCCCATACCTTTGTCCAGCCTCCTTCTAGAGAGGCTACGTACAGCGCTTCCAATTCCAACTTTGCCCACAAATCTCCTGCAAAGTTTCTCTCAACAAGGTCCACTTGACATCAGGTTTAAAACACCTGTGAAGAGGGTGACATCCAGGGACAGTTTGCAGGCCCGTATGCAGGAATATCTGGGAGGAGGATGCTTCTTTTTTTTTTTGTAAATGTGGACAAGGGTGTGAATGAACTCCCATGGTCCCCGAAGTAAGTGGAGAAATCAGCCCTAGCCTTCCCCAGACCAGCCAGAGCATGGGGGAAGGAGGCTCTAGAAGCATGCCACTCCTGCTCTCCCTTGACTGGCCGGAGCATGCTTACCTGGGGGACTATGGAGGGTGCTTTCACACCCTTCATATCTCCTCGCATACATGCCTAGTTTGTTGCAAGGTTTGTGTCTGTAGTCAGTGCAGTTTTTCCCAGGGGTTAAAGTAGGAGCTGTGAAGGTCTGAAAGCAGAAGAATTCTCCCTGCAGTCCCCTCCCTGTGGCCGGTGGGAGAGCTTCTTGCCTTCGAACTACCTCTCCTCATTGCCTCCATACAACAGCTGCCACTGACTCTGCTTGGGGATTGCAAGCAGCTTACATCGCCAGGCAGGAGGCCAGAGAAACTGGGCTTGGAAGCTCCCCCTCTCCCATCCTACGGGAATCCTGATTCTGGAGAAGAGTGTGATGTGTTCAAATTGGACTATCCTCCATGACAGTCAGAGAGGCAGTAAGTGGAGGAAGCCTGACAAAGAATCATCTTCTCTAGTCTGAATTAATTCCTGAACTCTTCTCCCCACCCCCCACCCCATGATGTGGCTAATCAACTGCAGCAGGATTCTGAGCTTCTTAGAGAATGGTAATTTATCCTTTAGATCTGCCTTGTGCTTCCCTGATTTTACACTTCATTTGCAAACTGGGGGTAGGCAGTTGAATGTCTTACCTTTTGTTTGTTTGTTTTTAGTGTGGAGGAATCTCTGGGGTACTAAATCTTTCAAGGGAGAAGGGGGAATCTTTTAGGGCAGGGATGCCCAATCTACAAATCATGTGGCATACACAGCCCCCAAGCCATTTCATAGGGCCCGTGACCTGCTTCAGCACAGTATACTAATGGCTGAGTCATTAGTGTCTTGTCATTGAATCATAAAATCATATGGAAGAAACCTCAGAAGATCATTGAGTCCTACCCCCAGCCCAAAGCAGGACCAACCCCAAATAAGGCCTGCTAGCCTTGGGGATACAAGGCTTCTCCTCTTGGGAGTGATTTATCATCTCCCGCATCCAGAACAGCATAACGGTTCTCCAGTAATATGGTGGGAGTATTGGGAGCAGGGGTGGAGCACTGCCTGCTGCCAGAAGTGACCAGCTGCCAGTGTCCATCTCTTCCTCCACCAGTGGTGTGTCAACAGTCTTGAGTAATGGGACAGCTACCTCATCCTCAGCTGTCTCCACATGAATACTGTCCAGGAATTGCTCATGGATTCAGATACACCTCAGCCTAGCCACCTCCTCCTGTAGCTCTCCCACCTGCTGCCTGAGAGATTCCACCAGCAGGCACCTTTCACATTGGATAGTCTCCCCAGACTGGATTTCAGTAAGTGGGAATTGCAAGCCACAGTCCTTGCAAACCACACCAGGATCTGGGTAGAGGTATCCATCATCTGTCTGGCTACAGGCACAGGCAACAGAAGCAGTGCTGGTACAGGTGTTGCGGGACTTCCTAACCATATTAGGACTCCCTCAGTCAAACTTCCTCTCAAACTTCCCTGTCTGCTCTCCTGGGCACTCTGCCTCTGGCTTTTTAAAGCCTGCTCCCCAAAGTCAGGCCTGCCCCCCTCGTTACTCACACAGGGGAAGGCTGATCTCGAGGCTGAGTGAGGCTGATCAACGACCATCAGGGGAACAAAGGATCAAACACTCCCAGACACACAATCCTAAATGCCATTGAAATCACCTGAAATCAGAATCAAAATTCAAATTTCAAACAGTCAAGCAAACTCACTCATGCCAAAGCTAGTACACTCACCTGGCGGCCTGTTCAGTGGCAGGATCTTTTGCACTCCCTCTCAAACTCCCCTGTCTGAAGCCCCCTGTCCACTTCACCCTCCTGCATAATAAGCTTAGAAACCCCTGCTTTAGGAAGTAGGAGGCAGCAGAAGATAAGTGGGCCCAGCATATTTTAAATCTCTTCCTGTCCTTTTTTCCCATAAGAACATTTCTCTTAATTATGCACAAGGACCCTGCATTTTAAAATTGCCTGTTTCTTCCTGACTCAGGGAGAGAGAGGTAATACAGATTTATTAACTATATAACAGATATTGCATCCAAGCATCTCTTGTTCTGTTCCCATCAAGGAATTGCACATCAGTGTGAATGTCTGGAAGAGCAATTATAATCCAAGTACACTCATTTACTCACGAGAGGTGGCGTTAAAACCCCATTAAACTCATTAGGAATTTTGACAGTGGTTTCATAGAACCTAGATTTCACCCTATAATTACACTTATTTGTTGCTAATTTCTGGTCAAATACCCACTCACACGGAAAAAATATTCTTTCTAAACTAATACATCTGGCCTGTGTCTAGACTGCATCCCTTTTACGGAAAAGGGATGCAAATTAGACACATCGCAATTGCAAATGAAGCGGGGATTTAAATCCCCCCGCTTCATTTGCATAAACATGGCTGCCGCTTTTTTCCAGCTCAGAGCTTTGCCAGAAAAAAAGCGCCAGTCTAGACGGGGATCTTTCAGAAAATAAAGCCTTTTCCGAAAGATCCCTTATTCCTTTTTTTTAAGAGGAATAAGGGATCTTTCAGAAAAGGCTTTATTTTCCAAAAGAACCCCGTCTAGACTGGCGCTTTTTTCCAGCAAAGCTCCGAGCCGGAAAAAAGTGGTAGCCATGTTTATGCAAATGAAGCAGGGGGAATTTAAATCCCTGCTTCATTTGCAATTGTGATGTGTCTAATTTGCATCCCTTTTACGGAAGAGGGATGCAGTCTAGACACAGCCCTGTAGTTTTGTACAGAATCAAGCACAATTGGCTCCACAATAAATATAATCATCATTTAGGTAACAAACTGGAAACATGAACAATTACACAAAAGCAGGAAAAACAAATATGTACAAATATGGTTGTGTTGAGTCACTATTCAAATTTGAAAATAAGGTTGTGAATGTTTCCTGCAGTCATACAACAAGCGCAGGGTCTAAAAATAACTCACAATCTTCGTAGGTGCCAAACTTCATCTGCAGAGATAGACTTAGAGATATTTAATAGGTGCCTGGTATCTTCATAAGGAAAAGGGCTATAAACATAGTTGTTTTTAAAATAAAAGCTGAGATTAACCTTGACATTGTGTGTGTTACTGAGTCTCACATTGTTAGCATGAGTTTATAATAATTATTGTTTTTCATGAAGCCCCAGAAGCTGGAGACAAGTTAATATGTAAGAATATGAGATTTCATTCTCTTCATTGAGAATCTAGCCTTCATAGTTCCACAGGAAAGCATAAGAATGGCCATACTGGGTCAGACCAATGGTACATGTAGCCCAGTATCCTTTCTGCTGACAGTGGCCAACACCAGATGACCCAGACGGAGGGATCACAACAGGTAATCCTCATGTGATCCCTCCGCTGTCACCCATCTCTAGAGAAACAGAGGCTAGGGATACCATTCCTACCCAACCTGGCTAATAGCCATTGATGGACCTAACCTCCATGAATCTGTCTAGCTCTTTTTTGAACCCTGTTAAAGTTCTAGCCTTCACTTTATCCTCTTGCAAGGAGTTCCACAGCTGACTGTGCACAGAGTGAAGAAAAACTTCCTTTTGTTTGTTTTAAACCTGCTGCCTATTAATTTCCATTGGTGATCCATAGTTCTTATATCATGGGAATAAGTAAATAATGTCTCATTATTCACTTGTTACACACCAGTCATGATTTTATAGACCTCTAAGTCTCCTCTCTTCTAAGCTGAAAAGTTTCAGTCTTTTTAATCTCTCTTTATATGGGACCCATTCCAAACCCCTAATCATTTTGTTGCCCTTTTTTGAACCTTTTCTAAAGCCAATATATCTTTTTTGAGATGAGGCAACCACATCTGCATGCAGTATTCAAGATGCGGGCGTACAAGGGTTTTATATAGAGGTAATAAGATAATTTCTGTCTTATTCACTATCTCTGTTTTAATAATAAAAGAAAAACCTTGAAAATGTGACCTGCGCGTCCTCTCAAGGCTGGAAAGCTAGAATGCAAATAAAGAGAACTCAAAATGTATTATTTCAAAACTTCATGATTTTAAGCCAATCTCATAGTTTTTGAACATTTATGGATCTCAGTAATGGCAGATGCTGTTTCCATAGCTTGTGGAGTGGTTCTAGAAAATAAGGTGAAGCCGGGCCAGTGATTCTCAAATTTATTTCATTGGGCTCCTCTTCTTTGTGCCTGTAGTTTTATATGCCCTCTCCCCAGTACAAATACTGCCCTCCAGTCTTGAAGGCAGAACGAAGAACAGAGGTCACTGGTTGGGCATCCAGCAGAAGCCCAGAAATGAGGTTTGCAATGTGAAAAGTAGTATTTCTCAATATCATTTTTCCTCGCAGACATAAGGCATGTCTACACAGCAGGGATAAACTCGAAATAAGCTATGTAACTTGAGCTATGCTAATTGCAAAGCTTAAGTCGAAATAGCTTATTTCGACTTTGGGTGCTGTCTATACAGCTGTTATTGTACAGGGAGTAAGGGAAGTGGGGGAAGAGTGTTGTATCTCGAAATGAGGGCTACAGGAGTGAGAGTAAGCAATCTTCCAGCTTAACAGTAGTTTGACATTATGTTGAAATAATTGCTTGTGTGTAGATGTAGACTATGTTATTTCGGAACTGATGATATTCCAAAATAATTCTGCTGTCTAGACATGGCCATAGTGCCCATCATCACCCTTACTCTGCATTGGTGCTCCCACCTGAGGGCTGACAGTTGGAGCTCCAGTGCCTCCTAGTGAGGGATTGGGGGTAGGAGAGAAGGAGAAGGAGTCTGGGCTTGTTTCACCATAGCTGTACCAGCTACGCGTGCAGAGCACACCACCCCGCCTGGGACATTCTCCCACACCCAAGGGCTCCGCAGTACCACCCATGCAGTGGAGCGGTACTGACAGCAGCACCTGGGGGTACTGCAAGCCCTGTACTGCCCCCTCCAGAACTGGGTGCAAGAAGCTCTGAAGCTCTGGCAGAAGCAGCTTGCCCAGGGCCGTGCCATCTGACAACATCTGCTGGCCTTGGTGCAGAGCGTGCTGCCTCCTGCTGCTCCAGCGCCTGCTGCCTCCCCAGCTACCGCTCCTCCTCCCACTCCTTCTCCCCCTCCCACTTCTCCCTCCACCTCCTCTACACCCTCTACCTCCTCCACAACCTCCATCCCCTCAGGAATGCCAAGGCCCCCACACCTGCGGTGCAAGGAGACAGTTGGCCCAGAGAGATCCCCACCCCTGAGCCCTGAGCTTCCCTTCTCCCTTCTTCCCCTTACTTCCCCCTTCCAGCTCCCTCCTTCCAGGTTTCCCCCTCCCCTCTCCTACCCTCTCCTTCCTCCTTTCCCTGTCACACTAGAGTTTCTTCCTCCCCCGCCCCCCAGTTTGATAAATAAAGACAGTTCGTGTTTATGAAAAAACATGTATTTTATTTGACATCATCGAGGTAGACAAGCAAGCAGGGAAACCTGAGAACCGGCTGTCTGGGGGCGGGGGAGGAGGAGGGCTTTAAGCACAGACCTCAGTTAGCCTCAGGCAGCAGCCACACAAGGTAAGTCCTGACCTGGTGCCCTGCCAGAACTGGTTCCAACCAGCTTTCAATGCGATTCACAGTCCACTAAGTGTGGACGTACTATTTCGAAATGCATTTTGTGTGTAGGCACGTTATTTCAAAATAACTTATTTAGTATTAACTATTTCGAAATAAGATATTTCGAAATAACGCTGTAGTGTAGACATACCTTGGGATACATCCTTTATTAGGATGGGTCATCAGTCCTTCTAGGCTCAGTTTATATCAGAGATACTCCTGACATGGTGAGCTGGAAATGAAGACAGCAATAAAGACAAAGCTGGAGGAACCCCTAGGGCCTCGGTATACTGTTGGCCATGTGGAGGGAATTCTAAACCCTGACCTTGCTTTAAGTTAGGGTAGGAGGAAAATGCATACCAAATTGGTGCCCCTAGCTCTTACTATTTAGAAGGAATTCTTGAACAAAAGGTCTCACATGAAAAGACAGAAAAATGTACATTTCTAAAAAATATAGTAAGATTTTTTCTTCCATACCTTCTCATCTTCCTGTGTTCTCTCCTCATTCCTTGCTTTGACCCTCCCTTTTGTGGGGTTCACTTAAGTAATCAACTGCCCATTTCCATAACACATATGAACACACAGGACTTGAGTTTCCTCTTTCATGGTAACTTTACTCTGGTGTAACTCTACTGATTTTAGTGATGTAACTCCTGATTTACATGAACGAAAGCAAAAAGAGAATCAGGTCCATAGAATCAATGTCTATAGAATCACCTTGCCTATTGTGTTAGTGTCAGTTCTCTTTTGCTTTATCCTTCTAGTATGACGTCTGGATTTTAGTTTGTGATTGATTATTGTTCACGCATACAATGTATTAAAATATTGTTTCACTAAAGGAAGTGTGTGACTAATCCATGGAGGATGGCTACATACTGTGGAATTAGAGAGGATATTAGCACAAGCAAATAACAAGGACAATTTAATGAATGTGTCAAAGAATGAAAATGTCACATACATACAGTTGGGGTCAAAGCATAGGAAAAATTTAACAAGCACAAATTTATTACTCAATGTGGAGATTCCATGAGGACCTCTGAGCTGCTGTTCTCCAAGGAGGGATGCACTGCAAGAATCAAGGTACATTAGGTAGCATAGGCTCCAACAAAATGAGTCCACTTCCCTGCTTCCCAGAATGAACTCTTCTGGCTTCCATGAATGAGTCAGAAGTTCTGGGAATAACTCAAGCTCTACCTTTTGGTTCTGTCTCTTCCTGTATTTGGATTGAGGTTCTGATATTGCCACCATTAGCACTCTCCATATACATTGCTAATAAGAGGGAGGGTTTCAAAATGGAAGGAGTGCTGACACTGTGGGGGGCTGTGTGTGTGTGTGTGTATGTTTTGGGGAGCTAGGAAATGTTGAGAGAGCTGTCTATACTGATACAATAAGATATTGAATGGTTGCTCTGAGATTAATAGCCATGCAATATTGGTTAACATGATTCAGGGGGCTCCTTGCATGGCTGGACTGGGAAAAGCTAATCTTTCAAGGAATTATTGTCTGGAGGGTTATCACTGGTGAACAAGCCACAGGCTCTGACTACTGGGAGAGAAGCTGGTATCTTCCTAACTCCCCAGTCATACAGTTGGGTCTTTTTTTCAAATGCATTGTCATTCTCCACCCCATGGAGACTGGGGCCATTGTGGCCATTAATGTTTGTTGAAATCTTAAGTTCTGTTTGCTAGTGTCTTTGATAAATGTTGCACCTAAGCACTGGAGCTGTATGTGCTCTTTTCTGGTGTTACACTTCTTTGGCTTCATGTTTTACACACTTATGCCCTATTACGCTAAAGGAGGAATGTAAACGTGGCACATCTAGACCACCAAGGTTGGTTCACATTGACAGATTGATACATATTTTATATCCTGCCAAGCAGACCAGGCTTTTGGGAACTGTCAAGTACTTGATTAAATTGAATTGCCAATGTTCATTTATTATGGATTCAGATATCACTTTTCACCAAAGCTCTGGGCAACTGTGTCAACATTTCCTTTTATTCCCTTAACTCTTTAGGGCTTTATTTTCTTATTCTTCCCCTGTTTTGTCTTTATTTTCCACCAGTCATTGTTTTAAAAAATACCATGTTTGTTTTTTTGAAAAAAATGTGTTTGGGAATACTGGGGAAAGCAAAAAAGTTACACTGGTAGAAGCTTTTATTTGGCACAGGACTAAACACCCAGGAGAGACCTCAGCTTTCAACATACTTGATTTAATGAGAGTGGCTGTTCACTCCAAAGAGAAGGCAGGGCAGATTGCTGCATCAGGAGGATGAAGAGCCCTCAGTTAGATGCAGGTGGCAAATGAAGTGTTTCCCTTGTAAACTGGTGTGTTAGGTAGCGTATAGACTCCTGGGACGAAAGGATTCTGATTACAACCAAACCCATTTGCGCTCCCTAGTCTCCTTTTCCCAAAACTCTTTTCCTCTCAGCTGCTCATTGATGTTTTAAAAGAAGTGGCTTACAAAGCTGCTTCTTTTCTGGAGCTCCCTACTCTGTCTTTCTAAAGTATTTGGGGAGTGTTCAGGCTGTGTGGGTATGTACACATGTATGTACATGTGTCTGTATGCATACATTTGGCACAGTTAGGTGCCTGCGAGTATGTGCATAGTTTGGTTTAGGTGCATTTGTGAGGAATCAGGAGTGTGGGAGGTGGGGGGGAGGTGATCATGCTTGTGTTTGCATGCCTGTGGGAGAAGTTGGGAGGGTGAACATGCATGCTTATGATTGTGTAAATAGGTGGTCTCTGTGGGGCTTGGTCTTCTTCACCTAGTTTCTTGGACATGGTTAATAAAAATGAAAAGCATTATCAAAAGTTCTATTTCTCAAGCTGTTCCAAGAGCAATTACTCTGTTCCCCTCCTCTTACTGACACACATTAGTTATGTTAGCTCATCTGCCTCCCTCTGCAACAACAACTAGACTAAATTCTCTAATGCTGCACATATTTCCTGTGTTTGTTTTACCAGCACCTCTGATGTCCCGACTAATAGAACAATTGCAATTCTTCATTGGCTCAGTGGCACAATTCTCAACATTCTTGGAAATGTCTTTGAGAGTTCCAGAGACAGGTATACATGGAAACAATATGCGGCAGGCTACTGAAGCCATGGTGGTGACTGGAGCCCTGGCCCCTTTATAATTGCTTACAGAACACCAAGCAGAGTGCTCCAGAGTCCTGTGCCACATGCTCCAGCTGGCTCTGAGGGCTGGCTGATGGGGGAAGAGGGAACTGTGCCAATCAGGCAGCACTGGGGCTGGCTGTCCCAGCCCTGCCCCTTCCAGAAGCCCAGAGCCAATCCCCCCTCCCATGCCCCGCCCCCACATACATTGCTCAGGGGCACAGTGATTCTGTCAGCTTCCCTGCAAGCAGGTACATCCATACATCACATATGAGTAACACAATCATACCCAGTCACTCACACCTACACGTGCATATCCTATGTGTTACACATGCAAACATTACATGCACATCCAAACAGCATAATTCTCCCCACATGTACCACACACCTACATCCAGACACAATCAGAAATTCCTGACACCTCATGCACGATCAGCAGTCACACACCCAAATACCACATGTTCCCCAACATGCTACCAGCATTCACAACTAAAACATATGAACACACCCAGCACCTCCAAGCCTGCATGTCACACACACTTTTGAACAAAGATCAGTCATTCTCATAGACTTGTGCAAGGCTTCTTCTCCCCAGTTCACAACTCTGGCAAACAAACTTGCTGCATCCCTTACCTGCAAATCTATTTATTATCTCTCTCACACACCTTTCTTTTAATGTCTGCTGTGGAAATGAAAGGGAGATGAGGAGGCTAGTCATATGCCTTTCTTAGTTAATTTTTTTTTCAGTGCTATCCCAATGCATTTTTTGATTGTTTGCTATTCCTCAAAGGCTGAAATTCAATATGTAAAAAAATGCTTTTGAAGAGCTGAATCAGCTTCTAATGTCAAATTCAATAAGCTCAACCACCACCTTCGCATCCCATTATTATAAGAGGAGAGGAGGCAATGAGGCCCCAAATTTCAACTATTTTCAGAGACACTCTGAGTTGAAAATTAAGGATAAGTTATTGAAGTGCTTAGAAGCCAAATTGATATTCAGAAAATGGAACTCACATAATGATTTTTCCATCCAGTTTATTTATTCTGAATCCGATAACCATTAATATATTCTAAACTCCAGGGAACTGAAGGCACAAATGTAGAGTTATTTTCCTTATCTTGTTTGCAGGGAAAAGCTGAATTTCAGGTCATCAGTAAGAACCATAGTTACTCAAAAGCTGCTGCCCTCCCCACTCTAGGTGCTATTCAAAGTAAGGGGCTTATATCAGGGGGATCACTCAGGGTAGGTCTACACTTCAATTAAAAATCTGTGGTAGGTCTGTACCAACCAACCTGGGCTCATGGCAGCGGCAACATGTGGCCCAGGAAGGAGGCGGGCCTTACCTTTCCTCTCTCCCTTGCTCCACCCCTGCCCTATCCTTGTTCCACATCTCCCCATCTGCCTTTTTCCCAGCACTCCACAGAGCAGTGAGAAATGGCACTGTGCAGGCAGGAGCCACCCACCCTGTGCCTTCCTTACTGTGAGGTAAGCAGGGAGAAGGGGGCAATGGTGCAGCCTGCTGATGCACCCACCTGGGGTGCACCTCCGCATTTGTCATCACTGGTTCATGGGCTCAGGCACGGCATGGTTTAACTGCAGCGTATGTACTCACACACCCTCTGGGTGTGTCTAGACTACATGGCTCCCTTGATAGGGAAATTAAGCAGTGATTTAAATAATCAAAATGGCTGCCGCACTGTGCTGATCAGCTGTTTGGCGGCACAGCACGGTAGTCTGGACGCTCTGCAGCCGACAAGGGAAGCCCTTGTTGACCTCCCCGTTATGCCTCGTGGAATGAGGTTTGCCGGGGTGGTTGACAAAGGCTTCCCTTGTTGACCGCAGAGCGTCCAGACTACTGTGCTGTGCCACCAAACAGCTGATCGGCACAGCGCGGCAGCCATTTTGATGTAAATGAAGTGGCAATTATTATATCACTACTTCATTTCCATTTTTCGAGTACACTAATTCACATGGCTCCGTCAACGGAGCCATGTAGTTTAGACGTACCCTCTGTGTGTGGTGTACTGTCCCATCTAGTGGCAATAAGATCTCTTACAGAGAGAATAATGAGTCTGCTGTACACCCTTAGCTAATAGGCAGATGGCTTTTAACTCATGTGGTAAAGGATCATGAACTAAGCTCCAGAGGCCCCAGGTTCAATTCCGCCCACAAACAACTGGGGTCCATTAGCATCACATGTACACTTTTGAACTCAGGTTCTGAGACAGTGGTAGGTAAATACTAGCCTGTGGGCCACATCCTGTTCACCAGGATTAGCCCCTGGTTGTCCATTGCCATTATATTTATTTGCAGCTCTACAGGTTTGGGTGATTGTTGCTCCCGTTTGCCACGGATCACCATTCTCAGCCAATGGGAGCTGTGGGAAGCAGTGTCCCAGTCCATACATGTTCCCACAGTCCCATTAGCTGGGAACAGCCCCTTAGACCAAGTTGGCTAACACAAAACACCCATGGATGGCTAACTTCAGTATAGACATACCCTCAGAGGCTTTCTGTCTCAGGAAAGCAAAATTCCTCCCTGCAAATTCAGGGCCATACAAATAGCTGAATTTTCCAGAAAAAAAAAATCAGGAAAAAAATATTTTGAATTGATGACAAATACACATCTTTTTAAAATTTGTGGTGAACTGAAAAGATTAATCACAGGACAAAGGACATTTAATTTGGAGCTTTTGTTTTTCAACAGAAAGAAACATAAATTTGAACAAAATTTGGAAATGAAACCTTGTTTCCAGACTGAACATCAAGATGTTTTATTCAGGAAAAGTCAAAACAAAACTGACCTTTTCTTTTTTACACAAATTTGGCAATTCTGTAATGAATTCACAAAATATTTTGATGGTGCCTAATCTGCATTTTCTTCCCCAAATAAACTTCAGCTGAAAAATGTCACCTAGCACCCAGAGAACACCTACTTAGACCCCTTTCTGAATTGCAGTTTTGCATAACAGTCCTCCCTAATGGTTGACTATGTTTCATCCCAGACTTGGCTGCAATTTAGTGGTGGGTAGAATGATCCCTATGGTCTCATTCCTTCTATGTGCTCAGCCCTCTAGCTTGAACTAGGAAAGCACCTAAGTATGTGCTTAAGCTTAAGTACAAGTGTTAACAATGCAGTCATTGGAGACTACTCATGTTCCTTAAAGTTAAGTATGCTTGTAAATGCTTTACTAGATTAGGCTACAGTACTCAGAACTTTTCAGGATCAAGTTCTATATGAGTAGGGCCCAGTTCTGAATTTTTTACCCATGTGTAGTAACAAATGTAGATTTTCCTCTGTCCTTGTTGTGACACACTTCAATTGGAGCAATGACCTCAACATTTGTCTCATAGTTTGTTAAGCATTTTGGGGTACCTTGGATTGACAGTACAGCTGGACCTCCATGGTCCAGCATCCTCAGGACCTGACCAAGCCCAAAAAAGGGAGTTTGCCAGGCCAGGGGAGATCAATGCTGACCCCTCTGCAATTGGGTTCTTGGCTCTCTCAGAGGGTTGCCAGCCTCCTGGACAGGTTCCCATCCTGGCTACTAGCCCTGGCTACCAGGTTGCCACTAGGCTCCACTCCCATTCCCAGCTGGCTCCCAGCTGTCAGGTCCCAGTCCAACTCCTCTTCTGGTCCTGGCCAAGCTCCCAATCACCTGTCCCCCAGTTGCTGGCTCCTCTGCCACTAGACTCCCAGTCAGACTCTTCTCCGAGCCATTGGGGAGCTCTGGTCCAGCAACATCATTCAGAGAGGTTCAACATCCTACAAACAGGTTCAACTGTATTACATAAATACTTCAGGGCATTCAGGATAGCTAAAGGGGCCATGATCTTATCTTGGAGGTAAGAAAAGTAATTGGCTAGAGAGGTACATGGCATTACAACACCTAAAAATATGCCAAAACCTCAAAAGAGAGCTGAAGAGCAGAATGAGAAGAAAAACAACATTTGTGGTGGAAGCTGAGCTCCAGCAAGGAGGCATATAATATATTGGCTAGCTGGAAGCAGCCATCCTCCTTTGCATTACTTGCCTTTGTTTTTAATATCAGGGCTTTCTTGAGGAGTGATTCATATAGTTGCATTCACAGGGCAAGTCTACACTAGGGCTGTGTCTAGACTGGCAAGCTTTTCCGCAAAAGCAGCTGCTTTTGCGGAAAAACTTGCCAGCTATCTACACTGGCTGCTTACATTTCCACAAGAACACTGACGATCTCATGTAAGAAATCAGTGTTTCTTGCGGAAATACTATGCTGCTCCCGTTCGGGCAAAAGTCCTTTTGCACAAAAGCTTTTGTGCAAAAGGGCCAGTGTAGACAGCTCAGATTTGTTTTGCGCTAAAAAGCCCCGATCGCAAAAATGGCGATCGGGACTTTTTGTGCAAAAGCGCGTCTAGATTTGCGCAAAAGCATCCGTGGCCAATCTAGACGCGCTTTTGCACAAAAAGTCCCGATCGCCATTTTTGCGATCGGGGCTTTTTTGCGCAAAACAAATCTGAGCTGTCTACACTGGCCCTTTTGCACAAAAGCTTTTGTGCAAAAGTGCTTTTGCGGAAAAGCGTCCGTGCCAATCTAGATGCTCTTTTCCACAAATGCTTTTAATGGAAAACTTTTTCATTAAAAGCATTTGCGGAAAATCATGCCAATCTAGACGTAGCCTAGGAAATTATTTAAAAATAACTCCAGAAATACACTATTTCGTGGCCACACTACAGGGAATCCTCAAAATTAGTCCGAGGCAGGCTCCCTTAGGCTATGTCTAGACTGCAGGCTTCTTTCGAAAGATGCTCTTTCGAAAGCATCTTTCGAAAGAGCATCTTTCGAAAGATCGCGTCTAGACTGCAGGCGGATCTTTCGAAAGAGCAATCCGCTTTTTCGAAAGAGAGCACCCAGCGAGTCTGGATGCTCTCTTTCGAAGACGGCCTCTTTACATTGAAGAACGCCTTCCTTCGAAAGAGGAACTTTTGAAGGAAGGCGTTCTTCCTCGTGAAACGAGGTTTACCGCCATCGAAAGAAAAGCTGCGTTCTTTCGAAATAATTTCGAAAGAACGCGGCTTGAGTCTGGACGCAGGGGAAGTTTTTTCAGGAAAAGGCTACTTTTCCCGAAAAAACCCCTGAGTCTGGACACGGCCCAAATGTGGACATGCTCAACTTAGAGCCTGAAGAAGCACTAGGCAGTAATTATTTTGAATTATTCTGGAGAGTAGTTATTTCAAAATAGCAGCACTGGAGTGTCCACACTACTGCTATTTCGAAATAACTATTTTGAAATTAGTGTTATTCCTCATGGAAAGCAAGAGTTATTATTTCATAATAACCAGCTCATTATTTCAAAGTAATGGGCTTGGTAGTGTGGACGGCCTACTTGTTATTTCAGAATAAGGGGAGTTATTTCGAAATAACTCCATAGTGTAAATCTGGGCTTGACTGGCAGACTTGACTGGCAATGGGAAGGACTCCGCTTTTATTCTGTTCTCTTGCTTTCCTCTCATTGCATAACAAGGAAAGAAAACTGCTTCTTCCCTTTTCCCTAGAAGTCCAGAGGTTCTTTCATGATTCATTTGTTTTGAATTACACACCAGCCTTTCTTCATTCAGAAAGCTTAGACTGTGAATTCCTTGGTCCACTAGTTCATGTACTGTTGACACTTTTCTATAGGTCAGAGTCTGACACCTTTCCTAATGCTGAGAGGAAAGTACTGCTATTCCAGGAGTAAGTCACTAGCACTGGAAATTGGAGGGCTGTTGGAAACACATAAAACGCTGTAGCACTTCAGGTGAATCCACTGTTATGCCATTGGGAGTGCTTCCCCCATCACCACAGTTAATCCTCCTCTGCAAGATTATATTTGGTATAAGTATGTTGCTCAGATGTGTGCATTTTTCATGTCCCTGAGTAATGTAGTTGTACTGATGTAAGTTTATAGTATAGACCTGTTCTTATTCTTCTTCCTCATATACCAGTGTAATTCCATTGACTTCAATGGAGCTATTCATGATTTACCCCAATATGAAGAGGAGGAGAAACAGACCTGTATTTAACAGAGCAAAAGCAATTTTAATAAATTTATTCATGGATTTAGGGGAATATAATCCCCATCTCTCTCTTTACTTTTTTTGTTTATAGCCTCCAGTAGCAGGTATTCTGGGCAGTGGGATACTGGTCAGGAACAACACAGAGAAACCATGCATGCTGTAGACAATCGATAACGTACTAATTTGATTATTTAAGAGAGCATAGATTAAGGCTGAATAATTATGCACAAGATAAATCATCTAGCCATGTAATTAACTCAAAATTACAATGGCAATAAAGGTACAATTAAATTCTTATTGATACATTAAAATTGTGAGAAATGTTAATATATTTAATTATCATTTAACAAGATAGCTGCGGCAAGCTAATTAGATATCAATTTACATGCTTAATAAATGCCAGTACTTTTAACTGTTAAGCCCACATCACCAGAAAATACTTATATGTGGTTGGTTCTGTTTTATTATTAAGATACTATAAGGGGTATTAGATCTATCTATCATTCAAGTTGTCCTGCACTTTTTAAGTTATAAAATACTGTTTCATTTGCAAAGCTTTCACAATTTGGGATACAATTTTCCATGTTACATATCTCCCTCAGACTGAACATTTCTGGAAAACCTCAGCCAAAACAGTTCAGCCATTTCTGAGAATAAGGTGAAGAAAGAATATATTGTTTTCCTCAAGTTCAAAAAAGTTATTGACATCTCTTATAAAAATGCTTTGAACAAAACTTTATATTTGAAGGGTGGCCTTTGTATCAGAAATGTGCCTTTAAGCACCCCCAGGAAAAATTGTCCAATATGGTCAAGTTATAAACCTTTATAAATCTGCAATTTTTATGTTTCAGAAGATACTTTCCGGATTTTGATAGCTAAAATCTAATTGTGTGTGCTTCATTTTCTGAGTGCCTAATTTGAGATCCTGGAGTCTGGTTTGCAGAAGTTCTGGGTACTCATAACTGCAACTAAGTTCAGCAGAAGCTGTACTTTGAACATACAAAATACTATAATCATGAACTAGACCTCTCAAATTGGACACACCCAATTTCTCTGTGTGTCAGTTTCTCATTGATAAAATAGCTCCCTCTCACAGGTAGTGTTGTGAGGCTAAATAATATTTTGAGTACTCTGTCACTACCATGAGGAGTGTCCGAGAGAAGTCCATGGTGAAATTAATATTTCTGTATTCAGAGACCTGTTTGAAAAGTGTTCAGTAAATAAGGCATGTGGCTGCCCAATGAACAACAAGGAGAAACCAAAATATTGAGGCAGAGGTGTTGTAAAAACAGTGTAATTATTGGGGCTGCTCACTGCTGGAGTACACCAAACTTGTAAGAAACCTGTATTGTGACAGGTGTATCATGACTCAGCAGCAAGCACTATTAGCACTTCAGCAACTGAGCTTGTAGTCACTAGCCCTGGTGAGCCCCAACAACCACTCAGTCACATGGCTAAATTAAAGGATATTTTACTTGGGCTGATAGAAAAAGGGAAAGGCCGCAAATACCTTAGGTACAGAGACAGTTCAAAGTCAACAATGGCAGCTGCTGTTTGGAACTCCCTTAGGAGTCCAGGCTCTTCTGACCTACAGTCAGGACTGCCTTCTCCAGCCTACTTTCACCTTAAGCAAATAGAAACGTGCAGGTTTTCATGCCCGTTGGGATACTTCAGAGTTAATAGTAGTCTGGGAAGGCCTGCAACATTGGTGAAGGTCTGACCAAGGCAGGCATTGTCCTTGTTAAATTATAAGCATGTTTTCCTCCTTTCAAGGCCTGCTTTCTCCCTCCTTGCTGCCTGTAGAAAAGATAAGTGAGGCCTGCTTTCTCCTTCTTTGCTTCTAGATGAGATAGATAGGGGTACTGTAATAGTAAACTGCAACTTGATAAATGCACCCATTGTTAACAGCCTTATTATATCTCCTGCCTGTTCTCACTCACGGTACAACTTATTATCAGGGTCACTTCTCCTTTTCTCCTCCCTGTAAGCTGATAATTAAGCCAGTATGTACTGCTGATTCAACTGAAAACTAGTAAACAACAAACAGGGGCGGGTAGAATTGTATTAATTACCTGGTTATTAATATTCATTGTATGGGCGTTGACACTACTAAATAAGGGTTTATGGAAAGTAGTGAAAGATGCATGGATTTACATACTAAAATGTATAAAGGAGTGTAACTGTTGCCAAATCATAGCCACCCATATACATGTGTTGGCAATAAAATGGTCCATTTACTCCTTTCGCTCCTGGGTCACCTGCTCCTTCTTCTTCCAATGATGCCATGCTGAGTTGGTGTCTGTTATTGGGGCACCTCTGCAATGGCTGCCTCCCCAGCTCCTGCTCTTCCCTGTATGTCCCACACAAGACCTTCTGTGATAGCCAGATATCACAGCCTGTTCCACACATAGTTCCATATATAGCTCTCAGGGCTTTCTCGCTGTATGCAGCCTAGCTTCTCATGTGGCTGCTATTTCCCGGCAGAGTCAAGGTACACCTTTCCCCTTAACTGGCTAGGGAAGGCAATAATATAATTAAATACTATATCATAATTAGGGTTGCCACATTTTCCCAGGACTAGCCCTTTCTTGAGGTAGATGTCCTAAGAATTCTATAAAAGTGCTCAGTACACACTGCCAGCTATCCAGTTACGGGCTAAAAGTGACCCTGGATATCCTGGTTTTTTATACCTTCCAAAAGGGAACTCTATTGATAATGGATAACAATGGAATGAATTAAAGTTGCACAACCAGCCTAAACACTGGCATTTCCCAACTGCGGAGTGCTTGATTATGGAACCCCGGTAATCTCGCTCTCTCTATATAAAAAAGTTTCTCTTGCCAGGTGATAGAATGATGTCATCATGCTCTGACGCTCTCTGGATGTGAAAGCAAAAGCAGGCAGAGAGAGGGGGGTTGGCGAGCATAGTGAGCATGGGGCACAGCTTGCTTGTGTTCTTTTACCATTGACTTTTGAAGGTACAGTCATGGTCTCTATAATCTTAGACTGACCACAGGTACCCTTTTTAAAGAGATAGTCCCATATTTAAGCTCTCTTGCAGGTGTTCCAGCTTTTTCTTTAAAACAGTTAACTTGTCCTGTTTTTGCTGTCTTTCCCCTCTCCCCCCGCCCATCAATATAGCCAATATGTTGGGAATCTCTATTTAGGCAATGGTGGCCTACAAAGCTGAACTCAAGGACACAGAATCCTGCCCAAAGCTCAGCTCAATGATCAAAGATGAGGAAAGTGGAGGGGTGGGACTCTTTCACGCCAGTGTTGCCTGAAGTTTGAACTTGATGTCTTCTGTGGACTGGCCATCCAAAGAAGGACTCTGAGTTCTGGCCATACCAAGCCTGAAAAGCAACTAAAAGACAGAAAAGACTGATCCTTTCCCCCCATGTCAAAGTTCAAGTCATGTCTTATTATTAACTTAAAAAATAAGATGAATCAGGTGAGGTAAAGACTTTGAGAAGAAAGAGTGAAAATCCTTCTTCAGAGCAAGTGAAGGATTCTCAAATCCTTACAGTCCCCATTAGAATGGGCGTGTCTCAATGGCTACGTCTACACTGGCCCCTTTTCCGAAAGGGGCATGTTAATTTCACAGGTCGCAATAGGGAAATCCGGGGGAGATTTAAATATCCCCTGCAGCATTTAAATAAAGATGTCCGCCGTTTTTTTCCGGCTTTTAGAAAAGCCAGAAAAGAGCACCTACACTGACCCCGATCCTCCGGAAAAAAAGCCCTTTTCCGGAGGATCTTATTCCTACTCCTCATTTCACGAGGAGTAACGGTAGTTCGAACTAGGAAGCCTAGTTCGAACTACCTAGTTCGTGCCCCGTGTAGCCATGCTGCACGGGGTTCCAACCAGCGGGGTTTTAAAAATGGCGGCTCCCCGCTTATGCAAATGAAGCCTGGGAAATTCAAATCCCGGGCTTCATTTGCAAGTGCGGTATGCCTACATTACCCCGCTAGTTCGAACTAGCGGGGTAGTGTAGACATATCCTAAGTCTGTTATCCAAACCATAAAACATCTCCGGGTTAAACCAGTGTTCTTCTAAAGCTGCTCTACATATGGAATTCTAGAAATCACTCTGTGGATGTGTGCCTGTCTCCAGAAAACTATACACATTGTGTTAAAGTGGGAAAGGGAATCACATTAAGTAAACATTAGCTTGATGGTCTGTTATGGAAGGAAGGAAGAAAGCAGCCATAGAAGGAGGTTACCAGGAAATCATTTTAACAACTGTATTTCCCTAAAGCAAGACAAGGTATAACCTCTGCCTTTGACAGTCACTTAGCTAAATGGATTAAATCAGAGCTAATGGCTTCCCTCCTTAACCTGCCCATGAAACCTTAAGAGAATTGTTTTCCTTCACTTGTTTATTATAATCAAATGTAATTACTAATTGCAGTAACTGGTGAGCCAGATAAATTGAAACATGGATTTATTGATTATATTTCAATTATGTCCTTAAAGTGACCATTGCACTGTGCCATTGTAATTTAGGTTAGGAAGACCATACATTGACTTAGCTGGTGCCATATTTCACTTAAACTTACATTTGTTTTACAAAAGATAAACCAGTCTAGTATGTTTCTTGAAATATCAATGCAGACAAGGTAATCTATGTAAGATAAAAAATTGCAACAATTAAAAATCATTCCTAAGCCTATATTTTAATTACTTGAAATAACACCCTATTATGCCAGTGCTAGTGTAAATCAGACAGTAGCTGTCCTCTGCCTGAGATTCTGAGAAGCCCACTCTACAAAGTGCCAGTCTAATAGGCCACTACCAGATCCCTTTTTCTCACATAAGTTCTGCTACTGCACATATGTATTCAGGCCTGACTGTGAAATTAGCTCAGTGCCATCTCTGCTCTGGTCAGCTCCTTGCTGTGAAATAAGATGCACACCACAGCTTGTCCAGTTCCAGACAATCATCCCATTCAGGTTTCAGAATCTTCAGACAGGAAATCAAGAGCAAAAAAGAACTCTTGAAGAGAGTCCATATTTCCTGGGGTAGAGCTCCTGTTGTCTAAGATGGAGCCCTTGACACACTCTTCTGGAACTTGAATCCCATGCCAAAATCAGAACCCACTACTCATAAAGTCAGGGGACCCACTTACTCCATGGCGTACCTTATACTGTTCTTCAGCCTTTTATATAGAGAGAGGCACAATAACAATCTATTATCATATATGCAGCAAACATCTGGAGAACTTCTAACTAAAGCAACAAAACAGTGTGTGTAGAACTAGGAGAAGCTTACTAGAACTTTTTTGTTTACACTAAAGGAGGAGAGCTCCATCCTTTTAAACCTTCTAGCTCTGAGACATATATTATTATTTATGTAGTGCTATATATGTACTTGAGGAATATAAGGGATTTAATTTTTCGTGCTTCAGGACACAAGCCAAATACTGACTGACAGAGCTAGAAACAATTTCCCCTATGGGCAATTCATTCCATAATTGTCCACTGCAAAGTTCCTTGAACCCATCTCTGAAGCACTTCATCACAAATTAAGATTTGTTGCCTGAAATTAATGCTGCAAAATGTGTTATTTTGCCGTTCACTATTTGTCAGTCACTATTTATTATTCTGTAGTTCAAAGAATTCCACTCAACCAAACAGAGAGAAGAAAACAATAGCTGGTGCCTCAGGTGACCAGTCACACACCATAAGGAACAAACAGCAAGTGGTCAGAGTGAATATTTCACGAACAACCTATAGAATGAAAATGGATTGTCCAAAGTATTCACTGAGTCCTTCTGAACAACAGAAAATAGGATCTGTTCGTGGATGATTCACAGACAGAAAGATCCAAATTCCCAGTGAATAGTTTCAATTAATTCAGAAAACTGAACAGTATTTCATGTTACCAAGTAGGATTCTAAAATTCATGTAGTTCTCTAGTCACTTCACTACTGGTTATTAGTAAAATGGTGAGTCAAACAAGAATTTTAAAAAGCTATGAATGATAACTTCAAGTCACTTTAAAAAGCCCACATAAACAAGAAATGGCAAACTATTTGCTAATTAATTTGGATACAGTTATCCCATTTTCAAAATAGCTGTTTCATTATAAGATTGGATAAAAAATGACCATAATAATAAATATTTTTTTTCTCTTACGTATAAAGATTACAGTTTTATTTTGAAGGTGTAGATAACAGTCAGTGAATGGGAATGATGGATTCTCTTAGATTTGTCTTAATGCCAATCATCCATAATGTGTAAATGGACTGAAGAGAATATGGAAATCTAAGTCATGAACAGTAGGACAAGGGATAAAAGACCAGGCACCGAATCAAAGTCTCAAAGATTAGAATGAGAAGTGTGATAGAACTTTCAATATGTTTTATGAAAATATGCTTATGAATATGATATAGATGAACACTTTATGTGACTCCCATTTGTACGCATGCATCATTCTTGTATTTGAATTTAGAAATATGAAGTATAAACCTGTGTTACTAATGTTGTTGTGCTAAGAGAAGGCCATTAGTAGCACTCAAGGAAATCTTGGGAGTTTTAGGAAAAAATGAAAATTTCAAAGTAACTTTTACTCTGCAAGTGTCAGATAAAGAAAGATTATTTTTTCATTTATACAAATATTTATCACATGCAAAAGACCTACTCAGAAGCCACTCTGTCATTCTTACGTGGGCTTCCAGAGTCAAAATGATCTTAACCACATGTGCTACACTTTGCCAATTTGGTAGCAAGAACCAATTCCATGTGACCTGAAAGAATAATCTCAATAAATCCAACATTTTTGTAGTCGCCCTAATACCTAAAAAGACCACAAAAACATAAAATTATTATTTTTCAAACTAGTTTAAAGTTTCTAATAACGCAAAGGATATTTCATCACTTCTTTTTTGGGTTTATTCCACACATATACATTTTCATTTTATTAAATATTCCCTTTTGTTCTTCATACATTTCCCCGCCTTAAATTTTACTTACATAACATTGGTAATACAGGCTGAACCACTCTTACTCAGCATTCTCTGATTTGGCAACATTCATAGTCCAGAATGATTTTAGTTACCGGATGTCCACTTATCATAGGTATTGCCAAATTTCCCTGGGTCGCATAAAGTTTGTTTACAGCCATCAGTCCTGGCTCAAAGTGTTCTGTGTTGTTATTTAGCTCTCAATTATTCCTAAATGTCTTCTAAGAGCTCAGTAAGCAGTTGATAATGCTGTTAGACATATTGACCTCCTGTGGTCTGGCAAATTCTCTGGTTCAGCACCAGTCAGGTCCTGATTGTATTGGACTAGAGAAGTTCAAACTATGCATCTGTTTGGAACACATTAGGTACTTCCTTTCTCTATTTGTCATTGAAACTTTCAAAATACCAGCTAACAATTATTCATGGCTTATTGAAAGAACTGAACAAGCATAGCTTAGTTCATTCTTCAAAAGCAAGTTCCTTTAGCTTCATATTTTTCTGTTGCCCTTTCGTGAATCTCTTAACGTTTCTAAACATCATTAGGAATTGGGTATCAGAGAAATGAAGGCAATTAGTAGTAGTATTAGGAAAACAGACATTGCTGAAGAAAGTAGGTCAAATTCTGTTCTCACCAACATGAATGTAAATTGGAATAACTAATCCTTTATTGTTTATGTGGTGACATTTGTGTAGTTATTCCAAATTTAAAGCAATGTAACTGAGAGCACACTTGGCCCTAAAGTATAACCAATGCAATCAGGTAACACATGTGTCAAATTATCTTTTATTAATCACAATAGTAGTTTGTTCACAATCAATCTTTTTTAAAAAAATGGAATTAATTTAATCAGGTTCCTGTAGTTTTAAAATTCTCCTACGTATGCATCAGGGAGTAGTTTGATTCTAAAATTCTGCTGAGAATGCATAATTGTTTTTTAAAGCAGTAAAGACTTGGCATACTCTTTACTCATAGGAAACATGTTACATTACAAAAAAATAAATGGAGATATGTGGGGCTGTCAAACAAAAATGCAGCACTATATGTTTGCCTAGAACTCCTACTTTTTATATTTCATAAAATCACTTTTGTTTATTGACTGCTCCACATATCTCTTTTTTTCCCCTTTAACATGTTTTGTTCTTTAACATGTTTCCTGTGGGTAACGTGTATGCCAAGTCTTTACTGTTTAAAAAAAAAACAAAATATAATGCAGTCTCAGCAGAATTTTAGAATCAAAACAATCCCTTATGCATGCCTAGCAGAATTTTAAAACTACAGAAACCTGACTGTTCAAGTTTTAATGGACAGTTCATAACAGTGAGAAATATACAGTGATCATTCTAAACCACAATTTTTTTCACAACCCAATTTCTATGTACAGCTGCATATGTCCAAGGCACACAGTTGCACACATCAAGGTATGCTTTTAGTCAATGCAAGGACATCAGCCATTGCTGACATCAGTCATATACTGGTTTTGCATATACAGATTTCTGCACATAATAAGTTTGAATGCTCATATGCACTTGGAAAAATTTATTAAATGTCTAAAATTCGGGACTTTCTGGTCTGGCAGGAGCACAGCCCAGATTGGGCAGGTAGGGAGCCCATCCCCAGTGGAGGTGGTGCAGTGGGGAGCATCACCCTGGCCAGAGCTAACAGCAATGAGCACAGCTCCAGCTGGGGTTAGAGGCAGCAGGACCAGCCGCCAGGGGTGCAGCTCCAGCTGTGGTTGTCAAAGTGAGGAACACAGCCCCGCTTGGGGATGGTGCTATGGGAAACAGTCTCGGTTGGGGTTGGAGTGTGGCGGGGCTAGAAGGTGGGGAGAGGAGGGATGCAGCTCCAGTCAGGGCTGGCAGCAGAGACAGCAGCCCTAGCCAGGGCTGGAATCAGCGGGGCCAGCAGCTGGGCGCGCAACCGGACGTGCAATCCCCAGCCGGGGCTAGGAGGAGGGGGCTTTGTGCAGGGCAGGCACAGTGGTGGATGCAGCCCCAGTCAGGGCTGTTTCAGTGCGGGGCTGGAGGCAGAAGCAAGCACAGCCTCAGCCAGGAGCAGAAGCTATAGCCGGGTAGGGAGCCTTGACTTCCCTTTATTCTGCAAACCCCATGGTTCGGGACCACTCAAGTCCCGAGAGTATCAGACAAGGGAGGTTCAACCTGTATCTTCATGCAGGAAGTGTTAGAATTTGTATCCATAGGAAAAAGCCATGTAATTTCAATGGATTCTGTGGGCCTGTGTCCTGGAATTGGAATTTTTGATGTACACATGATGCTAATCCACATCTGAAAAGTTCAGACAAATCTATATGTGTTCAATTTTGTGTATGCAGAAATACAGGGCTGGGTACAAATCTTGGATTAAGATTTGGCCCCTGATTTTAGCCACTCAGGGTATGTCTACAATACCCCGCTAGTTCGAACTAGCGGGGGTAATGTAGTCATCCGCAGTTGCAAATGAAGCCCGGGATTTGAATTTCCCGGGCTTCATTTGCATGAAGTCGGCCGCGCCATTTTTAAATGCCGGCTAGTTCGGACCCCGTGCCGCGCGGCTGCACGCGGAACGGACTAGCTAGTTCGGATTAGGCTTCTAATCTGAACTAGCTGTATGCCTCGTGGAACAAGGTGTACAGCTAGTTTGGATTAGAAGCCTAATCCGAACTAGCTACTCCGTGCCGCGTGTAGTCGCGCGGCATGGGGTCCGAACTAGCCGGCATTTAAAAATGGTGCGGCCGGCTTCATGCAAATGAAGCCCGGGAAATTCAAATCCCGGGCTTCATTTGCAACTGCGGATGACTACATTACCCCCGCTAGTTCGAACTAGCGGGGTAGTGTAGACATACCCTCAGTGCTTGTTTGATTGACTGCTTTGTATTTGTCAGAGCTGTGGTTTTTTATATTTGGAGAACAAATAAATATTTTCACTTGGAATGTTCTTGGTTATATTAAGAGAAAAATAATGCAAGAACAAAGAATAGTTGATATAAGACTTTGCACTTGGCATGTATGTCTCCAGTGGTGGTCTGCTCTAAGAACAAAAATGTCTACTGGGGTGATATCCTGAGCTCACTGAAGTCAATGGGAATCTTTCCATTTGCTTACATGGAGGCCAAGATTTTCACCCGGACTTTTCACACAGGGAGATTGCTTTAGAAATATGAGAGTATGGTGCACAGGAAACCAAAAGGAGTTTTATAGTTAAATACACACCACAGAGCTAATATATGAAAAAAAAATATATGAAAATATATGAAAAAAACGTTTTTTTCATCATCATTTGCCAATTCTTTGAAACTGAACATTTTGTGGGTCTCTTTTAGTTGAGATACAGTTCCGTGGGCAACCAGGCAGGAATCCAAAGGGAATCTGCTTGTCAGGCAGGTTTTGAAACGGCTTGAAACCTTCCTGGTTTCTTGCCTGCTCATCCACTTGGCTCCTCATCAGTCTATCTGGAAGGAAGGAGGAAGCTAAAGTCTGGAACCTATGAAAGCCCCAGCTCATAGTACTTCAGCAGCCACAGCTTCCAGGTCCCCAGCTCCAAGGGAGTCTGCCAAGTGAACTGCCCCAGGGCCAGTGCACCCATTAGAACTGGACAGAGACTGGTACAGTGAAAACTGTGTTATCCAGTACTCTGTTAACCAGAAGACTTTGTTAACCAGCACTGCCCCCTGCCACTATATTGCTGCGCCTTCAGGTGCACATGCCTGACTCCCACCTGTCCAGTCAGCCGTTGCAGGGCTTCTGACAGCCGTCACTACTAGCTGATGTCATCAGTAAGTGCACCTCCTGTTCCCTCAGCCTGCCTTGAGCTGCCAGTAGACAGATCTATAGGTAGGGGCTGGGGCAAAGCAATAAGCTTTGTTATTCAATTAACATTCAATTAAGTGGCAACCTCCATTCCCCATGAGTATGGATAACAAAGCTTTAACCTTAATTCTATTTAGTGGGGAATCTTTTTATTTTTATCTTTCCTATTAATTCCAAATTAGTATGGAAATCAAACCTTGAAATCCTGCACAAAACGGAATAGCCATTCTCTGCCCATCTCTAACAGGTATCCAAACTATAAAACATCTCTTATAAGTCTCATATGGACAACTTCTATGAGATAGTTCAGCACTTGTAAACCGGGGGAAATCATTTATCTACATTTTAAAAACAATAATAATTCTTTATCTGGTCATGTTTCAGTGACAGGAACTTATTTTTCTAAATCATCTCCCTATTCTCTATCATCCACAACTGCCACAGCTGTTTCAGATATGGCATTCTGTGGGAAGGAGGGTCTTCTTCCCCAAGTATGTTCATCTCAACTCTGATTAAACTTATTAATTTGCTATCCGAATTCCTATTTACCATTGTTGCAGGCACACTACACACATAGGTCCAAAGAGTCACTCACATTTCTACTCTGGAGGATTGAGAGTTTTTGATCTAGTGCCACCAGCATAATTTGAAACCAGGTGGTATTAAACCAATTAGATTTTTTAAATTGATTTTTGCATTTTCTGCAGTAGGGGAAATTCATCGATGTTCATTTTGGAAATGAGGTAACAATGATTTCTGAAATATTGCCAACTCACAAAAAGTGAAGTCAATATCAATTCATTAGCAAATTAACGATACTCTGACTTTAGGGTAAATAACTGTGCAGCTGGCATCGCTAAGTGAGCAGTCAGAGAGAATCAGATATGAGTTCGGAAAGAAACTGAGAAGATTGGAGGTACGGGGATTTGAATCAAGGGTTTAATATGGTTTCTGGGTGGCAAATGATTTGTACATTTATGCCGTCAAACAAAGTGTGGGTATGTCTACACTACAGAGTTAGTTCGAACTAACGGATGTTAGTTCGAACTAACTTTCATAGGCGCTACACTAGCGCTCCGCTAGTTCGAACTTAATTCGAACTAGCGGAGCGCTTAGTTTGAACTAGGAAAACCTCATTTTACGAGGATTAAGCCTAGTTCGAACTAGCTAGTTCGAATTAAGGGGTGTGTAGCCCCTTAATTCGAACTAGTGGGAGGCTAGCCCTCCCCAGCTTTCCCTGGTGGCCACTCTGGCCAACACCAGGGAAACTCTATGCCCCCCTCCCGGCCCCGGACCCCTTAAAGGGGCACAGGCTGGCTACAGTGCCCGTGCCAGGTGCAAGCCTGCCAGCACCCAGCCAGCAGACCCTGCACCTGGCATGGATCAAGCCAGCCACCCGATGCCTCCCAGCCTTCCCCCTCTTCCCGGGACCAGGCTGGCAGCTCCCGGGAGCTTGCCCGGGACCGCAAGAGGCGGGCACCCGCCTGGGCTAGTGCGGACATCGTGGACCTCGTCCACGATCTCCACACTAGGCACAGGAAAGTGGCCATCTAGGGCAGGAGAGCTGCCAGCCTGGCCACCCAGGAGCAGGTGTGCATGAAAATCAAGGGGGTCCACTGAGACCCCCGACCCTGAGCCCTGAGCTTACAATGGCCGTCCTGGGTCAGACCAAAGGTCCATCTAGCCCAGTAGCCTGTCTGCCGACAGCAGCCAACCCTAGGGACCCTGGAGGGGATGGACCAAAGACAGTGACCAAGCCATTTGTCTCGTGCCATCCCTCTCCAGCCTTCCACAAACCTTGGGCAGGGACACCACTCCTAACCCCTGGCTAATACCACTCCATGGACCCAGCCTCCACGACTTGATCTCACTTCCCTTTAAACTCTGTTCTAGTTCTAGCCTTCACAGCCTCCTGCAGCAAGGAGTTCCACAGGTTGACTCTTTGCTTTGTGAAGAACAACTTTCTGTTACTAGTTTGAAGCCTGCTACCCATTCCTTTCCTTTGGTGTCCTCTAGTCCTTCTTTATGGGAACTAATGAAGAACTTTTCTGTATGTACCCTCTCCACCCAACTCCTGCTTTTAGAGACCTCTATCGTGTCCCCCCTCCGTCTCCTCTTTTCTAAGCTGAAAAGTCCCAGTCTCTTTAGCCTCTCTTCATATGGGACCTGTTCCCAACCCCTGATCATTTTAGTTGCCCTCCCCTCTCCCACCCTCTCTCTTCCCCTCTCCCACATCCTTTTCCCAGTCTCCCCCTGTTTTGTTCAATAAAGACAGATTCCATTTTTGAACACAATTGTCCTTTATTTTGTACATCAAGAAAAGGAGCTAGGGAAGGGTAAGTGGAAGGAGGTGAGGGAGGAATGGGGTACGAGCCCCCGATGGGGAGGACTGGGCTGGCTCTGCAGGCTTCTGGGGGTGGAAGCTCTCCTGCAGCCCCCCAATTGCCCCCTCTCTCCAGATGCCAGCCTGCGGCAAGTGCAGCTGGGCTGATGGCCGAGTGCTGTGATGTGCCCAATTAGCACTGTAGTGTAGACGTACCCTGTGTTATCAGGATGGTAGCACAATATGCTCATGGTTTATTACTAGGACTCTTAGGCTTGGTAAATAAATAATCCTAATAAAAAGCTAAGCACCAGAATTAGCATCCACGTTGCCTCTTATATAGCGACAGAGTTCTTACTGCCTCAGTTTAAATATGCAGCAATCCACTTCTTTTAATGTAACCCTCTGGCTATGCTGCAGAAACTCACTCACACTCACACTCTTTCAGTCTCTCTCATATATATATTTTTTTCCTGGAACATAAGAGCAAAGATGTGGGGAGCACTAACGATCCTTGGAATATGCATAGTGCTTGCCCCCTGCTTGAGTGGGACTGACAAAAATAAACCTTCAGAGTTTGCCAAACATTGTTTAATGGCTATAGTATGTATTATTTTTATTTTAAATTAAGAGCCCAGAATACCATAGTAGAACTATTGTAAACCATTTGTGTGTTGGAACTACTTGCCAAATTCTGTACTATATTTTTTAATAAGGGTTAGGCCATTGGTTGTTAAAAAGAGCATCAATAAAGTCTGCTTATTCATATAAACAGTAAACTTTTACAATTTTGCAATCTCAAATTCAATTATTCCAGTTCTGAAATTTGACATTGTATAGCAGTGGTCACCAACCAATAGATTGGGATCTACTGGTAGATCTTGGAGCCTCTGACAGCTGATCTTGACTGGTTTGGCCAAGAGGCCAGCACCTCAGCTGCACCTCTCCCCACTGCTGCTCATCTCCTGCTCTTTGCCAGCGGAGCCTCCTGCTTTCTGGGCAGGGCAAGGAGGGAAAGGAGGAGTGCTGATATCAAGGTGCCCCCCTCCCACTCTGTATCCTTTCTCCACAAAGCAGAGAGAGGCACAACAGGACTTGGGATGGAGTTTGCTGGCTGCTTTTGGAAGTGGTGCAGGACCAGGGCAGGGATGAGCCTTCCTTAGCCCCACTGCACCACCAACCAGGAGCCACCTGAGGTAAGCTGTGCCCAGCTGGAGCCCACATCCAAGAACCCTACCCCAGACATGACCCCTTTCCTGGACCTCAAATTCCTGCCCTAGTCCTGAGCACTCCTGCATCCCAACTGCCTGCCCCAAGAGCAGCTCAAAGCTCCTCTCATGCTCCAGATGCCTTAATCCAAGACCAGAGCCTGCACCCCAAATCTCTGCCCAAGCCTGATGAAAGTGAGTGAGGATGGGCAAGAGAGGGAGGATGGAGGTAGCAGGAGCAGAGCCTCAGAGAAGGGGCAAGGGTATTTATATATGAGATAGATCTTAGACTGCACTTAAATTCAAAAAGTGATCTCGTGCCTAAAAAGGTTGGAGAGCACTGTTGTACAGTATTTATGTTTCCATGCTGTGGCACTATCAAAACACGTAATAGGTTCCTATTTTCATGCCTAAAACACAAGCTCTGGTATTCCTGCCTGGTAAGCCATATTTGAAGACTATGACCCACATCCACCTGTTTAAGACACACATTCCATTACTTCTAGCATGATATGTGCGTAAGTGCTGTGAATTCTTTATAAACTCAGTACTGAAAGAGTTACTGCAGGAAGCTGAAGTGTGAAACACAGACAACTCAAGATCTTCAAGGCACACCAAGAATATTGACTTTCTGAAACTGACTAGATGGAAGTAGCTGCAATTCAATCAACTTTATTCAGTGCAAGTGTGCCCCAGTTTACAAAGGACTCTACTGACAACTATCTCTGAGTTACCACATTACATCCAAAGCAACTGCTTGGGAAGAGGATGAGAAAGAACTGTGATTACCAATAGCTTCAGTGTTATTTCCGTCAATTCCCAAAAAACAAAGTCAGCAATTTGATTGTTATTAAAGGAACATTGTGGGAAAGAGACATTCAAGGAGAACATTTTTGTTTCAATTCACAACAAATGGGTTTGTTTTTTTATTCATCTAGAGATTTATGTGAGGGATCTTTCATCAAAGACTGAAGAGCTCAAGTGCAATATCTCTCTTTTGTTTACAGTAGTCATTATGGCCCCTGCTGCATCCCCCATTTAAAATACAATGCTCAAGTGTCCTTGTTTTAGAGGTTCTCTTTCCACCCACCAAATACTTCTAAATTCATTTAATCAGTGCACTTGTCCATGTTATTTTTCATTTCAAGAGTTTTAAACATCAGAACGCTCTGGGGTTATACTAACAATACAACACATCTCATAAACAATCTCCCCAAGTGCTTTAAAATCTAAACACAGCATCAACCATTTTTTTCCTTCTGTGATTTAAAATAAACAAACTTATCTCCATGAGAAAATGAGGGAAGAAAAGATGATCCAGTGGTCAGAGCGCTACCCTGGTTCTCACCTACAGCCAGATTCAATTCCTAGCTCCATTAGAGATGTTGTGTGAGAGGAACTCGAGCAAGTAATTTAATCTGTGTTGGGGACTCGAACCCGGACGGACTCTGTTCGTTGTCTGACCGCAAAGAGACAGGCAACACCAGCAAGATCCAATCACAAGCTCTTTATTGAATGGTGCACACAACAATAGAGAGTGTCCCGTCTCCAAAGAGAACCAGCCACAATTTCATTAACAGGTAGGCTTATATAGACAGTTTCATCGCGTCATAGACTATTTGCCCAAGCAACCCACCCTCCTTTATCGGTTAGAAACTTTTAGTATCCATGCACACCTGGCCAACTATACATCATGGCCTTAAGCAATTCATAATGCATCAGCAATTTCTTATCAGCCCAAAAGACAGGTACTGGGCAGCAAGGAGACAGTTTGTTATGGCCAAAGGAGAACACAGGGAGTTTGGAACGAACAGGGGGAGAGCAGAAACAGGGAGTCTCCTTATCAGTTCTCAAAACAAACTGTTCCTCATCACAGCAGGTACAAAAATGCAGCTTCTTACTTATCTCATTTTGCAACTTGAGCAAGCGTGTAGGGTGCATCTCTGCTTGAACCTATCTCCAGTTCTGTCCAGGGACTACCCAGAAACCTTTGTTACATCTGCTTTAGCATAACTGCACTAAGCCTAATTTTCTAGGGCCTAACATCTGTGTGCCTCCTTTTCTAACTCCATGTATAAAATGGGGACTTACAGAACAAACCTAACACATATAAATATACATTCAAGATTGTGAGGTGCTTAGATGCTGTTGTAATGGGGTGCATGCAACTTTCATAGGTAGGAAGATTCCTAATATCTTCAAACACATAGAGGGAATCTAATAAATATGTAAATTAAGTGCATTTAAAATCATAAACGTGTAACATACCCATGTAGGATTCCTTATTTAGTCCCTCTAAATAACTTCAAGATCAAATAGACTCATTTCACAAGTAAAAGATATATTTTTATTTTCTAATTACCAGTACCACAAACCTGGCCTGATGGCATCTGAAAATCAAGATGGATTCTTTGTGTCTCTTAAATCACTGTTGTTGATACAGTTTCTACAAGGAGAACATAGTGGATAATTTTGTTAATGATTCCTCAAGCAACTTTAGCAGCTGTAAAAGATCTGTGGTGCAAACAATTTTCAGAAATAGTATGTCAGGAAAGAGAGCAGATTACATGGAGTAGAAAGAGATAGTATTTTACATTATCTCTCTTTGATTTTATTCTATGCACAATTTTTAAAAAAATCATAGGAACAAGCCAAACCAGAAAAGAGAGTCTAGTGCAGGAAGGGTAAGTTTCCAGGGAATTTATGAGCCTCACTGTGAATATTACACTCATGCGCCTGTGCCTCATTTTTGAGTCTCAATGCCTTATGGAAAACCCAGTAATAAAAATGGGTGGGGCCCATAAGATTCAACCATAAGCCCCTCTTTTAGGCACCAATGCAATATAGAAAACTACTCAACTGCTGCCTAAACTTACTTGACGCCTAATTTTTTACCCTAAACAGAAGAGCCAACAGCCACACTGAGCCCAGGAGCTAGGTGGAGGTGCCGGCTTCATGCTCCCAACAGTGTTGGGGCCTCAGGTGGAAGGGGAAGGCAGGGACAGCCAACCCTCAATGCTGCTTGGAGCATGCCACACCCCAGCCCTTAGAGCCATTCAGAGAGCACCACACAGTGTTCCAGCAGTGATGTAAAGGGCTTGGGGTGCTGGAGGTTATCACCCCTGAAGTAGCAGTAGTGGTGGCCAGGAGTCCCAGACACTTCAGAATTGCCAGACCCTAAGGCAGTTGGCCCCTTTCCCCCCACCTGTCAGTAAAAGCAGAAAAGCTCCCTAGGCACCTAATATTTCTACCTCTAAGCATACACATTGCTACTTCACTCTAGTTGCCTGGCTGGTATCGCTCACATAAATCCCAGAATAGTCCATGAACCAGGAAAAAGATAGGCACTTCTTCACCTAAGTTATGTGAGGCGTACAATCTGTCAAGCATGCTCAGACCCTGGGGAAAGGCTGTGAGCCCCCTTAACCTTCAGCCAAGTGGTAGGGCCCTCAAAGGAGGGTGTATGAGACACTAGGTTCACTCGAACCCCTACATCCCAAGTGGTGAGTACCCCAACCACTAAGCTAAAGGGGATAATAATCTTTCTCTTTCCTCTTCTCCTCAACCCCCATTCCTCCTCCACTCCCCAGGCTGAATTGTGGAGTTAGGTGTCCTCTGAGCATGCCTACCAGATTGGGTCCTCCATGTGTCTTCCCCTTGTTTGCTGATCCCTAGAAAAGATATGCACTCACATCCAACCTTCAGGGAGGAAGTGGTCTCCAAGAGAGAGATGAGGCATAGCACATTCCTCTCTCACCAGGATCTCTGATTGGCTGTCTTACAATCCCCACCTAGCATGCTGGGATTTGTGATTCACTTTCTAACCCTCCCTCATGTATTGTGTAAAGAGCCTAGGTGCCTAATTCAGGCTTTGAGGAACACGGTGGTATTCCTATGATTTTCTAAGTACCCATTTCCATTTGACGAATCTGTGCAAATATGACCTTATGCAAGTCAATTAGGGTGACATATTCAAATAAGCTTTTCACTTTATGTGCCACTATTTTGGGGTGCACAACTTCAAACATATTATTTAGATACCTGATTTTGACCTATTTGTGTAAACGTTGGCCAAAAACTTGTTTGAAAATTGAATTCCCAAAGTCCTCTCTCTCACTCAATTTCATCATCTGTGAAATGTGGGCAACAATAATTTGTTCTCTTACAAGGGATTTGTGAGGTTTGACTCAATGTCTGCAAAGCCCTTTGTGATCCTCAGCTGGCAGGTGCTATAGAAATGCAAACTATAAAAGAACAATTATTAACCTTCACAATAAAACTTCTACAGACAAAAACTCCAGTAACTCTACTGATCTAGCATGGCAAAAGTCTGAGATAAAAGCTTCTGCCAGCAGACAAATTGTTCACTACACCTTAAGGCTTGTCAGATTCAGGGCTCTAGCCACAGGTGAAAATGTCAGAGAGGCCGGGTCTCCAACTGGAAAATACTATTTCTTGTCGGGATATTTCCTATTGCAGAACATGGCATTATAATTGCTTACTCTTCTCAGGGTGCAACTGAGCACTGGGAACATTTTGAACAAGCCAAGTGAGAAGAAAATGCATCTCCTTTCTGAAAGTTTAAATGAAGGAATTGTTCCATTAGAGGTAAAGGACTTTGAGTCATAGGCTACGTCTACGCTGGCATGATTTTGTGCAACTGCTCTTTAATGCAAGAGTTCTTGTATTAAAGCAGTTGCACAGGAGACCGTCTACATTGGTAGGATGCTCTTGCACAAAAGCAGGAGCCTGGAACCATTCTGGAGAGGACAAAGGGGCACCAGCCCTTTCCGGGAGTGAGGGCTGGAGCTCCTTTGAGACACGTGCTTAAAGGGATCTCCCTGGACAGCTGTTTCTCTCCTGCTGCGAACTTTAGGACCTCTTGCAGGGACTGACAGCCGTAGCAGTTCTAGTTGTGGTTGCCTTCTGCCTTGTTGGACACCACAGCCTTGTGCCTTAGCGCCATTAGCTGATTTTTTGACCTCAGCTCTCTTCTTGTGCCATGGAGCCAAGGGTGGCCTTGTGTGTGCTCTGGCCCCTTCCGGCCATTTTGGAGTGCCTGCAGTTGGTACTCCATGCTGCTGCACTCATCATCCAGGACCTCGAGGCACAGGTCACTCTGGACTCCCTCACCAGGGAGGCCATGGCATCCCTGTGGCATCCCCACCATGGAGAGGCCCTTGTGGAGACTGGACACCAGTACCAACTGGTGGGACCGGCTGGTCCTGGGGTAATGGGACGACCAGCAATGGCTCCGGAACTTTCGCATGCGAAAGTGGACATTCCTGGAGCTATGTGCGCCTGGCTCGCCCCTGCGCTCCAGAGAAGCACCACCCGGCTGCAGCCACCCATCCCCGTGGATAAGAGGGTCGTCATTGCCATATGGAAGCTACCGATCGGTGGCACACCAGTTCAGGGTGGGCAGATCGACCGTCGGTGCTGTCATCATGCAGGTAAATCCGGGGGGGGGGGGGGAGGGTGCTGCACTCCATGCCCAGGGGCAGGCAAGACTCCAGGCTGGGGTGATGGGGAATGCCCCATCACCCAGGGGTTTGGTACGTCCCTCCCTTGCACAGGCCTGCTGGTGGTGGGGGGGGGGAGAATGGCCTGTGGAGCAAGGGGACCCTGGTGTGTATGAGTGTGAGGACAGAGGGCATCACGGGGGGGACCCCCCCAAAGGAGCACACACTCATCCTGCCTTATGTGATGCATTCCCCTGTGTTTATGCGCACTCTTCTGCAGGTTGTCCATGCCATCAATGATGTCCTGTGCCAGTGAGTCATCCACCTGCGGGACATGGAGGCTATGGTGGCCAGCTTCGCTGCTCTAGGGTTCCCCAACTGCGGGGGAGCCCTGGATGCAACCCACATCCCCGTCCGTGCCCCGGAGCATCAAGCAGCCCATTTCATAAACCAAAAGGGGTACTTCTCCATCATACTCCAGGCCCTCGTGGACCACCGTGGCCACTTCCTGGACATTTATGTGGGCTGGTCCGGCAGGACACACGATGCCCGCATTCTACGAAACTCCGGCCTGTTTGGCAGGCTGGAGGTGGGCACTGTATTCACCCAGTGGGAATTTAGTGTTGGGGACATGCCCATGCCCACATGTGTTGTGGGGGACGCAGCCTATCCCCTGCTGCCCTGGTTAATGCGGTCCTACATGGGGTGGACAGACCATAACCGGGCACGGTTCAACGACTGCCTCAACCGGGCCTGCAACCAGGTCAAGTGCGCCTTCGGCTGTCTGAAAGCCTGGTTTCGCTGTTTGCTCACCTGTCTAGAGATGGGTGAGCGGAATGTCCTGGAGGTAGTGGCCGCATTCTGTGTGCTCCACAACATCATGGAGCAGAAGGGGGAGGCCTTCCTCCCGGCATGGATGGCAGGCGAGGGCCAGACCTTTGAACAGTCCCGCACAGCTGCCATCCGCCAGGCGCATTATGATGGGGTGCGCATCCGGGAGGCCCTGATGGAGATGTTCTCCCAAGCCCCACAGTAGGATCGCCTCTGTCTCCCTTGACATCTCCCTCTCATCCCCAACCCTTTCCTCCTTCCCTTCTCTTACCTCTCAATAAACAAGCAACACAGGTTTATTTGGGAAAACAACGTTTGGAACTTTTTATTTACAATGGGGGGAACGTAGGGTGGGAGTGGGGTGGAGGCTCTGAACTGGGAGGGTGAGCTACTGCTGGGAGGGATGGCCCCTGTGACTGCTTCTGTGGGAGAAGACCTGCACATGGGGGTCAGGCCGTGTGGGTGCAGGCAGCACGGGGAGGTGAGCAGGAGGGGCAGGAGCAAGAGGGGGTATTGTGGGAGCCAGCGGGGCAGTGGCAGGAGGGGGCACAGCCATTGCTATGGGAGGGATGGCAGGTGCACTGCGTGCCCAATGTGTGTGGTGAGGGCAGCGATGGCATCTCCAGTACGGTCACACTGGGCCTGGAAGCAGCCCCAGGCCTTCTGGTGACACTCCAGGTTCGCCTCCACCCAGCGTGTGATGGCTGCCTCAATGCGTTCGATGGCCTGGATGTGCCACCGAAGAAGTCGGTCCCACTGCCAGACCCGCTGCCTTGGTTCCTGGGTGGTTGGGGGTGCTGACGCTGCTGCAGGGCTGGAGGGTCCCCTGCTCCTGCTTAGTCCCACTGCAGGGAACAGAGGAAAGGATGGGTCAGTCAGGCAGCCCAGCCACCATCCCCACACCCTATGCCCTCCACCCCTGAGCCCAGGTGACACCACAATACTGTGGCTTGGGCCCACTCATTCTACCCCCCGTGTTGTATGTTTGCATACAGGACTGCCCCCGGAGAAGGGTGCTCCTCCATGTACAGGCAGTCCCCGGGTTACATACAAGATAGGGACTGTAGGTTTGTTTTTAAGTTGAATCTGTATGTAAGTCGGAACTGGCGTCCAGATTCAGCCGCTGCTGAAACTGACCAGCGTCTGACTACAGGAAGCCCAAGGCAGAGTTGCTCTGCCCCAGGCTTCCTGGAATCAGCCTCTGATCAGTTTCAACAGGCTGAATCTGGATGCGAGTTCTGACTTACATACAGATTCAACTTAAGAACCCCAGGCGTCCCCAAGTCAGCTGCTGCTGAAACTGATCAGCGGCTGATTCCAGGAAGCCCGGGACAGAGCAACTCTGCCTCGGTCTTCCTGTAGTCAGCGCTGGTCAGTTTCAGCAGCGGCTGACTTGGGGATGCCTGGGGCAGAGCAGCTGGGGTGCTGCCGGGTTGGTCCAGTAGTGCCCAGAGCGGCGCTGCGGGACCAACCGGCAGCGCCCCAGCTGCTCTACCACAGGCATCCGGAGAAAAGCCTGGTCTGCTGGAGGGAGGGGGGGGCGTACTAGCTGTGCCCCCCCCCCCAGCAGACCAGGGAGACGCCGGTGGCAGACCGAGACGCACCACGGTCCCACTGCCTGGGTCCTCCGCGGCTTTGCTCTGCGTCTCCCTGGTCTGCTGGAGACCAGCAGACCAGGGAGACGGGGAGCAAAGCCTCTGAGGATGCCAGTAGTGGGACAGCCGCAGCGCATCTGGGCTGTCCGCTGCCCGCGTGCTCCCCGGCGTAAGTCGGATCCGCGTAACTCGGGGACTGCCTGTATTGTAACCACCGGTCTGTGTCCTGGGCCCTTCGGGGGGGGGGGGGTGAATGAGGTGCATATGTTGGGTTAACCTGTGGAACTCCCTGACGGTGGAGGCTGTGAGGCTTTGGGCTAATCAATGGTGTTTGACAGGGAGCAAGATGAATCCCCACACAGTGCCTGGGAGCACATATGGTGGACGTGGTCTGAGCTCTCAGATCCCCATCACGTGGATGTCTCCTGGACAGGACCAGGGATGACTGAGTAGAGTACCATCCTTGCAGCGAAACTCAGGTGGCCCTAGGGCTGGCCCTCCCACTTCCCCCCACCCCCTCCCGCACCACCCTCACACACATAGCCCAGAGACATGTGTGGCCGCAGTGGGGACTTCCCTCAGGGGGCCAGACAAGGCACCAGGAGCAGTTGAGGGACTCAGTGGAGGCCACGCTCACAGGGCTGTGTCGCTGCGGTTTTGGTTTTCCCAGGAGCAGCTGGCTCTGCCATACAGCCATGCATGGAACAGTGTGCTGTTCTGTGTGCTGCACCTTTCCAGAGGTGTGGGCTCTGGCCTGAGCCCCTGGGGCCCTGGCTGGTTCCAGCCACCATCCACCCTTCCCCCCTGGTCCAGATGTGTGTGAGCAGCAGGGTCCCAGGTGTGCCCTGGAGCTGCCTGCCATGACCACGTGCCGCTGAGTCACCAGGCTGCACATGCTGCATACTGCTAATGCTACACAGCATGCAGCTCACGCTCCCTGAGTGATGCTCCCTTCCCCTCCCCCCCGAGCGCCTGGCTCCCCCCCGCCCTTGTGAGTGCAAAGTGCAACACTCACCAATGGATCCTTCCCTGGCCTCCGATGATGCATGGAAGACTTCTGGGCTGCCTGAGAGGACCTCCAGCTGGAGGGTTACAGTGCTCTCCTGGTCCTCCTCCTCCTCTGACACACTGGCCAGCTCTTCTTCATCCCTCGCCTCGCTGGGCCTGGTGATGGGGTGGGGGCACCTGCAGGTGTCCACTGGCACCAATGGTCCCTGGGGTGGTGCCTCGTCCAGCATGGCATGGAGCCACTGGTAATGGGGGCAGGTGTCGGCTACTGCCCCCCGCCCTTGCTGGCCCAGACATAGCCCAGGCGCAGCTCCTTGACTTTAGCCCAGACCTGATCGAGGGTCCGGGCTGGATGACCCTGGTTGGAGAGCGCCTGGGCCTTGTGGCAGAAAATGTCCACATTCCTCCAATGGGCACAGATGTTGTGGAGGGCCTCTTCATTGGCCCAAAGGTCCAGGAGGGCCTCGATCTCCCCTGGGGACCAGAAAGGGACGTGACTCTTTGTGCCCCTTGGGGCCTCCTGCGCTGGGGGTGCGGGTGGTTTTTCCCCCCTTGAAGTGGCCATCCTGGGTGGTCTGGTGGCTCTTGGAGAGAACAGAGCTGGGTGGCAGAGGTGGCAGAGGAGCTTCTGCCTTGTGGCCGCTGCAGGCTGCGTCTGCCTTTAAAGGGGCTCAAGTTTCCAGGAAGTCCGGAGCTGCCTGTGCGTGCGGCGCGTCCAAGCGGCCACTAGGGCTTTTTTCCATTTGGATGGCTCTTGCGTAAAATCTCTTGGCTGCCTGTCTACACTGGCCTCTTGTGCAAGAACAGGTGCACAAAAGGGCTTATTCCTGAGTGGGAGCATCAGAGTTCTTGCACAAGAAGCACTGATTTCATACATTCGAATTTCAGTTTACTTGCGCAAGAACTCACGGCCAGTGTACACAGGCAGCAAGTTTTTGCGCAAAAATGGCCGCTTTTGCGCAAGAGTGCACCAATGTAGCTGTAGCCATAGAGTTTAAGGTCAGACTAGACTAGATCATGTAATCTGACCTCCTGTATGTCACTGGCCACCATCATCACCCACCAAGAAACCACAAATAAAAAAAGAGCCAAAATTAGACCAAAATATTTCAGCCCACAGGATGCTAAAGTATTACATGGCACAGGTAGAGAATGGGAGAGACCGAGGTGCATCTACAGTAGGGTCAGCAAAATTGCAATCTACAGACTGGATCCACTGAAGCACTTCATCCAGCCCACCACCACCCTATGACACAGTGGGAGCCACTCAACATGGCTGGCTGTGGGAGCCATGTGCTCTGCATGCCTTATACCCTTGAGGAGGGGCTTCGTATAATGCTCCCAACCCCAGTACAATCTCATATCTCCTATTGGCTGTAAACTGACCAATCAGAGCAGCCTGGGTCATGCTTGCTACGAAGGCAGTACATGGAGGCCCCCCCCTGCAAAGGGTGTGTAGCAGAGAGAGCGTAGCCCCTGCAACTGGCCACTTTGGGCAGCATGTGGATATGCAGCAGACAGAGTGACAGCCTGACAGTCCTGATGGGCTGCTAGCTGGGAGCTGCCTAAGGTAAGCACCTCCTGACCAGAGTCTGAAACTGGCAACCTGCCCCCTCTCCTACCCCAATTCCCTGCCCCAGGTCATAATCCCCTCCTGCATCCTAACCCTCTCACTCCCTCCTGCACCTCTACCACAGGAGTCAATCCCCTAGTAGACCCTTTACCACCTGTACCTCTTCCTACATTCCTTCTCCAGGTCAGAATCCTCTCTGCACTTATAATCCTCTCAAACCATGCACCGCACCAGGGCTCCAAACAATGTCATTAATATTTCTTTATTTGAATGGGAATGTCTTTCCTGATATATTTTAGAATCACATTTGCCTTTTTTACCGATGCATCATATTGGTGGTTCATAGTCATCCGGTGAATGACCCACACTCCCAGGTGTCTCTTTTCCTCTTCCACTTCCAGCTGACAAGCCATCAACTTATAGAATAAATTCCTGTTATTAGTTACCTAAGTGCATGACCTTGCCTTTTTTACTATTGGATTTCATCCCATTTCTGTCACTGCAGTCTTCAACATCATCCAGATCTTCTGGGAAACTATTCCAATCCTGCTCTGTATTGATGATACCTCCCATCTTTGCATCATCAGCAAGTTTCTTTACCTCACTCTTCCAACTTTCTGTGCAAAGGACATGAATACAAATATTGACTAACAAAATTCTGGGGGGACTCAACTAGTAACCTCCCTGTAGTCCAACTTGAGGGGAGTGGAAGGTTAATAGCCAATTATGCAGAAAATTATATTGAAATGAGTTTAAAACTATGTAAAGTACAATTGTCCTTTTCTCATTTGTGCCAAGGCATGTACCTAAATTGGTTCAGTCAGTGTCACTTATGTTTAAATTTAGAATGTTTTATGAAGTGGGAAACAATTACAGTGGCACAGGAGTATGTGTTAGGAACAAAACAAATGTCACAGGGAGTGAAGAAAAGAAAGATCAGCATCTTGTGTATCTCTGCTTAAGGTGATTGCCCTGGAATTATGCCACTGGAGAATTTAAAAAAATCTCAGATGCTTTATTATAATTAACAAGCCACTGAGACATGTGACTACCATCTTGGTAGGAAGAACTTTAAAAAATGAAAGGATGAATTTTAAAAAAGTGAATGTGAACTATTGATATTGCTGACTAGAACCATTCATAATGGAGTAGACAGCAGATACAAAATTCCCCACCCAATTAGAATAATAGAATCCTAGGGCTGGATCTCAGGAAGTTTTTGAGTCCAGCCCTCTGCCCAAAGCATGACCAATCCCAACTAAATCAACCAGCTAGGGCTTTGACAAGCCGAGACTTAAAAACCTCTAGGGGTTGAGATTCCACCACCTCCCTAGGTAACCCATTCCAGTACTTCACCTCCCTCCTAGTGAAATAGTTTTTCCTAATATCCAACCTGGACCTTCCCCACTGTAACTTGAGACCATTGCTCCTTGTTCTGCCATCTGTCACTACTGAGAACAGCCTCTCTCCATCCTCTTTGGAACCTCCTTTCAGGAAGGTGAAGGCTGCTATCAAATCCCTCCTCACTCTTCTCTTCTGCAGACTAAATAAGCCCAAATCCCTCAGCCTCTCCTCATAGGTCACGTGCTCCAGCCTCCTAATCATTTTGGTTGCCCTTCGCTGGACCCTCTTCAATGCGTCCACATTTTTTCCTATAGTAGGGGGTTCTTCCAAGGCACCAGATATTCTCAAACTGCACCTGTCTTATTAAAAAAAAAGAGCAGGTCAGGTCTTTTGGAAAGGAGTTCTGCCATTCATTGAGGTTCACACTGAGGCTCATCACAGTAGTGGGAAGTGGGGTGACCTGGACCCCATCCAGTGCACTTCCCCAACACTAGCTCCCAGCTCAGTCACTCTACTTCCCACCATCTCAGTGACATGGAGAGACCTGGCTGAGAGAAGGTGGAATGGAACAATCTGAGGTGGGTTGCTTCAATTCCTGCAGCTCCTGCTGCTGCTGGTGAGTGCAGGGGTGGGCCTGACTCCTACTGCCTGTGCCAGGCCCTATTGATAATCCCCCTAGGCTACTCCCCAGGGTAATTCTCCTGAGGGGCCTCCAAAGCCTGGAGCAACTTCCCCAAACCATCCTATGGGTAGGATGGTTCTGCCTACTGTCCTAACATGAAGACTGCAATCAAACAGCCCCATATTCTGAGACACGTAACTTGAGTTAGCTGGCATATTAGTGTATGCACACCCTTAATGCACATCATCAGAGGCAAGACAGACCCTTAGAAAAATGCACAATGCTTAATGTATTAGGTTGAGACCTTTGGTTTCTAAAGACAGTCAGTCTATGATTTGTTTTGAAATTTATTACATCTTAATTGTTCTAGAGAACAGCAGAGTCAAACTTATGCAGCTGCCTTTGTCAAGCCATATGCTTTGTGCATGGAGGAGCAAGTGAGAAGAGAACTGAGAAAGACATTGATTTATTAATGAAGAACACAATTTTCATGTTCTCATGTTTAGCAGTGAAGAGAAACCTTGACGGACACAATGGTTTCTCAATATGAGCATTAGGGAAATTCCACTGACCACATGACCTGTAGCCTAGAAGCATGTACCAACAGAAAGCTAGCAAGTGTATTAAAATACAAAAAGTCATCCTTGCTCTATGTGCACTGGAACAGTTTTTATAGTGGGAATGCTGAAATCTATTGGATAAAATTGTAAAGTATTTTGTTGCATTTATTACTTTAAGCTAAGCATACTCACATCCCTAGTTTCAGCACCTCTGCCTGTTGGAATTTGATCATCCATATACTGACTTTCTACGAAATAGTATCGTATCATAATATACATTGGTAGGCAAGATGGGGTTGTGACATTTGTCATGGTTAAAAAATATTCAGTATTTACGGGAATTAAAATCTCTAAAACAGCCATTAGACATATTCAAGGTACACAATTGCACTCCTACATTTTATTAATTTTTGTTTTTAAAAGGTAAGAAACATTGATTTTATGTCTGAAACTGGAGCACAAAATAGTCACAATAAAAGTGAAATTACCTGAAATGTGAGGGTATGTCTACACTAGCTCGTTAGTTCGAGCTAGGTAGGGTAATTAGGGCAAGTGGAGTTGCAAATGAAGCCCGGGATTTAAATATCCCGGGCTTCATTTGCATGTTCCCGGGTGCCGCCATTTTTAAATCCCCCTTAGTCCGAACTCCATGCCCGTGGCTACATGCGGCACGGAGTAGGTAGTTTGAATTAAAGATCCTAATTCGAACTACTGTTACTCCTCGTGGAATTAGGATCTTTAATTCGAACTACCTACTCCATGCCGCGAGTAGCTGCGGGCACGGAGTTCGGACTAAGGGGGATTTAATAATGGCGGTGCCCGAGAACATGCAAATGAAGCCTGGGATATACCCTGAGAGTTAAGGATCCTGAGCAGTTAGACAATATTCAGGATCTTTTAGGTTGTTTCCATTAGGAGGAAAATATTGACTACAAGGTCAGGGATTTCATTATACATATAAAGCCTATTTCCTGAACACTGTAGGAAAAAGTGAAACAGAATTGGGGGCAGTATCTTTACTCTGGAATGAACTAGCAAGTGTCTGTGATCTCTAAAATTCGTGTGGGGCTGCCTGACCCGTTGCCAGTGCTAGCTCCCTGCTCAGGTAATCCTCTGGATCATGTCACTCAGGAAAAGGCACATGGGAGAAATGGGTGGGATAGGAGCTGGATTGGGAGAGCAGGGCTGAGCAGAGGCAAGGATGGGGTGGAGCAGAAGACAGGTTTGGAGGAAGAGGTGGTGTGGGGGAAGGGTGGGGAAAGAGCAGGGACAGGAAGAGGCGAGGCAGGGTGGGGCAAGTTGAAGGTGAGCTGTGGGGCATAGTGGGGGTTTTATCCCAGGACTTGCACTCCCCCTAAGGATGCACTGGTTCTAGGACCCAGCAAGGTGCAATGGCCCCAGAGCTGAGGCTGCAGTCCAAACCTAATGTCTTTACAACAATCAAACAGCCCTGCGACTGATCTCTAGGGGTGTGTCTAAACTACATGGCTCGGTCAACTGAGGCAGGTAGATTAGGCTGATCATCAGAGGGAAATGAAGCTGCGATTTATCACGGCTTCATTTAAATTTAAATGGCTGTCGCACTGAGCCAACAAACAGCTGATCAGCTGTTTGTCGGCTCAGCACGCTAGTCTGGACACTCCCACCCCAACATTAAAGCCCTTTATCGACCTCCCCGTTATGCCTCGTAGGATGAGGTTTACCAGGGAGGTCGATAAAGGGCTTTCACGTCAACAGGGGAGCATCCAGACTGCCCCATCTGCCAACAAACAGCTGATCGGCAGAGCAGGGCAGCCATCTAAATTTAAATGAAGCCGTGATTATTTAAATTGCGGCTTCATTTCCCTTTGCCGAACAAACATCTACATGGCTCCGTTGACGAAGCCATGTAGTCTAGACATACCGTAGAAGTCTGAATCAGTTGGCATAGGCCAGTCCTTAAGTGTCTAACATCAGTGTAGACATACCATAAAAGGTCTGTAGTGTACTTTGATGTACTGCTGTGCAGCACGTCAAAAAGCACTATCAAACTTCAGTGTGTAGCAGCATGGTCCATGCAGTCACTAAGTCTCCATAGAGTCAAGCCCTAATGCTCTATGGTATTAACATTTTCAAACAACTTATATATGATGGAAAGAGCTTTTAATCACATCCAAACCCTTGGTTCCTCATATTAGCTCCTTTGGTTACTGGAAAGTCATATTTTTAGCATATGTCTGTCTTGAGGTGCATAAAAGTGAGTCAAATAGAAGAAAAAACAATTTGTAAATATTTTTATAAGCAGAATTGCTGGTTCTATTTGATATGATTGTGGGATTGCTTTATTCCTGACTATTTAGCTGTCTTTATGTTTAGATGTTTATATGGCTTCTTTCACTATACTGTTTGGATAACTGTCAGAAGCGGATTAAAGTGTTTGTGAAGTCTGACTTTTAGCATCAATTATTATTCATCGTGCCTAAAGTTTGCTCTTTTTTGTCATTTGTTATTCATAAGTTTCAAAACCCAACTCATATCACTTAGAGAACTGAAATATATTTCATGTGAAATAGATGAACAGTCACGGAACATAAATAATATTTGAAGCAAACATTTCATGAACTACTAAAATTTTGACATAAATGTTCTGTGAATACTTACCAATAACATTTATGAGAAAAAAAATCAGGATCGGATGGAGAATGAATGAAAAAAATGGACTAACTTAAAATAAGTATTTTTAAGAGTTCATCCATAGCTGTGTATGTTAAAGTGAACTGTCAGTTAAAATATTTATGGGAGATTTGAGAAGTACCAATAGAGCACAGCGGGACATTAACAGCTCACTGTAATGTACTAACTTTCATCTAGTGAAGAATAAGGGGAGGGTGGTGGTGCAAATTGGAAGGAAATGACTTTACAGAATATCTTAATTTTCCAAACAACTTAAATAATATTTTCTTTAAGGGAAGAAGAATCGGTTTCTCAGAATGATTAAATTTTCTTTTACACTTTTAATTTTTAATCAACTATAAATAGAATGGACAGTTGGTTGTGAGTAGATATGGAAGGACTAGCAAGATAAAAGCTGTTATCATGTGTCCCTGGTAATTGTTCATAAAGCTCGAGCTGTAGAAGAAATGCTTTCTGAACAATTAGGGTGATAGAGAAGGAATGCTATGCATGTCCCTCTCACCAGTAAAGCAAAAAATTATTATGCGCGATATAGCGAAGACATCAAAGAGAAGAAGAAGCACTGAATTAGATACTTCTCTAACAAAACAAAATTATTTGAATAGGAATATCAGTGAGGGAAACTACTACTGCACACTTGCTTGTCACCAAATTTATTAGTATCACATGCAAATAACATTGTATCACACATTAAGATTGTACATACAAGCACTCAAAAGATAGGAAATACTAGTATTAAAGTTGCTTCTATAACCTTAATTTGACCCCCCTGTGCAAAAGGCATCTATGATACAGTTTTTACTGACCTAATCACATGTTTCTTCCACAGGATCCCACCTGATTAGCATATGATCAACAGTGCTCCCTTACTGAGAGGATGCTCAATATTTTGTTTTCTCCTCCTAGTTCTACGTGCGGCTCCATGACTTACTTACTTCACTCTACTTAAAAACAGTTCTGAAGACAGAATTATTAGCTGTGTGCGCTTTTCATTGGCACTTATCACAGTGGTATTTGAGTGCTTCACAATTAATGTACCTTCCTACCATTCCTGCAATATATGGAGTGGTATTATTCCCATTTTGCAGATGGAGAATTGAGGTACAGGGAGATTAAGTTCAAATGTATCAATTAATTTCTGGGTGCCTGCTTTGAAATGCTGAGGGCCTGATTTTCAGAGTACTTAGCACTACATAGCATTTTCTCTGTTCAAAGCAGAACTTCCATTTACTTTAGTTGTAGCTGTGAGTGCTCAAACCCAGGTGTGTCAAGTCAAGCACCCAAAAAACAAGAAGCAATTAATTAGCCATCACCTGTGCAAGGTTTGGTTTAATGACTTCCCCAGCATCACATAGGAACTCTGTGGCAGAGGAAGTTTTCCAATACATTAATCAACTGCCATAACTGTATAACATCCTTTCAGAACCTCTAATTACCTAACTTATTCACTATGCAGTTTTCAGCTTCTGAAACAAATGAAGCAGGAGTCCAGCAGACAACAGCTTCCATCACTACAAGTTCATCCATTAAAGAGGGAAGAATTCTGTGGAAAAAATACTATGTGATCATATCATTAAAGACCATAATGTAACAAATATGCACAGAAGGCCAAATTCATGTTGCATGGAGAGTCAGAATTTTATCATTTTCTAGTCTGACAGCTTCAGTTTTGCATTCTTAATAGGGTAAAGGATTATTTTGTTGGTGTGCAATTTACTATTTTTTTAATCAAATGGAAACCCCCCAGAAATTCTAGCATCAGGCATCATATTGACACCCACATGACAAATTATCAGGATTAGATTCTTTGATCCATCAGACATATGTCTTTCTCCTGAGCTAACCGAGTAACTGACAGCAGTAGTAGGTTGTCGTCATCTGTGTGAACCAAAACTTGAAGGGGATGAAACACACTTAGCTAATAGATTTCACTGTTACTTTCCGAGGGGTACAGGTACAGCATAATGTTCCCTCTAATTGTTCCATCCATGTGCAGAACAAATTTTGTTATGTGCACCAACTCATGCACAGATGTGCCCCCAATAAAACAAAAAACAAACAAACAAACAAAAACAAACCACATGTTGCCAGCTGGGGGCTTTCTGCTAATCTGGTGGGAGGCATTTGAATTTCTCCTGGGCAGCCACTCAAGGGTTCAGCTTACAGAGAATACTGGTGAAGAATGGTGAGACTGAGCAGCACTGGGTCACATTCCAAGCTCTGGAATGAAGAGAGCTCTATGGGACAGGCTCTTCAGCTCTATTTCTTCCAATCTGTGCCTTTCCCAATCCCATCATTTCTCACTCAGGCACTGTCATACCCCTACTCTACTTGCTCAACCAATACCAAGCCATCTCCCCAGTCCCACCAACCTCCAAATTTCCAGTGTCCTTACCCAGTTGGTCTCAGTGTCTCCCCCACAGTAACTGCTGCCTGTTTCTCTACAGACACAAACAAGACCCAGTTTCACTAGGCTCTCTGGGCCAATCTACTCATTCCTGTCATGGTACAGATCTTGTCCTGTCTACATTCAGGTAACCAGCTTCCTGCTTTATGTAGCCTGGATGCTAATGGACTGGAGGTAGGGAGTGTCCTTAAGAACACAGGATAGACATGCTTCTTATTTTTAGTAATGGTATCTGGTCCCACCCTCGCCCAAGGCAGCGGTGAGAAGATGGGGCATACTCAAAGAATAGCACACATGCAGAGAATTCATAGGAAAGAGCTGCAAAGGAAAGTAACATGCTTAATGAGAAGAAATCTTTAGAGATTTTAACTTCTGCATGCTAAGAAAAAAAAATCTCTATTGAAAAGTCTCAGATAACAGATGCTCAAAGGCATATAGTTTGGCCCCATAAAGTCCCTTCCATCTTGGGTAACAGAGAACCCCCCCTAAACAATAATCCAGCAACTTTATGCCATGTCTCACTGATCCTAGGCTTAATAGTCCTTCTACTTCTTGTATCAGAGGACTTTCATACCCCTTTCTTTAGAGGCTGGTATGGGAACCCAGAGCATTCCTCTACTGTGGGTTCCAGCCTAGGAACCCTGTAGAAAGCAGCTAATTTCTACTTCCTTAGACTCATTGCTATGTCCCTGGAATAATTCCAAACTTTGTCTCTAAAACCTTTTCCCCCAACCCCTTTCTGGACTCATTCCTCCATGCTTCACTGCTCCTTAAACACCTTTATCAGGCAACACTCCCATAACTTTCTCCCTAGAGTCCCAGTTCCTGGCTGCCTCTCTCAAGGCTTTGTGAGTGTCCAAATCTCTTTACTCCAGGAGCCTGACCTCAGGTTACCCTTTCTGGAATTTGTCCTTTTTCAAGGCCCACTAAGAGCTCATCAGCTCCAAAAGCTTTCCAGTACCTTGCCTAGTCTTTTTACCATAACTCCTTTCCTAGGAAAGGATCCCAAGGCCCACTCTCCTTGCCTGCTGACCTAAATTTCTTCTTTAATAGCGCAGCTCCTCCCCAGCTAGGCCTAAATTGGGCCTGGCCAACCCTCCAGGTGCCACTGAGTGTTTTAATTGCTTCTCCCTTCAGCTAACCTTTTTCAATCACTGGCTGTGTGAGGTACACACCCTAGAATAAAGCACAACAGCATTTCAAAGAAAAGGCCACTGGATAAAAGCATTTTTCTATAGCCTTATTCTCAGAATTAGTTTTGTTGTTTTAGCTGAATGTTTTTTAAAATGTCAACCTAAGCATACAGGAGGGAAGAAAAATTTCAGCCTATACAGCTAAAGTTATAAGCAACTGAAAGCAGGGGCTTAGAATGGTAAATAATGGCAACATTAGGAATAGGCAGTGTTGGCAGCCTCACCCTATAGGCTATGTCTAGACTGGCATGATTTTCTGGAAATGCTTTTAATGGAAAACTTTTCCGTTAAAAGCATTTTTGTAAAAGAGCGTCTAGATTGGCACGGATGCTTTTCCGCAAAAGCACTTTTTGTGGAAAAGCGTCCGTGGCCAATCTAGACGCGCTTTTGTGAAAAAAAAAGCCCCGATCACCATTTTCATGATCGGGGATTTTTTGCGCAAAACAAATCTCAGCTGTCTACACTGACCCTTTTGCACAAAAGTTTTGCACAAAAAGGACTTTTGCCTGAACAGGAGCAGAATAGTATTTCCGCAAAAAGCACTGATTTCTTACAATAGGAAGTCAGTGCTTTTGCGGAAATTCAAATGGCCAGTGTAGACAGCTGGCAAGTTTTTCCAGAAAAGCAGCTGATTTTAGAGTTTACAAATAAATAAATAAATAAAACAGCCTATAGAGTTTACAAATAAATAAATAAATAAAACAGTAGGTTTCCATATGCAAACAAACTACTTTTAATGAGATGAAAGGATCAGAGTCAGTGTTTGGGTTCTACCAGTATCTACCAGGTTATGGGTTAATGTTAAAAAACTGTTCCAGCATAGGGCATGGAAGGTACAATGTTCAGTTTGCACCCATAAGAAGCTAGGTTGTAGTTTAGTGCACCTGTAGAAGGTCAGCTTCTAGATTAATCCTTTCTCTGATGGATGTGACAGGCAAAGCATCTGCTGCTCTCAGGGCAGTGGGGGAAGTACGGGGAACTATATGGCTACGTCCACATAGGCAAGATTTTGCGCAAATACTTTTAACGGAAGAGTTTTTCTGTTAAAAGTATTTGCGCAAGAAAGTGCCTACACTGGCATGTGCTTTTGCGCAAGAGATGTGCTTTTGCGCAAAAGCATCCATGCCAGTGTAGACGCTCTCTTGCGCAAGAAAGCTCCGATGGCCATTTTAGCCATCGGGCTTTCTTGCGCAAGAAATTAACATTGCCTGTCTACACTGGCCTCTTGCGCAAGAACAGTTACTCAAGAGGGCTTATTCCTGAGGGGGAGCGTCAGAGTATTTGCGCAAGAAGCACTGATTTTGTACATTACAATGTCAGTGTTCTTGCGCAAATACTTGCGGCCAGTGTAGACAGGTGGCAAGATTTTGCGCAAAAGCGGTGCTTTTGAGCAAAATCTTGCCAATGTAAACACAGACGACGAGTAAGCACTAGTCTATTATCTAACTTAATGTTGCTCTTGCAAGCAATGACACAGGCTGCTCTGGAGCTAACCACCAACAGAAGTCCAGCGGCTAAGTAGAGAAGCATACCATGTATAATCCAACCCACAGCAACAATTTCAGGAAGCAGAATGTAATTACCCAAGTGATGATCAAGGTGTTAACCTCCTGCCCTCAGGAAAAGTGCCAGGCGATTTTTAACAACCACAAATCAGGACCTCTATTTTTTCCTCAGACAATAAACAGCACCTCAGAATAAACTCAGTATTAACTCAGAGCAGAGCCTGCTCTCTACTGAACCCCCCCAGGAACTTACCTCCCCCCTGCAGCTTAAGTTGTCTGTATGGACACTTATTCAAATATTGGCGAGATCTAATCTAGTCAGCTTTTGAGGTCAAGTAAGACTATGGTGGGATAGCAGATTTAACAGAGATGTATGTTTTAAAAGAAATGTTTCATAAGCTGCTCTCTCCTTCTGGCTCAGTGAGTTCAAGATGGCATTCATCATTATTCTTTTAAGTTTTGTGTGAGGAATATTGAAGAACATTTAAGACGTTGTTTAGGAAATGTTTATGCCATTTTATTGAGTGACTCAGTTAGAAGATCAGAAGTATTAAAAGGTTTCCTGTTGTATGACCTTTTCATATCCACAAACCACAATCCATTTCTTCTGTCACAGGCCAGAACTTGGGTCAGCTTTAATGCTTTTCGTAGGACTTTTATTTTTAAATAGCATCAGTCAACATGTACTTTCCTGACACTTAGAAGGAGTGGCCAGGCATCAGTTTTACTGCAAACTGCACATTTGATTATCTTAATTCACCCTACAGTTACAGCAATCAGCAGGGATGTGGGATGTACACAGCATATCCACTCCCCTTGACCCATGACACTTTCTCTGTATCCTCCAAGCGCTTTCCACAGCATCAATCGTATGTGTTTCCAGACTTCATAGAACTTCCAGCATTTAAATTAAACAGCACTGACCTCATTGAACAAGGTTCAGAATGCAAATGCTTTGGTGAAATAGTGGATTTTGTTTAAATTGTACTCTTCAATGTTTGCTCTTTTTTCTCCCTTTTAACAAAGCTTTCTCTATAATTGACAATTAACCTTCAAAACCTCTCCAGCCCTAAACCTCCAGTCCAGTGACTCTCCCTTTGAAAGGGTTTATGGCTAATCACACAATAGTGAGGGAGGGAATGCCTTGCCTTTATCAGGCAGTAGAAAATGTTTTTGGTGTGAGTAATTAGAGCTCTTAGTAGAGAGCCAGTATTGGGGCTGGTTCAGTGGAACATGCTAGAGAGGCATCAGAGAGCATATGTGGTAGAAGGACAGCGGGGGGAGGGGAGTCTTTTTATTCTGAAGTGGAGTCACCTGCAAAGTATACTTCAGAACACTGGCTTGTTCAGTATGAGTATGTTTACATAACAGGGCTCAATAAGCCACACAAATTCAGCTATGTCAATCCCTTTCTTCAGACTCCTACAAGTCCACATCCAGACATTTTGAATTCTACAAATAAAAGTTGTGGGCCTATTTTTCTTCTTGCTGTAGGTTTACACCTGTGAAACTGAATTGACTTCAGCAGAGTTTCTTTTGATTAATGCTGTGGGGAAGTGAGAACAGGCCCAATAGTTAAGATCCTCTCGGCCCCTCCCCCCGTCCCCGCCCCAATCTTACCATTTCTTATATCATAACTTTATTTAAGCAGATCTTAAAAAACCATACATTTAAAAACATAAATTCCACCCTCCCTCTCACTCCCCAAATCAGATGAATTGACAGTAGTGATACTAAAATACGATTAGAAATGCATCCTCAGTTAGCGTACTTCCACATACCCTCAGTGACTTCAGTGGAGTTGTGCCAGTGTGCCCCAGTTGAGGATTTGGCTCACGTTCTTTACATAACCTCCATATGTGCTGCCGCCGCTGCTCCTTCTGGGAATGGGGTTTGCCTTTACAGCTAACAGCAAGTGAAGTGTCATTAGTTCCATCCCATCACCTAGATGGATTAGTCTCTCTGAACATTCTCTGCACAGCACATTGGGAGTGATGCATATTAATGTATTTACTGAACCCATTCAACATACCTTCATAAACATTTGTCTGCTTCCCATTGGAAAGGTAACCTCTTACAAATGAGAACGGCATCTCTTGAATTAATCCTCCATAGACAAACATGATTTATAATTATGTAAAACTATAATTATGCTGCTCTCTCTGCAAATTTGCACATGGGTGAAGAGTGGCTCCAGGGGTTCACTTGAGAGGAGCCCCGAATAACACTGCTGTTTGCTAATTGGGCTCATAAAAGTTCAGAGTAATGATTCTGCATGCCAGCATTAATCTGCCAAGTAACAATTATGAGTCCCAGCAGGGAGCAAAAAGACTCCCAAAAATAGCAAACACACACACACACACACACATACACACACACACAGAGCAATAAAATAAATACTGCGAGGCGGAAGCAAGGCAGAGAATGTAACAATGACTGAAATAGGCGCACTCCCTGACTGAAAGCAAGGAGCTGAGGAAATACGGAAAGTAAGAAAAAATACTAACTGGAATCTTAGATGACTTCCTGTGACCTGTACCAGGGATCACATTGCTTTAGCTCTCCAGTCCATCATCAAGCAGCTCATTCAGTCAAAGGGATTTTTGCTATCTATAGGATCAAGTTTTGGTCAAAAGACACAAATAGAACAATGGGCCACATTCTGTCTTATTGCATAGACGGTAGATATAACCACATTGAAATACATGAAGCTGGACTCGAAGACGATAGGACTGAATGTGGTCAATATCTTTACAGAAATGAATACTGTACTATGTTAATTTCTAAGCATTATTTATAAAACTGCCAAATTTGCTAGGAATAACTGTGTTTTCTTGTATTTCAGATGCTTTTTCTTGTTAAAGGTTTTATAATTACTATGATACCACAGAATCCTATCTGCCATAATTCCTGTGACCTACTGACCAAGGAGGACTGGCACAGATAATAGAAAGCCACAGTCTCCTTCCCTGTACCTCCTTTTATTTCTTGAACACTGGGGACACTAGCCCATTCAAGTCTGTGGGAAATCATATTCTGAAGCACTGTGTTATATTATTTCATCAATTCATGCCCTACAGTTACTTGAACTTATAGCCAGAGATGAGTGAACTCTTCTATATGTGAAGCACACAATAGGCTTATTAGATCTTAAATCAAAATGTCTAATCAAGAACTTTTTTTTTTTAAACTAAGAGTGCTATTACATCTGTTCTTTACCCTGATCCTGTCCGCTCTGGTTCTCTTCTCATTTCCTAAATTTTTGAACATGTTTGGCAAACAAAGTAAACCAAAGCAATATTTCTCCTCTCCGTGTGTTTTCTTATTGCTGGGTAGCATTACTGGAAGTAACATGAATGGAGCAAGAGAGAAATATATTCTTAGAGCGTAGTTAGTACTTTATATCCTGAAACTCCCTACAAATATTAACTAACTAGTACATTTACCTGGCATTGCCTACGTCATTCAGGAGGAGCTCAGGGTAGGGGGTGGGGCAGGAGTACGAATCAGAGCAGAACATTGTGTGTGAGGGGAAACTCAGGGCATGGGGGGATGCAGGAGGTGTTCCAATCCCCAGGGCCAGCTAGGGTAGTGAGGGTCACACTGCTCAGGTGGGAGCTCCCCAGGGATGGCTAGGCAAGGGGGTTGCACTGCCCAGGCAGCGCCTCCCCAGGACTGGTCAGAATGCCTGGGCAGTGGCTCATTAGGGCTGGCTGGGAAAAGGGAGGCCATGCTGCCCAGCCAGTGGCTCACCAACACGGGAACCTTACCTGTGTATGGTGGCTGGCAACATCTAGACCCCTACCTCCAGTCAGCTACTCTCTTATCAGTATACCCGCCCTTCTGTGGCTTTTCTGCAGTATAAATGTCCCTGATAGCAGACCCCTTCCTTTATGTTTTACGAAAAACAATCATATTCCAGGCAAATCCCATTATCCTGGCACAAACAAATCCTTACCATTACCTTGATATGATAAAAGGAAGCTGCATACCCAATTTGGTGGTGCTAGCTCTTACCGTTTAAGAGCATTTCTTGAATAAACAGCCACACGGACAGACCCACAAACACTCTTGTGAATATATGGTAAACTAAATCTCACAATTCCTATGAGGTCTGCAAATCAGTAAACCATATTCTGTGCAAAGATGGAGAAACTCAGACACAAAAATGTGTAATCAAGTAAATCAATGTCAGTGTTAAAGAGAACAGAGGAGGTTCCTTCTTACTTTGTGCTCAATCCAAGTTGCCTTACACTAGACTATAAAGCATTAATATTGAAACAAACAAACAATCCAATACATTCTCTAGTCCCTGCTATTGTTTATCTCTGGCCTTTCCCTTCTTCCTTATTCAACTATTCCTGATATTGATAATGATTAGCACATTTTAACCAGTGTTTGTGCTTATCTACCTTTGCTGTGAAAGCCAATATATGTCTTTTGGGTATGCCTACTTGTCTCTAATCAGAGATATTTTCATACAGTGCAAGCATATGTGGAGTCACACACATCTGAGCTAGAAAGCTGGAAGAAGATTATGATGCAGTTCTGCTCTCCCTAAGCTTTGTCTACACTACACAGCTTTTAGTGACAGGACCATGTTTCTAAAAGTCTGGCAGTATTAATGACATTTGCTGACAAAATACTTCTATCCCCTACCAGTGGGGTTCGCATTGTTCACAGGAGAGTGCTCCTGCCAACAAGGAGCCATTCTCACTGCCACTTTCACCCACAAAACTTTTGTCTTCCAAGAAGCGGGGGAGGGAGAGAGGCTTTCTTAAGTACCTTCAAATGACAAAAGTTTTGTCATTCAAGTGACAGTGTAGACAAAGCCTGACTGCTAAAACATTGTATGAGCCACAGCAAAGCAGACTACCTGAAAGGTGAAGTAAGGTAAACTCTTAGGAAAGGTAATTCTTTAAAAGAAAAATGTTTTGGGTCATCTGGCATTATAGTAATTAAAGAGGTGAGAAGAAATTTGATTCTTAAAGTCCTTAATAGCGAGTTTAATTCTCCTACCCAGTACTAAAATTACTCTTTTTGCAATTTAGGGTTTGAAGATTGGCCACATTCGTTGGAGCCTAGTCGAATGGAAAAGTCTGAAGAGTTATAACACTCCCTGCCATCTGGCTGGAGAGATTTATATGATATAGAAGCAACAGCTGTTAAAATGTAAGAATACATTCTTAATCATGTTACATTCTTTATGCAGTTTCCAAAAGTATCACTCACACACCTGCTTTTTCCAAAAAGGTTCAACTTCTTCTTTTTCAAAGCATAATTTCAGTACAGAAGATAGGACAATTCACTTAATAATTACTAAATTCTGGGGTATCTGGCTTTTGCCTTGATTTACAAGGCTCGGTATTATTATATAAATCACACAATGTATGGGAATTATTTATGTCTTCTTAGCACAATTAAGTAAAAAGAGGAAATTCTCTGTTCCTTGTCTTTCTAATTGCCCACTTCAGAGTACAAAGAATTGTTGGCCATTGCTTGTTTGCAAGAGTAGACTACACTAGCATTGACTACATGCCAAATAGGGATGGATGTCTGCAATTCTGGTTTAAAGACTTGAGTGTCAGAAGAAAGCAGAAATTTTCCATTATTGCTTTGAGAATTTGTTGTGTGAAGTGGGCTGGGTGGAGAAAGAACAGAAGTAAAGCAGTGAATACAGAAAACAAATGTATGCCAAAACTGCAACCAAAGTACTGAAGGTAAAAGAGAGTGGACGAAAAAATGAATTAATGATGCGAGAAGGGATGAAAAATAGCAGCCTAGTCCAGTCAGAGACAAGTTATTTAAGCATAAACCTTCCAGTTCACTGCACTTGATCACCGGACAGTGTAGAGACTCTGTGCTCATTACTTGTCTGAATCAGCTGCCTCTCTGGAGAATGCCTGGGAAACTATTTATCTTCCCTCCTTCTCTTTATAATCCTCTCCACCTGAGATATTATCAGAAGCAAGTGTACACCAAGATATTTGTATTCTCTGCCAATTCACATTGCAATGAATTAGGAACACTTTTAAAATAATGGGGCTCCAATCAGATTGAAATCTTTCATAGGGTGATGATGGGGGGGAAATTTCATCTTAAATATTTGCCACATTGCAGACCCTAGAGCCATTCTGTGTATAAAAAAGCCATTGAAGGAAATGTACAGTATATATTTATCAAGGAAAAAAACATGATGAGAATGTTAAAGAGATATGAATCAGAAATCAGGAGATGATGAAAGTGTGTGATAAGGTTGCACACACAACCTTAACTTTTCCCTCTTTTATATAGGCACATTGACTTCACCTGCACTGATCTCTTACAATATGGTAACTCCTTCCACCAAAACAATCTATTCCATCATGTATGTAGCAGTGATGCTTGGAGTATCTTTCCCATATCTGAAGAGCTCCTTGTAAGCTTATCTCTTTCACCAACTGAAGTTGATGCAATAAAAGATTCTACCTCACCCACCTTGTTTCTCTAATATTCTGGTACCAATATACTGCAAACACAAAACATTTGTCAAAAATTATATCAGATCAGTATTTCTTGCAACCTTTGCTATATGCCAGAGTCTAGGAAAGTTATCTATCTAAATGAGATTTGCAATTAATAAGGCAGAGCTTAAATAGAAAACATGATGGCTTTCTGGCTGATACACTGCATTGGCACTCAGAAGGTCTGGTTTCAATTCCCAGCTGGGCCCCAGACCTCCAGGATGTCCAAGTCACTTAGGCTATGTCTACACTGGGAAATAATTTTGAAATAAGTTATTTTGAAAAAATAACTCCCAAAATAACTATTTCAAAATAAGTGTTATTCATCTTCATAATCAAGAGTTATTATTTTAAAATAACAAGCCTGTTAAGTCAAAATAAAGGGTTTCTTATTTCAAAATAAAAACTCCTGCTTATGAAGAGGAATAACACTTATTTTGAAAGAGTTATTTGAGGAGTTATTATTTCAAATTAATGGGCTTTGTACTGTGGAGTCTCGCCTTTTTATTTCGAAATAAGGGGAGTTATTTTGAAATAAATTCCCGATGTAGACATGCCCTTAGGTGTAGACCCTCAGAGCCCCTTAGGATACATCTACAAAGCAGTATTATTTTGGAATGAGCTATTTTAAAATAAAAACTCCAAAATAGCTTATTTTGAAATAGTGCATCTACACTGCAAAGCCAATCAAAATAGCACTGAGCTATTTCAAAATAGAGTGTCCACACTTATTGGATGCTGAATCACCTTTAAGATTCTCCCCGCTCACCTCCCCCCCTCCCCGCACCCGCACTGAAGCACTTCAAGCAGGGCATCAGGACAGTAGTCACTTCCTGGAGCTGCTTCCTGAGGCTCATGCTTAAAAAGACCCCATTGTACAGTCGTGTCTCAAACCCTTCACTGTCTCCTTCAGGGACAGCTAAGTCTTTTCTCTGCCTGCTCTGGTTGCTCTTGCAAACACCACAGCACTCCTGCCATGGAGCTGGACCTGCCTCCAAGCAGTCAACAGCTCTTATATGGCATGCTGCACCTCCTGCTGCAGTTTCTGCAGGCTGCCCTCATGGTCCTTATGGTGGATTTTGTCCAGGCACGAGCTCCCACTCCCCACTTTAGGGGTGAGGCCCAGCAAGCCTACTGTCTTAAAGGCCTGGGGCACGGTGGCTAGATGGGAGCGAGCTCCCAACTCCCCCTTCTCCGGGTGGACAGAATGGTTCAGCGAGTCCTCCATCCAAGGAACCCTGTGACCCCCCTCTCCGGGAGGGCTCAGCAAGTCGTCCATCCAAGGAACCCTGTGACCCTTTGACTCCACCCTGGGGTCTGCCTTCCGTAATCACGTCCCACTGGGGTGACTGTCTCTCTCAAGGTCCTCAAGTTTGCTTATGCAGTCACTATGCAAGATAATGGGGTGGGGTCTAGGAGGACCTGGGTCCACCCTCTCCACTGGGTCCCAGCCTGGGGCCCTAAGGGGTTTGGGTATCACCCTTACCCAGCTGACAGGGTCCCACCCCGTAACACGTCAGCCCATGGTTGCCAAAAGTGCTGTGCCCCAGGCTGCTTCCTAGCCTCTCCTAGTCGGAGGGCCTCCCACTCCGGGGCTCCTGACCTCCTCTCTGTGGTGCTCTGATGTCCGGTGGTCCTGCCTCCAGCACGGGGGAAGGAACCGCTTTCCTGTGTTCCCCCGCTGCCTTCTGCTCTTCTGGCGTCTTTTGAAGTCCCCGCCGGCCATTCTGTCCTCCCTCTCCCCTCCCCTGACGTCCCGACATCCAGAGCGTCGGCTCTCAGGGGGCGGGTTACTTCCTGGCATTCTGTGAGGGTGGGCAGTAGCCTGCCCTTTGCTGCTGGCTGGTACTGCCTCCTGGCATCCCTCCACCCCACTTGGAGTAGGAAGCAGCAGGGACGCCGATTTTAACGCAGGCTGCAGCTGTCCCGGAGCAGTCAGCAGTGGGGCCGGGATCCCGGCCACACATCGGCTGAGCCGCGCCTCCTTGCCCTCCCACTGGGGTTGGGGCCGACGTCCTGCTGGTTCTAGTGTGGGCCGCGGCTGGCCCACCACAGCCCTGGAGAAGGAGGACCTCAGCTCATTGTGGGAACCTCTTCACTTCTCTCCAGTTACTGCTCATGCAGCAAGACCCTACTTACTCTCCCCGGCACACCCTTCTCTGCTGCTTCTGGTGACTGGACATCAGTTCTGAATGGTGGAACCAGATTGGCATGAAGAAGAGGGACGACCAGCAGTGGCTTGAGAATTTCCGCATTTGGAAAGACACCTTCCTGGAGCTGTGTGACAGCTGGTGACAGGCGACAGGACATACACATGAGACCTGCCATCCCCCTCCAGATGCGGGTTGCCATCATTATTTGGACACTCACCATGCCAGACAGCTACCGCTCCATCAGGAACCAGTTTGGCATGCGAAGATCAACCATAGAGGTCGTGGTCATGAAGGTATGACTCTCTTACTATGTTATTGGGAGGGTGGTGAACTGCTGGAATGGGGTTCCCTAGGGAAGGGGGAGGGTGGTGGTGGAAGCTCCCTCCCTGGGAGGTTTTCCAGTCCTCACTTCACAAAGCCCTGTAGGGGGATTGGGTTAGTTTGGAGTGGGCCTGGTGTGTGGGGGAGGGGGAGTTTGGCTGGGGGACCTACTAAAGGCTCTGGCAATCCTTTGATTCTCTGTCTGTCTATCTAGGTGCAGAGGGACATCAATACCATCCTGTGGCACAGGCTCATTCTCCTGGGTGATGTGGAGCACATAATCACTGGCTTTGCTGCCAGGAACAATAAACTATCTTTTTTTTATTTGAGGTAAAGAAAACTGGGGAGGGACTGGAGAAAGAATCTGGGAGGGGGCAACAGGAGGCAGAAGGGGGAGGAGAGGCTCAGGGATGGGGCTGGGAGTAGTTCCTGTGGGCCCCTTCCTGCTGGGGCAAGACGTCCCCAGGGGGAGCCTCGCTAACCCAAATCCTGGGGATGAGCTTATGTGGGAAGGTGCCAGACAGGCCAGGAGCCTGTGAATGGGAGTGGGCAATGGGGCAGCTTGGCTTCCCTGAATACCATGCACACATTGAGTCCAGTAGTGGCAGTTTTCAGCAGGGAGAGGACTTGTATCCCTGCCCCTGGAGTGGGGGAAGGTTGATGGGGGAGATGTGTGTAAGCGACAGACACCACTTACCACAGAGGGGTCTCCTCCACTTCCTTCCCCCTCCCAGCAGGCTCCCCTTGAGGGGGTTTAGTGTCCTCTGCCTCACCGTGCTTGATTGGGAGCACATGCTGCCCTGAAAGAACAGGAATGCCCGTGTGCTGTGCACGGCACTGCTGTGTGTGTGTATCCAGGACTCCAGTCTCCTTAGTGGTGACTTGTGGTGGGAGGGTGTCCCACCACAGAGTCAGGGGTAAGCCAGGCCTCTCCAGAAACCCTGTGAGCAGGAGTGCAAGGGTCCTCTGTGGCAGCCTGATTCTGACTATCTGCTCTGGACAGGTGCTCCACGTGTACCCATGTGCACAGGCTGCTGCATGATTTTCAGTCCAAGAAGGCCCAGCAAGGAGCCCACAGCCTTTTGCCACCCACAGTCTCCCCCTGTGTGGGTCTAGGGAAATTAATGGAGCTCTTTACAGCTTCATCCAATCCCTGGGCAACATCCTGGGAAGGGAGTACTGGCTCCAGGTACTGGCTGAGCTCCTGGCTGTGGGGCATCATAGTGTCAGTGGCCTGCTCCTGCTTCTGCTCCTCCTTGTCTTCCTACTCCTTCTCTGCCACAGGCCTGCCCTCCAGAAGGGTGAAAATGGGTGTCTCCAGCCCAGAGTCCACAACAAGGTGGGGGGAAGGGACTGACCCCTCCCCGTCTTCCAGGATGCAGTAGAACTGGTTAAAGTAGGGGCAGGTCTGAGGTATCACCCCTGCATGAGAGTTGAGCTTCCTGGCCTTGGAATAGGCCTGCCTGGGTTCTTTCACTTTCATCCGCATCTGCTCCTGGTGCAGCTGTGTCCCCTCTGGCACAGGCTCTTGGCCATTCAGCTATGGACATCGGCGTTCCTGCACCTGGTGTAGATATCCTGGAGGTTTGCCTTGTTTTCCCAGATCTCTCTGAGATCCAGGATCTCTGTACCAGTCCAGGATGGGTCTTGCCTTCTCCACCCCCAGACAGGGGGTTGGGAGCTGCCTGCAGCTGTGCTGCAATGAGGTTTAACAGGTAGTTCGAAATAGGGCTTTATTTCGAATGCCTGTTTCACTACCACATGTAGATGCGGGCAGTTACTTCGGGCTTGTAAATTTCAAAAATGGCGCCCAGCCAAGAAGATGCAACTCAAGTGCGGGATATTTAAATCCCGGGCTTGATTTGCAATTCCGAATGCCTACATTTGCAGCCCTAGTTCGAATTAGGCTGCAAGTGTAGACATACCCTGAGGAAAGAGCAGTAGACCCAGCCTCAAAGAGTGAGCATATTGAATGATATATGGCTTCTATAGAGGTGCTGGTTTTAAGTCAAGTGGATCCCAGATTTGTACCCCAGAAAATTAGTTCCTTTATAACACCACCCCCAACCCCAAATAACTTGTTTTGGTGGGTATATGAACAAAGAATCAGAAATAAGTGTTTGTTAGAACTCTTACCGCTTCATTTGATATTTGTCTCCTGATGTTTTTCTGTATAACTGAATGTTCAAATTTTAAATATCCCTCAATTAATAAAAGCAGTTCAGTTAAAGATGATCAGTTTAGAATAAGCTGCCAAATATAAGACAAAGCCCCTGAGTGCTTGCATGAATGGGTCATAACTGATATTTATGCTGGTGCTTGTTTATCTGCTTGAATTTTTAAACATTTCCATAAAGTGGATAAAGCAGAAGTGAAAGAACATAAAAAATAAAATGGAGAGGACAGTTAACAGCAAGTACAGTAGAATGCTTGAATGAACCGGTGATAGGAATTCAGTGTACATTAAACCTATGTTAGGTGCTAAGCAAGGGAGGTGATCTTTAAATACTGTGGCACTCTTTGCCCCAGGTGATTACAGCGGTAGGGATGTGTCTATGTGTATATGCATACATGTCATTACACTGCTGAAGGCCTGTTGTGATACTCATTTTCCTAAAGTTATATTAATTAGGGTTTACTTATTTTTACTTATTTTTATTTAATCCCCACAGCCAGGTAATTACCTCTGATATATACAGAAAAAGGTCAGGTGCTGCCTAATAGAACCTTCAAAATTCAGTTGAAAGGCCCAGTTCTGCCTTCTCTTACACCTGTGCGATCCCTTTGTGGCTAGTTAGTTTGCATGTGGGTAAGTGACTGTGGAATTTGGCCCAGAGACATTAGTGGTGTGAAATGCTTCAGATACTTTCCTTTACTGTACTGCATCACTGCCCAGTGTAACAGTCCATTACATTTGAAGAGGGAGCCATCAAAATGAGTTGCAATTGGTTGAAGAAACATGGCAGGATGTGGTATGAACTGTCACAGTATCTAGCACGGTGTAAAACCAGGTGCTACGAGGGTGGCAGCTCCCATTCATCAAACACTCACACTTTGGAGAAGTATCTTGGGCTGAGAAAAATGTTGCTTCAAAGTGAAGTACTGCTTGAAACCGTGGTTTCACAAACGATAATCCATTATTTCCACAAGGATCAGCTTGTCTCAGAGCAACTTCTGTGGTGGATGAGGCACCAATCTTCCTAATGCATCAAGCTAGGGATGTTCACCTGTTTCACATTTTTTAATATATGTAGTGTAAGGGCCATTTTACTCAGCATTTGAGTCTGGAGTGCTGATACAGTACAGGAGCCTTTTAATAATTTGTCATATTTATAGTATCCTTCTCCAGACTCAATATGTTTCAGAGGATCACATCAGAGGCTCATTTAAATGCACGTCTACTAATGTGATCTATGTCATCAAATGTCAGCAATGCCGCTCTGCCATGTATATTGGTCAAACTGGACAGTCTCTACGAGAAAGAATTAATGGACACAAATCTGATATCTGAAAAGGCAACACACAGAAACCTGTTGGGGAACAGAATTTAATTCGGCCAGGCACTCATTAATGGATCTCAAAGACACAGTATTATTTCAGGCCAATTCCACCAGCCAACTCCACAGGGAAGCCTTAGAACTTGACTTCATCTACAAGTTTGAGTCCTATCACAGAAAAATTGAAAAACAAGGAAAACTTTAGCAGCACCTTATAGACTAACAAAACATGTAGATGGTATCATGAGCTTTTGAGGGTACAACCCACTTCTTCAGATACCTATCACAGAGGTCTGAATAAAGACATTGGCTGGATGGCCCACTATATTCCACATCCTAATTACCAAAACCAAACAATGGGTACTTAAGAACTATTAGCACATTCTCTATCAGCTAATTCTTCTCCCCCACCCACCTTTTTTTCCTTTTTTTCCTTCTCCCCCACCCCATTCCCTATTTGTTTAGATACTGGACCTTTAATAACTCCATTCATCTGAAGTGGATTGTTCATGGTACCATCTACATGTTTTTTTAGTCTCTTTGCAAATTATTTGTTGTTTAAGTTTTTCCAGACTCAAAATGGTTGGTGGTGGCTCTTCCTTGTGATTATCCACCCTGATAGCTGTTTCCTCTCACCTTACCATAAGAAGATCAAATACAGTATGAGAGGTTTTTCTTTCCCCTCATTATTATAACACTGAGTTCAATAGCAGAGGATACCTAGATTGCTACCATTTGGAGAACCATAAAGAAAAGCAGAAGGAGAAATGATCTGAGCAGATGTACAAAATCAGCTAGTTTTCTGTTCTGCAGGTACCCCCGCAGAAACAATGACTGTTTCATGGCATTTCATTCATGTTATCACTTGTGAATACTGCTGCTCCCTTCTGATACCACAAGAAGATGGAGGAATACCACTTCTCAAATTCAAAATTCACACTCAGTTACACAATCTCTATTCTTAAGCCATTTGTTAACATGTAGCCACTTCTTCTCAAACCATGAGCATAACTAATCCCGATTATCTGATTCCTTCTTGGAATTTTTCTGATATCCCCAAAGCAACTGAGATAAACTAAGATTCACTGTAACTGTTTGTAATATCAATTATCTGAGAACAGAGCCTTGAAGTATTGCAAAGTGGCCAGATCTCCTAATCACTATAACACATTACCCTTCACAATCCTATTGCCTGCTGCCTACCACTGCACAATTATCTTCCAATATTATTCTCACTTTAATGAACCAACCTCTAGAACTTACCATTCCTGTTTTCTATTCAAATCGTTCTCTCAGTAACTCTAAGGAAGAGTTTGGAGAGCTGTTAGCAGCATTCATAATCCTTTGTTTTCCATTTAAACTGGTGCTTATTTCAGCTATCCATTTTTCCTCTTCTCAGGTGATTACAACAAATTCTTACTGTTTGACAGCTATCTCGTGTATGTTCCCCTGGACACTATGCAGTGTCAGTTTTATAATTTATTTTATTTTTATTTTAAAGATCAAATTAACAAAGCTGTTTTTCTACTGTACTTATAGGTTGCACACGATAAAAAAAATTGACTGTCTAATAATAACAAATCTGTAATGCTTTTGATTCAAGGATCACAATTTGTTACTAATTAAAGCAAGATTTAAGTCACAGAAATGTTAGCTGTAGAGCTGGTCAAAAAATGTGTGCATGTTGTGTGGAAGGCAAGAGTCAATTGAAAAATTATCAAAAAGCAAACACCAGAAATGTTCAGCCAAAACCTCAACAAGTTTTAGTTTTTTGACACAAAGACAAAAGTTTTCCAGAAAAATTAGATGCTTTTTTTTAAAAAAAATGTTTAACTAAGCGCCAATGTTCTCTCCAAAAATAATTTCAATGGAAAGTTTTTGACCAGATGCAGTTAATCACCAAGGCATTAACATCATAACTGGAAAGAGAACCCAGGATTTACATTTTCATGAACATGATAATTTGAATTATTTATTTTCATTTAATTTCAAATCCCTGTGGGAACAGTATTTTGACTCCAGTGCTACCTCTGACACCTCAGATCTATGAAGAAATGTCAGACCACTCTAGTATACTATGGCTGGTGGCCTGTGTGCAGTAAGTCTTTGATTCTTAGGCTCATTACTAGGGGACAAAAGACCAGAACACAAAAATCACCAGCACTAGTGAAATGAAATGGCACCTAGTCTTAGTGTATGTCCGCATAGCAAAAAAACTCATGAGAGTGATTCCCAGGGCCCAGGTAAGCATTCTCCTGCTGTGGGGCTAAAAGTAGCAGTATAGACATTCAAGCTTAGCCAGCAGTGAAGTAGCCACTAGATCAAGGTGGCTCATGTCCAGGGACTCCTGCTAATTGGAAAACCCCCAGAAAAATAGGCATCTCCATACCGCACCATGCTCAGCCCACACTATGCTCCTACCAGAGAGCGGGGTTGGGACCTGGTGCTCCTGCTGGGGTGTAGGATCAGGAGATGGGATCATCTCCTGCTCTCCAGCAAGAACTTTGGGCTCCAAGCCCACTTCCAACCAGGAGCACCATGCAGGGGAGTGAAGTGGGGTATCCTCCACATGCCAACTTCATTCATCTGGCAGGAGTGCTGAAGAGCAGCAGGGAGGACTGCAGGTGGAAAGGGTATAGGAGGGCCTCCATTTACTCTGAACCAGAAACTGCCCCTAGGCTTTGGCCTAGATTCTGAGGGTGTGTCTAGACTACATGCCTCCGTCGACGGAGGCATGTAGATTAGCCGATCGGCAGAGGGAAATGAAGCTGCGATTAAAATAATCGCGGCTTCATTTAAATTTAAATGGCTGCCCCGCTCTGCCGATCAGCTGTTTGTCGGCAGATCGGGGCAGTCTGGACGCGACGCGCCGACAAAGAAGCCTTTCTTGATCGGCACAGGTAAACCTGGTTTCACGAGGCATACCTGTGCCGATCAAGAAAGGCTTCTTTGTCGGCGCGTCGCATCCAGACTGCCCCGATCTGCCAACAAACAGCTGATCGGCAGAGCGGGGCAGCCATTTAAATTTAAATGAAGCCGCGATTATTTTAATCGCGGCTTCATTTCCCTCTGCTGATCTGGCTAATCTACATGCCTCCGTTGACGGAGGCATGTAGTTTAGACGTACCCTGAGATCCAGTGAGCAGGAAGGTCTTATAGCCTGAGCTTGAACATCTACACTCTGATTTTTAGCCCTGCAGAATAAGCCCTGGAAGCCCATGTTGGTTTACCCAGGCTCAGACTCTCTCCTGCTGGGTTTTATTGCTGTGTAGAGATACCTCGAGTAGGAAGTCTGAAGGTGACAAGACTCCATTCTTAATCTTCATGGCAACCCCTCCAGATCATGGCTCAGGCACATCAGCAGAAGATAGTGAGCTGAAATCTTACATTGTAGCTCTAGCTGAGCTCATACTACAGCTGCTCAGTAACTAAATAGTTACTTCAGGATTTCAGCTGCAGGCTCCGTGCCCAGCATTTTTCACCATAACTAAATTTACTTAAAACAGTTGAACAAAATAAAAGGGCAGTGGAAGGTAAATGCAGCAGTTTAGCTTGATGGATACCAGATCACTATTGTTCAATACTTAATTCATGGCTTTCACTGCCCTTCTTACACCTGTATAAATCTACCGAAAGTAGGCATTTATAGCAGATGTGCATGAATGAGGGGATCCTACACACCCTACAATTTCACTTAATAAATTACAAGATGTTTAGATTTGGTCCTTTCCCTAGCAAGAAAAATGTACTGATGCCCCAGAAAAGGCATGGAGAGTGCTCTAAAATGGTCACCATCACCATATAGGAAGACATGCATCACAGAAAGGAAAAGGAAGGGACTGAGTCTGTTCTTCCTAAAGGATAGTCTACAAAGAAGCAAAGTGTTTTTTGGTCAGTACAAGCCAACCACTGCAGCATAGAGTTTGTAATTCATGGACCAATGGAAGCTAGCCAGAAACAGGTATGATCACAAGCTGAGGGCTAGATCCTCTGTCCCATGAAAAAGGCAGAAGCTCCCAGGACTCATCTGATGCAACACCTCTTTATGACATGCATATTCCTTTACATGCAGCAAATCTGCAACACAGGTCAGCATGTTGGGGGGACCAGAGCCTCCACACCCACTGCCTACTCAACTGAGCCCCAGGTGGGCCTCTCAGCACATTCCCCTGATGTGGCTCAGAGGCCCTGGGGGATTCTAACTCCCCTCTATTCTTCTGTATGACACAAAAGGATAAGCACTACAGTGGGGCTCTCAGGATTTGGCCATATGTACAGAAAAGCATCCCCAAAGCCTACTGGAATCTGAAAAAAGTGAAGAATTTATGATAGCCTGGGAGCGGCAACTGTGCCAAGACAGTGTTTAAAGTGTGTCCCTCAGCAACGAAGCTCGATTTTATTTATTTATGTATATATTCTGGATTTGCAACTCCAACCTCTCACTTTCAGCACTGTCTCATCCTTCCAGCAGGTTACAGTCATTTCTATGGCAATGAGGTTGTAACAGAGTCCAGGGACCGCCTCCGGGGTCCACCCCGCACTGTCTCCCCACTCTGTCTCTCTTATGCTTCTTAGCTCTCTATGGCCTCCCCTCTCTCAATGTCTATGCCCCAGAGTTCCATTTGTCCCCATCACTCAATGTCTGAGTGGGGCTCTCCTCTGGGGTTCCGGCCTCTCCACTCTCCTCTGGATGGGGCCGGACACTCTGGGTCGGGCTCAGAGTCTTCTCATCTCACTCACCTCCCTCTGGTCTCCTGCTGGGGAGAACACAGCCAGCCTCCACACTGCTTTTTCCTGGCTTTCTCTTCCCCCTCCCTCCCCACGCTTACCGACCTCCTTTTGAACTCCCCACGTTCAGCATCGTGTCAGGGCGATGCTGTGGCTTCCCTCGCCTTCCCTCTCCTCCAGGTCCTAAGCCCTGCCAGTCCTGGGTGTGCTGTTGCTCATTCACGGCAAACCCAGCATGGCTCGGCGCCCACTCCCCTGTCACAAGGGTGTTAAAATGTTTGTGAGATAGATAAATAGAAAATAGTAACAAGTTACAAATGTCTATAACACAAGGCTTGCTCTTCTATCCTTGCACACTGATGAAAAGTGGTGCAACTTTATTTAAACCAATATGCTAGAATCTCACACACCTCCACTTTAGTCAATGGAGTAATGTAGCTGTAGTCTCTGACTTTAATCAGTGTTGTCCGTATGTGCAAATATGGGAAAATCAAGAGCCCTTTCTGCTAAGAACCTCAGTGGGACATCAGCTTCATTAAATCGAAGGTGCCATCAAACAGCCATCTGATCAATCCAGTTTTTGGTCATGCCTCAGCTGGATTCAAACCAATGACCAAGAAGTAAAAAAGCCCAATTAGATAGTTGCCTCTTACCTCAGCTGTCTAGAACATCTCTAGCATTGTTTCCTTGCTGCACTGAAGTGTCCTTGTAGATACTTTCATTAAGGTGTGGTACTAAATATTCAGTATTAAACATTATAAATAATGAGATATGCAAGACCCATTACAGTTAACAGTTGTGCCTTTGACTTCCTAAATTCCACAGTATTTCAAAGTGCTTTACAATTTCCAAAAATCTCTATAATGTGTAATTTTTTTCCCTCCTTGGAGTTGATTTGCCTTCTATCGCCTCGCACAGACTGTACTTATATTGGTGCCCTGGAGCTGAAACAGCAGAGGGCACCTGTAACTGAGTAACGTTTAGAAGAGAATGTGCTAGAGTCATTATATTCCAAAACTCTTTCTTAAAAGGCAACTGGCTTACTCGAGGGTTTGGTAATAAGTTTTAGCCTTTCATCTGTAGCTCGGGTCCTTAACTGAAATTTTTGTTTTTGTCCATTTAAATCATTGCTCTGGGGTAGGGCTGGAGATGGGGGGGGTTCAGTATGCAGGTTGCCTCTGGTGAGATGCGCTTGTTCATGGCCGCTGCAGAGGTCACAGCTAGGAGTGGGGGTCCATGTACCCTGTCTGGGAGACAGACAGACAAACTCTCTCATATAGTAGATAGCTGTCACTATCTCCATCCCTGCTCCCTGCTGCCCCAGTGGGGTTATAGCTGTCCCAGTCCCTATAGCTATCTCTGGCTCCTTGCTCATCCTCTGTAGTCATTATTCAGTTCCTGCTAGCAAAGCCTCTCATTAAGTTTTATGAGAAACAATCATATTTCAGGCACATCTCATTATCCTGGCACAACCAGACCCTTACCTGACACAGCTTTAAGTTATGATAAGAGTAAACTGCATACCAAGTTTGGTGATCCGAACTCTTAGGTTGCGTCTACACTGCACCGTTATTTCGAGATAACTAGCAGTATTTCCAAATAACAATATGAGCATCTACACAGACCTTTCATTATTTTGAAATAATCTTGAAATAACAGATGGCTTATTCTGAAATCTGTAAATCTCATTCTACAAGGAATAACTCCTATTCCAAAACAGCTATTTTGAAATAAGGCATGTGTAGACGCTCCACTGCTGCTATTTCAAAATAGCCCCTCACCAGGGCCATTCTAAGTTATTCCTCTCCAGTGCTTCCTAGGGCTCAAAATCGAGATAGCATGTCAACATTAGGGAAGCCTGCCTCGGACTACCTGCAATGTAGATGTGATATTTCAAAATAAGCTATTTCGGAATAACTATTTGGGAATAGCTTATTTCAAAAAAAGTGTGCAGTGTAGGGCTATGTCTATACTACATAGAAAAGTTGGAAAAAGATACGCAAATTGCAAACTGCAATTTGCATATCTTTTTCCCCTTTTTTTCCAAAAGAGGCTTTTCCAAAATTTGGCTCATCTACACTGGGCCAAATTTCAGAAAAAAACCTCCTCTTTTGGAATATCCCTTATTCCTCTCACTGAGAGGAATACAGGGATGCTGAAAGAACACATCCACTTTTTCAGAAACTGTTCCGAAAAAGTGGACGCGTTCCTTGGATGCAGCAGAGCTTTTCCGGGATACCAGAGGTATCCCGGAAAAGCTCTGCAATCTACACATAGCCTAGATGTACCCTTACTGTTCAGGAGGAGTTCTTGAACGAGCAGCCAGCCAGTCAGCCAGACTTGCTCACTCAATGTACATCTAGACAGCCGCGCTATTTCAGGAAATTTCCGGTACCTCGAAATAGCTATTCCACGTCTTGACAGCACACCCGTTATTTCGAAATAGGGAGCTCAGTATTTCAACATCCCTGTACACCTCATTCCATGAGGTTTAAGGGACATTTTGGAATAGCACTCTATTTCGAAATACACTCAAAATAAGTTACACAATTTGCGTAGCTTAAATTGCGTAGCTTATTTTGAGCTAGGGGTGCAGTGTAGATGCACCCTCACAGACAAACTCTCAAATATATAGGGGTATGTCTATACTGCCACCCTAGTTCAAACTAGGGTGGCTAATGTAGGCATTCGAAGTTGCAAATGAAGCCCGGGATTTAAATATCCCAGGCTTCATTTGCATCTTGCCGGGCACCGCCATATTTAAATCCCCATTAGTGCGGCCTCCGTGCCCGCGGCTACACCCAGCACGGAGTAGGTAGTTCGAATTAGGTGGAATGAGGTGTACCAGTAGTTCGAATTAGAGAGCCTAATTCGAACTACCTACTCCGTGCCGTGTGTAGCCGCGGGCACGGATTCTGCACTTACAGGGATTTAAAAATGGTGGCGCTCGGCAAGATGCAAATGAAGCCCGTGATATTTAAATCCCGGGCTTCATTTGCAACTTCGAATGCCTACATTAGCCACCCTAGTTCGAACTAGGGTGGCAGTGTAGACATACCCTAGTAGATTAGTAAATATCGTTGGACTTGACAGAAAGGTCAAAGAATGAATAGACGTGGAGCCCAAAGTAGTCTATTTGTAGTCGTGGCTTTTCCAGGTCAAGGTAGAAATTACATTGGCGAGGTAGTTTCCACAGTCACATCTGTGTATAATCACAGATTATACACTTTTTGAAAGCACAAATTGTCTGAATTTCAAAGCCATTGATTTCCTGGAGAGCACATTGACTTCAGAACTCTTGAAAAGCAGACCATACTTTCACTATAAACCATCCTCAACATTTCAAGTAAATCCCACATACACATCATGGCTAATGCTGCAAAATGTCTTTTTGACATATTTTTCTTGTGAAAATGATAATCTCTTAAAATATTTATCAGGCATTACAATTATATTTCCTGAAGCAGTAAATAAAATCTTTATGGAGAAATTCTGAACGCTGGTGGCATTCAGTTACTGGTAATAAAAATAAAATTCCACATAATCCCAAGATTTACTGTGGTAATTCTGGAGTGCAATCGCATCACTTGATCGCAATTAGACATGTAATAATTACACTTTTAGTGCTTTTCAACCATTAATTTCAGAGCTAAGGATCATTTACCTCAATTTACAGCTGAGGAAACTGAGGCACGGAGCAGTAATGTGATTGTCTCAAAGTGACTCAAACAGGAGTAGAATCTAGATTTCCTGAGTCCTGATTCAGTGTGCTGTTCATCAGACTTCAATGCTTCTTCGCTAGGTACATGGTTCTGTGAGTGTCCAAGCACTAGTTATGTTGAAAGGAAAATAGCTCTTATGAAATCTTGGATCCCCTTTAGGTTGATTGCTCTTAATATAGCACTGCTTAACACTGAGACTAGATTTATTCATGTTAGAAAGGATAAAAGTATGTTGTGAAGGCACATGAAATTACTATTAAGGGGACAATGAAAACAGACCCAGTTCTTGCCTTTTAATCCTGTCCCTGTGTAGGATCAAGAGGACACAACTTGAAGTTAGCAGAGGGGTACATTTAAAATACACAAAGGGAAGTGTATTTTAATTGTCCTTTGGGACTCACCACTGAAAGAGCTCTTCAGTGCAAATAATATTGTTGGCTTTGAGGAAAGACTGGCTAATTTAATGGCCATCAGTAATGTTTATAAAGTCTGTTTGGAAAGCAAAAGACAAAGGACCAATGTGAATGAGGAGTAACTTGAGGTAAACCCAATGTATCTCAAAACATAATCCAAACAGTGTAATCAAACCTCACAATCTGGGGCATCAGCTGATCCAATTCTTAGAAGACAACACTTCACAGATTGTCAGCATGTGTGATTTTTAGAACAGTGGGAAATTTGTTCACCACCTTCTGAAATATCAAGTAACAGTCATTGCTGACAGCGGAGTGCCATGATTCATAAAACTGCAGACTACTGCCAAGTGCTATGAGTTTAAGTTCTTACCAATGCACTGCACTATTAACTGTATATGTAATGGTTATAACAAAATATCTTTCACATTTTCTTATTTGGATTCAGCAGAAATAAACTGCTGAGGTGTCTAAGGGGGAAAATACACAGAAATTAAGTGAACTAATGCAAGTTGGACAGGCCTGGGTTATTAAGAAATGTTACTGTATTGTTTCCTTCTAACAATGAGATTTTGTAAAATTTGGGTTGCAGACATTTTCCCTCCACCCCTATTCCCCAGCCCTGTTTGAATGTCAAATTGCAATACATCACATATGCAGAAGATGGAGCGCAGATAAATTGGATATATACATGACATCAAACTAAAATTGAAAAGACAGGAAGCATATAAGTCTTTGCTAGCACCCCTACTGGGAAATAGTATGATAGATGTAGGTGAGCAGAATCTTTCCCATTGACATTGATTAGTCCTTCGCAGAAGATGCACTTCCTGAAAAATTAATGTGTCTCCTGTTCTCTCTCTTCTTTGTCCTAGCTCTTCTGACTAGTTGATCTGTCACTGGCAAGTATGTGCCCATGCTGATGGGCTCTGCACTCATGGGAACCCTTTAAAGAAACAGACTTACACAGGAGTCATTGTGAATAACTCAGTAGAGACATCTGCCCACTGTGAAGTTGAAATTGAAAAAAGCAAATAGGATGTACATAAAAAGGGGAACTGTCTATAATACAGGAAACATTGTAAAGAAGATGCATTGCATAATAGGGCTCTTGGTCATGTCACCTGAAGATGGAATGGTCCAGAGAAGAGCAAATAAAGATGGCTATATACACTGAGATTTACATACATAGGCTTAGACTTCAGTGTACCCCCAGCCCTCACCCCAGGAAGAGTCCTGGGACTGTGTCTCTGAAAGTACCATTTCCCCCTCTAATAGCCCCTTGCTCCAAAGGGGAAGGAATCCCCCATGGGTCAACAACAGGCTATATAGGCTGGCATGCTGGAGGTGTTGGAACCAAGTCTCTGTCCATTCCCTACCTAGCTCTGTCCATTGCTTCTCCATGGGCTGAGAGTGGCAATGTCTCTTTGGATTCACTTTCTCCTGAAGGTACAGATCAGTGATAAAGGAAGGCCAACACTGACAGTGTGCTTTAACCCCCATTAGCAAGTTGTACCTCTACTTAGGGCAATTCACAAGGGGTCATCTCCCAATTTGGGGATTAATGGAGTGATTTGCAGCCATGCATCTTCCTCCTTAAGATATACCCCATGGCTAACCCTTGTACCAGCGACTATGCTAGCCAGGGCTTAAAGCCATATAAAACTTTGCTTCCTTGTAAAATCTAGGCAATTTATATTGATAATAATGCCTATTTTTTATTTTAATCCACTGTCATTCCCTGCTTATTCTTACTTTGGTCTAAACTTTATGGGTAATTCTCCTGTACAGGATCTCCAACAAGATGGAGAGGGAGCTATATTAAAAGTACAGAAAGAGAAATGGCTGCCAAAGGGTTTTTTAATAGACAGGCTTGAAAAAGATTGCTTTATTAGACTCTCTAGTCAAATGGTTTCCTAAGTGTGTGTGGGAGGAAAGGGGAAAACAAAGAAGACAGCAGAGCTTAAAGGTACAAATCTTCTCAGTTCATACAAATTCTTCGATAATATTTTGGAAATTATATGATGCATTTTACCCAACATTCAACTCCCGTTTGCCATTCTCTTTGAAACAGCCTATTCAGCATGAAATTTCCCTTAAGTTAGCCTTGATTGAAATATTTTTTCATTATTTTCCCTAAGTACTGGGATGCTAGGGTTTTGGATTTAAAAAAAAAAAGCAAATTATTCTTCAGCTACTCAATCCTCCCTCCCACTTCAAAATATTCAGTGCTGTTTTTAAACTGCTGCGCAATGGGGGGGAGTCACTTTGTGAGTGACTGTCATGCCTCTAACATGGCTTTTGAGATAACCAAAAGCAATAATAACAGTGGTGATAATATCACAAAAATCCTCAGTCAGACATCCCATTATACAGGCAGCCCAATCTTTTAGAACTGCCATTCTGAACTATTAACCATTCAGTCCACTGCACACCTTATTAAATATAATAACCTGAACATAATATTGTACCATTCATGCCCTGTAAAGCAGATGGAGTATTAGTGTTTTATTTAAATTGCACAGCTACATAATAGCAGACCAATAATGTCCTGATGACATTTACAATGTTTTAAGTTAATTTAGTGCTTATGAAAGATACTAGACTGACAGTTCTGGGGAGTGGAGTCCTTATTCCTTCACACAAATCACTGAAAATATGGGATAGCATCAGCACAAGCTGCCTTTCACCCCCTGCTAACTCCTAGAGGGACTATCTTTGGGTATGGAAAATTATAGTTTCCATCTCCATTGTGCCCATGGCTTCTCTACAGAGATTGCCATGGTATCAGCTTCTAGGTTATACACTGAGCTAGTGTGCTCAAGCTTCTTTTTTCCTGCTTTGCCACAAACCTGTTGTGGTGCCTTGGCCAAGGTACTTTACCTCTGTTTCCTTTCCCACCCTTCTTCTATAGAGTTAGTCAGAAAGTGATTGTTTTTTCCACACAAAAGCTTCACAAACCCATTTCTTGTGGGCTTTGTTGTTGTTGATTGTTTTTATTTTTTGTCAAAATGTTCAAGGAAAACATTTGATTTTTTAATCAGAAAAACTGGAAACCAAAACTTTTCTGACAAACATTGATGAAAACTGGAAAATGTGCTGGTGTCATTTTTTTTAGAAGGAAAAATCAAACATTTCTGTGGAAACCAAACTCTTCCCAGGAATGAGTCAGTTATTCAAAAACCCATCTTTCCACAGAAAATTGTTGGAACATTTTCAAGCAACCCTATCCATCTTGTCTATTTAGACTGCAAGCTGTTGGGAGCAGAGTTCAACTATGTGTTTATACAGTACCTAGCACAATAAGGCTATATTCATGGTTAAGATGAGGTAGGTGTTACTGTCACACAAATCATAAATAACAATAATCATGCCTAACAGGTGTACACAGTGGTTAGATATGTGCAAGGATTCATTAGCTGATGTGGGGAAAGCATCTTTAAAACTGTTTTGAACCATCAGTGAAGTGTAAAGAGGGTTTACTGAGGGTTGGAATCTGGCCCAATAAAATTAATATAGTATAAGTGAAAGCAGAATCAAGTCCCTAGAAGGTTGTTGTTTAAAAAGTTATTTTAAAATATATACTGTACGTGATCATTGCAGTAGTTAAATGATGCTCAGTAACACAGTTGTGAATTGTACCCACTTATAATTTAGCGCGTATTTGTTTTTTCCTCTCCTGTTAATATTTTATTGTATTAGATGCTTAAATAGTACTTTTATGTAAATAAGTTCCCTGCACAATCCTTAGGGGTTGCCTTCTCTTTCTGGTTTCCTCAATAACTGTATTCTCTCCCTGCGTCTTCAGCAAATTTGAGTTTGGGATTGAAAACAATACTGATTAAAATCCACTTCACTGGTGATGACCCTGTTTTAAGAGAGCTTTAGATGGACGGGAAGGATAACTTCTTGATAGGTCTGCTGTCTATATGTCACGGGTCCCATCTGGAAATTCAGGTAGCTCATAACATGTATGAAATTGAATCTGTTAATTTAAATTAGCTTTAGAGAGAGTTCTCCTGAGTGATGGTATTTTCCATTTGCACAAGACAATGCACAAGCCAGAAAATTGTTATTTGGGTTACTTTGTATTTTTAACCATTGAAATGAAAAGCAAATTGCTTCCCAATAACACCGCACTGCCACCAAAACCGTGATTTCAAAGGTGAACTGGGGAATAATGGTTGCAAATTGATTTCTAAATTACTCTAAAATAAATCAACAGTGAGAAAACACTTGGATGGAATTTAGGAATATTCACCAGCCCTCATTACCTTAAAGAAAGAGAACAATCCAACAATCATCCCTTCTTGCCTCCCCAGAAGCAGGATGGTTTTTCTGGAGCATCATTTACTTTCCTTTTCTAAGTTAATGCATTGTTTAATCCACTTTATAAGCAAGTAGAGAGCCGAAGGATATAGCTTATGCACTGAGAGGTTAATGAAAGTCTCTTTTGTGGGTTCAAGTGTTCACCTGCTTCTGTTCGTGACACGGAGAAACTAAACTGGTCACTTCTCAGATCAGTGGGCCCTGTGGGATGAGGAAAATACTTTTTTCTTTGTTGTTCTAAAATGGTGCATGCTATTGGTGCATGCTCATTCATAAGCTTTGTCATGTCTCCATTCCAAGATCTCTCTATATTCCTCCATGTCTCCTATCTACCCAGTTAGGTACCTATGACAGAGAGCATTCAAAGGTTACTTTAAATGTTCTGGGGCCTATTATGTGGACTAGACTTTTGCCGCTGTTCAAGTAAATGCAAACAATATTAAAGGAAAGAATTTTGCAGAATAGGTAATTGTATAATATCACAAAACTACTTCCCAGGAGAAAACACTGCAGTAATGTAAGCACAGAACATGATTCACACTCAAACATTGTAGGCTTCATGTTCCACTAGGAAGGGAGTCTGAGATGAAAAGAGCAGAGAAAGAGGAAGAGAGAAGCTGTTTGTATGAAAAAAAATGCAGTGAAAAATGAACAGGGAAAATGAAAAATAAATGCAAAAGACAGGAGAATGGAGCCTAGAGGAAAATTTGAAAGAAAAAATGAATATACATGGACCAGATGTTGTGGGTACAGAAATGGGGCTGTCAGTTGCACATTGGGTGTGAGTCAGAAATAGATGGAAATGGTAAAAGTGTGTAACTTGCATAGATCTGGACTGCAGTGAGGTCCATCATGATGGCAAATTGCACATATATGTTGAGGGAGCAGAAAGATAATGTGTCAAGAAAAGCAACTAATCAGTGGTACAAGATCCTCAATTCAGCCCACTTAGGCTACGTGTACATAGCAGCATTATTTTGGAATAACTGATATTTGGAATAACTGTGTCTACACTACAAGTCTTCATTTCAAAATAATGTCGAGCTGGAGAACAACTTACCTCATTTTACAAGAGGTAAGGGAAGCCGAAGGATGAGTGATCTTCCCTCAACTTCCCGCTATGAAGACAGCACCAAAAGCTGAATTAATCTATTTTGACTTAAACTACGCAATTGACATAGCTCAAGTTGTATAGCTTAATTTGACTTTTGCCCTGCTGTTTAGATGTGCTCTTAGCTTTCAAGTTGCCCTTGTTTTGCCCACACATTGAATACCAAATTGATGCAATTTGCTTTGCTTCCTCAGACCCACCCTTTTCTAGCCCAATGAATAATATATACCCCAATTTATATCAGTACTGAATTTGGCCCCTACACAGAGCAACATAGTCTTGGGCAAACCTTGCTTTTGAAAGATTGTTCCTATCCCTACACTGTTGCTCAGATGGGAAAACCTTTAACTAGAAAACTTTTTTAAAATGTTCTGGCCCTGAAATAAAACATGAGTTTAGAAGACAGGAACACATGTTCCTGGACTAGTTTTATGAATCCATGACCTAATTTGAGAGGTTCTTAACACCTTGAACTACATGACCTTTGCCAATTGCTAATGAAAAATGTTCCTACTTTCCAGCTATGCAGATGACTGTGAGGAGTGCATAAGGCTTAACACGTTAATGTTTGGAAACTCTTTGAGAACCTTTAATAATAGGGTCCACAGAAACCCATATGAGCTACCCTGGTGTTGTATTACTATTATTTTTTGTTTGGTTATTAAGCAATTCAAGGTGAACAGTCATATTTTCCATAAGTAAATATATGCCACCTACTCTGACTACTTCCTTCAGCAATTCCAAATTTCAGTAACTTTTGAGAGAAAGATGAAATTTGCACAATAGTGATTAAAACAGAAAACAATCAGGCTATGTTTACAAAGGAAAAAGGTACGCAAATCGAGCTTTGCAATTTCTTTATCTTTTTCGGATTCTTTTTTTGGAAGAGGATTTTCCAAAATTTGGACCATCTACACGGGACCAAATTTTGGAAAAACCTCCTCTTTTGGAAGAGCCCTTATTCCTCATGAAATGATGAATATAGGGCTTCTGAAAGAGCGTGTCTGCTCTTATGAAAGAAATTTCGGAAAAGCAAATGCCGTTCCTGGATACAGCAGAGTATTTTATTGAGGTAGGGAGTAACACTGACTCTCCCCTTTTTCACAGAGAAAACCCATCCTTGAATACCCAATAGCCGCATGGTTAGGGCACAAGGAATGTGCCCAATGGCCGGAGACAGCACCATTAAACCCCTAGACATTTTGTTTGCATAGCAACTGACGATTCTTTCCCAGAGAGAAAAACTCAACTCCAGAACTTCTAACCACTCAGAGGACTTCTGCTGAGCAAGATTTTGCAGGCACTATGGTGGAAGTGAAGAAATCTTTCATAGAAATGTCCTATGGATGAGGCTCAAATTGCTTTAACACCAAAAAAGCTGTTTCACTCACTTGAGATCTTTCCCATTGTTTGAAGACAGGACACCTCTCTGAAAGATATGTCCCTCTCAACCAGAAGTTGTGGGGATGAAGCTGGAATTATTGGATGGAATTCTATGGCCTTTATTATGGAGAAGATTCCTTATAACTGTAAAATACATGTAATTACTGCTAGTCCCCTACCCAGTCCTCTTGAATGGCATTTTGAGATGAGAAATTAGATAGAAGTCAGATGGTTTAGATTGGAAAGGCTTCCTGTGTCACATAGCTAGGAGGCACATCTGACCCATTGAACTATGGTATTAAAAATACCCAAGGCAACATGAACAAAGACTTGTGTTGCTTTAAAGAACGAAGTGCTCTAAACTCCCCTTCTGACCATTGCAATAGATGAAGAGAAGAACTGTTTTAATACTCAACATCAAAGTAAAGATCTGGAGGCAGCAGAAAACAAAAGGCAGATAGCAGGCCATACAAAGAGCAGCACTCTGCAACAAAGAAAGCTGCACCTTACAGACTGATGGGATCTCACAGTAAGCCAGATGCTGTATGTTTTAAGTGATGTTTAAACTCTTAATGCCTGCAAGAAGGTGGTTTTTATGTTCTTAGAGATGCAAGATGTTATGTTTTATTACATGCTTGGGACTATGTGCAAATAAAAAAAGAATCTAGCCTATGATAAAGCTCCAGTTCCAATCACACAATAATTTCCTCTGTGTCGGAGTTATTGCCTCACCATTCTCTTTATTGCTTACAACCAAACATTAACGCATTATGAAACCAGATTATTGGTTTGAAACCCGCATAAATAAGGCAAAATCCACAACTTTTATGGTGAAAGAAATGTTATTACATGTCAATCAAATGAATGATGGCACTGCCTGCTCATGGGCAATAAAACACAAGTATTCCACTCCTGGGTCATTCCCCACATACTGTTACTGTCTGGCTCCTAGGCTCAGCAGTTTGCGAGTGAAGGGAGAAGAGTTGTGAGAAATTCAGCCTCTAGTTCATGCTGTGTGTGAAAGAATTGACTCTAGTTCATGTGCAGTTTGCATGTATTGGTTCTTATCTTCAAGTCTGAGGTTAAAGTAAAACTCCCACTTGAAACCCTGGCTTGTTTAAAATTCACCTTTTGAGTTCCTTTAAAACCTCTCTCTTTACTACATATTGAACCTCCCTTAACCAGGACTCTCTGGTCCGGCAACATTCCTGGTCCAGTAGGACATGGATGTTCTTGGATCACAGAGCCCAGGTACAGGGAGGTTTGGCTGCAGGGTAGGAGCATGATTGGGGGATGGGAGACACTGTCTCAACTAGGAGCTCTGTGTTGGGGGGGGGAGGGTGAATGGTGCAGCCGGGAGTCCTGCCCCAGTGGCTGGGCAGTAGTGGAGGGACCAGCCTCAGCCATGAAGCTCTAGCCCTGGTGGAGACTGGGGAGCTCTGGCCCTGGTAGCAGCAGGGCCAGCAGCAGCATGAGAGTTCCAACCCTGGGAGCCATAGCAGGCCAGGCAGAAGCTGGACCAGGCTGGAGCCCTAGCCAGCGAGGGGTGGAAGTAGCAGTGTTCAGCATGAGAGGAGAGACCTCCGTTGGTCCAGCAAATCTCCTCCCTTGGGCACTGGACCAGGGAGGTCCAACCTGTAACTTAAAACTCCTCCTCTGGGTTCAGTTGAACTTTTTCCCATGCACATTCATAATCTGACCTAGGCTCACCTTGAAACTCAGTCTCTGGGCTTTCTCTGGGCCACAGAGTTTATTTGAAATGCAACCTCTGGGATCACTCATAATCCAGTCCCAGGTTCTCAGAAGACCGTCTTAAGGATCTTTCAGAACACAGTCCAGGTTTCCTCCCAGTTCAGCTCAGACTCTAGGAAACACTAGCAAAGATCAGCAAAACTTTCAGATGAATGTAGCCTAAGGGTTTGGCTTAAAGAGACACCTCCCCTTTGCCCCCAAGTAATTAAAGGAATGCTGGTGCATCTGTAGTCAAGAGTTACCATCCTGGCCTCCTCTCAGAGATACTTAAAAGAAGCAGCACTCTCTCTCCAGTATGCAAATATGAACTCAATGTTTAAATTACTGGTTGCAGTCTTCAGCAGAGAGTGAATAAAATCTGGTAATTATATTGTATTGATATGCACACTCAAAAAGCAAGAGTTATTTTCAAAGGTTAATTATTTATGCAACCCCTCTCTCTCCATCTCGCATACTCACACATACTCAATCTCTGTAAAGATTGTACACAATAAAGTTTTCTTTTTTGCATTTTGCTAGCTATTGATATTGCCCTTGTGAACAGAAGGGTGAATTTTATGCAACGACTGGTGGAAGTTCATGGGTGAGCAATGTACACATGAAATATACCTCAGACGGCACATACATGAACAATATTCCAGACTGCAAATAGGAGATGCGTATATAAAAATAGTTAACCTGGTGTTTAACTATCCAGTCATTTTGCCTGTCAATATATGTACAATTACTGGGTGCACTTTCATGGTGTATTAAAGTGTCCGTGTTTTCTCTGTTTATATCACACATTCACTAGTAACAGGCAAATTGTAACACAGGAAGATTTGAAGTTCGCATTTGGTTTACATAGGCAAGCATCAAAAGCTTGTTTCCAGAAGTGAAGTTTATTTTAACTGTCCATATGTCCTGGGTCTGCATTACACTGGGAATCTCATGAGATCTGGCTTTGTCTGAGAGATATAGGGTACTTTCTGCACAGGGGTTGCATAAACACCAAGAAAATAACACTTAAAAATATTAAAGGGGAATGGGCTTCATATTTTTTTCAGTATAGTAATTTTGAAATAAGTGCTGTGTAGACACTTATATCAAAATAGGGGGCCTCCAGCCTTCGCAAGGTACCCTGGTGGCCACTCCAGTCTCAACCAAGAACACTCCTCTCACTCCCCCCTCCCTGAAGCCCTTAAAGGGGTTGACTCTGGCCACAGTGCCTGTGCCAGCTCCAAGCCTGCCAGCCCAGACCCAGCAGTCACTGACCCTGACCCAGTGGCCCCAAAACGTAAGCTAGCAAGCCACTGGCAGCCAGCCCTCCACATCTCCCAAGGAGCAGTCTGCCAGCCCCTAAGAGCCTGCTAGGACCTGGAGAAGGCGGGTGCCTTCCTGGTCCAGGGTGGAGATCATGGACCTTATTCAGGTTTGGGGGGATGCCCCCAACATCCATGATCTCTGCACTAGATGGAGGAACACGGCCGTCTATGGCAGGATAGCTGCCAGCCTGGTCACCAAAGCCACATGCGAACCCAGGAGCAGGTTTACATGAAAATAAAGTTGGTCTGGCGAGACCCCTTACCCTGAGCCCTGAGCTTCCCCTCCCCCTTCTTCCTGTTGCTTCACCCTTCCAGCTCCCTCCTCCCAGGTTTCTCCCTTCCCTCTCCCCTCCAACCCTCTTTTCTCCCCTCTCCCGCCTCCTTTCCTCAGACTCACCAGAGTTTCATTCCCCCCCCCCCCAGTTTTGTTAAATAAAGAGAGTTTGTGTTCATGAAAATACATTTATTTTATTGGACATCAGGAAAGGGTGTTAGGGAGGGGTAAGTGGAAAGACGTGAGGGAGGAATGAGGCACAAGCCCCCAATGGGGCACACCAGGGAGGCTCTTAGTGCTCCTCAGGGTAGAAGCTCTCCCGCAGGGCCTCCTGGATACTGACAGCCTCCCGATGGACCTCCCAGATGGCAGCCTGCAGCAAGTGCAGCCAGGCTCACAGCAATGCATCCACAAGAAGCACAAGAATGCCCAGGGGCAGCTCTGGCTCTGTGTTGCAGGGTGCTGTGGTGTCCTGAGTGGTGGCAACCAGAGCACTCGGAGACAAAATGCTTTGCTGTCCCTCATTGAGATAGGTAAGCAAACAGGGAAAGCTGAGAACTGGCTGTCCATGGGGGGAGGGAGGATGCCTTTAAGCACAGGCCTCAGATAGCCTCAGGAAGCAGCCACACAAAGTAACTCCTGACCTGATGCCCTGCTGGACCTGGTTCCAGCCAGCCTTAAATGCTACTCAGCATCCACTCAGTGTGGACACACTATTCTGAAATAACAAAATGCTATTTTGAAATGCATTTTGTGTGTAGACGCATTATTTTGAAATAATTTATTTTTAAAGTAGTATAGACATACCCTCCTTCTCCATGATGTCAGAAGATGGTGTCTATCACTAGGAAATATGGAAGAAAGAAGCAAGGAAATCCTAAAAGCTTGTCCTGGCTTCTAGAGAAGGAGATAGTTGGGGTTTTGTTCCCAGCCTCCAGGGAGGGGAAGGGGAAGGCAAACAGTAGAAGGACTAACAGGAAGCAGACAGACATGGTCATAGGAAAGGTGAATCAGGGGCAGTTTTGACTTTGGGGTAGAAGTAGATGCATGGTGTAGTGTCCATGGTCAAACATCTGAGGTAGACCAGGTATGAGTTCATCTTATAGTGTTGCCGAGAGGTAGTGAAGAAAACCCTGCAGCCAAGGAGATGGCCGTAACAAATTGGGGGGTCAAAGACACAGAAGGACTGTCTTAGCTTCTCATGTAAAGACAGAAGCTTGGATAGAGAGTTGCAGGACGACTATGGCCCAAAGAGAGAAAAGGACTTGTTTGTGAAAAGTCTTTTGTGTGTGTGTGTCGCTTGACTGAAAAAAAGTATTATATGATGGGGTACCAGTTCATGACTGGCTAATATAATATATCATAAAAATTATAAATAATTAGCCATGAGCCTTATGTCATCCACCTTGTCTCTCTCATATCCAGCACTCAACACCACTACAGTAAAATTCCTTATTAACCCCCCCCATCTTTTCAGCCTTGTAATAACACACATTTTTTTTGTTTGTTTTCTGTTGTTATAGCCTTTAATGTCTGAATTTTCAATATTCTCTCCACACCCATGAGGACTACAAATTAGCTTTAAAAAGGAGGAGAATCTCAGAGTCTCATGTATTCACATGACAGCAGGAGCTGAGTCTTTAAAGAAAGCACCATATTTTCATGATAACATGAGAACTGGCAACATTGCTTACCCCAGATGGGAACAGCCAATCCAACGAGACAGCCAATTGAAGGGAAAGAAGTGCAGCCATGCTTCAAGCAATAAGCAGCATTCGTGGCTGCTTCAGATCTCCCCATCTCTCATAAGAACTGAGCCACAATGAAGGACTGGATCAGCAAAGACACAGGATGCCTCCAACTAATCTAAGCAATGGGGAGGAATGCTTTCCAGGGAGGAGAGGATGGCCAAGTGATTTGTGAGTTTCCCTGAGGTGCCCCATGATATATGGGGAAGCTTATTGTTAACGGGCTAGGGCTGGCCCTGCATTCTGAATATTGATCCCCCTTGCCTTAGAATTAGTGTGCCATAAATCCACTACTTCCCCCCTTTTCTGCAGGCTCAGCAGAGATGGAGAAAGAGCGAGAGAGAGAAGGAGAGAGGATGGGAGGGGTGGAACTGTGGAAAGGGGAATGAGAAGAGAAGCATCTGAATGCAAAGCTTTGCCTGGAAATAATTTCCAACCTGCCTACCCATCCTCCCTCCAAACATTTAAAGTGTATTAATGTGGTAATTAATGGCAAAGAAGTAGTGTAATGTTCCCAAGGCATATAAAACAGAGCATTTGCGTTAAAGAAGTGTTGGGGAAGGTAAAGATGCTGTGCTATGCATGTAAATGGATTGTGCAATGCTCTTTGTTTACTTATTCTCTAATTCTTTATTTTCTTTTCTTCTCCCCCCACCTCCACACTAAAGCTGCCTTTAGGATGCCACCAGTGTTTATTCTGGACTGCAGCCTGAGCAGCTGCTAATTCTATTCACCCCGGCAAAAGGTTTAAGAAAGGACAAGTTTTCACCACAGTGGATTGCACACTGACTTTTGTTTTTCTGTATGGCAGGAATTACATTTTGAGATCCTTTCAGTATGACAGGTGACTAGGCTTTTCATCTATTTGTGTTGTGTTATTTATCAGGGGTGTGTGTGTGTTTGTGACTGAGCGCCTCTAATCAAATAGAAAAGCAGGCAATATCATGACAGTTGTGTGCCTGGAATATACATTTCAACCAGTGGGCACACACACACACACAAAAGACTTGCCAAAAGGAATCAGAAAATGACTTAGTCTTGCAGTGACTATACCATAGTTGAGATTAATTTAATCTTGAAGGAATTTGATTTGTGACTCTCAAATTCTCTTCAGGTGGAAGTGAAAATAGTTTAGAAAAGTTCAGTCCTCCAATCAGGAAACAGAGCAATACCACGTGACTTAGGTGCCCAGTCATCTAGCTGGCATAGCAAATATCAAATAATTGAAAGAACAGGCACTACAGTTTGTGAACAATTAATTGGATAAAATGTGTTCACACAAAACATTTCTCAATAATTGTGATTGACATACAAATTAATAAAATTATCTAGTCACAATTTGTAAACACATATTATCTGTAATAATCCCAGATGTACTATTAACTTCATGTTAGAGCATGGTTTCACTGACCTGAATTTCCAACACCTTTCCTGCAGTATCTGCATTTCACTGTGGGATATCCAGCCTAGTTACCAATAGATTCAAATCTGTTTGGCCAATTAGACTGAAATCAGAGATCTATCTCCAATCATCACAGAATCATAGTAGCAAATTTTTAAAGGTACTGAGGCACCAAAAATACAAGATAAACACCTAGGCTATGTCTACACTCACAGCTTCTTGCACGAGTAATATGCAAATGAGATTAAGCATGGAATATCGCCGAGCCTCATTTGCATACCTAATGAGCCACCATTTTTTTCAGAAGAGGCTCTTGCGTAAGAAGGAGCATCTACACTGCCCCTTCTTGCACAAGAAAAACCCTCTTGCACAATGCTGTTCTTCCTGAAAAGTAATAGATGTAACGTCATTGTGCAAGACGGTTTTTCTTGAACAAGAAGGGGCAGTGTAGATGCTCCTTCTTGCGCAAGAGCCTCTTCTGAAAAAAATGGTGGCTCATTAGGTATGCAAATGAGGCTCGGCAATATTCCATGCCTTGTAATAACACACACATTTTTTTGTTTGTTTTCTGTTGTTATAGCCTTTAATGTTTGCATTTTCAATATTCTCTCCACATCCATGAGGACTACAAACTAGCTTTAAAAAGGAGGGGAATCTCAGAGTCTCATGTAATCACATGACAGCAGGAGCCGAGACTTTAAAGAAAGCTCCATATTTTCATGATAACATGAGAACTGGCAACATCGACAGAGCCATGTAGATGAGTTTACTAGACATATGGAAATGAAGCGGTGATTTAAATAATCGCCGCTTCATTTACATCAAAATGGCCACTGCGCTGTGTGATCAGCTGTTTGACAGCACAGCACAGTAGTCTGGACGTGCCATGGTCGACAAGGGAAGCCATTGTTGACCGCCCCGGTAAACCTCATTTCACGAGGTATACCGGGGGGTCGACAAATGCTTCCCTGTCCAGACTTCATCAAACAGCTGATCGCACAGTGTGGTGGCCATTTTAATGTAAATGAAGCGGTAATTATTTAAATCACTGCTTCATTTCCCTATGTCTAGTAAACTCCTCTACAGGAACCATGTAGTTTAGAAATACCCTGGGTGACCAGCGTATGGCTTCATGAGCCAGGACATAAGGGGGTAGGCCACATCAGCCACGATGCACATAAACATCTGCACATCCCCGAATGCAAAGTTGCACTGTGGAAAAAATGTCCCTGCCAGCAGCCTGCGGTACAGGTATGAGTTGCGGAAGATTCAGGCATCATGTGCCCGCCCGACCACCCCACAAAAATGTCAGTTAATTGTCCCCGGTGTTCAACCAGGGCCTGTAGCACCATGGAAAAGTAGCCCTTTTTGTTAATGTACTGGGCTGCGTGATGGGGCAGTGTGCAGATCGGGATGTGAGTCCCATCGAATGCTCCACCGCAGTTCAGGAATCCTAGCCCCACAAATCCAGCCATGATGGTATCCAGGTCTTCGAGGCGGACAGGCCTGTGTAGCAGCTCTGAACTGATGGCTGTCACCACCTGCAAAAAGGGACAAATAGAAACACACATAACAGGAAATTAGAGGGGTTGCCTGAGCTGTTGAGAGGTGCTCCCCCCTGCCCTCCAAGACCCCAAGAGCCCCCCTCATGTTCTCTCCCTCCCCCCGCACCAGGGCAGGGTGAGGCCAGGAGGGCTTCTACACTCCCACCCCATCCTCCATTCCCTCTGCCCAGTCCTGACCATCCCCCTTGTCCGCCCCCCCCCCCCCATGGACTGTCCCCAGAGAGGGACTTACCTCCATCAAGATGGCCCCAATAGTAGACCTCCCCACGCCAAATTGGTGTCCCACCTAGCGGTAGCTGTCGAGGGCAGCCAACTTCCAGAGAGCAATAGCGAACCACTTCTCCAGGGGTATGGCGGGCTACAAGTGGGTGTCCTGGCATTGTAAGGCAGGGGTGAGCCAGGCACATAGCTCCTGGAATGTGGACTTCCGTATGCGGAAGTTTCGGAGCCAAGCCTTGTCGTCCCACTGCTCCATAACAAAACGGTCCCACCAATCTGAACTGGTGTCCAGCCTCCAAACTCACCTGTCCAGGAATAAATTTGGTGGCAAGAGCAGTGGTGCTGCAGCCCAAGCAAGGGGCTCAAGGCTGGGTTCTGAATCCAGATCTGGCACGAACATCATGATGGTCTCATGTAGATGAAGCAGAACTTCAGGCATCATCTTGTAGGGCCATCGCCTGCCCAGGGGCAACTCAGGGTCCATATAAAAAAAAGGATGAAAAGTACAAAAAACAACCAAAAAGCAAACTGCTGTGGTGTCCCAGAAAGCACAGTAACCAGAGCAAGCACTGCAGCAGATTTGCTGTCCCTCTCATAGGTAGGAAAGCCAGAAGCAGCAGCAGAGAAATAGCTGTCGAGGGGGATCCCTTTAAGCATGCGTCTCTGCAAAGGGCAGACAGCAGCACCTGGAAGTAAATGCTGCCCCCATGCCCTGGCAGAAGTGGTTCTGGGTGCCGTTTTTTTGAAAGAGTGTCCAGGCAGTCTGGATGCTGTTTTTCAAAAAAGCGGAGCACTATTTCAATCCGCTTAATGCAATCTAGACACTCTTTTTCAAAAGAGGCTTTTTTAAAAGTATCTTTCGAAAAAGTCTCTTTCGAAAAAGGCATGTAGTCTAAACGTACCCTTAAGCATTACCACAGTGAACAAGGTAAATAAAAATATCCCCAAGTGAGCATAATAGCGACCAAGCTATTAACTAATGTGAGGTAGGTTTTCTCTCTCTCTCTGATTTCAACCAGAAATTTCACCCCTGACTTCAGAAACTTTGCTCACTAAAGTTTAGTCAAAACTGCTACATTTCTATGAAAAGTTTTCGTTGCAATGATTCAGCATTTTCTGAAAAAAAAAATATGTTTTGTTGAAAAGTTTCCAATCACCTTTAGGTCACAGCGCCTACATGGTATGACTGGAGTAATAAATAAATATGACAGATGAGATAAAGGAGAAATGATGCAACTTCTTGGCCCCATAATAGCACACTCTTGGAAAAAGTGAAGAATCTGATAAACTTGACATGAAAGGAATTCCAAAATGATGCACAATTTTGTGTACTAGTGAGGACACTTTGGGTACATCTACACTGCAACACTATTTCAAAATAACTAGCGCTATTTCTAAATAACTTAGTCCGTGTCTACTCGGCAGGCTGTTATTTCGAAGTAGCATCAAAATACTGTCAAATTGGAGGATTTCTTGCTCTGACTCCTGTAACCCTCATTGTACGAGGAGTAAGGGAAGTCGGAGGAAGAGTGCTCTATTTTGAAATAAGCGCTGTGTAGGCTCTACCTATTTCAAAATAAGCTATTTTGAAATAAGAGATGCAACTGACATAGCTCAGTTTGCGTAGCTTTTTTCGAGTTAAGACCTGTGTTTAGACACACCCTTTCTTTTATTTTACTGAAGGGAGGGATGGAGGAAGAGTCCCCATCTCATCATTTTATTTCACTGGGAATTTTGAATCACTGGGAATTTTGAACTGAGACTCTTGTAGTGTTAAAATAAAGAAGTGATGGTCAGCTTTATTCAGGAGATACAGCTGGACTAGAGGTGCAAACAAAACTGATTTATTTCTCCAAACTACCTAACCCCAGAAATCATTGGTAAAAACTAGGGATGAGAGCTTTAGAGTCACCACTTGAATGATTCCAGGGTCTTGGCAGAAATATAGAAGAAAGTCTCTCCTGACATTCAAGTCATCAAATTTCTCCACCCCCAAAATAATCAAGTGTCTCCAATCCTGATTTCTATTTTATTGTGACAGATCTTCCTATCAATCAGTATCAGTGGCTAATCAAACACTTTTTAATGCAGTAATAGATGAGTCATTCTAGGATAGGACATATAAGTGAAAAATGCAGAAGTTTTCATTTCTAAAGCACCAGAGACTGGCACACTGATTGTGTTTGTGTGAGATAGCCTTTAATATATTCATTGGTGTATTGTGTGAAAATCCTCCAGGCCCTCTGAACTTTTAAAAGATGTTACTTCTTATTGATTTCCGGCAGTCAACTATGAGACAAATTCTATGATTCCTAATAACATACACACAAAGAAAACTTGGGCAATAAAAGTATTTATTATGTTGTAGCATGAGGAATGAGTGTAAAAGGATCTCAATTCAATCATAACCATATTCCCAACTGAACTGCTATTGTAAATCCAGAGATGAAAGGAAAGATTAATTCATGAAGATAGCAGTTTGACAGCAGCATGTTATGATCATCTTGTGATTCTTAAAATAATATTATTTTCTTTATGTATTTTGCTCATATTCACATTTGCAATGGACACTTGCATGAAAATGGACTTTCTATTCTTCATCTAACTGATTAACAAGAGGCTCTCACTAATGAATGAATGAATGAATGAATGAATACTAAGAGACAAGGTAGGTAAGTTAATAGATTTTTGAAACAACTTGTTTTTAAGAAATCCTCGGTGTAAGCTCAAAAGCTTGTATCTTATCAACAGAATCTGGTTCAGTAAAAAGATATAACTTTACCCATTTGTCATTCTAATATCTTGGGCCAACACAACTACAGCAAAACATCATACAAAACATTATACACCTATCATTTATACTGTCCGTTTTATACAGAAGGAACGCAACACACAGATAAGAAAAGATCCAGTCAGAAGTCAATTTCAAAATGAAAAAATCTTATAACTGGGACTGTGTAGCCTGTCCTTTCAAGGATTTGGACCTGATGATATGTAGTTTTTCTCCATCTCTAATTATTGGGATTATAAAATACCTGGGCCTGAGATTCTCTCCTCTTCTGCTGGTGAATAAAGGGTGAACTGTGAAAATCTGGCAAAGATGCAGTGGGAAGAATGGAGGAGTGATTCTTTATCATGCTTTATTTTCCCCAGGCTACCTGGAACCCATCTCCTTTGATGCCCTGATTCTGTGATTATTAATAAAAAAAGATTACCAGGAGCACTCTGTTGACTGCAGTGGGACCACTTTTGGAGTTAGTTATTTCTTCATGTATGTTAAGAGCAGCAGAAAGGACTCTAGAGCTGAGGACATTACCAAGCACATTCATGACTACAGTTTGCTGCAGCATCCACTAGGAAACAACAGTATGAGATAATGTGACTTCTATCAACATTATTGCATGCTACTTTACATGTCCGACCATATACACCTATGGTTCTCAACTGGTGGTCCATAGACCACTGATGGTCCATGGTGACCTTTTCGGTGGTCCACAGGAACATTGTCCAAAGTCACATGGCATGAGCAGGTGCTGTCATTAGGCTGTTTTACACCGTGTTCACAAACACAAGGCGCGTCATCCATAGCGTCACCTGAAGGAGGAATTCTTGGATCTGAAAAATGATTTTGCGGCTCAAGATGTGTACCAGCAGTCTACAATAGAGAAATTTTGGGTCAGCATGACCGGGAGTTACCCAAATCTGTCAGCACACACAGTAAGATTTCTTTTGCCATTTGCATCAACTTATATGTGTGAGACTGGATTTTCATGTTTGTTGCACGTTAAGTCCAAACAGAGGAATCGGCTTGCAGTGGAAGCATTATCAAGTACCATGCCAAACCCTGAAAAGCTTGTCAGTGGGAAGAGAATCCAAAAATCTGTTAATAAGAAATAAATTTCAAACCAAAATGTTTGTTGTCTGCTCTTTTTTATCATGTCTCAAAAAGGAGGTGGTCCACGAACATTTTTTGATTGGCCTGGTGATCCAAGGACTGAAATGAGTTGAGAACCACTGATATACACCAAGGGGCTGAAGAGGATGACAGAGCTGTGGCAACATGAGGAAAGCAGCAGGACTGAGGAGTCAGACAAAGGCACTGATTCCATACAAAAAGCACTCTGTGAATGAATGGTTTTAACATCCACAGGATGGGGATACCAAATCACTGTGTGAGGACAGCAAACCAAGCCCCTCCATTGGAACCATTAAAAGGAACTCAGCAACTGCCTAGCCTTCAGATTACCTAGCTTCTGTGGGGAGGAGGGAGATGTGTTACTGCATAGTAGGGACACAATATGGCCCAATCTATCTGTGTTTTAGATACAGCTGCTTGCATCTTGTTAGAATTACTGAGCAAGCAAGTATGTACCTACAAGTAGCTTGTGAAATGAGCCAAGACACACAGATCTCCTCTTAAAATGTCCTTTCTTCAAAATGGCTTTGCAAGCCTGCAAGTGCATTTGTCTGCATCAGAGGATGTGTGGAGCTGATAAACAGCTAGAGGTAAAAGCATAATTAGAAGATCAGAGTTAAAGGTTGCAGATATGAGCCTTTGAATTCCTGCTGGCTGAGGAGATTACTGGCATCATGTATAACATTTCAAAAGTTTTTGAGGAAGAAGATTAGCTGAGGTACTCGTTTTTCTTTCTTTCAAATGATTTAGCTACACAAAATGAGTGATTCTGTGTCTTAAGGTGGTGCTGCTGCTGTTGGGGAAGCCCGATTCATCAACAGTATTCTGCAGTCCTTGGTTTCTTGATCAGGAACATATGCCACTGCTTTTGATCTTTAATCTTTTCTCTCTGTGTGTGCATGTGTCATCCTGGCTAGAAACATGATTTGACAGTTCTTTTAAGCTTCAGCCTTCTCACCTTCTGGGAGAAACACAGGGCGGAGTTGCATGAAAAGTTCTTTCTTCCTTTTTGGAGCCCTTTTTGTGTTCCCTGCACATCTGACAAAAGTGACAGGTTCGGTGATTAAAACACTACAGGATAAAGCTTGAAAGTGGTGATCATAGCAAAGCAAAAATAGACATTTTTTTCTGACATAAATAGGATGGCACAATGAAGGCTGGCTTATTTACTGAGTCATAGACAGTACGTTATTATACATTTTTCAGGGTTTAATAATGGAACCATGTCACTCATTTTCCAGGTCAAATGGGCAGACAGAAATAACTGATTTCCAAACGTTGTAAACTTGGTACCTTTAAAAAAAGTCAGCCAGTGATGTTTTAGAATTCTCTCCACTTCCCTATTGAAAATCCATTGGGAATGCCTGATTTATCTTTACCAAATGGAATACTTTTGCTGGAACAATGCTGTCATTTACAAAGGCATTTATTTTGTTTTGTTGACACAACTGCATTTAGAATGAGATACATGTAAATTCTATGGGTGCAGTCACCAATACCGCAGGATTTGTAGCTGCATGAGCTGGCCTGTATTCATGTCTACCATGGCAATGGCTTCTACTGGAAGGAATCAGAGCTGATCATCTGTACAAATGTTCCTATATTGCTAGATGCTGAGGGAGAGTCCCCTTTAGTTCACTGTACAGGGAGGCTTGTGTGTTGGCAGGAGGGGGAGCAGAGTTCTATAATTGCTATCTTGTAGGTGCCCAGACATTCCCTGCCAGTAGACACCAGTGCAGAATGGTGACAACATAGCATCCCTTAGAGGTGATACAAAGCTGTTATATTTTGAGACAAACATTTAGAATCACTGTTTCCATTTTCTGTGAGGTAAGAGTTTAAAGGGACATGGTCAGATTAAAAATCAAGCATTGAAAAACAGGTGCTTGTCTACATTGCTAATCACAACACCTGGATTAGCCAAACTAAATACATTTTCCATTATTATTTGCATTGCAATGACAGGAAGGATAGTCTTTTGTGCTCCAGGTCTCATGAGATATGCATCTAGTTCCCAGCTCAGTCTCAAACTTCCTGTATGACCATAAGTCATTAATTCTATATCTACACTACTAGGTTATTCTGAAATAAGTTATTTTGAAATAATAGCTCCCAAAATATCTATTTTGAAATAAGCTTATTCCTCTTCACAAGCAGGAGTTGTTATTTCGAAATAACAAGCCCATTATTTCGAAATGACAGGCTTGGTAGTGTGGATGCTCACCTTTTTATTTCAAAATAAAAATGTAGATATGCCTTTAATCTCTCTGGGCCACCATTTCTCATTGCTGGAGAGGAAATAATACTTCCTTGTACCTCAGAAGTGCCTAAGGTTGCAGCAGAGACTAGGGACCAATTGTAGAATAATATAATCATAGAATCATAGAGCTGGAAGAGACCTCAGAAGGTCACCAAGTCCAGCCCCCTGCTCTAGGCAGGACCAATCCCAACTAAATCAACCGGGCCAGGGTTTTGTCAAGCCGAGACTTAAACACCTCTAGGGATGGAGACTCCACTACTTCCCTAGGTAACCCATTCCAGTGCTTCACTACCCTCCTACTGAAATAGATTTTCCTAATATCCAACCTGGACCTCTCCCACCACAACTTGAGACCATTGCTCCTTGTTCTGCCATCTGTCACTACTGAGAACAGCCTCTCTCCATCCTCTTTGGAACCTCCCTTCAGGAAGTTGAAGGCTGCTTTCAAATCCTCCCTCACTCTTTGCTCCTGCAGACTAAACAAACCAACTTCCTCAGCCTCTCCTAGTAGATCATATGCTCCAGACCCCTAATCATTTTGGTTGCCCTCCGCTGGACCCTCTCCAATGCGTCCACATCCTTTCTGTAGTGGGGGGCCAGTAGGAAAGGAACAAACACATAGCAAGTGACTCTCCCTGCCCCAAAGATCTTGCCATCTAAACAGGCAAAGCAGGGGAGAGAGATACACACAGAGACATGAGATAATTAATCCAATGTCATGCAGCATATCAGTAGCAGAACTGAGAGCCAAACTCTGGTGTCCTATCACCTGATCCAATGCTGACACATGCCACTGGGGAGGTGAGATAAGGGGGTGCATAAAAGTACATATCTAGACAAAAGCCCCACTCAATACAGACTGTGGACTCATCATGCAAGTACTGTACAAACATACAGAAAAAATATCATCCCTGCCTTATTCTATTACTACTGTTGGTTTATTCTTTGAATTTCTCTCAACCCAGATAATGTAAATAAGTTATTTGGCTTTTATTTATAAGCAGTTTTCAATGTTATTTCCATCTCCTCCTGTGCTGTTGTAGTGCTATATAATGCTTGCATTGCCAACACTGCAGGAGAAAGCTTTGTTTGTTTAACAAAAAAACCCTGTTATATTTGGTGTGTGTAGTTTTTTTCCCCCACCATTAAATGTCAGGGAAATATTTCAATTGGTATAGCTGAAGTTTTGTGTTTCTTGTTTTTATACCACCTACATTTGGGGACCAAACTGCTCCTTTCACTGAAATAGTTGGTTTCAATCAACCGGTTTTGAATTCTTTATTCCGGGATTTTGTTTTAGCTTCAGTAGCCTGGTGACAATAATACTCAGGATTTGTAAAGTGCTTTATATTTTCAAATCTCAGTATTAGCACTAATTAATGCATCCCCACAGGGTGAAATGCCTAAATATAGTTCATCCCCACTTTAAAGCCTATAGCAAGTGTATGTCAGGCTTAGAAGACAGGAGATCCCAGCTCTCGGGTTCATGTTCAGTCTACTAGCTCACGTCACCTCGTGCTGCGAAAAATTTCAGAGAAAATAAGGGACTCACTGGGGATGAACAAATAGCAGTGCAAATTAAGAAATGATATTTTCATGAGGAGTTTTATGTCATGATTGATTTGTTACATTTTAACACTGGCATAGAGAAGTATCAAAATATTGGCTGTTTCTCTGAGTATCTTTCATCTAAATATTGAGCTGGATCACGTTTTCTGGAGAGATTGTATTCTCAATACCTGCTGAAACTAATAAATTCAAAGGCACGTGGGGCAATTCAATAAACTAGTGGCTTTATTGGACAGTTTTCAAACACCAAATAGATTAGGTTTCTTTACAAGTTTGCCTATGTCTTTTTTTAAAATCATTATTGCTCTAACATCAGCATATAGTCTGATACTGTGCCACCATATATTTTATGGAAATAGCTTTTGAATATGAATATGCTTTATGCTTGTAACCCCTGAATGTGTATATTCTATTTGTGCATATGTATCTTTCTTATGTGTGAAATTAGAAATTTGATGTATAAACCTGTTTATCAATCTAGGGAAATCCATTAATGGTACTTAAGGAACTTGCTGGCCTGCTGCTCAAGGCAATAATGCTCTGTGAATGGTCTTGTTTTTCTAGTAACCCTGGCTTGTGGTTGGTCCTACAAACACTGGTGACCATGCCACCTGGTGCTGGCATCCATCTTGAATTTTGTACTCTTTGCCAGGAGTAGAGATTGAACAAAGAGTTCCCAACCTGCGGAAATTATATTTAAGGAATGGGAAGCAAGCAATGATGTTCTTCAGCTAACTTCATTGCACTGAGAGGGAGGGGGGGCTGTTACCCCAACTCTATGCCTTCATCCAGGCCTGCCAATGGGAGTGTGTGTGAAAGGGGCAACTGTCCCATGGCCCAGAGATTCAAAGGGGCCCAGATTGCCCTTCCATGTAGTTTTGAAGGCTGGGAAGGGGTTGGGGGGGGGGGGGCGGGCACTGCAGTCTGGGCAGCACTAAGAGCTGACTTTCCTGACTTCATTCTCTTTTCCCTCTGCCTCACCCCTTCTGGGGACACAGACCCCATTGTGGCAGTCAGCCCTGATGCCTTCACTAGGGGAGAACAGAACTTATGGCCCAGCAGGACAGAGTGCTGAGTTGCCCCAGGGGGCAGGTAAGTGGGTTCAATGGTATGATCAGCACATCAGGTGACAAGCTCAAGGGGATCTCTGTGATCAAATGTGTCACATATAGCCATACTGGCACAGATCATCCATCTTGTTTTGCTTCAGTGAGCAGGCTGCAAAAGCAGCAAATACTTGATACATCAGAGAACAGTGCAGAAAAATAAATATACCATACTCAGCTAATTTTGCAGTGTTATCCATGAAAGAGACAATGCCCCAGTCCTACAGAGGTCACCTCAAGTGATAGGTGAACTGATACCAATAAAGTAGAAATTCATCCCCCCAAACATGTGTTTGTCCTGTGGAAGTACAGCTAACTAGATTTTTCTATATATACCCAGTAAAGCAGCCAATAAACCTGCACTGCTTCACTCTGTACCACAATAGAATTCACAGATTCTAGTCCTATACTTCCCATTAAAGAGCCAGAAGCAGAGGAGCTGCTATCCACTGGTTCTATCACTAAGAGTTAGTAATCTTAGACTTTAAGAGAGGAGTTCCCTTCCCATCTGTGGCCCCCAATAGGGAAGCAGGACCCTCTGAAGAATCATGAGGAAAGGAGCTGAAGTAGCTGCCCCTACTCTCCCGCAAAGCACCTCTGTCCAAAACCCATGAACTTGGGCTTTGAGTGAGAAAGGAAAAGTTAGGTTCACATGTGAGATTTCCATTGATCCAAGAAACCAAGCCTGGTCTTGTGATACACTATCTATAGCAGGTCTCCTTGAATGGCTGCATTTCAGCATTAACACTCATTTCATCGGGCAACTTTTCAGTGCCAATTTGGAGGCTGGGCAGAATGCTTCAAGTGGTCAGCAGCTTATACCTCAGTTTGATTATCAGATCTTGTCTCCTGCTAATATATTTGTGATACCACCAAAGGTGTAATAAATTACAAAAAAAAAAAAAAAAAGGGGAGCTCAATGTGAGAAAGTAATAGTCCTACAGCTGCCTTGAGGAGGGACATAAACAAGGCAGTAAAATGTTAAGGGAGACATGTTCCCCTGAACTCTCACTTTGACTGTGGTTTCACTTACTGTTGTATATAACTATTCTCTGAATTGTTTAGACAAAAAAAAAAAATTCAGCCTGTGGATGGCTCATGAACATTGACTATCTGTCTGTCTGTCTGTCTTTTACAGAGTTTATGGGTCTATCTGTGAGTCCATCCATCTGTGAGTCTGTTTGCTCTGATTCCCCTTAAGCTATAAGAGTTAGGACCACCTAATTTGGTATGCAGCTTCCTCTTACCCTAATTTTAAGCAAGGTCAGGGTTTGGTTGTGCCAGGAAATTAGGAAGACCATTGGAAACAGGCATATCAGCAGGAGAGTGACCAGCTGCGGATGGGGCTCCACATTGCCGGACACTGGATTGGGTAAGTGGCCTCCCAGTCCCAAACAGTGCCATCAGGGGGATCCTCCACATCTCTGTCTCTTCTGTTATGGCCCCTTGGGAGACACGCCCCACAGAGAAGAGGCCAGAAACCATGGACACCCCCCGCCCCCCCCCCCCCCACACACACACATACACGCACAGGAGACTCTGGGGCCAGGAGAAACAGCCCATCCCTGGTCCACCAGAAGGCGGGTGGAGTCGCATCTGTCATGTTACTGGATTTTAAGGGAGCAGCCAGATCACCGATTCTATGTATGCTATTCATGTACCTGTGTGATATCTGTATGTGGAGTTATGAATATGGACTCTGTCCTTATACGAGGAATGTTCTCTGCCTGAGACAGAACAATGGGCTTGGGATGGCCTATTGTAAAAAGCAATTGTTCAGTCAGTGACTATGCTAATTAGCAGGGCACAAAGGACAATGGTTCTCAAAGTCTCCAATACACACCTGAGGAATGCGTCTGGAACCTGCAAACCAGTCAGTATCTAATGGCCGCTGACATGGGACACAGGGATAGGTCACTTGGCCAGGTCACCCACTCCAGCTTGGAAGAAACCAAGATATAAAGTGACATGAGGCAGACTCCATCTTGTCTTCAATTCTGCTCCTGTTCCCAGATGCAGCCTTGTGATGGACAGAGAGCCAGAAAGTATTGGGGACCCACCCTGACATAGGATGTACACCAGGGACTTTTAAGATAGCAGATTGTAACATCTCTGCAGAGAGCCTGCATCAAGAATTTGGTGATTAGTGCATGTAATGTATTTGCTTTAACAGCCTTACTCTCCACCTTTTCTTTCTTTTATTAATAAACCTTTAGATTTTAGATTCTAAAGGATTGGCCCAGCATGAGCTTGTGGGTAAGATCCAAAGTGTAAATTGACTGGGAACTGTAGCTGGTCTTTTGGGACCGGGAGAACCCATTTGGGGTAGGTGAGATTGGGTTCTATAACCCTTCACCTGTGTGTAAGGCCTGGGGCTGATTGTGGGATGGGGAGAGCTGAGGTGTCTGAGGGGTTTTGCTTGTGAGGCTTCCTGCTGGCTGGATTGGCATCTGAAGTGCTCGGTGTGACTGGTTTGTGGCCTATTTGGGAAAGGCCTCCAGTCAGGGGCTGTAAGGAGCCCTAGTGTTGAACAATTCAGCCTAAGAAGATGCCCTCAGCAGTGTCTGGACCCGATCCGGTCCATCACAGCATCTGGTGGCCAGACCTTGCCTCCCAGAGTAGCAGGAGACTAGAAGGGCAGCTGCAGGCTGGAACCGGCTCCCAGAGCCCTGCCCTACCTATGGACATACTGGAAGCTGGAGGCAGCTGGAGGTTGGAGCCAGTGCCCCCTATGCGCACACAGACAAACAGACTGGAGGTCAGGCAGAGGCAAATGGAGGACAGAGCTGGTTCCTGGAGCCCTAGCTCCCTGGATCATCAGAAAGCTGGGGGGCTGGGCAGCTGAAGGCTGAGGTCAACTCCCAGAACCAGTGTTCCCTCTAAGCATGGAGCCCTGAGCCTCTGACTGAGCAGGGCTGATTAATCACTTGTGAAGCTGTGCTGCTGCTCAGCTTAGAGGGAACACTGCCCAGAACCTCACCCCACCCCTGAATAGGCTGGAGGCCAGGGGAGCACCTGTAAGCTTGGACCTGCCTGAGGAGTACCAGCTTCCCTGCCCCCCCAACAAGCTGGAGGCCAGGACAGGTCCATGTAGCCTTGTCCCACCCTGAGAGGATCTGCAGTCTGAGAAGCACAGCCCCAGCCTTCTGGGAGGATCTGACACATGGGGAGCACAGCCTCAGCCCACTGGGAGGAGCTGCCATCCAGGGAGTGCAGTCCTGGTCTCCTGGGAGGAGCCACTGTCAGAACAGCACAACCCTTACTATCATTGGTGGCCCAATAAGCTCCCCCCTCAGCCCCCTGCCCTAAGTCCTGTTCCTCCAATCACCTTCACTCCATCCACTACCTTGAGCCTGCCACCTTCCTCCCCTTGCCTTGAGCCCCTCCACCCCAATCTTGAGCCCCTGCTCTAAACCTCCCACTCACTGCCCTAAACTTCTCCTCAACTCCAATCCTTCACACGATTCCCCTACAACAACCCTCTGTCCTGAGCCCCTCCTCATTAGCAATCCCTCACTCCTGCACTCCCACCCCCCACGCCCCTGTCCTGGGTTTCTCCTCACTCCCAACCCCTCGTCCTAATTCCTACACTCCCCAAACCCTGCTCTGACTCTTTCACCTGCAATTCCCTGCCCTGAACGCCCCCCCACTTCCCAGCCCCCAGCCCTGAGATCCCCACCCCTTGCCCTGCCTCCAGCATACCTACACCCCATTTCCTGAGCCCCCTCCACACCTTCCTGTCCTCACTCCTGCACCTCCACCCACTGGCCTGACTCTTAGGAAGTTAGGGGGCTAGCTCCTGTGAAAGCTAGCCCCTGTAAATCATTGTCTCAATGGTTACCCTCTAGCTAGGTGAACAGGAAATTTTTTTGGCTGCAGCATTTTTTTGTTGTTGTTTTGGTTCTATCAGAGGAAGTACAAGAAGCAACATCTCTAAGTAAAAGCTGAGGCATTACTTGGGGCTCAGCCAGCAGCTGCTATCATGGAAGAGGACTCCCTGAAGCTTCATTCACAACTGGAGAATAGGTGCATTATTCCCTCTCCTCCTATGGTCCAAGTCTTATAGATTGGATTCCAAAAGTCTGCTGCGATGGAACAGACACCAGTCCCCTCCATGTCAATGAGAAGAATAGTAGTTCTGAATGCCAGGCACTCATTCAGGAAGCAGTTGTTGGGGACGAGTGAGAGAAATCAAAGCCAGCCAACCAGCTGTGACAAGGCTATTTGTGTGTGAGTCTTCTCCCTTGAGGGTGCAGAACTGGCAGAACTTATTACCCCGGTGAAGCTGAGTACAAATGTTTCATACAGGAACACACCTCTCCTGTCCTTGTCCACTCTTCACTGCCTCAGGGGAAAGGTGAGATAGAAGATAAATGAGCACTATCATTCCCAGAGGAGAGTGCACCTCTTCTGCCCTTTTCATGAAGTTAGGCGGGGCAGGGAAATGAAAAGCATCCAATTTACTTACAGCCTTTCCATTTTACTTTATAATCGGTTTCTTTTTTATGAAAAAGATATTTATTTGTCTTAGCTCCCTCTTGTAAAAATGTAAAATCCAATAAGTTAGCCTATTCCTCTTGTCAGCCAAGCAATAACACTGTTTGTATTTCATGTAAGGGAAGGAATCAGAATAATGAAAAAAATAAATCAAGCTGCATCTCCATTTTATTTCATTTCCTCTTCCCATTAACTTTGTGTTGACAAACATTTCTCAAGTAGGAGAACTCAAAGATCTCTGAGCAGCAACTTTTATATCTCTTGCTTCAATCTCAGTGAGTTGAAGGGAAAAGATTAGGCCATAGGCAGGGGTGGGGGGGACCCAGATCAACAGCTGACCTATAGAATGCACTATGTTAACCAAGCCTCTTGCTAAGTCCCTTCTGTCTGCTACCCATGTGGGAGCCACACCCTCTGACTCTAGGAAACAGATCCCAATTCAGAGCATGGGTGATCCACAGCCTTCCCCACCTGCCTCCTGAGCCCAGGTGGTCTGTGGACCCCCCTGAAGCATGGGTGGCTGGTAACCTTCCCCTGTGCCTCTCCTGCCAGCACAGGGAAGGCAGGCAGTGCATGGCCCTGGCTTTCCACCAACCCACCTCCTGCTCTCCAGAACACAGGAAGAGCTAGCAGCTCATGGCCCCTGCCACAGGCAATCCTAGAAGATTGGGGGAGCCGTGCTGAATGTGGGGCCTGAAGTAAGGTACTATTCAACCAAATGTGTATACATGAAATACAGCTGCATTTCTACTACTTTGCCAAGAAAGAAAGAAAGAAAGAAAGAAAGAAAGAAAGAAAGAAAGAAAGAAAGAAAGAAAGAAAGAAAGAAAGAAAGAAAGAAAGAAAGAAAGAAAGAAAGAAAGGGAGTAAAAATCTTCCCTGGTGGAATTTTCTGGATTTGTTCAACTCTAAAGTGTCCTTCCAGATTAAAATGGGACCATTGTTCCTTACAGACAGATGGCCTTGGAACAAGCAGCTGAATTCATTTCTAACAATATCCCTTCAGAAGCCAAGATGCCCACACAATATTCTATATATATATCCTCAAGAAAGAAAATAAATAACTAACAAATATTGTTTCTGGACAAATCTTCCACATAAAACAGCTCATTGCCCAATAATATTGTCCAGCAATATATGAAAGGCCCTTTAATTACTCTGAAAAAGGGGCAAAATTACAGGGAAAAAAATATAACACATCGCTCTACTACTTTTGCAGGTTTCCATGTCTGAAGACAGACTACCAAATCACATGTGTTTGCCTAGGTTTTAGTATGTTACCCATCATCATGAGAGAAACTTTGCTCACATTATTCACATAACTAGTAGGAGAAATCTAGGTTATGTGATGACATATTCAGTTGAACTCAAAGACTTTGTAGTGTGTCCATATGAGGATAATCACTATGGTTTAGTCAAGAACAGTCAATACACCATGTCATCAAAAACTATTTATCTATTGTTCACAATCCCAGGAAAACAAAGCTAAGCAAAATAAACCAATAAAAATTATTTAAAAATCCCTGGGACACAATCCAGATTCCTACATAATTAGACCTTAAATTCCCACAAAAAAATTAGGGATCCTGCCTGCTCATTACCCCCATAATTTCTCTGAGGAAAGATGAAGCCATTTGAAGGCCATAAGTGGAAGGGGGAGAGGGGCAGGGAACCAACTCCTTCCCCTCTGAAATCTTTGTGAACATTTGCAATCAAACTCTTAATCAAATTGGGCTAGAGAGCAAGTTAGAATGGCTTTGTAGCTCAGTGGTCAGTCCAATGCTTCAGTGCCCCCACGCTGTTGAATAGTTAATAATTTATATATAGTAGAATAACTTCAACAAGAGGAAATTAAGGAAGAATGTCCCAGAATGTCCCATAATCCAGTAGCTATGGTACTTTCATGGGACAGGAGGGACCCAAGTTCAAACCCCTGTGCTACATCAGCTAGGTCTGGGGGAATGAAACCTGGACTTCTTACATCCTGGGTAATGTTTTACCCTTTTAGGCTAAAGATTCTAAAGGAGGAATACCATCACTTCCTTCAGCAATTTAGTACAGGTATAGGTATGCTCAGAGAATGTCTGCCTCTAGAAGTGAGATAGGTGAGGGTATGCCTTGTTTGTGAATACTGCTGGGCCTTAGGTATGGGTCAGGTGCCCAATTGCAGGGTAGTATCAAGATTTAGGTTGCAGTGTTCATGCCCAGATGGCAACAAGTGTGTGTGTGTGTGTGTGTGTGTGTGTATGCATGAGCGTGCGCGCAGTAGAGAGGGGAATGGCAAATACCACTGGCATTTAAATGCTGTATTTAGAAGCCTATAATAGCAATTAGGCATCTACCTCTCCCTTGAGAATCCCAACCCAAATATCTCCTCTAACCTCCATAGCACTCTCACATCAATTGGCATGATAAGTTCTTAGCACCTTGCTGGATCAGGCCTTTAGTCAAGCAGTTAAATATTATCTCCATTTTAAAGACAAGTAAGCTGAGATATTGAAAGGTAAAGAGAGTCGCCCATAATCGCACCATGACTCAGAGGCAGTCCACATTCCCAGTCCTGTGCTTTAACCACTTAGGCCATGCTATACCTTTTGCTCAGGGACATTAATTAGGGACAAACATGTACTATGCATCTGAGACAGCAGTAGCAACCACCACAGTCCATCACCCCCTGTTACAAATCGGTATTTCCAATTAAATAGACCTCTTCATCTTTAATAACTCGCCTTTCTCCTTAATTGTTTTTGATCCGCATGCCAAACGCACACCAGTCAATTCTGTCCAGGATGGGAGAGGATCCCCTCTGGCCCCAACAACTCTGTGACTGGCATAAACACTAATACAAAAAAGAAATGACCTGTTAATTATGAGTGATTTGCTTTCTCATTCCCAGGTGATAGGGGCATAATTTTGACAAAGAATTGAAAGTCAGGGATCATCAAGTGATTTCACTCCAGATTAATTTCCCTTGGCAAAAGTGCAAAATGGTTGTTGTCTGAGTATGGAGCTGCATTTTATCTGTCCGATTCAGCCTGGAATAATAAGACCATCTTATCTACTAGCCATTTTAATTCATTCTCTGCAATTTAATTATGCTTCCATGTAAAACCACCTGTGACCTTCCGTCTGGTAATGAAATTCTAACCCCTCCCTACACACCTCCAGGCAGAGGACAGCACATTCCTAGAGGGCAATGAGAAATAAGGACCATGACACTTGCAGCAGGAGGCATCTGCTCACGCTCTGTCTCTCTCCAGGTAGCTAGCAGTCAGAGGCTGCCACCTGGGTTCCTTTGTAAGTGTACAGAGCTAGTGCAGATTCTATTGTGCTGAGAGCCATCCCTTTGGAACAAATTAGAAGGACCTCGGTGGGCCAGCTGCTGGAAGGCAAAATGATGTACTGCGTTTGCTCTGATGCAGGAGCAAAAAAATGTTTGGTGTGGCATCAGGAAAACAACATCTTTTTTCCTTCTTCAGATTCTTGGGAAAGTAATAAGAAATAAAAAAAAAATGTACATCTTTCTTTCACTAAAAAGAAAAAAAATTAAAGGAGCTGAGATGTATTAGGTGCCCTTGTTATTTTTTTATTTTTAATATTAAAGGGAAACCTTTATTCTATGTGAGAGGAGCATCTGTCTGCTCTCTGTTTTGGGTCATCATGACCTGTTAACTGATGGTAGTTTCTTGTTTAAACTAACAGAAGGGATTTTATTCCTAACAGGTTCTTCCAAGCAGTGAGAATCAGAGACACAGCTATCTTATCTTGCTTTGACTCCAAGACAGATTGGTTGCCCAAGTGCTTGTTTGTCATCAGTTTCTGTCACCGTGGTTTACAACAAATCTTATTTAGTACCAGATCTGCTGGGAAAACAGAATTTTCCAATCATGTGAAATTTCAGCACGTCAAAGTTACATCCATGGCAACTGAAATAAATCAAAATATAAAATTTGTGCAATGAAAAGTGCCGTAAAGTTTTAAATAAGAAACACTGAACTGTAAACTGTTGGTCTTGATTTTTCAAGATTTTCCATCTTGCTTTATCTGTTTGAAAAATTGGGAAAAAAAATCAAAACCAACATTTTCCTGTTCCCAATTTCATAATAAAACCATGTTTCTTGATCAGAAAAAAAACGGTCAAAATTTTTTGCCAGCTCTGTGTGTTGGCTTTTGTCCAAGAACCAAAAAGCAGTTTACAAAAGTGGGTAACTGTCATTATGCCCCTTTTTCAGGAAAACTATAACAGATAAAACTGTCCAACTTCACACGAGTCAGCAACAAAGCTGGGATGGAACCTCTATCTGCTGAAGAGTAGTGTAGCGCTCTAAACCTAGGGTCACAATGCCTACGTCTAGACTGGCATGATTTTCTGCAAATGCTTTTAACGGAAAAGTTTTCCGTTAAAAGCATTTGAGGAAAAGAGCGTCTAGATTGGCATGGACGCTTTCCGCAAAAGAACTTTTTGCGGAAAAGCATCCGTGCCAATCTAGATGCTCTTTTCCGCAAAAAAGCCCCGATCGCCATTTTCGCGATCGGGGCTTTTTTGTGCAAAACAAATCTGAGCTGTCTACACTGGCCCTTTTGCGCAAAAGCATTTCCGGAAAAGGACTTTTGCCCAAATGGGAGCAGCTTAGTATTTCCGCAAGAACACTGACAATCTTACATGCGGAAATTCAAGTCTAGTCGCAGCCAACAAGTATCAGGGTCACGACCACTCTTCCTTCTCTATGTTGCTAAATGAGAGAAAAATACTAGCTAGATAGAAGATTGGAATAGGAAGATTCTAATACTGAAAACGGTGAGACCCACTGCACTAGACTACAGTAGCATGCCTGAAAAGTGCTGCCTGACAAAGATGTACCTACAGCTCCACTAATTAAATGGTAGTTCCCTTCTCTTTCCTGTTTCTACACTGGTATCATATTTATTATTCCCCCAGTTCTCAAACAAGTAGAAGAGCTACATGATGAACCAGTTCTAATATTGTGCCTCTGCTCAGACATGCGATTCTTTCTACCAGCAAGTAGAGAAAGGTTCATTAAAAAGTATATATAACTCATAAGTTGAAAAGAAAAAAAAACAATTCACTTGATGAGGTTTACTGATATCAGCCTCTGCATGAGATAAATGGAGTTTTGGAACTTGTTGAAGCATCAAATGAAACATTAAAATTGAATGAGGTTTGCCTTGTTTAATTTTAGTTTTAGAGAAGGACACAGGAGCAGGATGCAGAAGGAAAGAGGAGGAGAATTGTATGTGGATGAGTTGGAAGGTGTACAATACACAAGCAGGAAAGGAATAGTTGCTGCTGAAAATTTTAAAAGTGAAAGTATTTTTTTAGTTTTATGATCTGTGGACTACTATCCTCTGCATCTAGAACCTGCTTCTGATTAAACAGGTTGGATTCAAGTGAGAAAATGAAAAGGACGAACTCATGCTAAGTCCTGTTCCTATGGAATTCATGTATTCAGCTTAGATTTAATTCTAATCACAATTCAACCCCTGCCTATAATAGCAGAATTTGCCTCTAATTTGCAATCAGTTTTCAGGCTTGTTGTTGGGAAGTGTCTACAACTTATCTACAACTGAAGTCTGTGGGAGATGGGAGCACATCACAGAATGGGCCTTTTGAACAGTTCAGCTCCCTAGATATTAAAGAGGTGCTCATTTTGTGTTGCAATCATTGTTTGACTAACAACTACAGTCTACTTTTTCCCACTGTGACGTAGTGGGGGGTACCTTGCTGGTTGCTATGCTGGACAGTGGGCTTTGGGTGACCTCCACAGTGGCTGCTGGCTGTAGCACGGCCCAGCAGGGCAGTTGATGAGCCATTATGCAAAAAGGGTCTCTCAACCTGTCCGACCAGCTACCCCGCAGGGAGAGAAACAAAGGAAGGTGGAATGCCGCCCCTGGCTGGGGGGCAGGGCTGGAAGAGTTTTTAGTTTCGGTCTGGGAAGCAGGGGAGAAGGAGCTAGGGAGGGGGCTGGGATTGTAGGGCCCAGCCACCCCCCGTCTCAAGGGGGGGCACTGAGGCCTCTTAGCCCCAGTTCCTGTAACCAGATTACATCTGTGCTGTGCTGTATCCCGGAGAAGCAATAAACTCCCTTTATTCTACTGGCTGGTGGAGTCTGTCCGTGCCATTACGGGGGTGCAGGAGATGGGAAACCCCAACGCACCGTCACACCCACTTCCCTTCTTTCCAAACACAACTTTATTAAGAGAATCACATATTGAGCACCAGGGAATGGCATCACATTCTGTGGCACCCCACTCCATGGGGCCCAATCTGATGCCAGCTATTATCACTGTGCATCACATATTTAAACAAACATTAGTTATTTTATCAAATGATTCCTAGTAGCTGATCCAGACACACTCTTGTATTTTGAGGGAAAACCCTGTACTGATGAAGAAACAACATCAAGAAGATTTTACTTTCATGAGTATATACTTACAGTTTCCAGAACTCATTCAATTGAGAATGTCAAAGTTATACTAAAACAGAGTTCCCAGTGTTCAATGGATGTTGGGGATGGAATTCTCTGATAAAGCATTGGCTACAAGTAAGCTAGGTAACGGAACATCATAATGAAATCACTAGTGTGTATGTGTGTGCTACTCTCTTCTGCTAGATGGAATAAGAATTACTCAACAGTATTACTATTAGAATTGTAGTGGATCATAATCTTTAACTAGGAGTCAGGGACTCATTATGCAAACACTGTGGAAACACAAAATTTCAAAAGAGCGTATGATCCAAGAGGACACATAAGTGGGTAGGTGGACACAACATAATGAGAGAATTATAGACCCTTCATTTTTGACAACCAATAGAAATCCAGCTCTAGATCAGGATTATGTGCATTTGGTCTCTGCTATCGTATGAAATTATGAGAAGCCACGATAAAAAGAAGATGGACCCAGTTTTCAGTCATTTCACTTACCACTAATGAAATTGCTACTGGATTGGAACACAGCACTGCTATCCCACATGTATGAAGAAGAAAAAAGAAAAGTGTTATGCAACTGAAGACAAAGGCCGCCTATTTCCAGCGAAATTTGGTCAGCTCACCTGAACTGACATCTCATTTCTTGTAGAGAATAGTACTTCCTTTTATTGCCACAGTGGTATACTACTGGCGAAGCACTACTAGTACGATGGCATGTTTTACGAATTTTGTGCAGGTTAAAAACTGGAATATATCAAGGGCGTTTAAAAGAAAGTCTTCATAGCTAGAAGAATAGTGCCATAACAATTTAGATGTCAACAAAGAGGATTTAAAATGGTAATGAATATTCAAAGAGAGTATAGTAAAAAGAATTCGTAAGCCTTTCTGGATCATTTTTCCTATTGTGATATAAATAATCCTCTAATTATTCTACCTATGAAATATGCATATATTAATTAAGCAAAAGATTACAGCTTACTATGTGTGCAAATTGTGTTCTTAATAAGCAAGCTTATTAGTTGAGCTGAATTCAGTGGGAAATAGTGAAGGCTGTAGAATTTGGTTAACATAAAAATCAGTTGAGGCAGAGGGAGCATAATGGCTTATAAAGGTGATGTATCGTAACATCAGTCAGGAAAGTTAGTACGTTGGAGACTCAGAAGGTCAGCTGCCTTAATACTAGAAAATTCAAGAAAAAGCAAGAAGCTGTGTAGGAAGGAGGAGATACTGTTAGTATACCCTGTCATGGCTGAGACTGGATAGCAGCTCTTTTACCCCTAGAACCTCTTTCCTTGGTGCTGACCCAGACTTATCTATGTCTATATTGACCTGTACAGGGCTATAACAAGGGCAAGGTAAGCAGGGAAGCCACCTATGATGCAAAGCCACAGAGGTAAAATCCTGTGTAACAGGGATGAGGTTAGACCTTCTAGGCTTTCTTGCCCCCTCCCTCCAGTCTCCCAGGCTTCTCGCTGGCTCAGGTCTCTCCAGCTCTAGATCCAGAATTCAGTTCTCCAAGGCTTCTCTCTGTCTTTACTCCAGAAGAAGAAACTCTCAGTTACCTCTCTCCTGAATATCTTCCCTGACTTCTCCCTAACTCCCATGACTTCATGTTTCTTCCATTATGAAGACCCAGATCCTCCTCCCCAAATGTGTTGGATCACCATTTACCCCTACCACTCCGCCAGGTGTTACTCAGTGGCCTAATTGAGGTTGTCATTGCAGCCCAATCAACAGAGAGACTTTCTCAGGGACACACAGATATTATCAAATATGGGCCACATGAATGGATGTACTGTATATATAATTCATCCAACTATGAAGTACAACTAGCGTTGTCATGGAACAAAATAGATATATTTTACTAGAAATAAAAATGGTTGCATTTCATTTCATTTCATTTCTATTATGAATAATAGTTTTTGTGACTGACTGGAGTCCTGAAAATGTTTAAATAGGAAAATAATAAATACCAAACAACAATAACAAATCATAAATCACAACTAAGGAATAGTTAATATTGTTCTCAAAGAAATATGCTTGTCTGCAAGAGAATAAGGGTATTTTTACAAAGAATAGCCACTACCCAAATCATTGTTTGAAAAATTGTCTATTCAGGATGTAGTGTTTGTGAAAGGGAGATGGATACCAATCAAACAATAGTCTGGAATATGAACCATGTTAACAATCCCTGATTTAGAGTCAGGTTAACTAGTAAAACTGTACAATAGAATTGCCCAGTGATAGGATGTGTGCTTTTACCTGTAAGAAAAGAAATGGAAGGAAAATTGTTTGTAATTAACATTGCATGGACAATGTAGGTAGCTATGCTGAAATACTCAAGTTGCAATTTTCCCAATATTTCCAGACAAATTTTGGAAAGTTTCATGTGGGTCTGTTTCTGTGCCCACTAATGCATGATGCAGCAGTGGTGCAATGAGAAGAGCCGCAATAAATCTGTCTAAGCAAATGGGTCTGCCCCACAAAAGCTCAACACCTAATAAACTATTTTGCTAGTCTTTAAAGTGCTACATGACTGCTTTTTTGTTTCACTTTTTCTAGCGTGCCCATCTACACCAATACAAATGATGCTTTCCTTGATTGTCTCTCTGCTGCCCTGTACGCCAGTGGGCGTGAAGGACAATGATGATGATTGTCTCACAATCCTACAGTAGTTTTGGGCACATGATGAGATGCTACCTCAGACTTTTCTTTCAGCTATTTTTTTCTCTGAGTGGTGGCATCTTTGAATTCATTGCCTCCCTTTTTTTCTGTATTGTTACATTAAGGATCAATGTTTATCTTCATTTTTTGTTGTTTTGTCTCTCAGAGTACGTCTACACTACAAAGTTAATTCGAACTAACTTAGTTCGAATTAGTTAATTCGAACTAAGCTAATTCGAACTAACGGATCTAGACTAAAAAACTAGTTCGAATTAGCGTTTTGCTAATTCAAAAAGCATGTCCACACAGAGTGGACCCTGAACCAGGCTTAAGGATGGCCGGAAGCAGTGCCGGCAGGGCATCACAGGAGGACTTAGAGCGTGGAGATGCTGTCTCAGGCTAGCCGAGGGCTGTGATTAAAGGGTCCCGACCCCCACCCCGGACAGACAGTTCTCAGGGGTGCCCCACTTGCAAAGCAGTCCTGGCTTGGAGTGCCCAGACTACCCACACTGGGCACATCACACCACTCGGCCATCAGCCCGGCTGCACTTGCCGCAGGCTGCCATCTGGGGAGAGGAGGCAATTGGGGGGCTGCAGGAGAGCTTTCACCCCCAGAAGCCTGCAGAGCCAGCCCAGTCCTTCCCATAGGGGGCTCGTACCCCATTCCTCCCTCACCTCCTTCCACTTACCCTTCCCTAGCCCCCCTTCCTAATGTACAAAATAAAGGACACGTGTGGTCAAAAATAGAATCTCTCTTTATTGAACAAAACTGGGGGAGACTGGGAAAAGGAGGTGGGAGAGGGGAAGAGAGAGGCTGGGAGAGGGGAGGGCAACTAAAATGATCAGGGGTTGGGAACAGGTCCCATATGAAGAGAGGCTAAAGAGACTGGGACTTTTCAGCTTAGAAAAGAGGAGACGGAGGGGGGACAGGATAAAAGTCTCTAAAAGCAGGAGTTGGGTGGAGAGGGTACATACAGAAAAGTTCTTCATTAGTTCCCATAAAGAAGGACTAGAGGACACCAAAGGAAAGGAATGGGTAGCAGGCTTCAAACTAATAACAGAAAGTTCTTCTTCACAAAACAGAGTCAATCTGTGGAACCCCTTGCTGCAGGAGGCTGTGAAGGCTAGAACTAGAACAGAGTTTAAAGGGACATGAGATCAAGTCATGGAGGTTGGGTCCATGGAGTGGTATTAGCCAGGGGGTAGGAGTGGTGTCCCTGCCCAAGGTTTGTGGAAGGCTGGAGAGGGATGGCACGAGACAAATGTCTTGGTCACTATCTTCGGTCCATCCCCTCCAGAGTCCCTAGGGTTGGCCGCTGTCGGCAGACAGGCTACTGGGCTAGATGGACCTTTGGTCTGACCCAGGACGGCCATTGTAAGCTCAGGGCTCAGGGTTGGGGGTCTCAGTGGACCCCCTTGATTTTCATGCACACCTGCTCCTGGGTGGCCAGGCTGGCAGCTATCCTGCCCTAGCCGGCCACTTTCCTGTGCCTAGTGCAGAGGTCGTGGACGAGGTCCACAATGTCCACACTAGACCAGGCGGGTGCCCACCTCTTGCGGTCCTGGGCAAGCTCCCAGGTCCCGCCAGCCTGGTCCCGGGAAGAGGGGGAGAGCTGGGGGGCATCGGGTGGGTGGCTCGAGCCATGCCAGGTTCAGGGTCTGCCGGCTGGGTGCTGGCAGGCTTGCACCTGGCACGGGCACCGTAGCCAGCCCGTGCCCCTTTTAGGGGTCCGGGGCCAGGAGGGGGGCAGAAGAGTTTCCCTGGTGTTGGCCAGAGTGGCCACCAGGGAAACCTGGGGAGGGCTAGCCTCCCACTAGTTCGAATTAAGGGGCTACACACCCCTTAATTCGAACTAGTAAGTTTGAACTAGGCTTAATCCTCGTGGAATGAGGTTTACCTAGTTCGAACTAAGCGCTCCGTTAGTTCGAATTAAGTTCGAACTAACGGAGCACTAGTGTAGCGCCTATGAAAGTTATTTCGAACTAACTTTGTAGTGTAGACATACCCTCGTTCCCTCTTCCTCTCTGTTCATTGAATGCCTCCATTTTTTTTCCTACAAGACATTATGGGTATGTCTACACTACCACCCTAGTTCGAACTAGGGTGGTAATGTAGGCAACCGGAGTTGCAAATGAAGCCCGGGATTTGAATTTCCCGGGCTTCATTTGCATAAAGCCGGGCGCCTCCATTTTTAAATGTCCGCTAGTGCGGACTCCGTGCCGCTCGGCTACACGCGGCACGGACTAGGTAGTTCGGACTAGGCTTCCTATTCCGAACTACCGTTACTCCTCCGAACTACCTCCGCGCGGCTACACGCGGCACGGAGTCCGCACTAGCGGACATTTAAAAATGGCGGCACCCGGCTTTATGCAAATGAAGCCCAGGAAATTCAAATCCCGGGCTTCATTTGCAACTCCGGTTGCCTACATAACCACCCTAGTTCGAACTAGGGTGGTAGTGTAGACATACCCTATCTCTCTTTTTCTCAGGGCCTCATTAGGGCACCTTAATACAAGCGGGTAGGCAATATATCTGAGACAACAGTAACTGGGTCCGTACAGAACAAAAAAAAATTGTCGGCATCAGGTCAGCTAATTCAGTTCCTCACAATTACCTTTAAACACAATGGGGCAGATGCACAACTGATTATTTACACCAACTGACTGTCTGTTTCAATAACATCTTCTAGAAAAAAAAACAACAAATACTTGCTTATCTTTTTCTCCTTCTACAATTCTTCCTCTCTCTGACTCCAGAAATTACTTTTCCTAAGTCTCTCCTCTTCTGTGTGTACTTCCATACTGTTCTCGTTTCCTTCTTACTGTCTCATTTTTTTTCCTGGCGTCACCTTTTTATCTGTGGCTTCCTCATCTTTTCATATGAATCCCATCCCTACCATGCCACAACAATATTTTGCCTCTGTAACTTTTTCTTGTAATATGCTTCTTAACATGTTCTGTGCTACTGATTCTATGACAAGTTAAGTGTGTGGCAATAACACTGCAAAGCAAAATGACCACATGAGCTACTCCAATTCAGCCAATGTTTCAAGTGGACTCGTTTTCCCTGCCTATGGAGCATTGCTTTTCAAGACTTACATTCAGTGCCACAAAGATTTGACATTTACTCCCATGACTTCTCTTATCCTTATTTGTTGACTCATTGGTTTTTTGATGGTTAATTATTGGCACTATCTAATTCTATCTAACCTTCAGGGATTTCTTTTTGCTATCAATCCTCCTAAGGGGAGGAAAAAAAGAGAGGAGTTTAAAAATGCATGTTATGTCTGTACAGTGCCATTACAGAATTTACATGGTACCAATGATGTTCAAATCTCTCTCTTAGGATGACTAAGATAGTTCAACCAGCTGCACTCAAATAGCATCAAAAAATGGATACTTTTGCAAATTCTCCCCCTAAATGAAAGTTTAAATTACAGAAAGATGTCTGACCGGTTATCTCTTACTAAAGTGCTTTACAATTTGCATATAAACTTCATTTCTTTTTTCTAATTACACAGAGTGAAATGCATTCATTTTCCCTTTGATTATGAGCTGGTCTTGCCAAACACCTGTGACTGCCACAAATTCTAATTTGTTATTTATTTACTTCAAAGCAATCTTATTATCTAAATGATTCAAAGCATCAAAGGCCTTAATTATTGATAGTCAATTCGATAGGGTTATGCTTTCCATGTCCTTGGGCTGAAGGCGCCTCTCTGCTTTCTTCTCCTCAAGTACATACTTGGCTGAGCAAGGACATACGATTTTGTTATTAAGCATATTGGGAATCACATTTCTTCTTAATTGCAACTAGATTTAGACAATATCAAGGAGCCAAGATTGACAGCTGCAATCTGCTGGCTAATGGGATTTTTTTTTCCCTTGCTTCTACTTCTGTAGTCAAAACAAATATTGTATGTACAGTATACAGATTTCCTGCAAGCCTGATTCTGGTCTCACTGATAGCAAGATTCTATGAGTATTCATCCCTTTCAGTGCAGTTATTCCTGATCTATACTATTGCAGTGTGTGTGTGTGTGTGTGTGTGTGTGTGTGTGTGTGTGTGTGTGTGTGTGTGTGTGTTGCAAATACCAACTTTAAGGCCCCTTTACTCTGCCAGGTCAGTGAAAAAGTGTCATGGTGTAAACAAAAATTCAGCCCTGTGTGTTTTACTTGATATTTGTATAGTTAGGGTTTACATATTATATGTGTGCACATCATATCATGATGGTGACTTATTAGCCTGGCACCAAGAGTAAGGAGTGTAAATTAAGGATGAAATGCATGCTACACATACATAGCACAAGACATAATGCACCTTCACAAGGGCTATACACATACCCCTGTATAATACATACACTGTATATGCATGAAGGTATTGGGGATATCATTCCTCAAGGTCTGATTAGCTCTGCTCACTGAACATCAGAAAGAATGGGAATTTCATTAGCAGACCCTTATAGAAGAGGGCAGCAGGAACTGGAGGAAGGAGACTTTGGATATGTCTACACTTTAACTAAATACTCGTGCCAGTCCATGCCAGCCAACTTGGACTCACAGAGCTCTAGCCATGGGGCTGTGTAACTGCAATGTCCACTTCTGGGCTGGAGCCCAGGCTCTAGGATTCGGTGATGGAGGAGTGTCCCAGAGTTGGGTTGCAGCCCAAGCCAGGAATAAATACTGCAATTAAACATCTCTACAGCCCAAAAGAGAGTCAGCTAGTGCCAGTCTGTTGCACATACTCTACCGTGCCCTCCTGAAAGCTAAAGGGCTGTGTCCCATGGACTGCTACTGCTGATATGGCAGAGAAAAACTGCTCCAGAAACTAAAGGGTCAGAAGGAAGGCTATGTGAAGTCCTTCATTGCTGAGGCTCTTTGGTAAGAGCCAGGGAATTGTGGGTTGCTGAATGTATTGGTATGAGGGACAGACTTGGGGTAGGAAGAAACTACTTGGCTTTCACAGTATTTTGAGGGAACTGTCTGCAAGGTTTAGATTTGTTTGTTACATAGGCTTAACATAAAACTATTAACCCTGCTCAAAACTGCTTCCTTCAACTTCTTGGAAAGAGAGAATTATCGAGGGAGTGAGCTGGCTCAGCAAAAAGCAAAACCTGGTCTGATGGAAGGGTGCTGCAAGACAGGCCGCAGTCCTTATACAACATTCAACCACAGGTTGGGTCAGATTCTCAGCTCGTTTAAATCAGAGTGGCTCCCTAAGGATTTAAACCAATATGTGGCTGCATGTACAATGTGTGTATTACATATTTGCACGATACTGTATCTTTCTCTGTGTTGGTGTGTCTATATTGTATGTGTTTCACATATTTACTCTTTAATTTAGTGTTTGCTGCCTGAATTCAGGAGTCTGTTATTTCTGTAATATATGATGCTGTATAAACATTTTTCTCTGTGCTTTCAATGGTCTTTGTGACACCCTCAGTTGTTGCAGGAGAAACACAGTGTTTCACAGTCTTGGATGGAACAGATTTTTCAGATATTTTGTTTTTTTGTTCAGATAAATGTGTTTTCAGTTATTCTAAAGATGTGCTTTGTCATCCAATAATCATTTGCAATGTTATTTTTTCAGGTGTTTGGTTTCTGACAGCATTTGGATTTATAAAGCCACTGATACAATTTTAAAATCCCAACATAAGTCTGGGTTCCTGTAATGGGGCACACAACTCATCACCGTGGTGCCTCCTGGCTGTGCTGAGAATGAGTTCAGTCCAAGAATGAACTTTTCTCTAGAGGTGTCTCACTCGCCATCACTTCTGCTCTACTTCAAGGACCCCTATTGCTCTCTATTCACTACATTCTCTTCTTTGTGCCACAGTCGGTTCTCTCCCCCTTCCAGGGGACCAACAGTCCCTAGTCCAGCCACTTACCTCTGTGGCAATCTGCAGCCTCAAATCTAGGCACTCACCTCAGTGGCAGTCTATGCTTCTGCCACTCCCCTGAGGAACTCTATCACCAGCAGTCATGTACTGACCCTGCTCCAGCTTCTACTGACTGATTGCCTGAACCACATCTCTGTAACCCCAGCACCTTCTTTGCCCTTCATATCAGGGCCTCAGTCTGGTAGCCAGTGACACCGTTGCTCCACTACCCAGTCTTGCACTACTCTGTCAAAGGTATTCCTTTCCAGGAAGCCAGTCCTCCTCCTTCTTGCACCCAGGGAGAAACTGTCTCTGCTCTGTTGAGCAATCCTCCTTTTATGGCTCTCCCTGGCCTTGATTGGATGCTCTAACAACCTTTCTCCTTATTGAGTGGCTCTGCAATCCTTTTTCTTTTTGGTTGGAGTTCTGCACAGACTCTCTGATGGTGTTTTAACCCTTTATCCTCACTGTGTGGGATAGCCACCACATTACAGACCTTCACATCAATAAACCATCTGGGATCAGGCCCACAGATAGTTGCTGGAGACATGTAAGGGCTGGAGGATTATTATAAACTGATGATAGGCGACTCTCCCCATGATTGGAAATGACGTTGAAACTAATGAACTTCACTGATCCACTACACTTTAATTACTAATCTACTATATATTTAGAAAATTTGCTTATTTGTGTGTTTATCTGTTTGTTCAAGAGCTCTTCCTAAACAGAGAGAGTTAGAACCACCAAAAAGTTTTCCTTTGCTTTAAGTTATGATAAGGTAAGAGTCTGGTTGCCCCAAGAAAATGGGATATGCCTGGAATGGGATTGCTTCTTATAAAACCATGCAGAAAAGAGACACAATCACCAGGCAGGTGAAAGGGGCTATATATAAATGTGCTTTTCCCTGCTCTGTTTTGAAACAATGGCAGTTTTGAAAAAGGACATCACAGAGAGTAACTTAGTAGAAAGAGAAAGAGAAAGAGAAAGAGAAAGAGAAAGAGAAAGAGAAAGAGAAAGAGAAAGAGAAAGAGAAAGAGAAAGAGAAAGAGAATAATCAGGTTTTTCTGATGAAGTTGAGTGGAAAAAAGCAAACAGTCTAGATGACAAAAAGTTTATATCATTTTAAGTGGTTTTAATTGTCACAATATGATATGTTATTAATAGACGGAAATACAATGATTTAACTTTAATGCTTCCCACATCTTTAAATCATTGTTTAATTGGATTTCTTAAGTAAATGCTAAAAGCAAAGTCCCTCTGCCCACCTCTCTCATTATCCCATCAATGGTGTGTCAATACATTTTCAGGGTCATTTGGACTGATAACAAGTTAAGTACCTGATCCAGAGCCCTTTATAATCAATGAAAGGATTCCCATCAACAGAAGTGAGCTTTGCATCATGCCCTAAGTTATACTGTATCACTCATGTTAAAGCTATTGTTCAGCACCATTAGTGAGAGAGGCACCTATCCCAGGTATCAGACTCTTTTGTGTCCATTTTTGTAAACTGTTAAATTTTATATATATCTTTGTACCACTTTGCCACTTGTTTTTAAAATCTGTGTTATTTTTAATATAGTTAACTTATTTGTCAGGATTATGGTAATAGCTCACAGAAGTACCTTTCAGGACTGTGTGTACAAATATGTACTGCAAATAAGATTCAGTCACTGCCCCCAAATAATTTACAATCAAATTCATCTTACACAATACAATTAAGCTATCATTATTGTAAAACTATTCTCTACTTTGTTCAATGTGATTCAAATAAAAACTTAGCCATAATCCATCTCTGAAGGAAAATATTGTGTGCATGAAAGTACAAATAAGCAAGCCTTGAGCTTAGATACCAAGCATCGATCGAAAGGGGGTCTTCTGATTTATTGTCTTCTGATTTATTGTAGAACTTGTGCAATCTCTTAGACTTCAAAGGAGATCATAGAATCATAGAGCTGGAAGAGACCTCAGAAGGTCATAAAGTCCAGCCCCCTGCTCTAGGCAGAACCAATCCCAACTAAATCAACCCAGCCAGGGCTTTGTCAAGCCAAGACTTAAACAGCACTAGGGATGGAGACTCCACTACTTCCCTAGGTAACCCATTCCAGTGCTTCACTACTCTCCCAGTGAAATAGTTTTTCCTAATATCCAACCTGGACCTTTCCCACCACAACTTGAGACCATTGCTCCTTGTTCTGTCATCTGTCACTACTGATAACAGCCTTTCTCCATCCTCTTTGGAACCTCCCTTCAGGAAGTTGAAGGCTGCTATCAAATCCCCCCTCACTCTTCGCTTCTGCAGACTAAACAGACCCAACTCTCTCAGCCTCTCCTCATAGGTCATATGCTCCAACCCCCTAATCATTTTGGTTGCCCTCCACTGGACCCTCTCCAATGCGTCCACATCCTTTTTGTAGTGGGGGGCCCAGAAATGAACATAATACTGCAGATGTGGGCTCACCAGAGCTGAATAAAGGGGAATAATGACATCTCTGGATCTGCTAGCAATGCTCCTCTTAATGCAACCTAATATGCCATTAGCCTTCATGGCTAAAAGGGCACACTGTTGACTCATATCCAGCTTCTCATCCACTGTAACCCCCAGGTCGTTTTCTGCAGAACTACTACTTTGCTGGTTGGTCCCCAGCCTGTAACGATGCTTGGGATTCTTCCGTCCCAAGTGCAGGTCTCTGCACTTGTCCTTTTTGAACCTCATCAGATTTCTTGTGGCCCAATCCTCCAATTTGTCTAAGTCACTTTGGACCCTATCTCTGCCTCAAGCGTATCTACCTCTCCCCCTAGCTTAGTGTCATCTGCAAACTTGCTGAGGGTGCAATCCATCCCCTCATCCAGGTCATTAATACAGATATTGAACAAAACCAGTCCTAGAACTGAACCTTGGGCACTCCACTAGAAACCGACTGCCATCCTGACATCGAGCCATTGATCACTACCCTTCTAGCCAGCTTTCTGTCCATCTTACCGTCCATTTATCCAATCCACATTCCCTTAACTTGCTGTCAAGAATATTGTGGGAGACGGTATCAAAAGCCTTGCTAAAGTCAAGGTATATCACATCTGCTGACTTTCTCATGTCCACAGAGCCAGTTACCTCATCATAGAAGCTAATCAGATTGTTCAGGCATGACCTGCCCTTTGTGAATCCATGTTGACTATTCCTAGTCACTTTCCCCTCTTCCAAGTGCCTCAAAATAGATTCTTTAAGGATCCCTTCCATTATTTTTCCAGGAACCGAGTAAAGACCGACCGTCCTATAGTTCCCTGGATTATCCTTCTTTTTTGAATATGGGTACTATATTTTCCTTTTTCCAATCATCCAGGATCTCTCCCAATCTCCATGATTTTTCAAAGATAATGGCCAAAGTCTCCTCAATGACATTTGCCAACTCCTTCAGTACCCTTGGATGCATTAAGTCCAGACCCATGGAATTGTGTACATTTAGCTTTTCTAAATAGTTCCTAACCTGTTCTTTACCCACCAAGGGTTGTCCATCTTCATCCCATCTTGCGTCACTTAGCGCATTAGTCCGGGAGCTGACCTTGTCCGTGAATACAGAGGCAAAGAAAACATTGAGTACTTCAGCTTTCCCCACATCATCTGTCTCTAGGTTACCTCCTTCATCCAGTAGGGGCCCCATACCCTCTCTGATCACCTTCGTCTTGTTCACATGCCTGTAGAAATCTTTCTTGTTATGCTTCACATCCTTTGCCAGTCACAATTCCACTTGCACTTTCGCCTTTCTGATAACCCCCCAGCGTTCTCGAGCTATACATTTAAACCCCTCCCTGGTCATTTGTCTAAGTTTCCACTTTTTGTAAGCTTCCTTTTTGTGCTTAAGTTCACCAAGGATTTCCCCTGTAAGCCAATTCAGTCTCCTACCATGATTGCCTCTCTTGCTGTGCATCGGGATACTTTCTTTCTGTGCCTTCAATAAGGCTTCTTTAAAATACTGCCAGATGTCCTGGACTCCTTTTCCCTTCATGTAAGCATCCCAGGGAATTCTGCCCATCAGGTGTCTGAGGAAGTAAAAATCTGCTTTTCTGAAGTCCAAGGTGTGTATTTTACTACTCTCTTTTCTTCTTTTGGTAAGGATCCTGAAATCTACCATCTCATGATCACTGCTTCCGAGGTTGTCACCCACCTCTACTTCCCCTATTAGTTCCTCCCTGTTTGTGAGCAGAAGGTCAAGCTGTGCACGGCCCCTGGTCAGATCTTCAGCACTTGTACCAAGAAGTTATCCCCAACATTCTCCAAAAAATTCCTGGATTTCCTGTGTACTTCTTGATTGGTTTCCCAACAGATGTCAGGGTGATTAAAGTCCCCCACGAGAACCAGGGCCTGCAATCTGTAAGCTTCTTTTAGTTGTCTGAAGAAAGCCTCATCTACCTCATCCACCTGATTCGGCGGCCTGTAGTAGATACCAACCACAACATCACTGCTGTTGTTTGCACCTCTAAACTTAACCCATAGACTCTCAACAGGTTTTTCTCCCTCTTTATACTGGAGTTCAGATGCTCAAAGGCGATTTGAAATCTGGAAGTCGGGACTAATTCTTTTCTGAGTACTGGATTGTTGGATTTGTGACAGTCTCCAGTAAATCATTGTGGTCCTTTCTGAAACACCGTATGTTTCTTCTGATTGTAACATACCTCATGGTAGAGAAGAAGCAGGAATGAGTAGTAGTGACTATATAACTCATTACATTTTTAATGCCTCTGCACACAAAGAGGGCCCCATGGTTTGTGAGCTAGAGAGCAAATGGGAAGTCTGGCCAAGCTTGAACAGGCAGCCACGGAAAGACTGCTGTCCACTCTACACTCATTAGCACATCCACAAAAGCACTTTGCATGGCAGCAGTGTGCTCCGACAGCTCCCAAGAGACACTCCTTAAACCTGAGTGATCAGGCTAGCTATTGAAATTGCATCCCTCTTCTATCCAATAGGGGGGAGAGAAAACATATCTCCTGCTCGTTAACAGACTGCTGAGGGAGCCTTGCCTTTAGCTTCCCACGCTTCCCCAATTGATCCCTTAAAGAGCATGAGTGGTAAAATCATACTGGAAGCAATGGTAAGTGGCAGAGCAATGGATTACACTGCTGCTACGCTTTGCAATGGCTTGCGGCTGATCTGCTCCAGGTTCCACCCGCAGCCATTCCAGGATCAATGAAATGCTTTATTTATGCTCACTCACTGCTATCACTTGTCAGTGATGATTTCTTGTTGTGCACCTCAGAACACAGAGAACATGAACACAATGTGGCACTCAATTAACCACACATGTCAATCAAGAAATGCCAGTGAATAGCACTTCCCCTAGACAGAGGAATTTCATTAACGCTGTTTACTGTATGTTTGCAGGTCCCCAGCATGCCTCATCCTTCATGATAAGTCTACACTGACACTTTGCAGTGCTGTAACTGTCTGGCTCATGGGTGAGAATCCCTTCTTTCTCCCAAGTACAGCAAATTACAGTGCTGTAAAGCACCAGCATGAACCAGGCTGCAGTGCTGGGAGACAGGTTCCCAGCATTGTTAGCTACTCCCTTTGTGGACGTGGATTACATAAATTATGGGGGAGCTCTCTCCTAATGCTTGTGCAATGGCCACCTTTCAGTTTAAACTTTTCAGCGTTGACAAAGCCTCAGATACATCCTACAGACACAAAAGGAAGCAGGGTGAAGCGGAAAATAAAAACAGGCTTCCTTTACCCTACAGCAGGTCCAGAGGATTCACGTTTTTCAGGCTCATGTCCTATCATAACCTGCCCACCACCACCTGTCAGATTCTGATACTGGCCCCCCGTTTAGACAGTGTCAGCAAAGAGGCCAAGGATTGACTGGATAATGGTGGCAACTATTTTCTCCTCCTTTGAGATGGCCCCTTTGTGTCAGAACTGAGGCATGTTGGTTGGACATTGTGGAAGATGCCTGGTTTGCTACTGTCCATTCTGTGTCTGTTTCATTGATAGATATGGGATTTTGGACTCCAGGGCAACCCATCTGTTACCTGTCCCCAGCACCAACTGCATATGGAGTTTTAAGAGAAAATAGCCATCCCCTCATACACAAACACGTCCAATTGAAAGAATGACAGAGGTTTAGCATTAGTTTATTAACATTGCCTTTAAAAATCAGTCCCAGTTGTATTCTGACCCTCTGCCCAGGATCCTAAAACTCCACGTGTGCACCTAAACCCAATGGCAATATGTAATTCACATCATATTACATGCATCATGCTCAAGATCTTAATTTGATGCACTACTCAAAGCTATTAAAGTGCACCTGAGATTGAGACAATTAATGTACATTTTGTAAAGCTTGTAAATCTCCTGTCTGTGAGGGAGTAATAGGAAATTATCTCTAGATAAAAGAAACACAGCTGTGAGAGACTGAGGAAGAAATGGGGGAATATTCAGGAGAGGAAAGCAGATGCCCTTTTGTTGTGAAATCTATTCCTGATGAAGTAAATCCTTGCCCCTGCACCAAACCTGGGAGGATGATTTGGGATAGGTAGATTTTTCAGTGCTCCCCAGTTGTGTGAAACACAAACTGACATAGGAGCTGGAAATAAAGATACCGGAAGAACAGTTTTGAGGGCAAGTGAGGGATGGGAATATCATAAGATGCAAGTTACAAGTAGAGCTGGTGGAAAACTTTCCAACAGAACAATTTTCTGTGGGAGCACACTGATTGGATTAAATCAAAACATTTAAAGGGAATGTATTGATTCTGTTAAAAATTGTATGGGAAATTATCAAAATGTTTTTACAAGACTGCAGCATTTCATTTAGACTGGGATAGGATAGCCAAAATAACAAAGTCAAAAGGAAATGTGTATACAAAACACTTCAAATTTATCAAAGTGAAACTTTTTAGCAAGGTCAAAATGAAATATTTTGGGAACATTATTAAATAAATTCTGAGATTTCATCTTTTCCAATTTGGGAGGGAACCAATTTTCAAAATTGCAGAATTTGCGACAGGATGAAATTGAAATGTTAAGACCCCATCCTCCTTTTCCTCTTGCCTCAGTGGCACCACCCCTTTTTCTTCTGTCCCTTCTTTTTCCCAATTTATCCCTTTACCTGCCAAGCACCTAGATCGGGGGAGGGGAGGGAGGGAGGGATAATTTTCATGGGATGGCCACTTAATGAATGTTAGTATGTGGTCATGGGCCAGTTTCAGCCCCCCCCTCCCCCCCTCCCCCTACCCCCTTCTGGAGGTCCAGAGGCTTTGAATTAAAAACACAGCAAAGGGCTTATGGCAAATGCAGGACGCAGGCAGGATTAAAGTGTTAAGCGAACAGATCTGGCCCCTGGGCTGCATCTTGTCCAGCCCTGCCCTAGATGCATCTCTGTAATGATGCTATTTCCATAAGCTATATGTTTGTAGCAGCTGGTCGGGGTAGGGGATAGGGGGGCAGTCCTGGGTTGGCTCTAAGGAGAAGAGGAGAATGAAAGGGTGACATTTATTTTAATTTTTTTTAACATTTTGTCAAACTCTTGATCAGCTCTACTGAATTGGAAATAAAAAAAAGAAGGAAATAAGAAGTGTCTGTAGGGATCTGTGGAAGCAGGCACTCCAACTCTTGCATTGTTGGAGGGGAAGGGCATCAGTATGAGGAGGAAGAACAAGGAGTGGAAAACCAGGGGTTTGCTTGCAGAAGGTGATGTGCACATATCTGGCTCCATTGATAGTTAAGGCACATGGACAGGACAGACCAGTTACAGGACTGTTGAGCTGTTTGAGGGGACAAAAAAAGGATGTATCCTCCATACTCAAGGCAGTACAAAATGCTTTGCAAAACTTCAACCAATCAAGAGGCAAGCCAGTTCCTCCACTGATGCTGAAAGGAAGGTGAAGTATAAAGATAATTAATTGATAAGGCATATGAGCACATCTTTATTTTCCTTTGTTTTAAGCATTCTGAGATCATTTTCTTTCCCCTTTTGGCATATGTTTGCAATTATACTACAAAGCTTGTATCTCACAGGCCTTAGGGGCTTTTGATTATATCCTTCACAGGAAGCATGTGGTTCTGTTTTGGGGGAGGGGCAGTTAATGATACAAATGGTGAGTGATGCAGGTTGACTGAAATGGAAGATCTGTGTACTAATGAAATCAAAGTGTCATTCATGCTTCAGACTGTTCTGCTGCCATAACATTTATAGTGAACCTCAGCCCTTCTGTCCTTTTTTAATCAATTCCCTTCCCGGCATGAGGTATAGGGAAGTTCTATCAACAGATGAAAAACAATAAACTACTTATTTCAAATTGATGCTGTGACATTAGGATGCAGCAATTGGTGGGCTCTCTGAGGCAACACCGAAAAATTCAGATGCTCTGCCATACTGGACCAAATGTCTGGGGGTGAAGAATTGGAAAAGAAATCTGCCTACAACAGGCTTTTCCCTGGGATTTCATTATTTAAAATACAATACTGAGCAGTTTGAAGATAGACAATAATAATGGTGCTGAATTAATGCAACAATGAGTCTGATGAAAAAAATCTGTCAATAAATGGAACTATAGCAGCCCCTCACATCAAGCCCCTCTGTCTGAATCACTGTGTATCTAAATTCCTCACAAGATAAAGGGTTGATTTGTGGAGCCTTCTCATTCAATCGTGACCATGTAGGAACTGTTCCTATCAGTAAACATCCATGAACAGGAATACGTACAGGATCCACAAATGGGACCCAAAAATGCTTCATTAAGTAGAAAGCAGAACTTTTCCTGACATCTCTTTTTAAAATGCTCTCTTACGGTCCCAGGGCCTTGTTAACTTCCCCTGCCTTGTGTATCTTACAATGAGAGAGATTTTTTAGGCAAATATGTTTAGACAGGAAAATCTTCCAGTGCACCCTACAGAAGATGATGGTTTCAGTCTGATCTCCTGTGGAACTTAGTTCAATAACCACAGGCCTTGCCTGATCCTTGTGACTTGAATCCTCCAGTGAAGCTAATGGGAGCTTTGCTGTTAACACCAAAGGGACCAGGATCCAGTCCTGGGGAACTTTAGCTGAAATTTCTCCCTTGAGAATAACTAGTGTAGCAGGGAACAGAAAGATAAGTGGTCCCTCCTCCTGTGTGGCTAAATATAATTAATGGACATATTGTTTGCTTTCATGGATCACAGCCAGACCATTTGGACTTGACTCCATGTCAAAATCCAGTTCACTATTCTGTTCATACAGTAATTTCCTCCTACAGTCTTCCATTTTCCAGATTTTCTAACATTCTTTTTTCATACTGAGATGACACATATGCAAACTCCCCTTTACTTCCTAAAGGAAACTTCCTTCCCCTTCTCTCTCATTATGAAGCAAATAAGAAAATTCATAGCTCTGATCTCTCTTTCCCCTCAGGATTTGCATCCTATATCATTTAACTTTTCCTGACATCTTTCTCCCCCCTTTTTTATATTACAAGTTTCCTCTCAGCAATGCAAACCCGTATTTGCATGTTTGACAGCAAAGGAGAGACTGACTGATGGAAGTAATGCTCTGTTTGAATAATGCAGGATGTTGTGACACTGACAGTAATAAAGAGCCCTAAATAATAGGTCCTCCTTGATACAATTTAAAATTATGCAGCCTATTGTCTTAGCCACCAGCGTGTTCCTTGTGCCTCAACAATACAGCTGAGTTCCATCCATCTCAATGACAGATGACAACAGGAGACTAATTTTTCTTAAAAATACTTCCCAATCACTTTTTGTTGTAATTAAATCAACATAGTAAGGTTCATCTGAACACAAGGTACAGGAAAAGGGCTTCCTGTTTCATGACATTTCAGAGCGAACATGCTTTACTCATCACTGCCCTATAGGACGTCACTGTCAACTGAATTTCAAGGATCACCTGCTCCAAGATGGGATCTGTGTCTTCCACATTGCCATTGTAGTATTTGTTTCTGGTAGGCCCACACCTACTAATAAGAGGAAGGAAATTGTGGTAGAATAATAAAACCTTCTGAGCAAAAGTCTTCAGCACGTGTAAATCTATTGAAGTAATTTAGAGATGCGGCATTACACAGCACTTGAGAATCTAGCCCTGAGCATTTTAATCACTGTCTTACTAGAGGTCTCATTTAGTCAGTACTTTATTTACCATATTAATACAAATCATAGGGAATTTGGAAGATGTTCAATGGGTGAAAAATGGGTTAGTCTCAGGTGTACTTTTAATTATGCTTAAAATTAATAGAACTTATATCACTAAAGTGTTTTATTAAATGATAAAGATTTCAAGCAACAGGTTATGATGGTAAAGTTTGTAATTAGTGAGTTTTATATTTTTATTAAGATACTGATTTTTGGAAAATGCTTTCAGTATCAGGGTCATAAGGATAATTACCCGGGCTATAAAAATTGATCTAGGAAATTCAAATGGAAAAATAAATTTAAAAACTTCAAAGTGTGTAAGCATATAAAATTAACCATGTTCTGAAATCCCATAAAAGACAATGGGACTTGAAGGTGTGCTTAAGGATAGTTTACTGAAAGAAACCCCAGAATTGTCATAAGACAGAAAGACCATGCATTCTAGGGCTGAGAGTATGTGCTGTGCCTTTCAGAGGCAGAGGCAGAGGCAGAACTTACAGCCCAGGAGTTTATGGAGCTAAAAATGGCTTAAGAGCCTTTGTGACTTCCCAATCCTGAGCTGCTCTATGGCTAACTCCCTTTCACCCACCAGCAGGGTTTTCCACTAGAGCTGTAGCAGCCATTCCCTGGCTGTGTTTAAGCAATGGCATGGTTCAGAATTACTGCCATACTACATGCAGTGGCTGCACCTCCCAAGATGTCCTTCACGTCTCTTTCATGTTCCATCCAGCCTTAGTAAAGGGCTCATTGGAAGGCAGCATTATAATTGTCTCCTGCAGTTCCTGCACTAGGGAATCCTTCCTTGGGTTAGATCTGTGGCTTTTAGTCTAAAAGTTTTAGAGATATTTTACACATCTTCATCCCTTTTACCCACTGTAAAGAGGATGAAACAGGAATGAAAATTTCACTCTAATGTTCTTTTCTAAGATCTACTATAAATTACTTTGCTGCTGATTCAGGAATCTTCTCTTTTTCAGCTGCCTCCATCTGGACTAGCCCTCTGGTTTTACTTCAGAGCACCTACTCACTCTATCCCTTCCCAAATCTCCAACAAATCCAACAGTTACATCTCCAGTTAACTATAGGACAAGGCATACAAAACAAATATCACCATTTGACTAAAGCAGTGTTTTGTGATTTGAAAATAACATGAAGAAAATGTCAAATTTTGAGGAGTTCACGTGGTGAAAACACCACAATTCTCCCTCCTCCCATGGGGAAAACTGACCACATGGATTGGAGGGAAAGATCTTCCTTATTCATTGAAAATTTGGGAATTTGGCAAAAATTGAAAAGATTGCCCACCTGATAAAATTCAGCCACTTTTACTTTGATAAACTTGCCAAAGTAAAAAATGCCTTTCAAATACATCTGGAAAAATTCCTGAGCAAAATTATCGGAGAAAAATATGATAAACGCAAGATAAAAACTGATGGTTTCGTGCAATTTTACTGAAGGGGAAAATACAGCTATGTTTGTGGGAATTTGCAAATCTGCACCTAAAACTCTAGCAGAAAAAAAATTGCACTGGATGAGACATAGCCAACTATGCATAGATAACCATACTTCTCCTTGGAACTTATAAGATTCTTCAATTATCAGTGGGGTCCTTTTCTAATGTCAATATCGCTCGGAAATATCATCTTAAAGTCAAGGGATTGCTAGTGTGCAACTCTTTCTTAGCATGATACACTAGTTTACTGTTTTATTTCTGCTTCTGGCTTGCAGCAAGAATAGAAATTAATGACCCCATATGTCAAAGGTCATTCAACATTTCCTTTACTGAATTTTTCAAATCAGCAGAAAAAGTAACATTCAATTCCCATTGTCTGATAGACACATGAGAACAACCTCAGAAAAGCAGATAAAGGAAAGAGCAAGAATTTCTTCTAATACTATCTCACAACTGACTGAACTTAGGAACCAAAGTCTGCAGTCATTCCTATTGATTCAAGCAATGCTGTAAACATTTGCCATGCAGTGTCTCATCCCATCTGCCTCTGGGCACAACTACACAGCAAAGCAAAAGTTGTGTTAAGATCTGCAACTTGAGCTATGTCAGTTGCATTTCTTAAATTGAAATAGCTTATTTCAGCTTTTGGTGCTTGTCTACATAACAGGAAGTCCAAGAAAGAGCACTCTTTCTCCAACTTCCCCTCCTCCTCATAAAATGAGAGTCCCAGGAGTCAGAGTAAGAAATCCCCCAGCTCAACATTATTTCGATATTATATCAAAATAACTGCTTGTAGTGTAGATATGGATTATTATTTCAGAATAATGTCAGATATTCTGATATAACTCTGCTGAGTAGACATACCCTTTGAGAAGAGTAACTCAACACCAGTGTATTTTGTGAACCTAATGTTAACAAGGATGAAAAGGAATGTATCAAGGTGATATGACCTTACCATTTAAGAAAAATAGAAATATTCATTTTCCATTAAGAAAACAAAGGGAAAAAACAACTTACACATCTGTCTCTGATTTTCAAATTCTGACCTAATTCTAATATCCACATCACACTCAAAGTGCCCCAACAGATGTTTGATAATGAATCTGCTTTGAAACTCATTCAGGGAAACAAAGTCTGTTGAGACAATCCAATCAGCTAACACAGGGAGAATAACTTTAGATCAGCCTGGAGCCAGCTAAAACTATTATGCTTGTTCAATACTTTACATGGAACACTTACTAAAAGTATAAGTGCAGTAAATAAATGAGAATGGGCAGAAAGTGTCTCTAATTCCATACTCTGCTATCCTGTAAGGTACAAAGTCAACAGAACCTCCTACCTCTGAGGAGACTGGTGATTCACATTCACGTCTTTAAAGGGACATTGTCAACTACTGTAGGGCAAATTTTAGCTTAGTTTAAAAAGGTGAGAGCTGTCTCAGCTAGAGAACTTTCTTTAGTTTTCTATTTAAAATGCCCCCTCTTTGTTCTCCCATGGCTGTTTCATCTACGCTGTGTTATATTAATTTAAAGGGAATATATGGGTCAAAGGTTTTAACATAACCTAGTCATGGTCCAACATTAAACAAGATTCAGGATTTGATATCCAGAGATCTCAACCTGCTTAGTGCCGTGAAAAACAGAGCATTAAAAATCCTGTTAACCTTTTTTTAAAGATGAGGGGGAGAAAAGAAAAACAGTTAAAGCATCTAAAATGTAAAGCATAAAAAGAGGTTTTTAGTTTGACAACCGTTTTCCCTGGAGCTGAAGAAATAATATCATAATAATCATAATAGAATAGAACATTTGATAGTCATTTAGGTGATACTATAGATGGTACTTACTTTCTCTTTTTTTGAGGGGGAAAGGGAAGGTAGTTGACATGGTCTGCAACTGTTATTGCTATTAAATTCTGATCCTGTTTCCTCTGAAGGGGAGAGGGTGCAGGAAAAAGGCACAAGAAAGAAAGAAAATGTAGCTTCTGTCTCTGGCATTTACTTTCACTTGCATCCTCACTGTTGCTGAAACACTGGCACAGAACATGAACTTATCAGGCACTCCAAGACCTTGTAAACTTATACCTGCACCAGGCTGTCAATAGTGATAGAAATGTAGCAGTGTTAATCTGGGGTAGCTGAAGCAAATGTAGCCGTGTTAGTCTGGGGTAGACTGTCAAGGCATTCCTTTTAGCTACTACTTTCTTGTCACAAATGTTGCAAAATATATACTCTTGGCCAACTGAGCCAGGATATCCTTTGACAGAAGGGAAAGGGGAAGAATAGGAAAGAGGAGAAATAGGGTGGATGAAGAAGAGCACACACTGGCTGTGTCTACATTGGCATGATTTTGCACAAAAGCGGTCGCTTTAGCACAAAAACATGCTGCCTGTCTACACTGGCGGGGAGTTCTTGCACAAGAACACTGATGTTCTAATGTGTGAAATCAGTGCTTCTTGCATAAGAACTATGATGGTCCCACTCAGGAATAAGCCCTCTTGCGTAACTGTTCTTGAACAAGAGGCCAGTGTAGACAGGCAACATGAATTTCTTGTGCAAGAAAGCCTGATGGCTAACATGGCCATCAGAGCTTTCTTGCACAAGAGAGCGTCTACACTGGCACGGGTGCTCTTGTGCAAAAGCACATCTCTTGCACAAAGGCACATGCCAGTGTAGATGCTCTCTTGCGCAAATACTTTAATGCAAGAACTCTTACGTTAAAGAATATTTGCGCAAGAGCATGCCAATGTAGACATAGCCTCTATGTATGGACGGGGCAATGCAGGGGACAAGTCTTGCATCCCAGGTGATTTTCAGGATTTAGCTGCAGGTGGTGGAGATGGCAATGTCACTAGGATCACCGTTTCTGGCCTGGTCAGGACATCTTTCAGGATTAGGCTAGTGTGACAGGGCACCTGCCCTGCACTGGGCCTTTAAGCCCAAGGCTCAGGTCTTGAGCCTTAGGGTGGCTGGAAGAACCCAGCTGAAGAGGTTAGGCTAATGAGAGCCCAGCTGTCAGAGATCCAGAGAAGCCCGGTGGCTAGGTGAGCCCAGCTGTCAGCTATAAAGGGAGGAGCACAGGTTGCTAAGGAGGGAGGGTTGCTGGCAGAGGAAGCAGGAGCTCCTTGGAGGGAGACAAGCTGGGGATGACCAGCAAAGGCTGGAGGAGGGCCAGCCAAGACTTCCCCTGGCTAGGGGCTGGAGATAAAGCCCCCTGGTTTGTGGGCCAAGCATGAGGCTGACTAGGTATGCAGAGCTGGTGAGACAAATGCATATGATGAGCAATCCATAGAGACTGTAACTTGCCCTGAGAGGGGCTATATGAGGACAGTCAGGGGGCACTGAGGCACAGTGGGGGTGTGCACCCCCTGACAGCTAGAAAGGATTGAAGTTCAATGAGATGGTGGTGGTGCAGCCATGATGGCAAACCTAATTCCAATAGCCATTTTTTCACGCTAAAGTCTGTCTGTAAGGACCCACAAAGAGAATGGTGATTGGTAGATTCCCCCATTACTTTGTCCACCAGTTAGGCCTAGTTTCTAACACACCTGTTTTGGTTTAAATTGCTGGTTCCACAGTTCCCTTGTTTATCAAGTGTATTTAATGTAGTCCTTGACTGCAGTAATAGGCCTTTTTGTTCAGATTGAGTCTGTCTGTCTCCTTTTCCTATCTTTTCCCATCAACTCTTGTTATTGTGACATCTCATAAATGCTGACATACATTTCAAAGCTGAGTTCACAATTAGGGTAAGTTTGTAAGCCCAGTTATCACAACAGTTGCCCTCAGCATTCCAAAAAGATTCCCCTTATAAAGCCATTTCCTCCACAGTGGCCTTTTCCTGGAAATCCATCCTTTAACACCCTTTTTTGGTATCATAAGCAGGCAATACAGTTATGAATAGCCAGTCTTCTCCCATCTCCATAATATCCCCCTCTTTAAAGGTCCTCCTGGAAATGCCCAGCCATTACCACTCCCTGTACAGAAACCTTCTATACTTCTCCCTCCTAACTGTGAACTTCTAGCTGAAACTTCTATATGAAGCTGGCAGTCTACAGTTGCACCTCCAACTTAAGAGTCCTGGTAGGAGCTTTGCAGCATTAGTCACTCAATGAGGGATTTCCCTACAAAATTCAGAGAGATCCATCATGTTTCTTATCATTATCCTCTTTCCGTGAGTTGAATGAAGCAGTTTTGTGTATGGTCAGAGGTGCTTTTCAATCTATTGAAGGGGTGCAATTTTTTAAATATGGTAAGTTTCCCCATGGGAGGCAAAACATGACTTTGAATGTGGTGCTCTCTTTTTACTTTCTTTCTCTGCTCTCAATGAATGTGTGTCATCTAATCAAAACAGGGTAAGAAGTGACACCTCTACAATCCCAATAATTATGAGAACATAGGAACAGCTTTACTGGGTCAAGCCCATGGCTAATTTAGTCCAGTAGCCTCTCTCTAGAGTAGAAATATGGTGATAGATTATCATTTAGAGACCCTCCCTCATAAGGAATGGTAGTATGAGCATAGGTATTTGGATATGTGCCCTGAAGGTAAGGTTTGGGAATACTGCATGGCTTTGTGCAGCAGTTCACCAGAAACACTCTCCAGTTTGCTTTATTACTTTCTCATTTACTGGTTTCTTATCAAATGAACCTCAAGATTGTTATACCCAATACCTGCTGCTACACAGGAAAGTGCAAGATCATCTTTCCTTCTCATTATATATTGCGTTCTCACTTCCCTAGGTCATGGAAAACTTATTGTAAGTGGTCAAGAGTGTAAAGGGAGAGTCTTTCATTCTGAAAGAGGACAACACCTATAGAGGAAAAAATGCCATAGGCTACAGTGAAAAATAACCAGAAACGTGGTGTATGCAGCTACCAAACTGATGCCTTTTTTCTGTCCACCGTACCTTTATATTTTGGAGGTAAAATGCTCATGTCCAAGAGAGCAGCTATTTTGTTTTTAGGGTTACTTCAACTTATTGCAGAGAATACACAACACAGAGAGGATGTTACTATTGCTATTATTTGTGGTTTTGCTGGTTTTGACTTCATAAATAGATAAGCAAAAAATGAGTTTAAATCTCATTGAAAATTCTATATTTCAACATTTTATTTTCATCCTGATTAATGATGAAACATTGAAATAGCATTTATTTAATGGAATGAAAAATTTCCCTTTTGGGACAGGCTCTTACTGGACTACATTTCCCATAATGCACATGTAGTCATGTGACTGCGCTGGTGATGCATGGTGAATCTTGGGAAAGTTAGTAGTGCATCATGGAGGTACAAGAAAAATGATGGGAAGAGGCACCTGATCTACAATTACATGGAGGCAGAACAGCACCATTCGCTGAAGCTGTTGAATGCTGAATTGACTCAAAACTAAATATTCCAATTACAGAAATCCAACTTTGGATTTTGAAACTGATTTTGCAGATACTGCATTTCCTATTGAAAAATCATTGATGAAAATTTCCCAATCAGCTCTACTTCTCTAAGCTATTTTCAAAATTCATGTTTTGCCCTCATGAAAAGTGCTGGATTGAGAGACCAGAAGTTCTCAGTTTATCCCTTGATCTCAAGCAATAATAGTGCAACCTTCTCTCACACTGCTCCACCCATGCTTTGACTATAATCTGGAGGAATGCAACTCAGTGAGAGGAGAGTTCAGCTTCTAGGGCCCCTGTTCATTCTAGTGGAATGTCCAGACACCTGCAGAATTCAAATCTCCTTACGATATTAAAAACCTGACAGTCACAGAACAATCCTGCTCATCTGGCATGGCAGCCAACCCCCACTGCATGTCACCAGATCAACAAGAGAGCAACATGGAATTAAATGTGACTGTCAACCTGGCCAGCTTTTGTGGGAGCAGAGGCATTCTTCATTTGTAAGCTCTGAGGGAAAAGACAAAGGGAATTTAATCAGCTGCTCAACCTGAGCCTCACCAGTAATTGGATAGCTTTTGACTTGAGTAATTTTATTTATAAAGACAGTATGGATTGCTACATTTAGTGCAAAACCTTACAGCTTAGCTCCAATAATTAGATTCTTCAGACATTGTGTAAGCAGCATATATAAGCCCATGGAGCAGCAAACAGCTTGGTATAGGAACAAAGTTCTTTGGGGCAAGTACCATATCATCTTTAGAAGCTGGAAACCTCCTAGCACATTGTGGATCTTACCAGAAACAAATAATAAATATTTTATGGGACTGAGCAAGTTCCCAATATTAGCACTGGATAGTTACAAAGCTGTTCCCAATAGCTGTTAGCACTGGATACCTACAAAGGTGGCATACTTTTGCAAAAGTTTTGGAAAAATTTTCACAACATTCTTCCATCAATCCTCCTCCCCTCAGTGTATTATCAAAATTTCGCAAATGATCAGACTCACTCTAATGATGATGATGATGATGGCTAGAGAATGATTATCAGAATCTTAGGGAGAGATGAAAATTCCAATCATAGGTGCAGAAGTTTTTCTAGATCGGCTAAGGGCCAAATTTTTTTCTTTAGCCCCTGAAGTGGCAAAAGAAGAGAGCTTTTTTGTAATGAATACAAAAGGGATTCTTTATTCCGACAGCTAGAAACAGACATAAGCCTGTTATCCTGTATCCCAGAGTAATTCACAATAACCTGTGCTGCATCATGTCAAACCACATGCAGCTGGTCACCCTACCAAGCCATAGCCAGCTCTGGCAACTCTAAAGACGTCTGCTCCTACATTTGCCACCTAGTGGTCACATGAGGGAGTGACAGGTGCTTTTCTGTTTTACATTGATAGCTATTCTAATCTTGCAGTGGTCTGTCCCCTGTTGTATCTTAATCCTCCAGCTGAATAACAAGTTGTGTCCACCCATTCTGGTATAGTTAGAGTCCAACAAATGCAACAAATTCCAGTTCTGCTATCTGGCAAGTGTTGTCAGGCTTCTCCTGACCAAAGTCAGATGCCTCTCCCCCACCACGCTCTCCCTCTCAGGTCGTCTTATTCCTAAGTCTCTATCAGGGATACAGTTTTGGTCTCCACCCCTGTCAAGGGGAGGCTAGAGAACCTGAGCCCACCCTCTCTCCCAGGGCCCAAAGGCAGGCAAGTGTCTCTGACCTTGAAACATCATGAATCCTACTTCTTTTCCCCTGAGCAACACATGGTCAGGGCCCCTGGCAGTGGGACCTCCAAAGAGCTGTTTTCAGAGCTTCAGAGCATAGGACTGTTCACCAGCACCGACTCCCTGCAAGTGAACTACTCTGCTCCTCTTTTGAGCTCTTTCTCCCGCCTCTGCATGCACTGAGATATGGCAAAATAGAGCCACAGGGATGCAGGCACAGCTCTAGACATCAGACTGTGTTCCCTGTGGTTTCTCAGTCAATGAATTAACATCACTTCCTGTCATGCATCAGAGCTGGAGAAATACCTTGACCTCCGGATGTGCAAATCACTACCAGGAGGTTTACAACACTTCTTCTTCTCCCCTCCCATTGCATCCATGCCACATAGGGCAGGATTTGGTCCTAGATCATCATGGTTTTATGCCCTTGTACCTCTGCTTCGATAGCTGAGATCAAGTTCCTGAGAGCATAGAAGAATCTGTGTAGATTCCAGTGGATACATATCTTTGGCACTGAGCTGCTCTGGACAAGATTAGGCCCATTCTATTAGACAAACCCTGCTCAACCTATCTTCTTAGCACACCATACATTGAACAGATTGGAAGTTGGGGTAATAGGAAGTCTTCACTTTACTCTGTGTGCAGTTTATTATAATGTCAGGATGCTGATTTCTTTTACACATAAAGGGATGCAGGAAACACTAACATGCTTTGTGATTCTTTCACATTGTAGTGAGAGAACTCCACTTCATTTCAGCCATTTACCACCTATTAATTTAGCAGTAGAAATGGAAGACAGTCAGGGTGTGTCTAGACTACAGAGTTTTGTCGACAAAAGTGGACTTTTGTCGACAAAACTATACCTGCGTCCACACTACCGCTGAGTTCTGTCAACATAACGTCGACAGAACTCAGCAGTTTTGTCGACGCTTGTAAACCTCATTTTACGAGGCATAACACCTTCTGTCGACAGAGTTTCTGTCGACAGAAGGTGTTATTGAATGGAAACTGTCCTTTGCATCCAGACTACCATGTCGACAAAAGCAGCTTGCTTTGTCGACAGAACTCAATGTAGTCTGGACGTGCTTTGTCGACAGAAGTTTTGTCGACAGTATCTGTCGACAAAACTTCTGTCAACAGAAGCCTGTAGTCTAGACGTACCCTATGATGTGAGGGGGAGGGGGGGAAAAAGAAACAAAATCCAAAGAAGGCAGAAACTATCAGATCAACTCTGAGGGTACATCTACACTAGCCCCATAGATTGATCTAGGGAGGCTAATGAGTGCGACCGAAATTGCAAATCAAGCCTGGGATTTAAATATCCCGTGCTTCATTTGCATGTTCCCAGCAGGCTGCCATTTTAGAAATTGACTAGCCCGAAGTAACTGTCCATTTGAAGCCCCAACTTGAACTAGCTGGTATCACCCTACAATGAGGTTTATCAGCTGATTCGATTTAGGAGCTTTATATCGGAATCCCATTTCACTGCTGTGTGTAGACAAGGGCAGTTACTCCGGGCTAGTCAATTTCTAAAATGGCAACTGACTGGGAACATGCAAATTAAGCATGGGATATTTAAATCTAGGGCTTGACTTGCAATTTTGGTTGCCCTCATTAGCCTCCCTAGATCAATCTAGGGGGCTAGTGTAGATGTACCCTGATACTGTTTGATCAGGATCCTTCTCCTCCTTTTTTTGGGCTTCCATGTAGGCAATCAGCTTTTACAAATGCTAAAAGGACTAGTAAATCCATTTTGCTCTTCAAGGTCACTGACACCCATTCATTCTTCAGCAACAAGGCCAGGCAGTTATAAGCCCTGGGAGAAGGTGGGCTTCAGAGCCCAAATCCCAACTTTGAAGTGCTCTGTCTACCACTATTTTTAGAACTGTAATATGAGCCCCACTGGTATGAGTATTCACCCAGGCTGGCAAGCTCTACTCATATTTGCTCCAAAATGTGTAGATATATCCACCATAAGCTGCCTTTCTTTCCTCTGTCAGCAACAGAGAATGGATTATGGCTGACACCCATCCATACAATGCCCTAACTATTAAGGAGGATTAAGGTCCTGTCTTCAAGAATCTACAAGTCCATCACTGCCATTAGGGTGTTAAGGGCACAAGAGTCGTACAGAATACTCCAAAAACATTTCTCACACGAGTTTCCTCAAAACACAGAGTCCTCATTTGTCTGTCATAATTGTTTTCTTATTCTATTTTTTTCTTTGTGTGAAATGGGATGTCTTTGAATGGGGTTGGGCTTGCCTGCCTTATTCTATTCATGAAACTGGGCAAAAACAGAGGTGAATTAATGCAACAGGTCAATTCCATCAAAATAGTATCCATCTCCCCATTCCTGCCAGCCAGCCGGTAATCCCTTTCCTCCTACACACACATTCTTGGACCTGATTATCCTCTTTCACACTGGTATGAATCTAGAGAAACTCCACTGAAGTCAATGGAATTAAACCAGTCTAGTAAAAAATAAGATGAGAATCAGAGGCTGGAGGTAGAGAGGAAACACTCCAGTGTTTTTCAGAGTTTTCTGAACTGTTTCCAAGTGTGTACTGTAAGGCTGCTCAGGTGCTCATGTTTTTCCCACTTCCCCTGCATTTCTAATACTACTGAGGTTAGATCACTAGAACACATATTTTTCAAGGTTTTGGGCTGCATAATTAGTCCTCTAGTTTACATTTTGGTTCTGAACGTGTCCAACATCATAAGAAACCACAAATCCTGATAGCAGTCAACTAATGTTGTCTGCTCTGATTGCTGGAGCTTCTTGTGGTACACAGACTATAAACACTACAGGCAGGACAATTTTCTCAGTATCTACCCATTTGATACTAATCAGTATCTTATAAACAGAGTTGATATCAAGAAAACAAAGTAAAGAACCCTTAATCTAAATGACCACATCCTGAATTTCTATTCCAAAGCATCTTTTCTGATTAAAGGTTAGGTTGAGTAAATAAAGTTTAAGTTTCATGCCTGTAGTTACGAGGTATTGATACAGAGAGCATTGCCTCATGGTTCCATGCCCTAGATGGATGTTTGGGAGATGTGGTTTTTACTCTACAAGCTCTTTGTAGGTTTACTGTGTGAGCTTAGGCACATCACTTAATCTGTCTCTGTGCTTCAGCTTTTCTTCTGTAAAATGGAAATAACAGGCAAATTGTTTCTTTAATAATAATAATAATAATAATAATAAATACAAGTCTAGTACTGGAAGAAACTGTGTTTGCTTCCTGCTACTTCTGCTCTATTTACCTCCGTCCTGAGGTGAAGCAGCACTGAATATTCCAATCTTGAAAATCTATATGCAGCTCTGTCAATCCACCACAGCCCTGACTTACAGTTCCTCCAGGTATTCTATTGCTAACACTTTCATTAGTAGAGACTCCTATTCATACTGAAATATTCAGTGATTGAGATGTACATCAACACTAAGGGAGTAGGAATAGACTGTCAAAAGTGTAACGTGGCAAGAATCCATACTCAGATCTTTGGAAATGAAAGTTTAGTGTATTGCCCAGGTCTGGGTCTAGCGCTGGGGTGGGGGAGGAGTCTGTACGGGTCGCCCGCTGGTTCCTCCCAGAGACGGGGAGGCCATGTGGCATCCAGCAGCTGCACATCAGGGCCGACCTCGGGTGGCAGTAGCCATGCTTCCATAAAGCAGCTGCTACCTAGCGGCTGGAGTGCTTGCTGACCCTGGTGGTCATTCATGAGTATAACTGTCCCTGCTATCACACCCCTTTCTTTCTGTTTGATGCAAAACAATCACATTCCACACACATTCTGTTGTCCAGGCACAACCAAACCCTGACCTTGCTTTAAGTTATGATAAAAGAAACTGAATACCAAATTTGGTGGTCCTTAAAGCTCTTAGAGTTTAGGAGGAGTTCTTGAAAGAAGGCACTCAGACTGATGGTTACACAGTTTTCCACGGTCGAAAAAACTGCTGTGTTCTTTCGATTTAGTTTCACAGGGAAGTTTTTTTGAAAAAAGGCCACTTTTTTCTAAAAAATCCGGTAATCTGGACACACCCTTAGAGCACATCTACACATCAGGGTAAAAGTCAAATTAAGCTATGCAATCTGAGCTACATCAATTGCGTAGCTTAAGTCAAAATAGTTTTTCGGCTTTTTGCGCTGTCTACACAGCAGGAAGACAAAAGAAGAACACTCTTCCTTCAACTTTCCTTACTCCTTGTAAAATGAGGGTTACAGGAGTTAGAATCCTCCAGCTCGCCATTATTTCAAAATAATGGCTTGCAGTGTAGACATGCTCTTCGTTATTTCGGAATAACATCAGTTAGTTAACATCAGCATGGGGTTGCATCCCTAACCATCTTGGCTAATAGTTATTGAGAAACCTACACCTCCCTCCCCCCCACCATGAACTTCTAATTTAAAAGACTTACTTTTGATCTTTTTAGTATTATCCTGGCACCAAGGTTAGTAAGACCAGATGTCCCAATTTTATAGGGACAGTCCCAATATTTGTTGCTTTGTCTTATGTAGGAACTTATTACCTTCAATTTTTCACATTTACTATCTGCTCACCCTAAGCAATATCCATAGGTTAACTATAAGTTGCGTGAAGAAGACCCCTGGTTCTTGTTACGTGAAGGAGTAAATAATATTTTCTTATTCACTTTCCATACACCATGATTTTATAGACTTCTAAGGTGCAGGCTTATCATTTATTTCTATAGTGGCAGTATATTTTCTGTCTTATTATCTACCCCTTTCCTAATGGAGCCAAGCATGGTGTACAGAGAAGGGGAGAGAGAGCACTTTGTCTTTTCTATAAACACCCTACTTGATCATAAGTACTGTGTGAAGTTTGTTTTTCTTGCTCTGCTGCATTGATGCATTTTGACAGGATATTTTGTTCTGCCTCCAAGGCTTTTAGAGAAAAGAACTCCTGGGTTATTACTGTGCCAATGAAGAGTATGACTAAAATGATTTGACTCATTTCCTCGAGCCATGCATTACTCAGGTAACTTGTGGCATAGCCACACTATCCTGCTTGGTTCTCCTAATGGGCTTCAACTCTCAGTCCACTGAAAGGAAAGGATTAAAAGTCCAGAAGACATGAGCTATGAGGGAAGACTGAAAGAACTGAGTTTGTTTAGTCTGGAAAAGAGAAGACAGAGAAGGGGCATGTTAATAGCTTTCAAGTACCTAAAATTGTGTTACAAGGAGAAGGGAGAAAAAATGTTCTCTTTAGCCTCTGATGGCAGGACAAGAATCAATTGACTTAATTGGCAGCAGGGGAGGTTTAGGTTGGACATTAGGAAAAACTTCCAAACTGTCAGGGTGGTTAAACACTGGAATAAATTGCCTAGGGAGGTTGTGGAATCTCCATCATTGGAGATACAGTATTTAAGCTTAGGTTGGACAAATATCCATCAGGGATGATCTAGATAGTGGTTGGTCCTGCCATAAGTGCAGGGTATGGATTGATGACCTCTCGAGGTCCTTTTCAGTTCTAGTATTCTATGATTATTATAGATGTGCTATTTAATGTTTATGCTAAATAACTACATTGCTCCCGTTTTACTGCTATTACAGACTAATTGAGGCTGCCATAGAAATATTCAATATCATATTGTCTTACAGATTTCTGATCTTTTGTATTTATAATCCTAATTGGAGTTGCCTAGTGGTTATAGCAGGAAACTGTGTGTTGGGACTTCCTCGCTGTGTGGCATTGGAAAAGTCATTTAACCTCTTCTACATCTGTAAAATGTGGTGAAAGCAACTTAAGGAAAAATAAATATTTTTTTAAAGATTGTTGTGGGTCCTGGGAATCAATCATGTACTTATCTATCTTTCTAAAATACCTATCATAGTCTAAAATAACCATGATTCACATCCACACCTAGGCTACGTCTACATTGGCATGATCTTGCGCAAATACTCTTTAACGCAAGAGTTCTTAGGTTAAAGTATTTGCGCAAGAGAGCGTCTACACTGGCATGTGCTTTTGCACAAGAGCATCCGTGCCAGTGTAGACGCTCTTTTGTGCAAGAAAGCTCCAAAGGCCATTTTAACCATAGGGCTTTCATGCGCAAGAAATTCATATTGCCTGTCTACACTGGCATCTTGCACAAGAACAGTTGTGCAAGAGGGCTTATTCCTGAGTGGGAACATCATAGTTCTTGCACAAGAAGCACTGATTTCACACATTAGAATGTCAGTGTTCTTGCGCAAGAACTCCCCGCCAGTGTAGACAGGCAGCATGTTTTTGAGCAAAAGCGGCCGCTTTGGCGCAAGATCGCACCAATGTAGACACAGCCCTATTGAAAATGTATTTGTTATCCTAGGGTTTTGTCATGTCAAATTCCACCCTCAAATTGTTGTCCAAGATGAAATTCTGGGGTTACATCAGTGCTGGTCACTCTTATGTGATATGCTGATGCTTCAGAGAGAGACTATTCCCTCCTCATCCAACTAAAAAATCCACCCATGTTATTAGCTGTTCCAAACTGGACAACCACTGAATTACCACGGAACACGACCTCACATGCGCTCTGTGCAAAAGATGACATTTTGTTTTACTAAATGGTGTCCTCCTTGTAGTGTGACAGAGGGGAAAAAAAATGGCAACTTCCCTGTGGCAAAAGTACTGATATTTCATTCCCACCCAATCTGGCCCCACTATAGTAGCCCTCCTGCTGCTGTAAAATCCACTTGCTAATCATATGGTGCCCAGTGAAGTGACACAGTAGAATGTCATCCTGTGGAAATCCTTCCCATCATCTTTCCCAAGATTGTGGTGAAACTCTTGAGGATGCATTAGCAAGATAGTCATCTTCCATATATCTCCCACACAATCAAGATTCCTTTCCTGAATATTGGTTATTAGCCCCAGAGCAAAAAAAGAATGTCTTTCAGTATGGGAAACATAAAGGCAAACTGACATTCACTGCATAATCCCCAAGATCAATGTAAATTAGCCTCTTGTTGTTCTTGTGTAGCAATATGCTATATAATCCTTGAGTACATTAAAGTCTGTTTATTCTAGATAGAGATACAACAAACAAGTAAATCTATAAATTCACTGCATGCCAACAGACACATTGGAGTCAGTGGCTGTGTGATCAATCGTCAGCAAATTTGTGTTCATCCCAAGATCAACCAACACCCATCTGGCACAATACCTGATATGTTGGACAGAATCATCTGAAGGAATACAAGGGGCATGTTTTGAGTGACATTTTTCCTAAGAATTTTTAAATACTTTATTGAAGATGATACAAACCAAACTCCAGTGAAGTCCTAGAAGTTTAATGTTTCTCCTTTCACTCTTTGTATCTCTCTACAGAGCCAACCACTGCTCCAATCTTTGTACTATATGAGCAGAATAACTGTTGCATCATCACCAGTTGCACTAACCTATCAAAAGGGACACACATGGTTCAGGCTGTTCCCTAGAAAATAAATACATAATGGCTGATAGGTCAAATGTATTTACCTTCAGTTTATAGTGCATCATTCTTACATTATAACTGACTACTACTCTCGTCATTGATAAGAGAGTCTTCAACTTGCTGCCATAGATATTATGTCACTGAACCTATAAACACTTCATGGAATTTCAAGGAACTCAAAACAACTACATTTTCTAAGAGTGCAGATGGGTACAGTAAATATGGAAAAGTATGAATGTTAAGTAATAGAAAGTCCCGGTGTGTAGAACCAAAGAAAAGAGCAGACATAGCCCATCCCTTGTAGGAATTCTTCCTGAAAGTCCAATGTCTAGCACTTTATCCAAAGTTTTAAAAGATTCCAGACAGTGACTGAGTACCCACCATAATCCAGGGGAAATTATTCCACATGGTAATGTGAAATATTCATTGGATCCCAACGTGCTGCCAGATACCCAAGTAGCAGCAATTGTCAAGAATGCTTCTGAACATTTACTCTTGTTAATAAGTGTGTGTCTTCATGTCTGCATACTCTATTCCCAATGGGCAATTGCAGAGTGTTTTTCTCTCTCCCACTGTAATTCCCTTCAGTTCTAAACTTTCTTCCTTTATAGCACCATCCACTTTCATCTTCAAAGAGAACTCTCCCACTCTCCAGGGGCAATGAGGTGGGATAGTTGGCATCTCAGACTCAAGGCTTGATACAATGGGTAGATGATTTTAATAGGAGTTAGGTATATAGACATCTTTCTGAATCCCACCCCATCACAATGCTCATTGACATGCTTATGGTATGTCTAGACTACATGGCTCCATTGACGGAGCCATGTAAAGTAGTTTACTCGGCATAGTCAAAGAAGTGGGGATATAAATAATCCCCGCTTCATTAAAATAAAAATGGCTGCCACGCTGTGCTGATGATCAGCTGATCCGGCACAGCGCGGCAGTCTAGACGCGGCGCGGTCAACAAGGGAAGCCTTTGTCAACTGCTCCAGCATGCCTCTAGACATACCCTTACTTATTCCAGGACTAAGGTGGCCTTATAGCCTTGAGGATCAGAGCATTACAAAGCTGTCAAATAGCCCTCTTTGACCTGCCACTCTCCCAGTTTGAGATTCTGCGCTGAGCAATGCTCCGCTATGGTGTTTAACTGAGCCTCATATTTAAAAAGCTCTAAAGTTTCAGATTTTTAAAATTGAAATCCAGATCTGACTTGTGCAGTGTGAATTCATCTCTTTTTTAAGAACACAAAAGGTTAGCAAATAAAATATTTGCATATCAAATTCATATATTAAAATTAAAGGCAGCAATCAAACAAGCATCTCCATAGAATCAGAAATATTAGTGATGGAGAAGACCCACAATAGATGAGACCATTTAACCTTGCTCATAGGCAATGCATATTTCATCTCCACAGCATATTCTATGGTCCGTTGCCCAATCTAGTTTTTAATCTCAAACCATGCTCATTTTAGGAAGATTGTTCCAGTGGATAAATTCTCAAATCTAAGAAATGTTTGCTGATCTTCAGCCTTAAATTTTCCCTTTTTAAATTTGCTTTGTCACTCTGCTGATACTTATAAACAGTTCCTTTCAGTATTTCAATGTCTAAATCTTAATCCTTGCTGGTTATTCACACTTTCCAAACAGTGATAGAGTTCTGACTGTTCGAGTTATAACAGAATCCAAGGTTTTGTTCCCATTAACTGCTTATTGTGATATTAAAGGAGAGCAGATCATTCTGTATTTGTTTCCATTCATCTTGTACATTGCAAAAGGTGGTATCTTTCCATTCAGTGACTTAGGCACAGCATGATTACTAGCAATTTTTGGTTTATAATTATTCAAAATTGCTAGTTATGTTCAAATCAACATTTTCCTTCCTACTCACTTAATATGTCAATTTTCAGTTCTACTCTGCCAATTAATCTTCAGCATTGAAATAATGCCTGTGCTATCATCTGTGAAAGGCCTCTTACCTCATCAAGCATAAGTCAAAGAAAAAAATTAAGAGCCACCCACTGTAAATGGTGTGTGTTGGTCCTAATTATAGCATTTCCACAGAATTAAAGGACCATTGGAGTTCTTTTATTTCAGCATTGCCTTTGTAACATAATAATCATTAAGGTAAGGTGAAGAATTTTATAGCTACTTCCTCTTTACTTGTTGAAGAGAATTATTGAAAATTGATTTGATTATGTGCATCTTGTTTGCTAATTGATCATTAGAGCAACTGTGCTTGGGTCTGGATTCCTGCTTATCCTGGGAGAATAAATAATAAACTGCAAGGAAAATGTGACTCTTTTTTTTTTGACTCAGTATGAAATCTGCTTTACATGTCATGTGTCAACTGAAATAGACAATGCAACATCCAAGGAAAAGTAATGGGTAATTCCAAGTATAGCACTTCCTTAGCTGCAAAAAATAAAACAATAGAAGAGATCTCCTCTACTACAGAGATATATACATTTGAAATGACAAACAGATAAGTCCTATAGATAGGGTGACCATCTGTCCCATTTTTAATAGGACAGTCCCTTAGTACATCCACAAGAGGATTTAAATAATTTTATTTTTTAAAGAGGCAAATTGTGCATAATTTTCCATTGCAGCACTTACCCTGCTGATCACTTGCTTGTCAATGCAGCCACAGGAGCCTGCTGTTTGTACCTGGCAGGTAAATGCAAGCTGGTGATGGTCAGCAGGTGACTGAGGCAGGGTGCAGAGTCAAAAAGACAGAAAGCCAGTAGGAGAAGAGGCATCCCTGTGTGTCATAGAGGTGTAAGGGGGTGAGGGGTGTGTGTACCCCTCCCCATGTGCATTCTAAAGCAGGGTCTCAACGATGGGGGGCTGCCAGCCCTTTCAGGTCATGGGGATGAAGCCCCCATCCCAAGCACCTGCTCCAGGGCATAAATCTCGCTCTCCAGCAGCCCTTCCCACCCTGAATTCCCAGCACTCCCCAGGTTGAAGCCCTGATCCCTGACAGCCCCCATGAGGCTGAAGTTCTGATCTCTGGCACTTGCTGTGGAGCTAAAATCTTAATCTCCTATGCGCCCTTGAATTTCCAGCACCCCCCGTGGACTCAAGCCCTAATCCATGGCATGCCCCTCCACCCATGAGCTGAAGTCCCAATCCTCAGCATGCCCGCTTCCTCCCCCCTCCTGGCTGAAGCCCCAATCTCTGGTGTTCCCTCTTCCTCCTGCCAATGAAGCCAGAAATTGCAGGGCTGAATGATTAAGCCCTGGCAACCCCTCTGGGGATGAAAGTAGGAGTCAAGGGACTGCACCTGAGCTACCTGTTGAACTTGCTTGAATTCAGGCAATTTTGCCAGGTGTTCCATATTCACCATAGAGAAATATGGTCATCCTTCTCATAGGGTATGTCTACACTACCCCGCTAGTTCGAACTAGCGGGGGTAATGTAGTCATCCGCAGTTGCAAATGAAGCCCGGGATTTGCATGAAGCCGGCCGGCGCCATTTTTAAATGCCGGCTAGTTCGAACCCCATGCCGCGTGGCTACACATGGCACGGACTAGCTAGTTCGAATTAGGCTTCTAATCTGAACTAGCTGTACTCGTGGAATGAGGAGTACAGCTAGTTCGGATTAGGAAGCCTAATCCGAACTAGCTACTCCGTGCCGCATGTAGGCGCGCGGCACGGGGTTCGAACTAGCCGGCATTTAAAAATGGCGCCGGCCGGCTTCATGCAAATGAAGCCCGGGAAATTCAAATCCCGGGCTTCATTTGCAATTGTGGATGACTACATTACCCCCGCTAGTTCGAACTAGCAAGGTAGTGTAGACACCCATAGAGAACTAGAGTGAGCAGACTGGAATTTTCCACACAGGCTGGTTGAGATAAGAGTGAGCCAATTAGTTTAAATCAGACCCTTTATTCCTTCATTGATCTAAACCTTTGCAAGGATCAAAATAAGTTTAGTTAAGGATCTGTCTTCATTTCCACCTGATTTAAATCAGGCATTTACTTCTTCTCACCATCACCATAATACTCCAGTCAGGCTCCCCACACACTTCTCGTATAAAAAGGCTCATGACATCTGCATATCCTATAATTTCTACCCTTTACAATTAGGAGATCCCAAGTTAGAGTTGAGCACATCCAACAATCAGTGTTGGCATTTGATTGTTCCTTAAACAAATGCTGGTCCCCTGGGGCATGTAACTGACTGTGGGATCTATAGGAATATTTCACAGCAATGAGTCCTAGCCTACAAGATTGCCAGAACTACTGCATAGCTGCCATTGTGGAAGGAGGGGAGAAGACAGTTTCTATCCACCTTAAATAACTTGAAAGGGAAAGGAGGCTATATATATTTAGAGAGAGAGAGTGCAAGCCCCAGAGTTGGACTAGAGCCTTCCCAAAGTTTGGGGGAGCTTAAAGATATTATGGTAGGGTTGTAGTATTTATATAGAGCTGGGGGCTAGCACTGGGAACTCTGGGTTTCCACTGGCAGGGGCGGATATAGGGCAGGGCGAATGGGGCGGCCGCCCCGGGCCCCACGCTTCAGAAAGCCTGTGCTGTGGCAAAGGGGGGGGGGGGGCGCTGTGGAATTATGCTGCCCGGGGCCCCGCAAAACGGTCATCTGTCCCTGTCCACTGGAATTGCCTAAAGGAGGGAAATGGGCTTTTCATCCCCTCTCTGAATTGAAGGAAGCACTTATGACCAAGACAGCAGTGATGGGGGAGCAGGGCCTTGAGGGAAGGGATTTGCATGGAGTAGGAAGAACTGAGCTCTTTGTCAGAGCGGCCCCAAAGGCTAAAAAAAATAAATCCGCAAACTCCATGTAAGCTGCTGACTTTCAGGAGCTTATCCACATGGAACCTCTAAGCCTCCTGATGTTTGTCTATTTCTAACCAGGAGAAATACCTTGATGCTAACTTCCTTTCCATTCTTCCCAAGCTCACAGCCAGAGCGGTCCTCTCAGATCAGCTCCCTAGGTGATCTGCTGCTGCAGGCAAAATGGACAGCCATAAATCACTTAACTTTCATATGGCTCAAGTAAGAAATGTCAGGAACCTCCCTGTAAAAAAAACAGATACTGCAGCTGAACTGAGCTGTATTGAGTTAGTAAATTAAATGCACGTGTGCTTAGAGAGACACGGTGGAGGTGGGTTTTTTTAAGAGTACAAAATACAATTAACAGCCTCCCTCAACCCCATATATGTTCCATAATATTATTGCTTTAAATCTGTAGCACTTCCTCTTATTCCCTTCAGAAAGCAAACAGCTGAGATTTGTGGCAAAATGGGAAAAAAAAATCCTCACATCTATCTGTTCTTTTCTGCCAGATGCAACAAAGTCCCTTTTCAGTAAGGTTCATAGCTGCTGTAGGATTTGAACTATGCCTTGCTATGGGCAAGGCTGTCACATTACAATCCAACCCATGTATGTGACAATACATAAGTTAGTCGTGGAGCCTCCATGGTGATGAATATAGGATTCTGACAACCTGCTACCTTTTCAAACAAAGGACAGGACTATGCAGCACTTCAAAAACTAACAAGGTGATTTATTAATAAATAAATAATAAATAGACAAACCATTAATAAACCACCTTGTTAGTCTTTAAAGTGCTGCATAGTCCTGTCTTTTGTTTCAGCACAACCAGACTAACATGGCTACATCTCTATTACTATGCTACCTTTTCAGGTACTCTTGAGGGGTACTCCAAAAAAGGAGAAGTGTTTGGAATGGACATGAGCAAGACATCTTAAAAGACAACAGTTACAAGAAGATGAGTAACCTTTTTTTCTTCTTCTAGTGCTTGCTCATGTCTATTCCAATTAGGTGAATCCCAAGCTCTAGCCAGGAGGTAAGGCTGGAGTATTGGAATCGCTGACTGCAGCACCACTCTGCCAAATGCTGCATCATCTCTGGCATGCTGATAATGGTATAATGAATGGTAAAAATGTGAATCAAGAACAATGCCACTCCCTGCAGATTTCTTATATTGGGACCTGGGCTGGAAACACAGACAAGGAGCCCTGGATCCTTGTGGAATGTGCTATTAGTGTTGTGGCTGGAATTTTGGCCACATCGAAGCACGTCTGGATGGCGGACGTGATCCATGGTGAAATCCTCTGCTACAAGACTGGAAGTCCTTTCATCTAGTCTGCTGCCATCACAAACAGCTATTTTGATTAACCGAACTGAGTGCATTCAATGTAAAAGACAACTGCTCATTAAACATCCAATGAGTGAAGCCTCTGTTCTTCGCTACCTGTGTAAGGCTTAAGGTAAAAGACAGAAAAATATCCTTGTTGGAGTGGAATTGGGACACAACCTTTGGAAGAAAAGCCAGATGAGGCCTAAGCTGCACTTTGTCCTTAAAGAAAACTGTATAGGAACAGGCAGAGATGAGGGCTTTCAACTCTGACACCTTCCCTGCCAAAGTAATGGTGACCATGAAGGCCACCTTCCAAGACAAGTAGAAGAGTAAGCAAGTCACCAGTACTTTGAATGTGGGCCCTGTTAGTCTGAGAGGGATCAGGTTGAGCTCCCACACTGGAATCTGTTGTCTAATCTGGAGGTACAGCCTTTCCAAACCCTTCATGAAAAGGCCCACCAGAAGATTGGTGAAGACAAAACAGACAGCTTATCCTGGGTGGAAGGCAGAGATAATTGCCAAATGCACCTTGATGGATGATGCTGCCAGCCATTGCTGTTTCAAGTGCTGTGGGTATTTCAGAGTGCCTGTATCAGAAGTGTATGGTTATAATCAGGGCTCGACAAACTGCTGTTTCTACTCACCTGTGGTGAGTAGATTTCAGTCAGTCGCTCCGTGCGCCCCATTCACTGGCGCATGCGCAGTGCGGGGCTGGCAAGTAGCTCTCGCCACAGTTTGTCAAGCCCTGGTTATAATTGCACCAGATTAGGAAGCTTTTCCACTTGGCCAGGTAGGTGGCCTGGTGGAGATTTTCCTGATACCAAGCATGACCTCCCTAACTGGCTCAGAGCACATGAACTTCATGGGATTAGCCATGAAGTTTCCAAACTGTGAGATGAAGAGACTGGAGGTTGGGGTGTTGAAGGCGACTATGGTCTTAGGAGATCAGCTTCAGGACCAGAGACAATGTACCTGAGGCATCCACTGACAGACCCAGGAGTGTGATTTACTAGTGTTGGCAAGGCCACGCAAGTGCCACCAGTACAACTGCCACCTTGTTTCTGTGGCTGTTGAGCAGGACCTCGTGCATGAGAGGGAATGGTGGGAACAGGTACAACAGATATTTTGTCCAAGTGAGAGAGCTGCAAGCAAATCCGGACTGTGATTCCAGAAGGAGTAGAATCACTTTCTGTTGCCTTATGTGGCAAAAAGGTTAATTTGGGGAACTCCCCATCTCTGGATAGTACAGTTTATCATATCTAGGCAGATGAAACACCTGTAGTTATGGAAGGATCTGCTGACGTAGTCCACCAGCTCATTCTAGGAACATGGGAGGTAAGATGCTCCTAGGTGAATAGAGTGAGCTATGTAGAACTCCCGCACTACAAGGGCTTCCCAACATAGGGGAGAAAAATGGGCTCTGGCCTGCTTGTTTATATAATATAGAAGTTGTGATTCCCATCATGACTCCCAAGCATTTCTCTTGCACATGGGCTTGGAAGGTTTGGCATGCTTGTCAGACTTGTCCTCAACTCCTTGATGTGGAATGGGAACATCCTGAGACCAGAGGCCCTGCATTTTCAGGACTCCCAGGTGTATGATCCATCTGGAACTGATGCATCCATTACCAGAGACAGACAAAGCTGGGATCTACTGAAGGGGATTTCCTCACACATCTTCTGCCTGTTGAGCCTCCAGTTGAGGAACTTGAGAACCTGAATCAGAAGGGTGAGCACTATGTCCAGGTTTCCACACACCAGATGATGGGCTGACACTAACAAAGGTTGGAGAAGTACCAGGTATGTGCATGCCACCATGTGGCTGACTAACTTCATACAGCCCCTTGCTGTAATAGTAAAGTATCATCTGAGGCCTTGTATGATTTGTCATTGCTTGAAAATAAGAGTCTGGCAGAAACATCCTGGTCCATCTTGAGTTCACACTGACCTGATAAACTCTATTCTTTCTGTTGGTGACAAGGTGTATTTGTTCTTTTTGAAGGGGATACCTAATCTTTCAAAGATAGACCTCATGAAACAAATATGTCTCTCCCCTTGATCCCTGGAAAGTCTCCTGAGCAGATAGCCATTGAGATGTGGCTTCATCTGCTTCTGGCAGAGGAAAGTGGCCATGACCAACATGCACTTGGTAAACACTCATGGGGCTATTGACAGACCAAAGGGGAGGAAAGTGAATTGGTAATGGTTGTAGTTGACCAAAAAACCCTGAAGAATCATCCATGGACAGGAAGTATTAAGATGTGGAAATACATGTCCTTGAGAATGAGGGTGGTGTACCAGGCTCCTGGACCCATCGAGGGGAAAATCAGAGAGACTGTGATAGGTTCAGTCACTGAACCTATGTCTACAGTGCCACCCTAGTTCGAACTAGGATGGCTAATGTAGGCATTTGAACTTGCAAATGAAGCCCGGGATTTAAATATCCCGGGCGGGCGCCATTTTTAAATGCCTGTAGTTCGAACTACCTACCCGCGGCTACACGCAGCACGGACTAGGTAGTTTGAATTAAAGCTCCTAATTCGAACTACCATTAAACCTCCTTGCAGGAGGAATAACGGTAGTTCGAATTAGGAGCTTTAATTCAAACTACCTAATCCGTGCCGCGTGTAGCCGCGGGCAGGTAGTTCAAACGACAACATTTAAAAATGGAGCCCACCCTGGAACATGCAAATGAAGCCCGGGATATTTAAATCCCTGGCTTCATTTGCAAGTTTGAATGCCTACATTAGCCACCCTAGTTTGAACTAGGGTGACAGTGTAGACATATCCTGAGATCCCCATGGACTGTCACTTGATGTTCTGAAGTACCACTGAGCCCACCTCAGGTAGCAGATTTAAAACAAACAAAAGGAAGTTTTTCTTCATATAATGCACAGTTAGCCTGTGGAACTCTTGCCAGAGGAGATTGTAGAGACCAGGACTTTAGCAGGGCTCTAGAAAGATCTCGATAAATTTATGGAGAGTAGGTCCATCCATGGCTATTAGCCAAGATGGGTAGGAATGGTGCCCCTTTCCTCTTTCAGAGGTTGGGAATGGGCGACAAGAGAGGGATTATTTGATGATTCCCTGTTCTGTTTACTCCCTCAGGAACATCTGGCATTGGCCACTGCAGAAAGGCAGGATACTGGGCTAGATGGACCTTTGGTCTGACCCAGTATGGCCATTCTTATGTTATTGTCTTATGTTCACCTTCCTGCCCTTTTGGGCACCCCTCAACTCTGTCCTGCTAAGCCAAGCCCTCAGACCTCCTCCACCAGTGATACAAAAATAGAGTCACAGCCTTTTGCAGTGTGAGATCAGTTCAGCTCTGGCAAGGCTCAGGCAAAAGGACTTGTCTCAGCACCCAAATGAACACCTCAATTGGGCCCAAACCCCAAATAAATCCATCTTACTCTGTATACATTTTTATATAACATCAAGAGCTGGACCATGTTCTAAATCACAAATTATGTTTTCTCAGAACCCCAAAATGTGTGATGGCCCCTGTCTGGTAGGGCACATGTCCTTCTGAGGCCACAGACCATAAACCCCTTGAGAATGTTCCCTGGGTCTGGCGGTAGGCAAATGGAGTCCAAAATGACCCTTGCATGGGTCTCTGCAATTGCACCTGCCATGGCACCGTGCTGGTGTTTTGCCTGTGCCTGCACTGCTTTTATCAATGCTGACTACAACTCAAATAAAAGGACTTTGATGATTGAGATCTGTAGCACAATATCCACAGTGGTGCTGAGTGGTACAGTGTCAGAAAGTGGTATGATGCAGTCAGTGCCATAAATCAGTGCAGTGCCAGTGAATGGCACCATAGTGCCAAAGAGGAGAAAGTGTTGGGAGGCCAGTGCAAGGGAACCTCATTATTGGGTCAGGGCCAGGGAGCCATTCTATGATGACACAATTGGGGAGCGGTGGTGCAGTGGTACACTATTGGGGAGTTACGGAAAGCAACGTCTTAGGCATAGTGAGCACCTCACCATAGCAGGTTTGTCTCTGGACAGTTCCACTTGCTATGTCAGTGGAAGCCTATTGTGGCATTCAAGTCGCTGGTGGCCTCAAAAGCATCTGGTGCAGAAGGGAATTCTAGCTCCTGCACCTGGCACTCCTGATTAGGAGAGTCAACTAGCATCAGACTTGATGTCCCACTTCACATAGTCAAAGTTGAGCTGTTAGCTCTCATATAGTTGGCAGTGGGTGCACCTGTGTTGGGAGGCTCTCTGGCCACACTGTCCAGCCCAGTCACTTTTGGAGCAGGTGAGCAACCCTCGTCCACTTTCCTGTGCCGCTTACATGGTACTGAGGAATTGGAATGGTGCCAGACTGTCTCCACAGGCTTCAAGACCAGAGAGTACCAGTACAGTACTTCCTCAGCAAAATCTCACATACAAAGGCCACAGCACTCCACAATGGAAGGCACTTGATGTTGAATCCTGCTGAGTTGGGGTCAGTTGGGGACAAAGAACTGCATCTATCACAATCTGCTTCAGCCTGAAGTTTCACTCCTTTTTCATCCTCAGGTAGAACCCTTTACAGATTTTGCACCACTCTGTTTGGTGCACCTTCCCTTGCACCTTCCCTAGACACTTAAGAAAAGAGTCATGGGGTAAACTGTTGGCATAAGCTTGTGGCAGGATTCACAGGGCTTAAACACTTGAAAGGCATGCCCTGAAACCCCATGGGGGAAGAATGGAATTGGAGTGGGGAGAAGACACTACTCCTACTGAAACTAATTCTATCAACTACAACTGCCAACTATAATGGTAAAACTAAGAAACTATGAACTAAGTAGAAGCACCGGAGAAGAAAGTGGCAATTTCAGCGATTATCACTGGGGTAAGAAGGAATTGAAGAGGCAACAGGTCAGCAGGGGCATATATTTACTGACATGGAGATGCCACTCCTTGGAATGCACAGCTGACCTAATAGGTGCTGCTAAGGAGAAACTTTCCAACCTCTGCATGTAGCACATGTACACCTAATTTGAATCAACATGAGCAAGCACTTGAAGGAGAAGGTGGCATGCCAGCCAACAACTGCTTATGCCTTTAGAAAAAATATGATCATCCTACTTACATATCTAATGATGGATATATTAGAAATATAGTAGAGAGGGATATCTTAATTATCATATTTTAATCTCCCCCGTCTCAAATATACTAGAAGTCTGTGTTTCCAAGTCCCCTCATCTCGCATAAAAGCATTTCTAAGACTCACAGCTGCTGACTTGCAAACTTGGGTAGCAAAAATAAAAACCAGTTACAGAATTTAACCAAGGGTAGTAGTATGATTCCATTAACTAAATGTGACTCCAGAAGGGGCTCCATTACTCATGGTTACTGTACTGCTGAAGGACAGGAAGAATTATGAATGAATTTGTTTGTGTCTCTAATCCCCTAATTTACAATCTTTTGTCTTTGCAAGAATAATTGCAATCCTAGAAGTAGTTCTCCCAAAGTGCATTACTCACCAGAGCAAAATCCACCCAGAATTTCAGCTAATGACAAACTGTTCCTCAAAATTAAGAACATTGAGTTAATAGATTCCATAGTTATTTGTCTCAGATTATTGATTAATTTTACATTTGGTTTTACTTCCCTTGGTGAAATTAATCTCATTCCACAAATTCGTTGGCTTACACCTTGTCACTTTGATGTAATGAAATCAGCTATTAGATTCTGCATACTCAGTTCTGGTATTGATTTATTGATGGCTCTATTGGTTACTCTTGTTCCAGAGAGACACAGGGCACAGCACATGAAAGCAGTGACACCTGCCGGGAAGTAGAGGCTCTACAGAGCATTTACTTTTGCAAAATACAAATGTTTCTTTTTTACTGTTATTTTTTTAAATAAATATCGGTTTAACTTCACATGCTTCCAAAATTGCTAGGGACCAAGATTTGTGGCTAGCATCTAACCTGTAAACTATTTCAAGGCATGTGCCCTAGAGCAAGGTCATCAACATTTTCTTTCATCCTGATCCATGAGGACCTCTTAGTTATTTTCACATTGAAGTTTTGGTTTTGAAATATTTTTGACTCCGATAGAGAGTGTGCCTTCTGCCAGCGTCATCAGCGAGCAAACAGGATGAGAAATGGAAAACGTTAATAAAACCAGTGTATGCAGCTGTGTGAAGTGTTTGGTGCAGTAGCCAGGAGTGGCTCCAGCTGCTGCAGAATTGAGAAAACAGGAAACAGGCCAGGGGGAGAATACAAAAGGATGTAATTCTAGGATGTATTTAACACCAAGCAAGGGACAGAAAAGCTTCATGAATAGCAGGGGGTCTCAGGCTGCAAAGTACAGTTCCAGATCCAAAAGTTCTTCCAATTTGGGGAATGTTTGGCTATAATCAATAGTTGATTCTAATATTATGCACGACCAGCTGGTGAACAGTAACCACAAGACATAGACCCAGTCACTATAGGGAGATGGACAACAATTGTACTTAAAGTGACTCAGTCCATCATGCATTATCCCCATCTGAACATGGTACAAATGGTGGATTGCATCCTATATATGACTGAACTGGATTTATCCTAAACGTTTAAAAAAAACTGGATTTGTACTGGAAAAAATGGACTAGTTACGATGTAAAGTCCAGATTCTGTCATCTTTACCTTACCTTACCCAGGTAGTAGTCGATTGGATCAGATTCACCAAAATTACAACCGAGAGTAGTTGTTCTTTTCAAATAATTGGGTGGATTTGTTTACAAAATAATCAAGTGCTTTTCTTCCTCTCCTGTTGTCTCTGCCCCAGAAAAGCAACTATTGATCATGAACATACTGGAATCACTCCCTTTCCTCACAATGTGGGCACATGCATGCACATACATGTACACTGGGAATTCACATATTCACATTTGTATCCAATAGCACAAAATAGTTTTAGCATAACCCCCATTTAGCTAGAGGTACAGTGTGGGCATACACTATTTGTTCAAGAGGATAACATTTGCAGACCAAAAGAAATGGAACTAAGTGAATCAAGGAAAGCTGTTAAATGCTAGCTTCAAACACTGAGGCAAATTCAGTCACTCCAGTGACTTCAGAATAGTTTTATCAGTGAAGTAACATGATTTAACAGTGATGTAAGTGAGATCAGAATATGTTGCAGAGAATTTGAGGGGAATTTTCTTTACGAGGAACATATAAAGTAGTGGGTTGAGAGGACTCCTAAAAAGGAAGCAAAAGAAGTTGCAATGGGGGCAAACTATTCTGGAAAGAACTAGACAGGTGATTGGAGGGTGACCATATTTTAAGATTTGAGGAACCTGCTTGGTGGCACATTTTTCACTTAAGAGATGTACACTACAAAATTCTACACAGTCAAAACTTGTTATTAATCATGGGGACAAGCTATCTCTAATGTCACTGCCTCAATCACAATAGGATTACAGCAGGGTGAAACAGGTACATGGACTAACTGAACCATGTACAGGATCCCAGAGAAAGAAAAGGAGAAAGGAAGGTAATATACTGGATGCTCACTCACCACAATTGTGCTATGACACAAGAGAATGGTCAGAGCCCTTCAGCTTCCTAGTAGTCAAGGAACAATAAGTATTCAAACTGCTCTTCCTCAGCATTGGTTTTCATACAATTATTTGTATTCCTTTTTTGTAATAGCAATTAAAGGATCCCCATTCTCCATGCGGGCATATATGTCTGTATAATTAAAACCCGTGTCTGTCAAAAAGGATCATCCAGTCTGTCTGAATAAGCCAGCTGAGGATGCCTAATTCTGTTCCTAGCTATACCTTTCACAGAGTGTATGAACTTGGAAATGTCATATCATCACTCTGCTGCTCAGTTTACCTGCATTAGAAGTGTAATTTCCAGGGTGTTCTGGGGCTAACAAATACCCACGTTTTTAAAGCTCCCCAAATGATAGAAATGCAATGGCCTCATGCTGTTTCATAATAGCCATTTTGCACATGTTTAAAAATCTGATCTCTTTAATCAAAACAAACACAATAATATAGTATCACACTGAGGCTAGCCCAGGGAGAGTCTCAGTTCCTTTGTTTTCAGGATAATTAATTAAAGCATTCTTACAAATGAGCTTATCTTCTCGACACATACAGATTTGCAGAATACATTTTGCTACATTTGGAAAATAAAGAATGTAATTTATTGATTTTTATTTTATATTATATTGAAGTTGGCAGCAAAGCAGTTGTATCTCAGCGGGACCCTGTTAGTGCCTGCAGCACCATAGACTATTGTAGAAAATCAGTCTGAGGATTGTCAATTAGCTGTGCATCTTGTGTGGGTGTCCATTCAACCGAAATGGGAGAAGACCACACACAAGCCCACACAAATTGGCTAACTTAAATCAGATGTCAAACATGATATACAGTTAATGAGGGCTGCAGGCACCCAAACAAAGATGCTTCACGGACCCAATGATTTCACCAAATGGTTTGAATTAAAAGAAAAGAAGGGGGGGGGGAGAGAAGTTGCCATCATAATTTTTTTGTTTTGTTTTGCTTTTATATCAAGAGTCCAGGGTCACTCCGAGTCTGGGATATTCATTATATTCCTTCCCTTGGGTATTTCTGAAAAGGGCACAGAATGTCAGCAATCATCCCCTTTATGTCTCAGTGGCAAGTTTATGACTGAAGGATTACCTCACTAATATGTGTTTAAATGAGGATCTGGCAACGTTAGTGGTATTTAAAAGAGCTCTGGCATTTGAAACAGTCGACAACAAGCAATCATGCTAGTAAACAGGAACCTTATTGATGTCAGGAGGGTTTTGAGAGTGAAGGCTTTAATGACAGCTTTGGTTTGACACTTATTTTTAATCTCCTGGAAGGCTGTTTTGTGCTGAATGTGGAACAGAACCGCTCATAAAGCTGAAAGTGATGAAAAAATTAAAGGACCGCTGAAACAAATTAAAAATAGCTCAGCCCTTTGTTATTAATATTATCTATGATTAGTGAGAACTAATGGCTTTTAAAAAAATTAACCTCCTTTATACCATATGAGGTGTTTACTCTTTTAATTTATTCCTGGAGAAAGCACATATCTACACAGCAATTAAAAATCTTGCAAGTGAGGAAGTATTATCTTTTAGAGATGCTCAGGATTTATGTTAAGTTTTATTTTCTTCTGTATTCTTAATAAGAAATTTAACTAGAACACAGACATTTCCTAGTTGTTTCTCAGACCTGAAGAATAGCTGAGTGTAAACTCAAAACTTATATTTCATTGGTCTCTCTATTGGTGAGAAAGACATTAACATTAGCAACTTCCCTATATTCTCTTTCCCTCTGGTGGTACTGCGCCACTTGTTCTTCATAGTGATATTATGATATGATTATGACTGACATAGTTATGATGTATTTTATGCAAGATAGGTTATGTGAGATATAATTGAAAAGGTTAGGATTTGCTTAATATCATTATTCTATTTGCATGCATATGTAATTTTTGTATCTGAAGTTAGGAATAGTGACTATGTATCTATTGTTCAAATGTGTTTACACCTGGGGAATGCCCACTAGACAAGATGCTTTCAGCCTAGGGGAAAGGCCATTAGAGAGAATAGTAGGTCTTAGGAAATGTGTATCTCCCATTGAGGAGCCTTTCTGAGGATACTACTGACAATCGCCAAGGAATGGCTATGGTAACACTACAGGAACATGTGACCAGGTCACTTGGTGCTGTACATTATCTTGGGATGTCAATATTTTCCCATTGACTGACATGGAAACTGAGCTTTGAAACAAAGGGTTACTGCCCTATGCAAAAATTATATCAGGCAGGGAAGTGCCATATGAGTTCTTCACTGACTGCCCACTCAAGAAGACTCCTAAAACACACGAGAAACAAAAACTGAACTGGGGGAAGTGCTAGACACAAGTTAGAGATTTTTAGTTTGAGAATGGAATACCTGGAGATCCCAACCAATAACCCAGTGCAGTTGCCCCTTAAGAATGTACAACCTCCTTGCATCATCACTTAGGGTGAGAATCTGTTATACTAAATATATTGGCTATTAATATTAAGCTTAGTTTGGGTTGGTTGGTTGGTCGGTTTGTTTGTTTGTTTGCTAGGTAATCTGCCTTGATCTGCTTGCTATCCCCTATAATCACTTAGAATCTATTTTTGGTAGTTAATAAGCTTCTTTTTTACTTTACCGTGTGGGAATCATGACTCAGAAGGAGAAAGCCGTTGCACATTACTCTCCATATCGAGGAAGGGATACATTTTAGTAACTTGCACTTCACAACTCCCTGTGTGGTGCAACATAGTATGTTTTGGGGTTTATACTCAAGAGGAGATGTTGCCTTAGGAACTGACCCTAACTGAAGCCTTCCCATGTAGGGGATGGTCAAAGAGCCTGCATGTAACTGCAGCTGGGTGTGTCCCTTCCTGTATGTATGCTGGTGAAAGTGCAAGTTGCAGAGGATTTGGCAGCTTGTCATAGAAACATAGTGTAGAAGGGAGCCCAAAATAGTGGGTGAGGGTAGGCACAGTGTACTTCATTGTTAGGTGGCACCATGGAGGGACTCTGTCACATCTACTAAGAATACCCTAGTTCAATCCCTGTTCTTCACCCCAGCTAATATAATTTCTACCTTTGGCAACCTCAACTCTCACTTTGCCAAATGTGAAGCAGAGTTAGTGCACCGTGTCTCCAAGGAGTACCTTCTCTAGAGCTGGTTGGGAATTGCTTGTTTGGAAAATACTGTTTTCTCAAAAACAACTTTTTAATAAAAAAATCAATAAAAATATCAGGTCCAGGAGTCAGACATCAAACTTCAGAGGGCACTCACTAGAGGTGTTGGATATAAAGGTTTGAGTCTCTGCTCCACCTGATCCCTTGCTCTTACTATAATGTGATAGTGAGGACACTCACCTGAGAGATCCAGGTTTGTATCAGGCTGTGTCTACACTGGGCCACTTATTCCGGAAAATCAGCCGCTTTTACATTGGCGTCTACATTGGCCACAGATGCTTTTCCGGAAAAAGGGCTTTTCCGGAAAAGCGCGTCTACATTGGCCACAGATGCTTTTCCGGAAAAAGGGCTTTTCCAGAAAAGCAGCCTGCCAATGTAGATGCTCCTTTTCCAGAAAAACTTAAAACAGAATAGTATTCCGTTTTAAGCAGTTCCGGAAATTCATGCCAGTGTAGACACAGCCTCAGTGTCTATGTAATGTAATGTACCAGTCACACATTGGTCTTCAAAGGGATATTGAGAGCCTGTGGGCATAATCAGCCTCATCCTGTTATAACAGCAGTGGGTGTCATTCCTGGAGAGAGGACTTTACGGAAAAGCCCAGATCAGTGGAAGCTGACTGGTGGAGTAATCAGACCTTCTGAGCTAACTGTGGGAAGGGAGTAATGGCTGGTGTCAGAGACTTCCTTGTAGCTACCCAAGAGGAGGAATCAGCCGGGCTAGCACATAGCCAGAGATAAATTGTCAGACACTCCTTGGGGCAGAATCTTTTGTTTTGTAACTATTTTGACTCCCCTTTGCTTTGGCAGTGGAAATGACTGAGAAAGGTCATGACAGGAAGCAGCATAGGGATACACTAGGGGTCTGAACAGACCTCATCTGCTTCATCTGTGCTGGAACACAGAGTAGAGGGCAGGCCCGGGAGCCCCTGCTAGCCCATTTAGAGTGAAGATGTGAAGATCTTCAAGCCAACAGATGAGAAGCCCCAAAGTCTACAATTAGGATGAACCTCCTACCTGAGGCTGCCAGACAAATCAGGGGTACATTGGACTCAGGTTTCCTAAGAAGGGGCAGAAGTAAAAATAAATCAGATGGAGAGCTGAGCCGCAAGAAAAATAAAAAAATGAATGGCATCAGCAAGCAATGGATAAAAAGAGAACTGGTTATGCTACATTCAGCCACCAGGAGGTGCACCAACCAGAGAGTCTCATGTTTACACTCTCGCTGTCCCAGTAATTTATACAAATCAGAACAGCTCCAAAAGGAGAGATCAACCCTATAGCCTGATGTTTCATGTGCTCATATGGGAGACATAAGTTCAAGACCTTGTCTCAGAATCAGAGCAAAGACCTGCACCTAAGTCTCTGATTTCATAGATGATTACTCTGGGCTATTTGTGAGTTGATCATTTCCTGCCCTCCCACACCAAATTTTTGAAAGGACTAGTTTTTAACTCTTCTGCAAAATGAAAACCTAATTCTTGTTTTCCAATCAACCCCGGATGTTCTGACCTTTCTCCTTGAAGACAATTCCTAAGGCTGCTTCCTCAGCAGTGTACACAGAGATGCATGCTACTCTTTTTCAGAGGTGCAGCAGAGATCAGAACTAAAACTATATCTGAGGAGTCTTAACTTATCCCAGTTAAGATCCTGCAAACTGGAGAGAAACTAGCTGGTGTCCTTACTTCATCTCAAATTGCTGTCCAAAGCAGAATTTTGTGCAAATATAAACCAGAATTGAAATTCCACTTATAGCTCCTTAAACATAACTGCTAGATAAACAAGTAACATAACCACACCCAATTAAAAAACAGGTTTTATTACCTATCTCTCCCTAGTGAGTTGCAGCAAAATTGGACACACACAAAATATTCCACTCTGGGGAGTAAGAATTTTGGATCTAAGGGTTATGTCTACACTGCAACACTATTTTGAAATAACTAGTGCTATTTTGAAATAACTTAGTCCACATTTACACAGCAGACAGTTATTTTGAAATAGTGTCAAAATACTTTCAAGTAGGAATAAGGGATCTTCCAGAAAAGGGCTTATTTTCCGCAAGATCCCGTCTAGACTGGCGCTTTTCTCCGGCAAAACCCCGAGCCGGAAAAAAGCGGCAGCCATGTTCATGCAAATGCCGCGGGGAATATTTAAATCCACCGTGGAATTTGCAATTCCGAAGTGTCTCATTAGCATCCCTTTTGTGGAAGAGGATGACAGTGTAGACACAGCCTCATTGTATGAGGAAAAAGGGAAGTTGGAGGAAGAAAGCTCTATTTCAAAATCAGCTATTTAGAAATAAGATAAGCAATTGTCGTAGCTCAATTTGTGTAGCTTATTTTGAGTTAAGCCCTGCAGTGTAGATGCACTCTAAGTCTCTGAATTGAGCTCTCAAAGCTTTTGAATAAATTAATATCATCAGAAAGCTTGTAGAAGACTTCAACATTGCAAAAGCTAGACCCCGGAGATTGCTTGGAGCAAGAAATTACCAAGGAACCTGTACAGTATGTTAGTATCTAAATGTCAATTAGTTTTCATTTGACATACTTGACAATAGCTCATAAAAAGTGCAATCTTGACAGCACAGGAGGTGAGCCATCTATTTTTGATTCACAAGTAGATATGCAGTTCAAGCATTGATTTGGCTGTTTGGATTTGCTGCCAAATAAGATCTCAGAGGTTGGCAATTGCTTCTTAAAAGGTCTTATTCTTTAAGGGGATCTAATATAGCCAAAGGGTTCCACTTTTTTCTTATGCCATTTCACATGATGCAGGGGAGAAAAAGAAATCCTGAGTTGCTGCTGAATGCTGCCTTCTGAATCCATCTTTTGGATGAAGAGTTTGATTTTCAAAATATGTACTTGTTCTTAGCTATTTGGTGTCTCCATGCCCTATTTAGCCTGGTTAGAGGGTGGGTGTGATACATCACAGAGCATGGTATTTTTACATTTGATTTACAGAACACTTTTGATGGCCATTTTACCACAGTGAGCTCTTCCCAGTAATACATCTTAAACAGCACCCTCTCCTGAAAGGATTTCACAGCATTTTGTCAGTATTAGTCAAAGTCTTGCAAAAGTCATGTGATATATGCCAGTGTTACTAATCCTCATATAAAGACTATCAGGTCAGGTCTACACTATAGAAGCTCGGCTTAAGGTAAGCAATTTCAGTGATGTAAAAAACATAGCTCGAGTTGATGTATCTTATGTCGAGCTTTGGTGCAATTTTCACAGTGGGAAGTCAATGCGAGAAATGCTCTCATTGATTTCCCTTACTCCTCACCAGGTGTAAGAGTACTGGTGCCTACTGGGGTATCCTTAGAATTTGATTTAGAAGGTCGTTACTAGTCCCACTAAATCAAACTCCGGAAGATCAACCACCACTCTTCCCAGAAGTGGAGATATTGCCTGAGATGAAGTGAGGTATTCAAGTCACATGGTCTCTGTGTGTCAGAGCTAGGAATTAAACCCAGATCCCTGCTGTGGGCTACAACCACTAAACCATACTTCCACTCTTAAAATCAGTCCATATTTTTTCTCCCAAAATTCACATAATGGCAGCTCTATCTGCTGCTCCCAACTTGCAGGTAATTTTCTGTTACAAATGTCCTTTCCACCTTTTTCTCTTTGGCTATGTCTAGACTGCAAGCCTCTTTCGAAAGAGGCTCTTTCGAAAGCATCTTTCGAAAGAGCGTGTCTAGACTGCACGGAGAAATTTCGAAAAAGTGGCTTGCTTTTTCGAAAGAAAGCATCCAGTGAGTCTGGATGCTCTCTTTCGAAGAAGTCCTATTTACATTGAAGAACGCCTTCTTTCGAAAGAGGAACTTTTGAAAGAAGGCGTTCTTCCTCGTAAATTGAGGTTTACCGCCATGGAAAGAAAAGCCGCGTTCTTTCGAATTAATTTCGAAAGAACGCGGCTTGAATCTGGACGCAGGGGAAGTTTTTTCGGGAAAAGGCTACTTTTCCCGAAAAAACCCCTGAGTCTGGACACAGCCCTTAATGTGACACCACCCATAATATTCTGTTTGGTGCCAGACGGAGAAGCGGTGCCTTTACTTCTTTCCTTTTTTTAGAACAAAAACCAAAACCCACTCTCTCATAAAAGCATCCAGTACTAACAACTACTCAAAAGCAGCAGTAGTATTGCACATTAAATAAGTGGTACATTCTTTACTTTTTCTTGCAAATTAAAAAAACAGAATCAAAATGTCTCTATTTAAGTGTCACATAATTGTTTCATGGTAGACTGAAATCTACAAATTATTGCTGAAGAGGATGAAATTACAGTGTTAAGAAACAAGAATACAATAATTGTCTTAAAATAACTAACAGGAGCATTTAACTAGCTTTTTCTAGATTTTAAATGCTTAATTATAATTATGCTTAATTGCATAATTATAATTAAGATTGATAGATTTTGGATTGCTTTTTAATGGTGCACATAAGAATGTCAGGGGTTTCTTACCTACAATAATTCTTGGTCTACGAATATGTTGCTGCTACAGAGCTGCAAACAGATTCTCAGAACCTTTTTGAATGGTATGTGGTTTACTTGAGGTCTGTGTTATTTAGACTGGGGAGAAATATCCCATTCACTAGTGGTTCCTTTTACCTCTAGAAGGTCCACATGACCATTCTTCCTCCCCTCTATTTTGGAGTCAGTAAGGGTATGTCTAAACTACATCCCTCTGTCGAAAGAGGGATGTAAATTAGGCAAATCAAAAATGCAAATGAAGCAGGATTTAAATATCCCACACTTCATTTGCATAATCATGTCACAGCGCTTTTTCAAAAAAGGGTATTTTGAAAGTTAAAGCGCCATCTAGATGCAGTTCTTTTGAAAAAAAAATACTCTTTTTCGAAAGATCCCATACTCCTAAAAAAATGCATAAAAAATGAGGAGTATGGGATTTTTTGAAAAAGGGGTTTTTTCTGAAAGAACCGTATCTAGATGGTGCTTTCACTTTTGAAATACCCTTTTTTGAAAAAGCGCTGTGACATGGTTATGCAAATGAAATGCGGGATATTTAAATCCCGCTTCAATTGCACTTTTGATTTCCCTAATTTACATCCCTCTGTCGAAAGAGGGATGTAAATATTTAGACATACCCTGTGTCTCTGTGAAGAAAGAGAATTTTTCCTCCTGAACTAAGTTTCCCCTGAGCCCTATTGTTGGAAACCAGCTAGCAATAATCTCAAGTATATGGGTTAGCCAAACAGTACTTGGAACTCTAGCCTTCCAAAACCAACATATCCTGTTGATGAAACACTGAGCTATTAGTGACTCATGAAAGTTAGACCCAAACTCTACACAGCAGCTCTAAGATTGCAGATGACTGCACACTGCAAGATTCAGACTCTCTCACTGAGTGATCTCTTATAGTTTCTGGCAAAGGAACATCAACAAGTTTATAACATTACAGTATGATTAGTCTTACTCACTAAGGACTTAATCCTGTTCTGAATCAAGCTAATAGGAAAAGTAGTACTGACAATGAATGTGGCAGGATAGAGGTCTATGACAACCTTTCTATTAAGAAGGCTTCAGCCATAATTTTTTTTCTACCATTTACAAATAATACGTTCAACTTTCTAAATAGTTTAGTTCTGTTGAATGACTCTTTGCCAATGTTCCTTCTATATTTCCCCATGCATGTGCACAATGAAGTGATATGAGACTGGGTTGGGGCGGAAGGGTTTGGACTGTGAGGCTATGTCTAGACTGCAGGCTTCTTTTGGAAAAGCTTTCCTGGAAGAGAACTTCTGAAAAAACGTATGTCAAAAGAGAGCGCCTACACAGCAAAAGCGCATCAAAAAAGCAATCTGCTTTTTCGAAAGATAGCTTCCATTCAGTGTGGACACTATCTCGCATTTAAGCTGTGATTACTATGGACAGAGTGGCCACTATGACACTTGTGCTTTTTCCTCTTTCCTCTTCTTCCAAAAAACTCTCTCCTCCCTGTCCACACATGCCATTTTTCGAAAGAGCTCTTTCAGAAAAGATGTTCTTCCTTATAGAATGAGGTTTACCAATATTGGAAAAACCCCTGCATTCTTTTGATTTTTGTGTATACTGCTCCTTCTTGCGCAAAAGCTCCTTGCGCAAAAATGACGGCTCATTAAGTATTCAAATGAGGCGTGGCAATATTCATCACTGCACCTCATTTTCTTGCCCAAGAGAGCACAATGTAGATGTAGCCAGGGTGTGTGAGTTAACTTGAAGATTCCAGTGACACATTGCACTGAAGTGTTCAGTTTGGGTAAGTCTAGACTACAGGCTTTTGTCGACAGAGGCTTTGTCAACAGTATCTGTCGACAAAGCCTCTGTCAACAAAGATTGTCTAGACTACATCCAGGTCTGTCAACAAAGCAAGCTGCTTTGTCGACGTGAGAGTGTAGACACAAAGGACAGTGAAGATGCAATAACGCCTTCTGTCGACAGAACTCTGTTAACAAAAAGCGTTATTCCTTGTAGAATGAGGTTTACCACCATCAACAAAACTGTCGAGTTCTGTCGACGTTACATGGGCAGTTGGTGAAGATAGGACTGGAGGATGCAAGCCCCCAGTTCTGCCCCAATCCCCACCCTTTCTGCCCAGGCCCCGCCCCTTCTGCCCAGGTCAATCATGGGGAGGACGGGCTGCACACCCCCACCATCCCCACCCTTGGAACTTGGGGAGGGTAGGCCAAGCATGGCCTGAGCCTCTCCAACCCCAGAGCATAGGGAGGGCAAGTGGCACACAGCCTGAGCCTCCCTAGCCCCAGAATACAGGAAGGGAGGAGGGTGTGCGGCCTGAGCCTCTCCAGCCTCAGAAAACCTACGGTAGGTGTTCTGAGGGCAGAGTGTAGACAGGGCCAGGTTAGTGGTTGGAGAAGGCAGTGCCTTTCCCCCATACCAGCCGCCCATGTTCCTAAGCTTGTACTTGGGAATTTCTGGATCAAGCTGACCTTTGTCCTTGCCTTGGCAACTACCTTTCTGGGAAAACTATTTCTGGGAAAGAGATAGATCACAAAGAGAATCCCTAGCCCCATCCTACTAGAACCTTAACTCCAATACAGGAACAAATAACAGTACAGCATGGTGACATTTGTTAGCCCTTTTGTTAAATGAAAACAAGCTGATGGTAATTAAATAGCTGGTCAGCAATACAGGCTTACTGCAATTAAACCCGTTTTTCCGTGAAGTCTGAAAATAATTGAACTGAACATCTTTGCCACCTACAGCCCTTTCATTTTGGCTTTAGTCTCTGGGTTCCTTTTATTTTAATTGTGTGCCCCACTTTTTTTTACTCCCAGCTTTTGCTTTCATTTACAGCCAGCTACATTTTAATAACATTAGGAACACTTGGAGGAACAAGAGCAGGAATAGCTCATTACCACTGGTTCGAAGCATTATTGACTTGCTGTGTTCTGCACAGAGGTGGAGGACCTTCTGTACTGCTTAACCTTTCATGTCCCAGACTTCCTGTTTAGGATAATGTGTTGCTAAAATAAAGCCTCCAGTCTAAAGAAAAAAACCCAGCAGAGTTGAAAAAATAATGAAGCTGTTTCCCTTTGTTCTTATCCTAGTGGAAAAAAAATCCAACAACAACTTGTTTGATGCCTTTAGAGGGCTTTATTAATTGCTTCAAGACAGCAGGGCATTTCAGAGTTTGGGACAACTGGGGATAATGAGAATAACTCCAATATGACAACAATTAGATAAATAGAGAGACCAATGGGACCATCTACTCAGGCTGTTTTCCTTTTCATCATCCCTACATTTGCTTCCATTTCTCTTCCTGTTCTCTAGATCATATTTAACTTGTGATCTGTTTTGTTTCACCTCTCTGAGTTGCAACAATAGTGCAGACAAACTGTTTGCACTTCTGGAGCCGCTGTTACAGACTATGACTACTTCTGTTGTGAGTGTTCCTTGGCCTCATGTGGGGCAAGAAAATCAGAATGTTCAGGTGGGACAGAGTTGTGTCTCTAGGACAGGATGGCTGGACCCAGCTGAAGCCACACCACACTCTCATTGTATCCGAAAAGAGGAAGGGGTCATTAGCTTGATTTAAACATGTACAGGATCCAAATGTTTCAAAGGTGTGAGTGAGTATAATCAGCACCTGCTTACCACCATTGGGCTTGATTGTTCTGCTTCCAAGAGGAGTAGAATCAAGAGTGGGCAGTCACTGTTCCCAAGACTGAGCCACCAGTGGCTTGCTTCACACTGGCTTGTGGGAACCTGAGGGTGTTTACCCTACATTTAAAAACCCACAGTCTCAGAGCCTCAGGCTCGCACTAGGCTTTTAGAAATAAGGGAGTTGACATAGTGGCTCAGGTTGGAGTTGAGGATATGGTCTTCAGAGCCAAAACATCTGCACTGCTGTTTCTAATGATGGACCTTGTTTCATTTCTCATTCAGCACAGACTCTGGCTATTTAATGCAACCTTCACAATTTCATGATGGGTGATGGGTCATTCCTTTTAGTTTCACCCTAAACCATTCGAGAAAACATTTTCTGGTTGACTTTAGGTGTAAGTTCATTGTTACAGAGTAGACAGGGATGATCCAATGTTTTCATCTGTTGTAAGAGGCATTGAGGAGGGTCACATGAATGTATGCAAGGAAAGCTGGGTAATTAAATGTATTTGCATTTTCTTCACAAGATCCCCAACTTCCTTTCTCTGTCCTCATTTAGTTAACACACCTCATGTGTTGTTAGTTACAGTCCATTAAAAGCACGTTGTTAAATACCAAGAGCCCTGCTTTCCTTTCTAGAAACAAGGATTGCCATTAAAAGAAAATGTAAAGCAATTAAAGCGTGTAAGAAGTTAAGAGTTAAGACCTCTGGGAACAAACCATGCACAGGACGATAAAAATTGCATTATCCACACCTTGAATATCTGCGAGCGACTCATAAATCAGTTACATTACAACCAACCTGAAGAGGAGATTGGGTACCACTGCTGGCACCTATTTGCTAAGTCTGCTTTTACAAGCCATTTCCCATATCCTGATACAAAGGCCATACCCTGTTGTTTTCATTCACAGCTGGAGGCAGAAGAGGGATTTTTTTAAGACTACAAAGCACAATTAAAAGGATGGAACAAATTGTGTAGTTGGAAGCAGACTATGGCTCAGAAAGCCAAACTCATCTTGATATCATTCTACTGAGGTCAAGGTGGTTTTAACAAGGGTGAATATGGCCCACGGTTTAATTCCTGTATAAAGGCAGTAAGCCCTCACTAGCTGCAACAATACTTTGGTTATATTTGCTTTTCTTGTATATGTCAAGGAACTGCATGGGTAACATGTCTATAGACTGGTGAGCTGTCTTTGAAGAGCCACAGTACATACCTCCCAATTATTGTAAGTGAAATGGCACCCAATGTCCAAAGCAACTTAAGAGTATGTCTACACTGCAACAATATTTTGAAATAATTAGCACTATTCCAAAATAAGTCAGTCCCCATCTACACACCAGGTACTTATTTCAAAATAATGTCAAAATACTGTCAAGCTGGAGGACTTCTTACTCCGATTCCTGTAACCCTCAAGTCAGAGAAAGCGTGCTCTATTTCAAAATAAGTGCTGTGTAGATATTAAATGTTGTGTAGCTATTTTGAAATAAGATACACAATTAATGTAGCTCAATTGATGTAGCTTATTTCAAGTTAAGCCCTGCAGTGTAGATGCACCCTAAGACTCCTCACAATAAATCCAAGCCCCCATGGCATTTCTGACAAAAAGGAGAACCTAGGAAGCAACTCAAACTGCTAGATGTGCTAAGATCTGCACTGCTTTGTTTAAAATAGGGTTTTAGAACACGTTGCTCAGGCAATTCAACAAAACCCTTTTTATCTTATGCAAGACAAACCAATTAATAGCTACCACTCCTGTCATCTGAAGAAGTGAGTTGTGCCCACAGAAGCTCATGACACATGTTTTGTAGCCCCAGTGCCAATTCTGCCCACACATCTACAGTGATTTCATCACTGGATCCAACCACATCAACCACCAAATCAGAGGATCATTTAACTGCACATCCACTTATGTGATCTATGCCATCAAAAGACAACAATGCCCCACTGCCATATATATTGGCCAAACTGGATAGTCTCTACAGGAAAGAATTAATGGACACAAATCAGATATCCAAAAAGGCAATACACAAAAACTAGTTGGAGAACACTTTAATCTACCTGGACACTCATTAATGGATCTTCAAGTCACCGTTTTGTTTCAGGCAAATTCCACAAGCCAAATACACAGAGAAGGGTTGGAACTTAACTTCATTTACAAGTTTAATTCTTATGCAAATGTATGAACAAAGACATCGGCTGGCTCGCACACTATCTTCCATATCGTATGGCTTAATGTACCAATCAGACAATGAAGATGCTAATGGTTCTTATCAGACTCTTGTAACTATTTAGTTTTAAGGTGCTACTAGACTATTTGTTGTTTTTTAAGTTTTTCCTGTCACAGACTAACTTGGCTACCCTTCTGAGGCTTATCTACTCAATTTCTCTCTCTTTTATTCCTCTCCTCCTTTTTTCTCTTTCCTCCTTCCTTCTCCCTTCTCCCCTCCTCCCCCCCAGCTTCCATCCTTCATTCTTGGATTCTTCTAACACTCCTGTCATCTCTACAAAAGCCCATGATACCATCTACATGTTTTGTTAGTCTTTAAGGTGCTACTAGTCTATTTGTTGTTTTTTAAGTTTTTCCTGTTACAGACTAACTCGGCTACCCCTCTGAAGCTTTTTGTCTTATTTTGTTGGAGTACCAGGGTTGACAGGAGAGTGATCGATAGTCAAGTTAGTTGGTCTTTATTAAACTCACTAAATTGACCACCAGGGGAATGAATGCTGCATCACTGATCCACCCCATAGAGGAGACAAGTCCTTAGTAAAATGCATCACAATCTTATTATGATATGAAGAGTGGTATAAGTTACATCTTGGTAATCACACTTTGGGTGTTTGAGTCTAAATGAGTGCATAGCATGGCTGATTCATCTTACCTGACAAGGGCGCAAGTTAATTTTGGGGCCTTCTTTAGTTTGCACCTCTATATTGTCTGACATCCTCCAGTAAGTTACAAACTTTAGATTCCCTTGAACACTCACTCTACATTACTGTGGAGCTTAAACATCACCTCTAGATTTCGAATTTTGTAACCCATTATGTCTCTCCAGAGCAAATCAACTCACTGGACTGTTCTCAATTTACCAGTGAGAGCTCCCAGTCTCTTGGCACTCTGACTTTGCACTAATAAGAGATTAATAAGGGGAAGTGGTGTTATTTCTTTTCAGTTTTCTTATACATTTCTTGCAAGCCACAGCACTGGTAGCTCATTCAAAGCTTTATCTACAGTCATTTGTAAAGCAGCCCTTAGTGACCTTGCCCACAGAAATATAAGTCTGACTGTCAAGGTTACAGTGGAATCATTATAGTCTCCACTGTTGAATTAATAAACCAGAGTTTCTCCAGACTTCTCTTTTTAATTTCTTCCACCTTAGATCAAGAAAAACACCACACAAAAGATCACGAGCCAGTATATTTTCTTATCCTTTTCTTGTCATTGTCACAATGGCTATGACTTATAAAAATGCTTAATGAAAAAGCCTTCCATCTCTATTGGTGGACAACAGCATGGAACAACGTTAGCAGGTTTAGTGGTGGGAGGGTTGTTTTTTATAGGGTTCCATGTTCTGTCTGGAGGCAGGAAGGTTCTATTCAGTACATAGAGTCTTCCATCACAGCCTGGAGAGAACACACCTGTGTTTCCGAGTACTGGTGACACTAAAAGGATTTTGGAACTACAGTATGTCAAATTATCAAGAAGGAAACAGAAAAAAATCTGGAGATTTTCCCAGAAGCTCCCATTTAATTTTGGAAGTGAATTTCTTCCCTGTTCTGCTATTACATAAGTAAAACTAAAACTCCCAACTATTTTTAAAGGAGAGATATACACTATTATAAGGGTAAAAATACTGTAAATTTATAGCCCTTTTCATCTGAGAATTTTAAAGCATTTTACAAATACTAAATATTCATGCCTTGTACATCCTACTATCCCCCTTTGTAGAAAAATTAAAGCACAGAAAGATTATAATACTTTCCCATTCACACACTGAATGAATCTCATCTTTGGGACAAGGACCTAAAGGTCCTTACTGCTGGTCTGTTGCTGTTCTATTGTCATTAGATCATGCTCACTATAGAGGCAAATGGGGAAAAAGTCATTCTGAATCATATTTCGGCATGCTCGGTAGTACAGTGAGGGATGAATAGTATCTTTTTCTGCATGCACTGTGGAATATTTTCTGTATTTTCTACTTGCCCATGTTTTATAATCCTGAATGTCAGATCTTTAGCAAGCCAACACTCTAATCCAATCTATATTACTTATTAAATGTAGTATATTTTGTCCATCAAGTCTATGGGTTCTGATTCAGCTATTGCATTACTGCCATTTTACGCTAGTGTCACTCCATTGAAATCAATTTTGCCTGGGTGGGATTTAATTGTTTTGTAATGAAAAGATGCATTTACTTCCCCAAAAACAGAGCACGAGGAGAAGGTCCCTGAATTAAATTCATGGAATGTGACAATAGACCAGTTTTCATGGGTAAATACTTCAGAAGCAGAAATTAGTTGCTCTGGGGAATTGGGTTCAAATTCAAGTCAGGTTAAGAGCAACACAAACTTCATGGATGCTTCCTAATTAGTATTATTTATATTATTAGCAGTACACAAACCGAATCCTCAGCTGTCCCATTATGCAATGCATTGTCTAAACATAGTGAGAGACAGTCCCTATTTCAAAAAACTTACCATCTAAGGACCTGATCCCATGAAGTTGTCCCCATTTTTGGAGTGATTACAGCATTGGGAACAAAGTAGACAAGACAGGCAAAGTGGGAGAAAAGAAGTGTTCATCTCATTTTGCAGCTGGAGAAGTAAGGCACAGAGGGATTAGCTCAGTTACCCCAGGCCACACAGGAAATTTGTGTCAGATCCAGGGATTAATCTAATTTCTCCTGACTCCCAGTGCATTGCCATAACTTCAAGACCATTCTTGATCTCTGTGCAAATTAGAGCTATTCAAGTGACTGTTCTTTGGGGGGGGGGGGGGGGGGGCGGGGTCACTAGCTGAATATGAAATTGAACTAACATTTGAAGCAAAAACATATGTTGCATCGAAGGGTCAAAACTTTTCCACTTTTCCAGAAAGTCTTTTTTCCCTTATCTGAAACAATTTGACAAATTTGACATAAATTCATGAAATAATTAGGTCAACCTTGATCTATCTTTTTTGGTAAAAAGGTTGCAACTGAAAAATTTCACCCAGCCCCCAAACAAATCACATATAACCTGGTACAGCTGATTGTCTCTATTCAGAAGAAACCTAAAGATATATTGGAGCATGGGGTGCTATGACTCAAATATCTGCCAAAATTTTTTGGCAATGATTGACTAGTTTGTCCCATTCTCCAAGCCTCTTGCCTGGTGTTTACTACGTAGGGCAGGTCTACATTACAATGACAGCTTGATCTAAGCTATACAATTTACGTTAGTAGCATAACTAAAATGATGTAGCTTAGATCTACTTACTGCGGGGTCCATGTTGCAGGGGTTTGACACAAAAACTCTCTGATTCAACTCTCCTTACTCATTTCCTTTTTCTGGAGTACCTGTGTTGACTGGAGAGTGTTCAGCCATTGATTTAGTAGGTCTTTACTAGACTCGCTAAATCGACTGCTGGTGAATCGATTGCTGTAGTGTCAATCCACCTCATAGTGGAGACAAGACCTTAGAGTATCTTTTCTTCACTCCTCACATAGACTAGGCCCTGATTTCTTTAACTAACACATGGTGTCCACCTAAGGTGCCATTCAGAGTCCTGTTGGGCAGCAACTTTTACCCAGGCCAACAAGACTGTGAGTGTCTATTGCTAACCTCTTAAGCCCTTAGAGGAATAGACTTCTGTGGTTTCCAAAATGGCCACTACAGAGAATACTCTCTAGATAAACTTGGAGGACCCAACTTCAGTGCTCTTTTTGTCTCTGCTCTTTGGATGTGATAGGGTGGAGTTAATTGTGGAGCCCCAACCAGGGATCTGACAAGGCCCATAACACCCCATCACATTACATCAATGGAAAGGCAGGACTTCTTGGAGGCTCAGTCTATAGTTCTAAGGAACTGGCAAACTGTAAGTGGGGGTAACATTTGCACTATGGTTACTCAGTGGCAGCCCATCCTACTAGTCTAATCCCCCATCCCCTGCAGCATTACAATTCAGTACATGATAGGAGAGGGTTCTGCATTAGAATTCTAAATGATAATAACTACAGCATGCAAGGAACATTATTTCCCTGCTTTCTTCATCTTCCCCAGGCTGCCCTCGAAAAGATCAGCAGCTACATAAGGAGTCCTGCTCTCACAGCTGGAGAGAGTCCAATTGGGAGGAATGATTCCCTGGCTTTCATTCGGAAATCTAACTGCTGCTCATAGTACAGAATGAGAATCAAGGGAGAATGAATGACTGCCGGTTACATTGCACTGAATATCATTCTAATGTTAAGACCCTAGGGCCTTCTCATTCTTAAAACTAAACAACTGGGTACTTTTCCTTGGAGCTGGCCACAAAACAAGATTTGCCCCAACTTGAAATTTGCAGGGGTTTGAACCAGATCAATATTTTGCTAGTGATCCCTTTCAGTATAATGGGCAGAAATCAAACTCAGGAAGCAAACAAAACCACCTCTGCATGTGAGAAGGGTTCACGTTCTGGTTTCCTATGAGAATGTTGCAACATAATTTTTAATAGTATAAAGGCTGAAGATGCAGAGCACAACTGGTCCAATATAGGACAGAAAGGACACAGTCATAACGGATACTTTCAGGCAAATTTAGCTCATGAGGGAATCAATACAGTGTTTGAGCTTTTTCCAATAAATCCTAGTTGCAGAAAATTATTCAATCTAATTCTCTTTGTTTGAACAGGTTGAAAGAAGGAGTTAAAAAAACCCTTTCATCTCCATAAAAGCTTGCTCAGCAAATGGAGATAGAAAGGGACTCATTATTGTTTAAACTAAAAACACTGCTCTATCAGTGTAAACAGGCCTTATTTGGGATTAAATTATCATGATGTCCAAAGTAAGGCCCCTTTGCATTGAAAGAGAGCTGTAAAATGTCTTTAGCATAAATTAGAATCTGGCTCCAAATGGTCATTTGACTAGTTCCAAAAATGAACCTGATGGGTATATTTGGCAGAAAAAATAAAAGATTTGCAAGTTCTTTTACAGCTAATTAAGTTCTCTGCTCCAACCATAATAACAGTAATAGTGAATCATTGAGTTTGGTTTGACAGCACATTATTATTTAGCAACGATGCAGGAAGCCTCTTGGTATTGGTGAACCCCTGAAAACTGACAGATGTTAGTATTGATGTCCATTCAGCCATAATTTTATATTAAAAGCTCATTACACACTGATCTTGCCATCGATCTCACTGGGCTCAGGATCAAATCCTATTTGACTGGGTTGGCAATAAAGGGGGGAAAAGCAACACTTTCTTTCATGGACATCAACAGTGCAAATTGTAATGAAAAATTTGAAAAAAATGTCAGCCTGCTCTATTCATTATTTATTCAATATTGTTTGCCATCCATTGGCCTGCTATTTGAAGTGGCTCAGACACTTAATCAAAGTATACAAATACTTAAAAGCATTCACAATAATCAGGACTGATTCACAATTTGCATGCTTCATTCACAACAGATATTAGTCACAGCAATTTGAGGACAGCTTTGAAAGAGAAGATTGAGAGCACACTCCATTGCAGAAAACCCATCAGCCCAATGATTAGGGCACTTAATGTGAGCAGGGCCATCCTTAGTAGGGCGTGAGGCCTGAGGCAACACCCCGCACTAGTGCCTCCATTGCGGAATATAGCCCTGAGAAAGGACACGGGGGAGAAAAGAGACAAGGGAAGCATGATTATAAAAATAGTTAAATATGTATAACTCAGTTCCTTCTTAACATGTTCCAGTTGCCTTTACATTTAGGCTGGCTCTGCAATTCATTCAGCAGATTAAACGAACTAAACAAAAGTGCATAAACAATTAAGTGAGTTGTAATACATAGTGCTGCTGACTGGAATTCATTGCTAGACCATTGACATTATGACCTTGACTTCTTCCCTCCCCAATGCTCTGGTGGCTGGAAGGGGGGGGGGGGGCAAAAGACCAGGCTGTGGTGGGAGAGAGGCCAGGGCTGGTGAGGCCCCAGCTGTCCCTTCCCCGGTGACCAGTGGGGGGAAGATCTGGACCTGCCTACCCCCAGAGAAAGGGGGGTTGACAAGTGTAGTGAGCAGGAGTAACAGCCCACTAGTGAATTGTGAATTTGGTAGGTCCCTATATATATAGGTAGGCACTCAAAAGAAGGCAGTAGCAAAGTCACTACTTGCATCAATAAATGTAGCATAAGACCAGTAGAACTGGGGTTGTGCAGAAATACTATATTATCATCATCATCATCATCATCATAATCATCATCACCTTCACCCTCCTTTTCCAATAAACCACAGTTATGCTAGCTTCCCTGAAATTATAAATAGCAAGGCTTTTCGGAAACTGGAAAACATATGGGTAGACAGCACTAGTGAATAAAATCATCTATACATTCAATATGAAGAGCACAAACCAGTTTGTCTTCTTAAAATTTGTGTTTATACTGCATCACCACCAAGATATGCAGGGATTCATACAAAATATATCTGAATGAAACAGCCTTGTATTCCAATAGATGTACTATAAATGGTCACACATTACAATAAACACATTCAATAGAATATGTAATGTCAGAATAAAGTTAAATATATTGAATGTTTTATTATTATACATACAAACTATGTTAGAAGAATGTTAATAAGGTTGCAAAATCAAGCACTCAAAAGTCAGGAAATGCCAGAATTGAGGCTGCCTATGCAACCATAATTCAGTCCCTAATGCACACACGTTAGGAAAGTTTTTAATGACAATGATCACCTAATGAGCTGCTATTCAACATTTTGTTTTCTACTTGTGTAGCACCAGGACTTATTTCCTGCAAACTACTGAGAACATGCTCTAAAAACAGAATTATTATTTTCCTCCGGCAGGGCCAGCCCATGTGTTTTTGGTGCTCCATCCCCACATTCTATACAGAGAAAAATTAGAAGTCCAGAATGACATTTTACTGTTATTCGAAATCAAAATGAAAAATGTAAAAATAAAAATAAATATTTAATGGATTTTTCCTACTTTTCATTAATCCTAATGCAATTAGACTTTACTTGAGATTCTCCTTTCAAAATATTGTGAAAATCTCTTACCACATTTTTCAAGTCCAGCACAATACAATTCTTCATGGGCCCAGCGTCTTGGGATCATGACTTGTAACACAGCAGAACAGCTGTTGAATGTTGATTACCAGCTATCACTGAAAGGCGAGCAGCACTGACCCAACAGTATGATTGACCACCACTGAGCTACTGAGAATGACTGACCTGCCAGACCCTATCCGGAGGCAGCAAACCCAGTTATGTTGAAGCTATGCTGTGACACATTTTAATTTACATATGTAATCATGTATCACAATGTGAAATAAATAATCATTCAAATTCTGACATGGCAATGATGCATTCTTTCACAAGTACAGTATTTGATACTTTTAAGAGAAAACATTAAAATATTTCAAATAGAGAAAAAAATTACTTCTGTCTAATTTGGTGCCCCTTAAAGCCTGGTGCTCGAGGTGACAGTCTAGTTCACCTGAATGGTCGAGCTGGGACAGCCTTGTGGGCTTTTCGATGTTGCTCATCCCTATAGTATGAGTGTTTCACAAATATTAATGGATTTATTTTAACAACAATCCTGTGAGATAGTGAGATAGTAGTACTCCCATTTTACAGATGGGAAATTAAAGTAAAAAGTGATTAAGGGTGAAAATATCCATTTATTTTGGATGTCCAATTTAAGATACTTAGAACCTAATTTTTCAGAATGTTTACCACTAGAGAGTACTTTATGTGTTCAAAACACAGCCCCCATTGACTTCAGCTGTGGCTGTGAGGACACATCAATTTTGTAAATCAGACCTCAGGGTCTCAAGTTGGGCACACACAAAACAAGGAACACAAAATGAGTGACCATCTAAGAAAAGTTTAATTCTGACTTTGCAACCTTAATCATGCTCTTTTAATGTTATTTTCTGTTGTTGATTAGTTTGCATTTTCCTAGGATTAAAAAAAAGGAAACTGAAAAACAAGTCATTCCATTACATGGCATCATAATGACACCTTCATGAGACATCTCCAGGGTTGAAACATTTAGGTCCAGCACATATACCTGTGCCCCTTGAACTACTAGAGTAACTGATAGCAGTTGTGGTCTTCCTCTTTGTGGACCAACATTAGAGGGAGATGGAACACTTTGTCAGAAGGTTTCACATTAGTTAACAGCAATGGAATTGTGAGATTCAAGAACCTTGGATTCCCTTACAGATTCTCAAGGGGAATGTGTTCTAGAGATCACAAACTCTTCTACTCATTCCTCTCACGAACAACCCCTTCTGTCCCATCCATTCCAACCTGTCTTGGACCTGACTCTTCCTCATCTCTGGCTCCTCTTCCAGTCATGTTCTTCTCACCTAGCCATCCCACATCTACTGCTCAGTCTTATTATCAGGGCTTGACAAATAATACAATCTACTCGCCATGGCGAGTAGATTGCAACTCGGAAGAGCCAGGTTCGGGCAATCTGAGCATGCGCAGAACAATTTGCTCATGCGCAGCTTGCTGGACAGTGAGACTGGCATGCGTTGTTTGCCACGGTTTGGTGAGCCCTGCTTATTATCATATAATCATAGAATACTAGGACTGGAAGGGATCTCAAGAGGTCATCGAGTCTGGTCCCCTGCACTTATGGCAGGACCCAGTACTGTCTAGACTATCCCTGATAGACATTTATCTAACCTACTCTTAAATATCTCCAGAGATGGAGATTCCACAACCACCCTAGGTGATTTATTCCAGTGTTTAACCACCCTGACAGTTAGGAACTTTTTCCTAATGTCCCACCTAAACCTCCCTTGCTGCAGTTTAAGCCCATTGCTTCTTGTTCTATCTTCAGAGGCCAGGAAGAACAATTTTTCTCCCTCCTCCTTGTGACTCCCTTTTACATACCTGAAAACTGCTCTCATGTCCCCTCTCAATCTTCTCTTTCCCAAACTAAATAAGCCCAATTCTTTCAGTCTTTTTTCATAAGTCATGTTCTCTATACCTTTAATCATCCTTGTTACTCTTCTCTGAACCTTTTCTAATTTCCTGGTCACCTTGCCTACAAATCCTAGTCTCATCTCTCCAGACACTCCATCCCTCTTCCAGTCTTGACAATCCCAGTTCCTCCTTCCCAGCTCCTCATATTGACTATCTTTCACATTTTTTTGCCCTTGCCTTCAAGACTCTCCATTGGGCATCCCCATCTATATCTATGATCTATCTCCTTCAATATTCACCCCATGTTCTTTCCGATAAGCTAATGATGCCAGATTTGATACACTTTGTTTCTCCTCTAATGGACGACTCCTCTGTGCCTTCTTTCATGTTGCCCAAAGACATACATTGCTCTACCCAAATCCCTTCTCCAAAGTAGCTGTGTTGCCTCAATCAAGTCTCTCACTTTTCCCATCTTGCTTGATAAAAAAATGAGGTTTAAAGGTAAACAATTAAATTATGTTTCTATAACCATCAAGATATGAGCAAGTTATATATGAGTCAACAGTGTGACAGTGTTGCAAAAAAAGCAAACATCATTTTGGGATGCATCAACATGAGTGTTTTGTGCAAGATCTTAAGAAGTAATTCTTCCTCTCTACTTTGCATGGATTAAGCCAAAACTGAAGTACTGTGTCCACTCTTGGGTGCCACATTTCAGAAAATATATGGAAAAACTGGAGAAGGTCCAGAGAAGAGCAACAAAAAATGCTAAATTTCTAGCAAGCATAATCTTGAATTAAGGTTACAAGAACTGGTTTGTTTAGTCTGGAAAAGAGGATTCTGAAATGGGACATGATAGCAGCCTCCAAATCCCTAAATGGTTGTTACAAGAAGAGAGGAGAAAAAATATTCTCCCTAACCTCTGATGATAGGACAAGAGGCAATGGGTCCAAATTATAGCAAGGGAGGATTAGGTTAGACATTACAAAAAACTTCCTAACTGTCAAGGTGATTAAGCACAGGAATAAATTGCCTAAGAAGGTTGAAGAATCTTTACCATTGGAGATTCTAAAGAGCAGGTGTGATGGATAGGAAGAGTGCTGGCCAGCACTTGCTAACTAAAGGGTTAAACTCAGGTAGCTAGCAAGAGTGTTTTTAGGCAGCAAGAAGAACCAATGTAATACAGCACTGAAATTTGAATTGTATATAGATACCTGGTCTACTTTTCCTTTGTGTGACTTCTAAGGGCTGGAGGACTTCTAACATGCCGTAATCAGAATTACCATACCTACAAGGAATATTGGGCATGGAAGTGGGCTGAGCCAGGAAGAGATACGTATTTAGTCACAATCAGGGCATTTTTCTTTGTTTTGGTTGTCTGGTTAAACATCTCTGTATGAATTTATGCCTTCCCTCCCCCATTCACTATCTAAGGGTATGACTATACTTGCAACCTATTTCAGAATAGGGCTGCAAATGTAGGCATTTGGAATTGCAAATCAAGCCCGAGATTTAAATATCCTGTGTTTGATTTGCATCTTCCCGTCCAGGTGCCATTTTTTAAATTTAATTTACAAGCCTGGAATAACTTCCCGTGTCTACACGCGGCAGTGAAACGGGCATTCGAAATAAAGCCTTAGTTCGATCTGCCTGTTAAACCTCATTGCAGGTTTGCTTTTTCATGGTCAACCTGTGATACCCTTTGCCAAGAGATGGTGGAAAGACCCAAATTATAACTGGATTCCAATAAGAATAAAATAAGTTCAAGGATAGGCTCATCAGTGACTACTAGCCAGGATGGGTAGGGATGATGTCGCTAACATCAATGTGCCAGAAGCAGGAAATGGATGACAGCAGCTGGATGATTTGATAATTGCCTTTTCTGTTCATTCCTTCAGAAGCAACTGGCACTGGCCACTGTTGGAAGACAGGATACTGAGCTAGATGGACCATTGCTCTGACCCAGTATGGTCACTCTGATATTCTTATGTGATATATCTGCCCCCTACTGTAACCCTCTAGATTCCACGGCCCTCCCAGAGCTGAAACAGAGCTGTCTGTCTCTCTGAAAAGTTAGTAATGAAGTAAGAATATGCAATACAATTTTAAGTCTAACCATGTCCCTTAAGTGACTTGCCATAAGATGTCATGATATGTTAGTATTAGAACTAAGTGGATCTAGTATTTATTTATTTATTTTTATTTTATGTAGAAATTAGATACATTGCTCATGCCAGCTAATTGCTAAGTTATCTACCAAAAACTAGTTTCCTAGTGCCTTAGTAGCTCCTGTAAAGAGGTGATGTGAGGAGGAAAGGTGGACAGGGTCTGTCCCCCCAATTTGCTGCTTGGCTTATACTGAGCATGCTCAGTACCATTGCTGAAGCTGCTGTCCTCACTCTGCCTCCTCCATTATCACAGCATGCACAGGTCACGTCCCCAACCCACCAAAATATGAAATGGTGCCCCTGAATCTGCTCATAGTACAACATCGACCAGAGGAAAAACCTCTGATTCCCATTTCCCTTTTCTGCACACTAGATAATGCTTCCTCTTAGTGGAAACTCTTCCACAGTGTAAAGGCATTTGGACTTCTTAAAAACTGAATTATAGCTGAAAAATAAATGTTTAATATGAAGAAAACAAGGGAGATGTTTATACCATTAAAGTACGTACTGTACTTAGTGGGCTGTGCCTTGACTGCTCTCAGCCCTCCCCTGGGCTTTAGCTATGATTGTGTTCCTTTCTCACTCCCTGCACAGACACTGCAGAAGAAAATCTTGCCAGTTTGCAGGAAGCTGCCATCCGTTTTGCCCCAACTGCACTCTGCTCAGATGTGCTACTTGCATTTACAGTGTTAGAATAACAGCAGTTTGGCTGCAGTCCAACGGGCTGTGTTCTATCCATTGGAAGCCCAATGTTTTAGACGTTTCTTGTGCATTATATAAACTACTATTACAGCAAGTCAGTCCATCTAGTCCAACTAGGGGAGCAAAGAGCTTCCACAAGCTCCTGGGCAAAGTGTGTGGTGGGCATCTCCATGCTCCCACACTCCCAGAAGGAGCAGAGCCTTGAGTGATAAGGGCGGCACCCCAGCCCTAAGATCTGCATGGAGTACACGTGTGGCTTTCCAGTGGCAATTTAAAAGGTCTGGAGCTCCTTTGAATCACCAGTGCTCAGGGCATCTGCTCCCTTTATCCCCTCCCCCCCCCCCCAGTGGGCCTGAGTCCGACATCCTGTGCCTAATATTAACCAATACTAGAAGGTACAAGAAAGGATAATCTTCCAAGCAAATGAACAGTAAAATAACTTATCCATACAGGAAGTATCACATCAAATAAGCACAAGTTAATGGCCAGTGCCATTATAACAGGGGACAACTAAATTCAGTCCACCCATCAAGTTGGCTCTTCAAATTTAGACACCTAATAAGCCATAGTTAAGGTAAATTCCTAATTTGCACTCATAGCCTGAGTATTTGTGTACACAAATAAGACATGTGTGCACCTATCTGACCCATGGTCAGATGAATAAAAACCCCATACCAGGAGGAAGTAACTGGGCCAAATCTTGGAAAACACATTCACTTTTTACTCAGTCATCAGCAAATTTCTCATTGAAGTCAGGGCAGATCATTTTCAGGATGAATAAAGCCTAAAAATGCTTTAAAAATTTGCTAAAAATTTGTCCCACCAAGATTTTCTCGCTGTCATCTCCTTGTACGTTTTCTCCATTTGTTGACTGTTGGAGCTCAGAGACAGGAAAAGTGCTAATGCAGGTTTGGGATTAAACCTATCCCTTTTAGGAAGGGGTATTTAAGAGTAAATGTCTTGTCTGAAAAGAGCCAACCTTTAAAGACATCCAATCTCAGCTCTGAGGAGGAAAGAAAGTTGTTTCCTTGAGAAGTATCAACAGATGATAGAAGAAAAGGGCTAACAGCAGTTACGAAGCAGTCTGGGATTCTCCATCTGAGATGTGAAAAATAATTTGAAAAGGTCAAATGAGCTTTGTTGGCCCTGATCCTGAGAGATGCTGAGCATTCTCAGCTCCCATTGACTTCTCATGACCAATAATAGGAATCAGATGCAATTAGAGTCAGAAAGAGGAGACTAGAATGTGGATTGACAGGATATTGGCTGAAAGGTAAATTTTTGGAATCCATAGCCAACTAGGGGGGAAGCTTTTTAATGGTTAAGGAACCATTCTCCCCTCATCACCGAGATATCTCTGTGTTGAGCCAGAAGTGTAACTCGTCTCCTGAATACTGGCCCAACCTGTTCTCATAAAGTCTCAGCTCATTGCCATGAAGCTTATCATGATGTCATAACACAAGGCCATAGTATTTCTCAATGGATCAGTCCAAAGGAAAAGAACACACAATTGGCTTTTAGTAAGTAACCCAGCACCAGAAATGTGCTAAAAGCTTTACAGCCGAATGAGACGAATGGCCATCTCCCATATAGTTGAGCTCTGCAATGAAATCTGCTCTTCAGTCATGAAGTGACAAAGATTTATTGGCTAGTCACCAAGCAGGATGTGTCTGATTGACACTTCTCTAGTCACTGTGCATGAAAGGAAAATCTAACAACATGCTGCTAAAAATAAAACAGGAAGGAACAGGATGCAAATGCTGAAGCCAGGAGCACAGCTAGGCTTTTCAGAGAGTTTGTGCCACTCCCATCTATGGGAAAGAATCTATCAAACTCATTGGACTATTTATAGCAAAGTGCCCCAGATGAGTGGCTATGGGTGGTATATTGACTTCCAGCCACAAATGTGAGGGCTGTGCCTATACTGAGTCACAGTTAAGCATTTGTAAAATTAAAAAAAAAAAAAACAACACAGGTGCACACTGAACCATGTGGTGAATCACGCAGATCAAGGGCTAGAGAAACAGTTTATGCTGGAAGGCTTATTTTAGGTTAATCGTGTGTTATAAGCCACACAAAAATAGATTGTCATTTGAAAACATCAAAAATATTAGCTCATGAATAAAGTCCTCAATTATTATGGAAAGTCACTGAGAGACTGGTGATTGGTCTCCGGCCAGACCACCCTCTGCTGCTTCTGTCTCTCTGAGTACCCTGAGAGAAGCTTTTTATAATTGCAATCAGAGCTCAAACAGTCCATATGCAGACTAATGCTCCTACTATCTCACCCCAATTAGACACTTTATAAAAGTTGATGTAACTGTTCACTCAGTTTCTCTAGCTCACAGCTGGTTACTCTGCTCCATAATATCCCTGCCCCTGGCATTTGAGTAGATATATTTTGTCAATATAATAAATAGAAATTGTTGCTTGAATTCACCTGCATTAAATGGCTGTCATTAGTCAGCTTTGCTTATCTGGGAGTTTTGGGAATAGTGTAGCTATGGATTACACTTTTTGACCTTAGAAGGTGTATTGCAGTTTTAGGACACATTTTGTATTCCTCTAGGTTTTTTTTCCAGTAGTACAGCAATTTTAGCTCATCACATCTGGATCTAGAGGTTGAGATCAGTTCTCAGGTCTCTTTGCTGGGCTGTATGCATGTACATAACTGGCTCCCCCTTGGGTCTGCTTACGTACATGGCCATACCTCGGTGTTACACAACAGTGACAGACATCTGGCTGGTGTGCTCTGTATCTTGCTTAGTATTTGTGAAATAGGAGTTAGCAAGAACTCCCAAACATAATTTCAGTTGTGGTATTAGAGTCAGAGAGGAGCTGCTTTGTTATCTATAATTAGAGCCCAGGTTTGTACACTGGGACGCTTGTACAAACTGGAGTTTGGCTGGAACAAATCGTATCTCTGTCACATAACTAGGAGCTCAGCACTTTTCTGATTATTAATGTGTGTTAGAAACCTGCTGGGGCTGGTTACTCACAACAGTGAAATATTGTTGACCTACTCAGCTTTCTGGTTCTTGGGAGGCTGGACATCCTTTTAGGTCTAGAGCCATCCGGTTTTCAGCATGAGGTGAAAGCAAAACAAATGCAGTGTGCATACAGCTATATCCACATGACAAGCCTGTTTCCCATTAATGATTCCATTGCCATCAGGTGCTCAAATACCCTCAAACTGTGGATCTGTTATAGCCAGGAACAATTAGCTTTGCAAGATTTGTTAAAGTTCAGTTTTACTCTCAAGACGATCTCATCTGAAAAAAGTGGATTTTGCCCATGAAAGCTCATGATACTATATGGCTACGTCTACACTGGCATGATTTTCCGAAAATGCTTTTAACGGAAAAGTTTTCCGTTAAAAGCATTTTCAGAAAAGCATGTCTAGATTGGCAGGATGCTTTCCCACAAAAGCACTTTTTGCGGAAAAGCGTCCGTGGCCAATCTAGACGCAGTTTTCCGCAAAAAAGCCCCGATAGCCATTTTTGCGTTTGGGGCTTTTTGGCGGAAAACACTACTGTGCTGTATACACTGGCCCTTTTGTGCAAAAGTCTTTCGAAAAAAGACTTTTGCCCGAACGGGAGCAGCATAGTATTTGTGGAAAAGTACTGACGATCTTACATGAGATCAAGAGGCCAGGATAGACAGCTGGCAAGTTTTTCCGCAAAAGCAGATGATTTTGTGGAAAAACTTGCCAGTCTAGACACAGCCTACATGTTTTTGTTAGTCTTTCAGGGGCCACAGGACTACTCATGGTTTTGGGTTTTTTTAAGTTGTTTTTAAAGTTAAAGACTAATACATCTACACCTCTGAGATTAGAGAAAGAGACCTTTCCTGTCAGGACCAGTTTAAAAGGCATAGTGATTTTTTTCTTATTTCTTAATTGTATTCTTTTAAAATAGATTCTGCAGTTGCCTCTATCCCCCTCACATGCCCATCTCCACTACTCAAATGCCTTAGCTCTGGAATCTTCTGCTCTACACACAGAAGGAAAATTCCAGCACAGAATTCAGGACTAACAGATTTGTTTCCCTTCTGCCATTTTATTATTGATTTGTTTGAAAGCAACAAGGCTGCACTAGTATAAGTTTGGCTCTTTACTTCCCTTTTAGGTCCAACACTGGAGATGACAAAATCCTGCACAGTTTTTGCATTTGACTCTTGAATGGCTGTTTTATCCAGCCATACAGCTGTCCCTAAAACCTACCTATTTATGAAGATGTGAAATCATGGGATTTGAGGAGCATGCATCTGTGGGAGTGGTTGCTTTTTGGAAGAGTACCGTATGCCGGTTAAAAAGGGCTTGTGCCTAAATTATAAACATAGAATACTTATCTTCTGAGCTCTTTGGGACAGGAACTAGAACAATGGAGCTCTGTCTGATGCCCTGGGGAGTTACCCAAACCCTGATAATTATGAGTCAGTAATCTATTTTTCTGTTTTAAACGTTTCACTCACCCAGTCTGGGAGAAGATAGATATCACTGGGCTGGCTTTCAGAGACACGAAGTGACACCAGCTCCAGTCAGGCAGAAAGGAGCCTCAGGCACACAAGACCTTGGAAAAGGAAGCCACAGAAGATTTACAGCCACATACCACAAATAACTCCCAGTCAAGAGTTCACACCTGATATTACCTGATTTTTTTTTCACGTTCATGAAACAATGAAAGCAAAGTTTGGGGGTGACTGCTTCACAGGCAGCTAGAGCAGTATATGACAAATTGTTTATGATCAGAGCAGGGACAGCACTCAAATGCTTCCCCTCTGAGATCACAGACCCATTACCTTTTCACTCAGAAGAAATGACATTTACCCACAGAGGGCCTATGATACACAGCCAAGCAGTTCTGATTCTGTTCTGCACAGGACAGTGGCAGTCATACGTATATTACATATTTCCCTAGCTACACAAAAGACTTATTCTGAAACATTTGGGGTTCACAAGAATTTAGAGCTGAACTTATCACTCTATGCTAATGGGTTCATATTCACTACTGGGCCTTTATCTTTAAATTTACACACACATACACACGCACATACTGAGGACTAAAGTCTCCAGGATTGTCAGACAGGTTCCTTTCACCAGTATTGAACTTTGACACACAAAAATAAAGGCCTCAGCGAACTCTATAAAGGACTTTCTTGCTGTATTTTTGTTTTGCTTTGTTCCCACTGACCTCTCACTAGTTGGGAGAAAATTGGAAAGGATTCTGTGTTTCTCAGCTAACTCTCGGCTGAAAGCCCACTGTCCCAGCCAGAAATGCACAGCCTGCCAGGGTTAGCATATTGCAGCCAGACCATAGCAGCACATCCATGGGCACAAGAATAAAAGAGGACATTTACTGAGGGGATACAAGTGGATTCATGCCGAAGGAAAAAAAATAAACGCTGTAAATATGCATTTCTGCGGGAAATCAGATGCAGGGGATTTTTTTATTCCAGAAGAAAGCAAAACTTTAGGAAGGGTACTGAGCATATTTAGGAGATATGTTGTTTTCATAAATGTGGGTTAAAGATGTTGGATCAGTTCCTTACCTGATGTAAATCAACGTCACTCAATGGAGTCCTGTGGCATTTCACCACCTAAAGATCTGGTCCAACAGGTGAAAAACAGAGTGAGATTTTGAGGCTTGATGTTGTAAAACTCTTGTGACAGATTGTGCAGTTTGGGAGAGCTCTGCTTGGCACAGGATCAGAGAAAGGGGTCCACAGGTAGCCCTTGGTCATTTGTGTGCCTCCTTGATTCAGGGTCCAACCCAGCTATTTCCCAGCCACATCTTTTTTCCAACTACGTCTGCTAGACTTGGGGCTGGGCAGGGAGTAGCAGACTCACTATGCCAGCTGTATGCCCCTCAGATTCCTTAACAGAAAGGGAATCCCCAATTCCTTCTGTCAAGGAACCTGAGGGGCAGACAGCTGGTGTAGTGACAGCTCTTTGCTTGCTTTGTGCCACTGAAGCCACAATGGGGATTGTTTTTAACTTTAGCATTTTACAGGTCAAGACTGATGTGCTGCTCCGGCCTAAAACAGTGACAAGTATTGAAGGTCAGTATTGCGCTCCAGTGATTTAGATGTACGTGCAGCCCAGGACAGGAACTGCAGGGACTCAGGGCTGAGCTGCAGAAGCACAGCTGTGTGGTTGAATCTAGAACCAGCATATCGGGGAGGAGTCAAGATCTGTCAGAAAGACTAATTTATAGAATGAAGGGCTCTTAACCCTGAGCCTGGCTGTGCACAAAGCAATAAAAGGTAATCTTCTTGTTTCCCATGGAAGAGAGGGGGAGGAGAGAGACACCGCAGAACAATCAATGCTCAATAGGACAAGGTAGTGACAGCAATTTAAGCTTATATTCCCCTAATGTCGTCTTGGTGGAGGTGTTTTTTTCCCAGTGGGTTTACATATTCTTTTAAATTATTCCCCCCAAAAAACAGATTCCTTTTCTTTTGTACTATTTTTTGTCTTTTCCCCCTTCAATCGAAAAATGTCTATGAATTTTTTTTTTTAAAGGAAAGAAATGAAAGGTCATCTCTCCTCCTCCACCACAGTTCTCTTCATGCAGTGGAGTTTGTCACTTCCCATTTTAATAAGCCCAATTGGTGCAGCAGTTTCACATTGGGGGGAAAGGAGGGAGAAGAGGTAAATGAAATTCAGTAACAAGAATGAATTATCACCAGGAAATGTATTCCAACCAGACTCATACATCAGACTTAATGGCATCCCTTCTTCCCACAGTGCATTTGGAAGGGGCGAAATTTATGCAGAATGCTGCCTGATGAAAAGCTAATGTGATTTGTGAGCATTATTTATATAGATGTAATGGCTATAAGAGCTACGTTCAGACCTTGTTCAGACTATGGCTTTGCATCCAACTGACACCCAAAAAGGGTATGTAGACAGTAGTGGGTTTAGCAATTGTAGAGGGTCACAGGTAAATCTTGTAGAATTGGGAAGAATGATGGATATTTGAGAATAGCATCAGCTGATGCCAAAGGATCAGAAAATAAGTAATCAATAATACGGGAAATGCCACATACAGAAGCAGGAGGAAGGCACATAATAATAAGAAAGGGAAAGGACTGGCTCTGAATTGGAGGAGAAGTCACCCAGAGTAGGGGAAGGATTAGGTAAAGACTCAACATTAAGTGGGCAGTAAGTCACCACCGAGAGTGGCAAATAGCAGAGGGGCAGGCAGGAAAGTGCTAAGAGGATAGGGGAAAATACTGACAAATAATTCAAACATTGTTGCAGACACAATTACTGGTCAGTTTTATAACACTATAATGAAGCATCCCGTTCAGTATGTCCTGTACAATGAAGTCAGCTGATTTTTCTTTGCAACTTTTTCTTTCACTTTAGGATATCTTTTTCGTATGGTTAAAAAGCAACAAGTTGAATGGGGAGATCCCAGCCAGACTGTCAGAAGTCAATGGAAATCCACCTGTTCAAAAAAAAAAGTGTGGGGGGGATCCATCCCCTAACGAGTCTTCATGTCTCTCAGACCACCATCTCACCACCCTCCCTCTGACTAAACAAACCACATCTACTACTGTGAAGAAGAGAGGCTAGGCTGGGGATCCTCCATGAAGTGCTGCAATGAAGTAACACTATGGGTTGAGAAGTGTTGGGCTCAGGGTGGAGAGTCTCAGATGTTGGTAGGAGCAGGAGATTAAATGGGTCTGAGGAAGAGGAAGAAACATTGGATTGATGGAAGTGGGGAACAGTTAAAGAGAAGACTAATCAAGAAATGACAATCACTAAAAGACAGCTTTGGAGACAGCCTCTGTTAAAACGTAAGAAATACATCTTTGTGTGAAATGATGTCTTGCGTTAGCCAAGGGTTTGGTTTAGCGGAGTGGAGAATACACTAATATTTTTTAATGTGCCTGGCTTTTTGGCTTTACTTATATTAAGTCTGGACCAGAGCAAGAACATCTTCTGAGCTCCACTAATACACTTGGGCTGTGTCTACACTGGAAAGTTATTCCGGAAAATCAGCTGCTTTTCCGGAAAAACTTGCCAGCTGTCTACACTGGCCGCTTGAATTTCCGAAAAAGCACTGACGATCTAATGTAAAATCATCAGTGCTTTTCCGGAAAAACTATGCTGCTCCCGTTCGGGCAAAAGTCTTTTTCCAGAAAACTGTTCCGGAAAAGGGCCAGTGTAAACAGCACAGTAGTGTTTTCCGCAAAAAAGCCACGATCGCGAAAATGACGATCAGGGCTTTTTTGCAGAAAAACGCATCTAGATTGGCCACGGACGCTTTTCCGGAAAAAGTGCTTTTCCGGAAAAGCGTACTCCCAATCTAGATGCACTTTTCCGAAAATGCCAGTGTAGACGTAGCCTTGCAGTACTTGGCTTATATAGACATAGAGGCTGCGTCTTGCCAGCTGTCTACACTGGCCGCTTGTATTTGCTCAAGAACACTGACTTCCTACTGTCTGAAATCAGTGCTTCTTGCGGAAATGCTATGCTGCTCCTGTTCGGGCAAAAGCCCTCTTGCGCAAATACTTTTGAGCAAGAGGGCCAGTGTAGACAACGCGGTATTGTTTTGCGCAAAAAAGCTCCAATCGCAAAAGTGGCGATTGGGGCATTCTTGCACAAAACCGTGTCTAGATTGGCATGGACGCTTTTCCGCAAAAAGTGCTTTTGTGGAAAAGCGTCAGTGCCAATCTAAATGCTCTTTTCCGCAAATGCTTTTAACGGAAAACTTTTCCGTTAAAAGCATTTTCGGAAAATCATGCCAGTCTAGACATAGCCAGAGACTAATAATGTTAGGGCTGAACTCTGCCATGTTTCTGCTTCCTCCTTTTCCTTTATTTTCCTTTCAACTGAATATTTGTGAGTTCATCAGTTTCATATACCACTAAACAAAGCACAGGTATGAGGCAGGCATACAGAAAGCCATCACTGTGTAAATTTCCATACAGAGCTCTGTCAATGCGCCTTCATTTTGACTTGACCACTCACTCCCCTGCTATTCCAGTCCTGCCCACATCCAACACTCACCAAGATCTAACACAACACTTCAAGATTCACCTGCAAATCACACCATCTCTTCCCCAAACCTCCAACTGTTATACCAGTCCCCATCTCCCCGTGCACATTTACTTCTAATGCAACTGAATGCTGACTTGCAAGCCACCCCCTGTGATTATAAAACCACAGTTTAACAGAAGTTGTTGAAAATAATGTACTGTAGAGAAAAGGTCTTTTTAATGTCACTTCAACTGGACATTAAAATGCATCAAGTGAGAAAAAAATCAAGCAACAAGTGGGAAATTGATACAAAACTATTTTATCTAGCATAATTTTGGCTTGAAGTAGAGTGGATGAAGTCATAGGTCATATGGGATTAGTTGAGATCACAATGGGGAAAAAAACCACAAATGTCCTCCATCTCCAAGGAAAAGTTTTAAAAAATTGTTCTATACTACAGGGTAAAATTGCAGGCTATGTCTATACTAGGAAGAAACTTTTTAAAAAAACCTGGTCTGGTAGCAGTTTATAGACTAACAAAACATGTAGATGGTATCATGAGCTTTTGTGGGCACAGCCCACTTCTTCAGATGCCCAGTTTTGAGTTTAAGATGTGCAGACCAAAATAAATAGGAGAGACAGGAGAAGAGTGCGGGAAACAAGGAGCAGAGGTTATGAAAAAATCAAAGGGAAAAACAGGAAGGCAGAATAGGCAATCAGTAAGTACCTGAAGATTGGATAGTTAAAACAAAGCAGATAAGGATCAAAATCAATAGATAGGGAGGATACTAACACAAGAATCAGGTTTGACAAAAAAAGTGCTGCAGACGTGCAAAAATCATCAAAAGTGAAAAATGGTCAAACCAGTTTTTTGCTTTCCATTGTTCACATTTCATGGCCATATTTTTAGCTTCCCTTTTGACAGATAGAGAAAAGCAATGTTGGTGAGCATCCCACAGTGCAGTGTTCTGGGAAGGCAGAACTGATTCCTGTGTTTCTTGGGATTGCTTTGTAGCGCTGTGAGCTCTCCGTGCTAAGGAATGTCAAAGCAGCACAGAAATCACTCCATCCCTCCTCCTGCAGCAGAAAAACAGGAACATTTGAATTGTTTTTTGTTTGTTTCCCAAATGGAGCAGCTCATTCAGCTGTTGGATACTTCCCAGAGTTTTGAAAGGGGAGAGATGCATGCCTGCAAAGCAGCAGAAATCACAAAACACTAAGCATAACCATCGGGGCAAGCATTATGGGGTAATGTCAGAAGCCAGTCCTCTTGACAAAACAAACAGCAGAGTCCACACTCTCTCTTTGTTCACAATAAACAGAGGGGTGGGCTGTGCCCATGAAAGCTCATGATACCATCAACATGTTTTGTTAGTCTTTAAGCTGCTACTGGTCTATTTGCTGTTTTTTACGTTTTTTCCTATTACAGACTAACTCGGCTACCCCTCTGAAGCTGTACAACTAGAAGTTTTTCATCACCAAAACTGGGTGTTTTCCCTGACAAATGTGTTGTAGTGTAAAGGCAGGTTTTGGTGACAAAAAGTGCCAGTGTAGACAAGGCCTCACTCCTGTCACATTGGATCAGATTAACCATTGGCACAAATGAACCAATGCTGCATCAGAGAGGTCATCAAAGGAGTTGAGAGACAGACAAGAGATCAGAGGCTTATTGGACTGTCTGCCATGAAGATCAAGCCTACAAACTGGAAAAATGTTCAGGCTTATGCTCACATTTCCTGCTCAAAAATGACTCCCGCCTATTTTTCCTATGCTGACCTTATAAAACGTTTGGGTCAAGATTTTCAAAAGTGACTAGTTATGTTACTAACCTTGATTTTGAGGAGCTCAAATTTTCAAAGAAATGTATCTGTTTCTACAAAAATTTTAATTGAGAAGGTTTCCTCAGGTCCAGGGTGTCATTTCTGGTCAACATATTTTGGCTAGAATCCAAGGATTCTTTTCTAGAGTAAAAATCGAGCTTTTGACCTTTGATTTAATTGTGTATCAAAACAAAACTTGGCTTTTTGAAATGTTTCATGGCATGGTGGGAAGAGATCTCAGAACAGCTAACAATACTCAGCTGGATATGGAAGACCTATGTCCAAGTTCCTGCCTAAATCAGGCAGAGGAGTGCATTTAAAGTACCTCTCTCATATCCTGGGTAAGTGCCCTAACCACTGGACTATGGGCTATTCTTGAAATGCTAGTTCCTGTAATGACCAGAAATTACACTCTGGATAGGATAAGAGGGTTAACTTGAATTGTTTGCACCTAAGTGGAGCTATGAACCTCTTGCTCCATTAGTTATAGCAATAATAATTGAAAATGGACTATTGTTTCTCATTTTCTACTTTCTTTCTCTTCCTTCCTTCCACTTTCTTTCATGGGTATTGTTTTGTTCCATTTCTTTTATGCTTAAACAAAAAAAAAAATTAATCTCAAACAACTTGTCATTCTAACAGGAGGCTCAGATACATTCAGTGAAGCCACACCGGATGCATAAATATAAGAGGTTTTATTGCCAGAGCATATTATGCCTCACAGCCTTCAAAAATTACTAAATATGTGCTTCTCATTGTGGAGAAACAAGCAATTAAGCAAGCAGGCAAGCAAGAATCCAATGCTTACCCCCCTTCTGCTACAGACAGTCCTAGACCCTCCGTCCGTGCTCTCAAGGGCTAGTAGTGGGCGCTGTTCCAGCACGGGGAGCTCCTGGACACCCACACAACCTACGTCCACAGGCGAGACTGTTCCCCGGATCAGTTCCTTTCGGCCATCTTATAATTATTCCTTTCTTAGGGACGTAAACATCCACAAGCAGATTCTAGCAGGAAACACCACTGATATCTAGTTCTCAGACGTCATGTCCTCGGGCCTAATTATCTCACAACTTGTTTGTGTTGCTAAAGAGGCCTTGGGCCAGCTCATCACCGGTTGAAACCGGCTCACCGCTGTCTGCAGCAGTACTGTCTGCGATAAGTATGCAGAGGTAAGTGGTGGTCAGCCATGACACAACTGAATTCTTTAGAATGTACTTTTCAATAGTACATAATAAACCCATGAAACTCATTGCCACAAGATATTAAGAAAAAGAGAACTGTAAGATTTAAAAAAAAGGGTAATATACTCACATGAATAAGAAGGCTATCTAGGTATGTTGGCTACTGAAACTTTTATTTGCTGGGTTACATGTCATCAGTTTCATCCCTGTTAGTTTATATAGTGCTGCGGAGTTAGTCCTAGTGGTGCTGAGTCAGTGACGGGCAATTGGTTACGGCTTCTTTCACTTCCTGCAAAGCAAATTAGGCATCAATGTATTTAGTAATAAATGTGACTTCATCTTCAGTAAGAGAGGTTTTACAAAAACTAATAAATAGAACCGGAGTCCCAGAGGCACACAATATTGGTTAAGTTAAACAACTGTGCATGCAAGGTATGAGCCTGATATTATTCACTCCTGCGTAAATCAGAAGTAAATCAGTAAGAAAGGGGAGTTATATCAGTGTAAGCAAGAGCCTAATCAGACCCTACTATTTTCAGTAAGGGCAGGGGGACTGTAAATTTGATTTGTACAGATTCATATGTAGCCATTATTCAGTAATGTAAAAGGTAAGTAATGATTTCAGAATAGTTCTACTCTCTTATCCTATTCTCTCTGGTCAAAAGAAGTCACCTGTCATTCCACCCATCACCCAAATACCTTGCTGTTTTAGTAATGAAATAATATGATCCATTTGTGATGTGTTAGATCACAGAAGTTCCCTTGGATTGTTCCTGGTGTGCTGATCATGCCATTGATGTCCCCCCTCCTGGCTTCTGGGGCTCCCTACCACCTTGTCCTACTGGCCCAGAAGCTCTGGTCTCCACCCAGCCAAGGCACAGAGTTGGGGTCACAGCCCCCTGAAAAGCAACAAAGATGATGAACCAGTTCAGCTCTGGAAGGGCTGATCTTTAAGGGAGATACGCAGGAGACCAACCCTCAAAAGGGAACAAAACCCAAACAATTTTGTCTTAACATGTGTAAAAATTGTACACAGAGAAAGCTCATAAGGTCAGTCACCTTTATCAGTGAAAGAAAGATATGCACAGTGGTTGCTCTTTTATAAGAACATAAGAACATAAGAATGGCTATACTGGGTCAGATCAAAGGTCCATCCAGCCCAGTACCCTGTCTGCCGAAAGTGGCCAATGCCAGGTACCCCAGAGGGAGTGAATCGAACAGGTAATGATCAAGCCATCTCTCTCCTACCATCCATCTCCACCCTCTGGCAAACAGAGGCTGGAAACACAGGCAAGGAGTCCCACAGATTGACTATTCACTGTGTGAAGAAGAACTTCCTTTTATTTGTTTTAAACCTCCTGCCCATTAATTTCATTTGGTGGCCCCTAGTTCTTACATTATGAGAACAAGTAAATAACTTTTCCTTATTCACTTTCTCCATACCACTCATGATTTTATAGACCTCTGTCATATGCCACCTTAGTTTCCTCTTTTCCAAGCTGAAAAGTCCCGGTCTCTTTAATCTCTCCCAATATGGGACCCGTTCCAAAACCCTAATCATTTTAGTTGCCCTTCTGTGAACCTTTTCTAATGCCAATATATCTTTTTTGAGATGAGAAGACCACATCTGTATGCAGTATTCCAGATGTGGGCGTACCATGGATTTATGTAAGGGCAATAAGATATTCTCCGTCTTATTTTCTATCTCTTTTTTAATGATGCCTAACATCCTGTTTGCTTTTTTGACTGCACTGCACACTGCGTGGACGTCTTCAGAGAACTATCCATGATGACTCCAAGATCTCTTTCCTGATTAGTTGTAGCTAAATTAGCCCTCATCATATTATATGTATGGTTGGGGTTACTTTTCCCAATGTGCATTACTTAACATTTATCAAATACAAATTATTACAAATAATTGTTTCAGAGAACAATTATTTACACTGGGCTTGATAATAAACAAAGGTGTTTTTATTAACTATAAAAAGTAGGATTTCAGTGTTTTCAAGTGAAAATAGTCAGATCAAAATAAGTTACTATGTTAAAATAAACAAAAAACACCAGCTAAGCTTAATCCATTCAGAAACTTGTTTTATGCAAATTCTTACCCTAAACAGTTGTCCTAAGCATCTCTTTTATAAGCTAAGCAATCTCTTAGCTCAGACTTGATCCGTCCCCCTGTTCAGTCATAGATGTTTCCAGCAGGCATCTTAGGTGGTAAGCAGGTGGGGTCTCCTGACACTGCCACTATTGTTTGGTTTTCCCCCTGCACTCACCCTCCTGGCAAATGCTTTGTGCTCAGTTAAAACTTTTCTCACCTCAAATGGAAAAGTCCAAAGTCCAAAATGAATTTCACCATCAGATGGCCTGGCCACATGTCTTTGTAGGAGCAAGTATAGTTTGGATAAACAAGACTATTCACAGGTCCTCTGTTTGAATACTGAGCCATTGTGTTCCAAAGTATCCTTAATGGCCCTCATTAGAACATTCAGAATTAAAACCAGAGTCACACTTCATTCGTATTTCTAACGTCACATACAAGAATGATACATGCACAAAAATAGGATATAAGATTTAGCAGATTGTAACATTAAAATTGGTATGTTACATGACACATTTTGCTCATAAACCAGCTTTCCTAAAACATGGGTGGGGGGTACGTCACCTTTACCACTTTTGTGTCAGGCTAAGAAATGCCCGATTCCACAGCATGTGTATGTTTCTCAATAAAGCTCTCAACAGTTGTTAATGATAACAGCACCAGGAAGCCCTGTATGGTGTCAATGCAGAGACCCTTTAATAAACTCAGAAATATTTTTTCCCTCCCCTTGCTGTATTTTTTGCAGACTGACATAAAGAAATTACCTCTTTTGCTTGTGCTTGCCAAATTTAGATGGAAGCGAGTGATAAAAAAATCATTAAAAAGGGGGGAAATGCATTATAATAATGTTAACAGAGCAGCTGAAAGTAACAGAATGTACCGATAACTGTATGTATTTTATCTCAGCCACCCACCCCCTGGTCTGGCTTGCCCATATGATTATGCAGACAGATGGAGGTAGAAAAAATGCCAGGTGCAATCAAGTTCTATACCACATGATATTAGACAGCACCAGAAAGCAGGGTCTAGGGGGCTGTTTGAGGAGATATCCACAATACATAGCTCTTTACTGAGATGACCACCAACAGTTTATTAGATCATATGATATTGCAGCTGGGTCAAGTATTCAAATCACCAGTACCACTGTGTGGAAAAAGGTTTAGAAACTCCTGGTGCAGTGATAATGTGATGCCATTCTCCAGTTTACATGAGGATCTGAGATGTGAAACTTTTAAAATCCCCAGTTAAGGTGATATACAAGGCAAGGTAAATCTCTGCTCAGTACATTAGTGTTAACATGAGCATTGTATTAACATTTAGAAGTATACTGAAAGATTAAGTGCCTTGCATGTGTTATATAAGATAATTTAAATGATTTCTTTTATGTATTTACATAGAATTTACGGTTCACCATTTTAGACAATCATAAATTGTCTCTAAATCAGTGTATGTCTTTAGTTTACACACTGATTTAAATTTCAGAGTGTCTGCAAAGAGTTATTGTCTCAAAATGAAGCTCATAAAACTACAAGAGAAGGTATGTCTTTTGGCATAATAAACACCCAAGCATACTACAGGCTGTGACATGTATAGTTAAGATTGCCTGACATTTTCCAATATAAGATCTTGTTTTCAGTAGCTTATAAGCTTCCCAAACTTGGGCTGACATTTTTCAGTATAGATGTCTGCCTCTGACTCAATTTCTTCAAAATGTTCAGCAAAAATGCTTCAGCAATTTCTCAAAATGAGATTAGGGAAAAATAAACGGTTTATAAAAAATTACAAGTGTTTAGCTGTGAATAACTAGCATTGCCTTGTTTTGGAGACTTGAGAGTTGGTGAAGTGGTGGGGAGGTGGCTGGTTTTAGGAAGACTTGTTTTGCCAAAATTTGATCAAATTATAAACTGAAAAGTTTCCGTACAGACTTGTTAGAATTCACTAGCTAAATTTTCTGAGATTTCCATTTTCAAAGGTCATGTTCCATCTCCTCACAGGATCTATTTTCTGACCTGCCTTTGCATGCACCATCTTACAGTGTCAGGGTATGTCTACACTACCCTCCTAGTTTAAACTAGGAGGGTAATGTAGGCATACCGCACTTGCAAATGAAGCCCGGGATTTGAATTTCCCGGGCTTCATTTGCATAAGCGGGGTGCCGCCATTTTTAAAACCCCGCTCGTTCGAACCCCGTGCAGCGCGGCTACACGGGGCACGAATTAGGTAGTTCGAACTAGGCTTCCACGAGGAGTAACGGTAGTTCGAACTAGGAAGCCTAGTTCGAACTACCTAGTTCGTGCCCCGTGTAGCCGCGCTGCACGGGGTTCGAACGAGCGGGGTTTTAAAAATGGCGGCGCCCCGCTTATGCAAATGAAGCCCGGGAAATTCAAATCCCGGGCTTCATTTGCAAGTGCGGTATGCCTACATTACCCTGCTAGTTCGAACTAGCGGGGTAGTGTAGACATACCCCCTCTGATCATGCTCCACCCCAGGGCTATAGACAGGGCCATCCCTAGGGGTATGTCTACACTACAAAGTTAATTTGAAATAACAGCAGTTATTTCAAATTAACTTTAATAGCATCTACACAGCCAAACCGCTATTTCGAAATAAATTCAAAATAGTGGAGCACTTATTTCGAATTTGGTAAACCTGCTTCCACGAGGAATAACACCAAATTCAAAATAGCTAATTCGAAATAATTGCTGTGTAGACAGTTATTTCGAATTAGGGGGCCTCCATCCCTTCCCAGTTTCCCTTGGTGGCCACTCTGGGCCAAACCAGGAAAACTCCTCTCCTCTCCCCCAGCCCCGGGCCTTTAAAGGGGTAGACTCTGGCCACTGGGCATGTGCAAGAGCCAGGCCTGCCAGCAGGCACAGACCTGCAGCCAGTGGTCACACAAAGGCAGCCAGAGGCAGCCAGCCATCCCCCGCCAAGTCCCCCAGCACCCAGGGGCCAGCCAGGAGCCGTAGACGGCGCCCGCCCTCATGGACTAGTGTGGAGATCATGGACCTCATTGAGATTTGGGGGGAGGCCCCCAACGTCCATGATCTCCGCACTAGGCAAAGGAACGCGGCCGTTTACGGCTGCATAGAGGCCACGATGGCCAGGAAAGGTCACAGGCGCACCCAGGAGCAGGTGCGCCTGAAAGTGAAGGAGCTGCAGCAGGCGTATGCCAAGGCTGCCAGGGGCAGCACCACAGCAGGGGCTGCCACCTGCTCCTACTTCCCTACCCTTGACCAAATCCTGGGGTGGGCGGGGCGGTCCGCAACAGCCCGGCAGGCAGCGAGCTGGGAGCTGAGGACTCTGACCCAGGTGCCTCAGAGAGGCCACCACCAGCTGTCCTGACACCGGAGTTGTCAGGGTTATCTGGGGAGGCCATACCATGTAAGTGCCAGCACTGTCCCCTACCCGGGGGGGAGACCAGGGACCTCACGTGTGGGCCATGCCTCCCACGGATCACGCAGCCACCTGTGCACATGCGAGCACGTGCCATGCCACCCTTGGGCAGGTGGCTCCAGCTGCGTGACACCCAGGGGCCGTGGCCCAAAAGGCACACGCGTGTGTGAAGAGACCTGACACACTCCCGACCCCAGAGCGGGACCCAGCAGGACTCCCTCCCTACACACACCCCCTCTACACAGAGGCAGGGGAAATCTTCCCCTGTCTCGGCCACACTATACACGGCACAGGGGCCTGGGTGCGGTTTTGGGGTAGCTCCCAGTCCTGAGGAGAGCCAGACATTCCGACTATGGCCTCTGTGCAAGCACGTTGGCTCTGACGTTGCAGGGCACAGTCATCCGCACCTTGCAGAGGGCGCTGGGCATCATCCACTGCCTCCCCAGGGAGAAATGACCACTCCCCTTCTTTCTCCACAGCCGTACCAGCTGCACGTGCAGGGTGCACCACCACACCTGGGACATGTTCCCACACCCGAGGGCTCCTCCGGACCACGAGCATGTGGCAGGGGTACTGGGACCAGCACCTGGGGGCCCAGTGAGCCCTGCACCGCACCATCCAGGCCTGGGAGCAGGAAGACCTGCAGCTCCACCGGGAGCAGCTTGCCCAGGACCATGCCATGTATTCAAACCTGCTGGCCCTGCTGCAGAGTGTGCTGCCCTGTGCCACCCCAGCGCCTGCTGCCCCCCAGCTACCGTTCCTCTTCCCACTCCTGCCCCCCCTTCCACCTCTCCCTCCTCAACCTCCTCCTCAATCTCCAAACCCCCCACCTGAACCCTCCACACCCTCCTCCCCATTCCTCTGGGGATGCCGAGGTCTCCGCACCCACCATGCTGGCCCGATGAGACCCCCATCCCTGAGCGCTGAGCTTCCCCTCTCCCTTATTCCCCTTGCTTCCCCCTTCCAGCACCCTCCTCCCAGGTTTTCCCCTCCCCCTTCCCCTCTCACCCTCTCCTCCCCTCTCCCACCTCCTTTTCCCAGTCTCCCCAGAGTTTCATTCCCCCTCCCCAGTTTTGTTAAATAAAGACAGTTCATGTTTATGAAAAACGTGTATTTTATTTGACATTAGGAAGGGAGGCTAGGGAGGGGTAAGTGGAAGGACATGAAGGAGAAATGGAGCATGAGCCCCTGGTGGGGAGGACCGGGGTGGCTCTTAGGGCTCCTCGGGGTGGGCGCTCTTCCACAGGGCATCCTAGATCCTGACAGTCCGCCAACTGAACCTCCCAGATGTCAGCCTGCATAAGTGCAGCTGGGCTGATGGCAATAACCCCACGAGACGCACCGGTGTGCCCAGGGACAGGTCTGGTTCCATGTTGGAAAGTGCCGTGGTGTCCCGAGTGAGGGCAAGCAGAGCATTCCGAGACACAAGTGCTTCGCTGTTCCTCATCGAGGTAGACCAGCAAGCAGAGAAACCTGAGATCTGTCTGTCCAGGATGGAGGGTCGGGTCCCTTTAAGCACAGACCTCAGATAGCCTGAGGCAGCAGCCCCACACACTAAGTCCAACACTGATGCCCTACCAGCACTGGTTCCAACCTTACCTGCCATTCAGGGTCCACTCAATGTGGACGCGCTATTTCAAATTAGAAAAATGCTATTTCGATTTAGTTTTTGTATCTAGATGCGTTATTTCAAATCAACTTAATTCAAATTAACTAATTCAAAGTAAGTTAATTTGAAATAGTGCTGTAGTGTAGACATACCCTAAAAGATTTGATCCTCATGTAGCTCCCCTTGGTGGAAGGTACTGGCCCCTTGGGGTGTGAGTGGTGCTGCACTTATGGCTGCAAGGGCAGAAGGTGAAGGAGGGAGTCCCAGAGATGCAAGAGACAAGACAGGGAGACAGCAGGCAGCATTCCCACATGGAATGACCCAGCCCCAGTCTGCTCCATATCCCCAGCTCCCACCTGCCCAGCTGGGGGAGAAGCCTTGAGTGAATGGGTTGAACCACCCCTCTTTCATCTGGACAAGAAGTGGAGCAACATGGCTGGGAATTAGCCTGTTCCTCTTTCTGCCGCCACTGCTGGTGAGTGCAAGGATGGGTCTGACCCCTGCTACCAGTGCCAAACCTCCTGCTAGTCCCCCGGGCCATGTACTTCGGGGGAGGGGCCTTGTGGGAAGGGATGGAATGTGGGGACTTGGAGAGTGGGAAGAGCAGAGACAGAGAACGGGCAGGAGGGAGGGAGATAAGGGAAGGGATGAAGTGTGGGTGGGAGAGAAGGGCATAGCAGAGGCAGAGGGAAGATGTCCTGGGCCCTTCATCCCTCTACAGAGAGCACTGCTGGGTGCAGCCCATAGGGGTAGGAGGTTGGGGGTTACGTCTGGCCACCAAACCCAGTGCTGCCCCATACACAGCACACAGCTGCATAAGACTCCACAAAACTCAGGACTATTTGGTGCCCAAATTTCACAGTTCCCTATGTGGTTGCATATTTTATATTTTGGTAAGGATGGCCTTGGCGATAGACAGAGCAGAATGTCCCTTGCAATTGCTCCTCTTAGGGACTCATATGGTGAAAGGCACAGCTGCTGAGAGTAGACAGCCTCCTCTATCCTGGCCATTAACAATAACAAAGTTTAGTTTGAATAAACATGCCCAAAGAGTGATAGCCATTCATTATTATTGTTTTAGCCTCATAATTCAGTTTGTGCACATACATACCCTGCACTGCTCCAGAGCCCAAGATTTTCATTTAATTTTTATTTCTCTAAAGTTTTGAAAGTGTATTTTAATATATTTTGCATGCAGTATGTTTTTAGATGCTTGCAAAACAAAGGGCAAATATTCTGAAAAAGTAGCCTTTCTTTCTTGGTTTTAATTTGCATTGTTTATTACACAGTAACTGGATTTGAACTGCAGGTGCAAATCCAAATATTTGTGCATGCAGCTACTCAACTTGAGGTGCAAATCAGGCAGCTCACAGTACTGGCTGGTTTGTATGGAAATTTTGCCTGCAATAGGAAAGACCGAATTTCAGCATCACTGCAAAAAATATAGGCCAAAATGTCTTTTCCCATTCTCTGTAACCTTTTCCATTCACCATTTGGTTGGTATGTTTAGTCAAACTGATTCTAAGTTATTGCTAATTGCAGTCAACATTGGAACAGTTTGCTTTGGACTTCCTCTGCTTGATCAGCAATGGCAGAAAACATCATCTTCTCATTTCTATCTGAAAGAAATGAAGGCTTCAAAAGAGCTCCCACTAAACACACACTTAAGGGAAACAAATAACCTCTTCAGATAATAATAAACAATATCCCAAGGGAAAAATCCAAACACATGGAACCCTGTGACTCAATAGTGAGAAAAACTTTACACACCGTTCCCATAGTATAGATATTTATATCTATATATCCACCTTCTCCCTTGCTAGTTCCTCACTTCTTAATTGAACTGTCTTTCATCAAGACTATTTCTGAAGCTTTCAGATAATGCTATCCACAAATCCACATGCACTTGGAATGCAGTGGTTCATGAATGACCTTTTCATCATGTTCACTAACCAAGATCTTAATGCAACCAGATTCTTTGGCTCAGTTCATCCTTCCCATGTGCTTTAAGCAAACCACTTCCCCATACCTAGAGGGCCATAACTGTGGTTGTTTGAAAAATTAATTTACCACAGTTGATTGTAACATTCTCTCTTTTTCCCTTAGCCCCCTTGTAATAACTTCCTTATTTGTGTGATTGCTGGTCATATATACCAGATGTGAGTTCAAAATTTCTGAGCTTATAGAATTGTATTGTTCATAATGATTATCTTCATCTTCTTGTGCTATATAATAGTATACAGTGCTTTATAATTACATTTATGGTAGGTAGCTAGCTTATTCTCGGTAGTGTACATTTTACGATGCATCCAGAGAGAGGCTGGGGAATTCTCCTTTTAGAGTTCTTGACATTTTCAGCCATACCACTCATGGCTGCAGACATTCCAGATCAAACAAGATGAGAAAATATGGGCTAAATAGAAAGAACTTCACAGAAATCTCAAGATATGGCAGAAAATAATACTAACAACTCAGAAGATGGCACCCTTTGTTTTAACTCTTGACTGAAACAATGTTTCAGAATAGTGTTTGGGGATATTAGGTTGTCAGTGGGTTCTGTTGGTCCAAAGAAATATGATCAGTAGGGCTGGCTGAAAGTTTTCTGTGAAATTTGATTTTCAGTGGAAAATTGGAGGTTTGATTAAGTAATTTGTTTTGCAAAAAATTCTGCTTCCTGTGAGAAATGTCATGTTTTCATTAAAAAATAGCAGAAAACCAAAGAAGTTTGGCTTTTTAACAAAAAGTCAGTATTTTCCATAGAGTCATCCCTTAGATTTTTTTCTGATCAATTCTAATGAGTGATTAATTTTGAACTACTTGACTCACTAAAAACTTTCAGAATGTTCAGAAGGTCATGTTCCTTCATTTGCATATGCAGAAAGTGATATGCCTGTGCAACTTCCTATATATAGGTACAAACACATTTTATCCATTACATGGGCTTTACAACACAGTCCCTAAAAACCTAATGGTACAGTCTGCAAATGCCCTGGAAAAATACCCTGCTGAAATGGACCTCACCATTCCTATGTACACAGAGAAGCCATACAGTTTTAGTTAGAGAGGCTTTTATTTTAGATGAAGAGAACATAAAAACATGTACATTCTCCGTGAGAGAAAGCACAATTTATTGTTACAAACTCATGATTTTCACAGGTTTTGCATTATCTGGTATTTTTCTCAAAATGTTTGCTCTTGGAATCATGTACATATGTGAGAATCTCAGGGTTTTTTTTAAAATGCATTTCTAGTTGTTGTTGCAGATAAAAAGCTTTCAAATATGACACTGACACCCTCCTTCCTCCCTCCCCCACAAGCACAAATACCAGGATATAAAAATAAATCAAAATTTATCATTGTTGACCTTTTCATGATTTTTCCATGCCTGACCCAAGATTTTTAACTGTGTGAGGATAACAATGCCATGTGTGTATGTTCATGTGTGTGCATTCATATCCAATGTGCCCTACAATTCATTCTGAACACTAAATGGTAGTATAGCAACTGCATCAGCAATGGGGAGCAGGGGAAATGCATTGGGAGGGAGGAAACACCCCTCCGCAACACTTGGAAAAAAAAGTATAACTAATGAAGGCTATACACTCCATAACTTTGAGGCTTCAATTGCATGTATAATACTTCCTATCTAAATTGTACAGTTTTACTCAGTGTTGTTAAGTAGAAGTCCTTTTTCATCAGAGTCAAATGCACGTTAGTAGATAAAGAGAGATGATCAAATAACTTGTTTGCAAACATTGCTTTTCCATGAATGAACAGATTATAATTTTGAAACCTATTTCTTTTGCAGAAATATGTGCTAGAAATGATAGAAAGTGAAAAATGAACAAATGAAACATGTGACTGGCTATGAAACTTTTCTGGTGTCATAGAATGTTACACTAAATGCTCTTTAGAGATCCTAACAACTTCTTTCCTTTATCTTAGATACATGGACCAAAACAGATATACACACCCCAAACAGAGGTTACTGCCTAAAATGTGATTACTTTGCCTGCTCAAAAGGACACCTTTGGGTATTCTCAGTGATCTGACTGGCTGCAAAATAAGCTTCAGTGATCATTTGTTTCCACTGGTTGCCACTTGTCCTGCTGTGTGCTCTCAAGAAGGGGATTTCAATCAGTCAGGGTTCCCATTAGGAGCAGAAGATGCTCAATTCTAATGGAGCTCTGGCTTCAGGCTTCAGGAAGCTGCCTTTTTATATATACCTCTGGGTCCCTTTCTTAGGCATCACTTAGCATATCATCAGGAGGTGCAGAAAGAGAGCAGCTTTTTATAGCCCACATGTGTTATATTACCAACCAGCTGTGTTCATTCAAGATCACTACTGATAATCCAAATCCTCCATTTGTGCACAGCAAAATTCTGTTTCTCTAGGTTTCTAAGCTACGTCTAGACTACGGAGTTTTATCGGAAAAAGGTACGCAAATTGTGCTCCACAATTTATGTACCTTTTTCCAATTTTTTTTTTTTTTTGGAAGAAGCTTTTCCAAAATTTTGCCAGTCTACACTGGGCCATATTTCAGAAAAACCTTCTCTTTCAGAAGAGCTCTTATTCCTCATGAAACGAAGAATACAGACACTTCTGAAAGAGCGCGTCTGCTCTTCCGCAAAAAACGTTGTAGAGCATTTGTATTCCAGTGTGTATTTGTGTGTATGTATGTGTGTGTGTATATAGCTAGCTAGCTAGCTAGATATCTCATCACCATAGCGCTTGAACTTCTTAAAGAACAGCCTCTTCTCCCAAAGTTTTTTTTTCTTTTTTTTTTGTACTGTACGTGAAATCAGTTAATGGTGTTATTCTACCAGGGAGGGCAACAAGGAGAATGCACTTATTGTACCATGCCATCAAGTCAAATCAGAACAGTAGGATTATGCTCTTCAGTAGCACTTTTGAAGATAAAAGCTTCCTACAGTTATTAATGAATCAACCAGACATCCCATATAGTTGATAGCCCCATTAGTCCCTTTTCACAGACAGAAAACAAAGCATCAAAAGTGGGAAACTGAGGGAATGCTTTGACCTTTATACAGTAAGTAAAAAAGTCAGAGCATAAAGGGGCTCTAAAAGCCCACTCTCTAGCTAAGGGAGGATTTCTTCTGGCAAAGGCACTATGGAAGATAGCCATGTGTCATCCTTCAAGGATCTCCCCACAGCTTCCAATGGTCAGAGGTGGAAGGGGAATGTCTAGGACAGGTCGAGCAGCACCTCTGCTCCAGAAATTCCAGGCTGCTCTGCAGTAACTTAGTGAGCGATCTAAAATATACTGGAGGGATCGTATCCCGGATCATCCTAGGGCTGAGAATTCAAAGGTATCTTAGCCACTAACTCCCACCTTCCACCCCTGTTTTTAGTGCTGTGCTGCATCTCTGAGCATCGCAACACAAAATCTCAACCCAACTATTTAAGCAATTTGCTCACATTCACAGTGAGTCTGTGAAGGAGCCAAAGAACCCAAATTACGGAGACACTAACAATCTCATTACCTTCTCTTCTATGCCTGATCCACTCTTCTGCACTCATTTGATATGTCCTCTATTTAGTCATATTCAAATCCTACTGAACCCAATGTGACTAATAGTGGTGTAAGGTGCTATTCGAGATGTGTAGAACTCTACTAAGTGCTTGGTCCTGTTGATGGAATCCAGCAATAGTATACCTTGAGGACTAAGGTATTACCCAACATGATATGGGCCTTTTAGACTACCAGTTCTTTGGGCAGGAGTCAGCTCTTTTGTCTGTAAAGTATTCAAAAACCATTGTAAACTAGAATAATAATTAATAACAATACATAAAGAAACAAACTTTGGTAAAAATGTAGCCTAACAGTACCTTCTTTAAGCAGCTTCTAAACATATAATTCAGAAACAGGAAGTGGCATGTGCTTTCATGTCAAGCACAATAGAAACCACCATTGGTGCCTGCAACTAATCTCTCTTCTATTTAAAAACAGATTTATTGTGTTTCATATGAATCCAGGCCCAGTGGCTTGTTAGCCCTAAATGTTATTTTTACACAACATATCATGGTACTTTAATTCAGATTTTTCCTTGTTATTATAATTATAATTCTTCTTTTGACCATGGGGTCTTAGAGTTTTCACATAGTGCTCTTATGTGGCCACAGCAGGGGAACTGCATTAAATAAAGAAATAGGTTTCCATGTTATACCCAGCTGCCTCTGTTATGGGATGTAACAATACTTTTTCTCATTTAGATCCCTTTCTGTCTGCTCCCAATGGAAAGAGCCAGAGGGGCAGAGAAAGACAGTGTTGCACATGGGTGGTTTTTTTCAGGACATATAAATCTAATTATAGCCTGAAACTTCTGAGATCACTATTAGACACGCTTTGCTTATCTTGAGGCCATCCATTTTCTGTAACTTCCAACTTTCCCTTCTGTCAAATAATGGCAAGAGAACAACCCCAAGGGCATGTTTTCAGGCCTAAAGTAACAAGCAAGGTTAATTGTTTCTTTATTGCTGCTGTGCATCCAAGGTCCATTCACTAATACACACCTGTAGCCCTGCAAGATTCAGCTGGTATGTTAAGATTACTGCAGCATAAACATATCCCATCTGGTTTCAGGCCCACTTACTGCCTCAGTTTCCCTGAATGTGGTGCCTGTTTCCTCTCCAATGGTTCACTGATTCACAATATGGTCAGGTTTCTGACTTCACTTAGGTCTCTGGCTAGCAGGGGTGCCATTTCAGATTTGGGAGGGGGAAGGTGGCAACCTGTGCATGTTGTGCTGGGGTTGGAGAGAGAGTTAGGACAGAGGCTTCAGCAGAGTTACTGAGCATCTCAGTACAAGCCACCCACCAAATGGGGGGACCAATTCCATTTCCCTTCCCCTCCCACACAAATCCTCATATCTATCCAGGGACTACTAAGACACTGGGAAGCTCTACTTTTTTTGGAAGATAACTTAGCTGAAAGGAGCACTGTATCAAATTCCTATATAAAAGAAAGAAAATTAAATAAATATTAGACTCATGCAGGTATAACGCTAACATATTCTGACATCTTGTGGCAAGTCACTTAAGGGACACTGGTAGCCTTAAAATTGTAATGTATATTCTTACTTTGTTACTAACTTTGTGGAGAGAAACAAACCCCATCAGGACACCGGGGCTCTATCTCAGCTCTGGAAGGGGAATGGGGTCTAAAGAGTTACAAGGGGGCAGATACATTTCAGCTCTATATTAGCACACCAGAATAGCCATAATGGGTCAGACCAATGGTCCACCTAGTCCAGTATCCTGTCTGCTAACAGTGGCCAATGTCAGGTGCTTCAGAAGGAATAAATAGAAGAGGCAACTGTCATGATCCCTCTCCCATCACCCCTCCCCAGCTTCTGGCAAATAGAAGCTAGGGACATCATTCCTTCCCATTCTGTCCACCGTTGATGGACCTATCCTCCTTAAACTTATTTTGTTCTTATTGGAATCCTATTATGGTTTTGGCCTTTCCACCATCTCCTGGCAAAGAATTCCACAGGCTGACTGTGAAGAAATAACGTATTTTGTTTGTTATAAATCTGCTGCCTATAAATTTAATTAGGTCAGCTTCTTGTGTTATGTTAGTGAAGAAATTAATAACATTTCCTTATTCTATTTTTCCACACCATTCATGATTTTCTAGACCTCTAACATATCCTCCCATCCCTTAGTCATTTCTTTTCCATGCTGAAAAGTCCCAGTCTTATTAATTTATCTTCATATGGAAGCTGTTCCTTACCCTAATCATTTATGTTGTACCTTTATTTTTAAATGCAGAGATTAGATTAGAAATGCATTCAAGATGTGGGCATACAATGACTTTATATAGAGGCAATACGATATTTTGTCGTCTTATCTATTCCTTTCCTAATGATTCACAATATTGTGCTAGCCTTTCAGTTTTTACACTGTCACTGCACATTTAACAGATGTTTTCAGGGAACTATCCACAATGATTTCAAGATCTCTTTCTTGAGTGGTATCTATAGTTAGAATTATATTTTTTCCATGTGCATTACTTTGCACTTATCAACATTGAATTGTGTCTGCCCTGGTGTTGCCCATTCACCCAATTTTGTGAAATCTTTGCAGTCAACTTTGGATTAGACCCCATTGATCCCTTTTTCAAGAGCATTTATAAGTTTAACACAGTGATCCAAATGCAAATTGCTGCAGCACACCACTCATTCTTACTCTTCTCCTCCCCTACCTTTTAAGCGGAGTACCTGGCAATGTTTTCATGATGATTTAACATTCCTTCAATTATTTGAATGCCCAACCTTTTGTTATTCTTAATCACCCACTTTCCTCCCTCTTTTTATAATAAACTTCCTGCCCCAAAGGCAAAGCTGCAAGCAACTCAAACTCTGTTGCATTTAAGAACTACCTGTGGAGCCAGGGCATGCAGCTTAAAGGAGACCTCAAGTATGAAATCCATGGGTTCCCATTTCTGGGGGAGCTACTGCCTCTCCTCAGCCTCCCCTCCCCAATGGTTCCCTTGTTGGCTAGGTTACAGAAATCCACCCCTTGAAGTTAATCAGATGTTTATTTCTTCTGCCCCATTCTCTTGCGGTGCACAATCCTTCCTCACAGGCCTCAAATCTTCCATTACCATCTTTAGCTTTTCTCTTGGCCTCAGTTTCCAGTCCTCCTGACAGAGCAGGATGCACCACATTACAATGTGGTAAGACAGAAGGAACCCACATCCATCCTCTACTATGGGTACTCAGCTCACAGACTCTAAACCATTTAGTTTTGTTCGCCATAAACTAGACTATCCTGTTTTACATCCCCAGGGCCTCTTCCTGTGTGTTTAGTCTAGGCTTCCCACTAGGGTGGCCATATTTTTGAAAAGGACAATCCCAAACACTACCCCAAAGCTGTTCTGCTCCCAATGACTGTGGCTTGTCACTGGAAATCTGCATAATCTCCTTAAGAAGCTGTTTCCTGTTTCCTTCCACCCCCAGCTCTGTCTGCCCCTCTGCAGGGGATTGGCATCTCCACAGAGATAACACACACACACACACACACACCACTTTTTTTGACAAAAGTGAATATTGGTCTTGTTTGCTCTTGTCAGTTATTCAAGTCAGCAAGAGAAACCAGACAAATGTCTACTTTTGAAAACAAAAAATTGAGACAGCAAAGACAGGGCTCAATAAAGGGATTGTCCCATCCTAAATGAAATGTATGGTCACCCTATCTCCTCAGTGCAATCTAGCTAGTCTCTTCCTGAACCAAGAAGGTTACATTCTTAGAAAACAATATGGCCCTCAATTTGTGCTTTGGGTCAAAGTTCAGGTAGGCTGCTGCTTAATTTGGACTGAGTCACCTATGACTGTACTCATGACATCCCACTGAGATTTCAATGAAACATCAGCTGGAGATAACTCTTATGCTGGAGTGGAACACCAGTACTGAGTGACAAAAGAGGAAGAATTACATTCCTGTTTCTCTCTTCTGAGACATTGGTGAGCCACATGGGGCTCCTCAAATTAAGCCGTTGGTGGGCCACTAGACAGGTTGTTTACCTTGCATCTGCAGGTAGGGCCATCTGCAGCTCCTATTGGCCACAGTTCACCATTCCCACCCAATGGGAGCTGTGTGAAGTGGCAGCCAGCAAGTCCCTGAAGCCTGCACTGTTTGCTGAAGCTCCCATTGTCCAGGAATGGTGAACTAGAGCCAATAGGAGCTGCAGGGGGCTATGAATGCAAGGTAAACAACCTGCTTGGAGACCCACCAGTAGCTTATACTGACAAGCTACATGTGGCTCGCAGACCATAGGTTGCCACCACTGTCTTAGGGAGAGACTATTGCAGAGCTTTTCCCCATTGTTGCTACTAATGGGCAGGGCTGGATTATCCAATAGGCAGACTAAGCATGTGCTTAGGGCACCAACAAAGCAGGGGCACCAAAAAAATGAGATTTGACAGTATAGTATTGTTTTTATTTTGAATTGCATATGCAGGGGGGGGGGGGGGGGGCACCATAATCTTTTCAGTGCTTCGGGCCTCTAAAGGTCTTAATCCAGCCCTGCCAATAGGGCAGCAGTTCCACTGTTAGTAACAGGAGGAATGCTAATGTAGGCTATCTCAATAGAAGAGCTAGACAACATGGTAGTTATAGCAGTCACAGCGTTACCATTTGTGGAGCTCAGTTGGTGCTAGCCTTGGTGGAAATGCTATTATTGACAGGTTTCCTGCTGATCACAGTGTGTTAATCACTACGTTGTCTAAACTTGCTAAAAACGTTTTCTAGACAAGAAAGTGGGTGAAATACCAGTTTCTCTATTTGTGCTTTCAAGGGTAGATCTGCATCAATGACAGGCGCAGTCATTTTAGAGGAAAATCTTGTGCAGACAAAGTCTGAGTCACCCTTTCCTCACTATTTTCTGTTCCTTGCATCGCTTATGTTTGTTTCTGAAGGCTGGGGCTTCAGGCTAATAAATTCAGATGGAGAAATATTAGACAATTTAAAAGAAAGGAAGGCATTCCATGACAAATCTGGTGGAATTTTTTTTGAGCCAAAAGAGAGGCCAGGAATACAATCAACATCAAAATAAAAGAACCGAGAATGGGGAGTAGAGAAGCTCTTTCAGTTAAATCCTTTGATTCTATATCAAGGAACAGATATGAAAAATGAGCAGGAGAGAAATGATTTTAAAGCATGCTTTTTCATATGGAAAGAGCAACAATGTGGACAACAGGCATGATCATGTTCATAAAAATCACTGAGGAGATGTGCAGAAATATTCAGTACACGTTCTCCTACACATTCCTATGGCTACTGCATAGAGAACCTGGACAGTTGTTACAGATTGCAGGCAGTCAAGTTAAACCTGTTGGACATCTGAACCACAATTGTCTGTTTTTTCCATGGCTCTTCCTTTTCATTTTTTAAAGGGAAAACACACATATACACACACATACACCAGGAGTCAAAATATGACAATTTACTCTTCAGCATCAATTACCTCCATTCTTCAAGTGTGTTTAAGTTTATCGTGTTTACAGCCAAGTAAATTATTTATTTTAAGAATTTTACTTCCTTTTCTGTTTGTGAAATACCTGTGAGCAACTTATCTTTTTCCTCTGTTCAAAAGGCTTCAGCAAATAATTCTTGGTCAACAGATCATTTAGGGGAAGCTTGTTGCAAATATGCAATATTTAAATTTTTGTTGTTGTTGTTGATTACAGAATGTTACACATATGTAATATTTTGGATTACTGACTGACTAAGTGTAAATTTTAAACTAAGGTTTCCCATTCAAATGCTTGCAATTCTATGAATAAGGCCAAATATTCTGATGATATAAATATATAAAACTTTATTGGAACCAATTTAGACCAATTAATATTTTAGCCCACATTCTGTTTTATATATGGTGGCTCTAAACATTTTTTTCCAATAAACTCATTCAGTGTTTTCTGTAAAAACTATTTTTAGGGTAATATCACAGTAAAAAATATAGTTTTTTACCAATTTAATGAATTATTTTTTAAAATGTTGACACTAACTATTTGAAAAAATTCAAAAAACTACCCCTGAAAGTATGGCAATATTTTGAGCAATTCTGAGCAATGCCGTAGTATATTTTTATAAGGTCAGGAAATAAAAGGCTTATAAGGATGCCTTTTTTGCTGCTCTCCAGCAATCTTTTAGTAATTATCATTTACCAGCTTTTCCAGGACTGTAACTGAATTTAAAGCTTATTAGCATGGCTGGCGCAAGTTGTTTGCTCCCCTTCCCTAACCTGGAGATTTTCTGCTAAAGACTGTATTTTTTTGTGGAAATAAATGGCAATTTCATTTCACTATTATTCATGGAATCATAACATTTGAAGTTCATGAGAAATTAGATGGTTTATTAATTATCAATCTTCAAAATACCTGGAAGTTTCAGGAATTTTAGCAAACATAATTTGTTTAAAAACTCACATAAGAAGGTAGGGTTATTCTTTATTCATAACATAAAGTTCAGTTCTAGAACCACCCCTCTAATAATATGTCTTTAAAATGATATAGTAAATATTTACAAACACATCTGTAGCAATTCTTTCCTCTTTGTGAATTCATGCACAGAAAAATAGCTGGTTCAGTTTCACATCTTACTCATTCACAGCAAATAATTGAGTATGCTAAAGTTAACATATCCTAGTGAGCATCAGAACGGCTTGGACCAAAAGATAGATGTTTTCAGATTCTCAATGACAAACACAGTGTTTGCATCACCATAATATATTCCATCATGCACTTGACAATGATTTGTCTCTTTAGAGGAACAGAAGCTGCTTGTTGACCATGTTCACCAGGCATGAAAATGTACACTTCTCTGCTTTGTCCCCCATCACTTCAGATGCTGTGTTAAAAGTCCGTGATATTCCTTCACTTGAGGTCAAGAGCTAATTTCCCATTAAGCCCCATGACAGGGGCTCATGTCTGCAAAAGGGAGAGAAGTCTCTCCCCAAACTCTGAAACTGTTGGAGACAGCAGAGGAAGGGGGGACTGAATCCCTCTCTAAACCTGGAACACTTCTCCTGCACCCCAAACCTCCTTCTATACCCCCAAACCCCTCATCCCCAGCCCCCCGACCCTAGAGCTGCGTCCTCAGCCAGAACCCTTGCACCCCAAACCTCTGACCCAGTCCTAAGCTTCTCAACCGCAGTCCCACCCTACAGCCCACACTCCCAGCCAGAGCCCTCAAACCCTTCAATCCTCTGCTCCAGGCCTGAGCCCTCTCCCATACTCAGAACTCTTTGGCCTCACTCTTGCCACATGAATTTTGCTATGTGTACCAATATGAAAGTGATATGTAACACATCACCTCCATATTGGTGCACATGAGAAAATTCATTCCACTTAGGGTAAGAAAAATTAGAGGGAACACTGGTCAAGAGTGACAGGAGTGAAGAGTTATCCAGGGGGAAATTAAGGATTCCCAGGTAGCTATGGTTTCTCATCCAATTTCTTCTCACACCCCTAAAATTTTAACTCACATAAATGATGTTACATCTGCCTATGTAATTTTGTACTATCAATATCTAGCTCCTTACTTTATAAAGTTTTGGGAGATGCTATTATGTTATGTTAGATCATCATGGAGCTTTTCCTTTACTTGGAGTTTGTTTCGTGGCTAAACCTTTCATGAAAAAATTGAAAACTTTCTTATATTCGCTGAAAGGTTTTTATCATGCATGTATGTAAAATTTTCTTCCCTTCACACACTCCTTTTCTCTGGTTGTTTCACTCTGCAAGTGCATATTTAAGATGAATGCTCTCATGCATTTGCCCAAGAGAGATCAGCGTCTTCCACACGTTGGCCAAGTCTTTGATTTCTTCCCCTGATCAGAGCAGCACTACGAGCTACCACTAATACTGGACAGCACTCTGTTTTAAGGTGGAATTGGCAAGCATATAGGGTTAATTGCCTCTAGTTTGCTATGCCCGTGGTCACCAGCTGAGAATCTGGCCCCTGTTTTTAAGAGGCACTGTGGACTGTATGCATTCTGGATGGCACAGCCTTCATTTGTATGCTTTGTGGCATAGGCTTTCCCTCTCACTGGTGACTTTTTCTTATTCTTTAGTTTAAAAGCATATCTGGCTATATTACCTTGGGCTATGCTTTGAACAGATCCCGTAAGTAGTGTAAGGCACTTAAAGGGATTACATTCATGAACAGACAGTGGCACTGTTGAGTCAGTAAATGAATGTCTTCCCATTTTGTTATTAGAATACAATAACAAATGTGCACATTTATGGGCATATGAAGTCTTCAGCAATAAGCCAATGCCTCAGGCTTGTAGGTGAGGAAACTTCATGAAGATGTAGTAGGTAGACTAATTTACTTCCAATCTGGAAACACCTATTTTTGAGCATTTAACCTAGGCTCAGACACAGAGATATTCTGAAGGGACATATCCAGGAACAGTTAAGCATGGGCAAATAGCTTTGCTGAGATTCATATTTATATGTTGTTATCTGAATTATCAGTAGACCTACATGGGGAAAGGGACTCAGTTCTCAGCAAGTGTAAAAAGTTCCTTAAAGAAATAATTTAACTGGGATATAGAAGAGGTGATGAAGGAAACAAGCCAATCTGTGGTGTGATGTTCCCTTTATGGAGCACACTATGGCTACGTCTAGACTATGGGGTTTTTTCCAGGATATTGGAGGTATCCTGGAAAATCTCTGCCGCTTCCAGGAAATGCGTCTGCTCTTCCACTTTTTTTTTGCAGAAGAGCAGACTCACTCTTTTGGAAGCCCTGTCTTCCTCCTTCCATGAGAAAGAAGGGCTATTCCAAAAGAGGAGGTTTTTCCAAAATTTGGCCCAGTGTAGAAGGGCCAGATTTATGAAAATCCTCTTCCGACTTACCTGTCAGAAAAAGATACACAAATTGCAGAGCGCCATTTGTGTACTTTTTTCTGATAAAACATTGTAGTCTAGATGTAGCATATATGCCAAAAGGCTTTCTTTTGAGCAGAAAAAATACAGTGGCAGATACACTTAAATGTGAGTGGTGGAGAAGGGAGTGGTATGGATTCCAGACTTAGATTATGCGCTGGACAAGCAACTGCGACAGGAAATTTAACTTTTCTTTCCCCCTGCTTAGCTATGTAAACTTCACTTACAATCAAGCTCTAAACAAAATCAAAGTAATTTTTCTATGCTACTTTCTAGCCTAATGAAGACTCCTAGGTTAAATCCATAGATGTTGTTTATCCTTTAGGCCAATTCGCTTTTTTAGTACCGTATAGAAAAAAAAGAATTTGGAAATGAATACTTCTGTCTTCCACTGTGATTGTTGCTGACCTAAGTGTGTTGCTTTATAGCTTAGGGACTGGAGTCTATCACTCTTGTTCACGCTGAGTAGTACCTTGTTCTGCAAATAGTCCTACTGATTTCACTGGGAATATTTGCAGAGCAAGGCACTACTCAGCATGAATATCTTTTAAAGACATCTTTTAAAAAGTGGAAGTCAAATCCTAGTGAGGAAAGCAGAAAGGAGCGTAAACTCTGCCAAATTAAGTGTAAAAATATAATAAGAATAGCCAAAATGAGTTTGAAGAACAGCTAGCCAAAACCTCAAAAAGTAATAGTAAAATGTTTTTTAAGTATATCAGAATCAGGAAGCCGGCTAAACAACCAGTGGGGCCCTTGGACAATCGAGATGCTAAAGGAGTACTCACAGATGATAAAGTTATAGCGGAAAAGCTAAATGAATTCTTTGCTTCACTCTTCACGGCTGAGGCTATTGGGGAGATTCCCAAACCTGAGTCATTCTTTTTAGGTAACAAATCTGAAAAATTGTCTCAGATTGAGGTGTATTTAGAGGAGGTTTTGCACAAATTGATAAACTTAATATTAACAAGTCACTGGGACCAGATGGCATTCACCCAAGGGTTCTGAAAGAACTCAAATGGGAAATTGCAAAACTATTAACTGTGGTTTGTAACCTATCCTTTAAATTAGCTGCTGTACCTAATGACTGGAAGATAGCTAATGTAATGCCAATATTTAAGAAGTCTCTAGAGATAATCCTGGAAATAACAGACTGGTAGGTCTAATATCAGTACTGCGCAAATTAGTTGAACCTATATTAAAGAATAAAATTGTCAGATGCATAGATGAACATAATTTGTTGGAGGAAAGTCAACATGGTTTCTGTAAAAGGAAATCATGTCTTCGCAATCTATAAGAGTTCTTTGAGGGGGTCAACAAACATGTGGACAAGGAGGATCCTAATCTATACTTAGATTTCTAGAAAGCCTTTGACAAGGTCCCTCACCAAAAGCTCTTAGGTAAATTAAGTTCTCATGAGATAAAAGGGAAGGTCCTTTCGTGGATTAATAACTCGTTAAAAGACAGAAACCAAAGGATAGGAATAAATGGTCAGTTTTCAGAATGGAGAGAGGTAACTAGTTGTGTCTCCCAAGGGTCTGTCCTGGGACCCATTGTATTCAACTTATTTATTAATGATATGGAGAAAGGGGTAAATAGTTGGGTGGCAAAATTTGCAGATGATACTAAACTACTCAAGATAATTAAGACAAAAGCAGACTAAGGAGAGCTTCAAAAATATCTCACCAAACTAAGTGATTGGGCAACAAAATGGCAAATTAAATTTAATGTTGATAAATGTAAAGTAATGCACAAAAATTTGAAAAAAATAATCCCAACTATACTTCAATGTTATGAGGACTAATTTGGCTATAACTACTCAAGAGAGAGATCTTGGAGTCATTGTGGATAGTTCTCTGAAAACATCTACTCAGTGTGCAGCGGCAGTCAAAAGAGCAAACAGAATGTTAGGAATCATTAAAACAGTTAGAATATGAGGCAGAGAATATCTTATTGCCTCTATATAAAACCATGGTACACCCACATCTTGAATATTGCATACAGATGTAGTCGTCTCATCTCAAAAAAGATATATTGGCATTGGAAAAGGTACAGAGAAGGATAGCAAAAATGATTAGGTGTTTGAAATGGGTCCCATATGAAGAGAGAGATAAATGACTTGGACTTTTCATCTTAGAAAAGAGGAGACTAAGAAGGGATATTATAAAGGTCTATAAAATCATGACTGGTATGGAAAAAGTGAATAAGGAAAAGTTATTTACTTGTTCCCATAAAATAAGAACTAGGAGTCACCAAATGAAATTAATAGGTAGAAGGTTTAAAACAAAAGGAACTTCATGAAGTGCACAATCAATCTGTGGAACTCCTTGCCAGAGGATGTTGTGTATACTAGGACTTTAACAGGGTTGTAAAAAGAGCTAGATAAATTCATGGAGGTTAGGTCCATCACTCACTAATAGTCAGGATCAGGAGGAATGGTGTCCTTAGCCTCTGTTTGTCTGGAAATGGATGACAGGAGAGGGGTCACATGATTATTACCTGTTGTGTTCATTCCTTTTGAAGCATCTGGAATTGGCCACTGTTGACAGATAGGATACTGCGCTTGATGGACCTTTGGTCTGACCCAATATGGCCATTCTTATGCTCTTATGTTCTTATATAAGAGGAGTGGCAGAACTGGACACTAGATTTTAAAAATTCCCTGACTGGGATTCTGATCCCACAGAACCATACTGCCTATTGTAGAATAGATTATCATATTAAAGGCAATAAAAAGTCAGACACTATATTTATCTGCACCTCTGCAGATATCAGAGAGCACAGCTCCCATTGGCTGCAGATAGCCTTTCCCAGCCAATGGGAATGGTGGGAAGCAGCATCCTGATCCACACTATTTCCCTTCACTCCCATTGGCTGGGAATGGTGATCTGCAGATAATGTGAGCTATGATTGTCAACACCTGTGGAGATGTAAGTGAATATGGTAGCAGGAGCCTGCTAGGGACTAACCCTGGTGGTCTGGATCTGGCCTGCAGGCTGGTATTTGCCCACCTCTGTCATAGAACATGATTGACTGTTAAAGTGTTTATTCACTTTATGACAGAGTGGATGATGGTCTCCTTTATGAAACTGGTTTGTCTCCAATACCCTTTGAGAAAGCTAAATACAAAATATAAATCTTGATTGGTGTTTAAATGTAGTGAAAGCATATTCAACAGTGTTATCATTTCCATGTGTCTGCCCATGTCTTGCCATTTATCAGAGGGCGTAAACCAAGACTTCCCTGTGCAATGGGTAAAACCTGATGGCATCTCACAAATACAACAATGGCAAATGCGTTAGTGAAAAATGCTAATTGTTCAACCTGTTCATGAATTAATCACACATGCAAGATCTAAAGATCCTGAATCTTCTGTTACACCACATGTAAATCAGCAGTAACCCAACAGAAATCAATAGCATTCACCTGTGGTTAAATGGATGTAAGTAAGAGAAAAAATAGGCCCAAAGAGTCCAATTTTCAATCAATTTTTATTACCTGTGTTTTTGTGTTATTTGCCTGGTATTATACACAAGGATTGCAGTGTCTGCTATGGTCAAATTATGAGTGCATTTTCAGTAGTGACCTGTCCATTTGTTTCTCAGATTTTGCTCCTGATTTTTCTCACCCCATAAGGCAGCTTGATGTCTCACCACCTGATTTGCAGACACAGCTATACAAATGTGGCACAAGGACCATGTTAAAAATGTGGTCCAAAGTTTAAGTTGCTGAAACGCTTGAAAGACTCTTCCAACTTCATCTGAGCCATGAGTTTCAGCCTATTTCTCATTGCTACCTACAAATGCTATAACGGACAGGAAGGGCTGATGTTTGGCAGGGAAGACTTACTGCAGCTAAGACATCTGGGAAGTGTCTACATTGGCAAGATTTTGTGCGAAAGCAGTTGCTTTTGCGCAAAATCTTGCTGCCTGTCTACACTGGCCACGAGTATTTGTGCAAGAACACTGACATTGTAATGTACAAAATCAGTGCTTCTTGTGCAAATACTCTGATGCTCCCGCTCAGGGATAAGCCCTCTTGTGCAAGTATTCTTGCGCAAGAGGCCAGTGTAGACAGGCAACGTTAATTTCTTGCGCAAGAAAGCCTGATGGCTAAAATGGCCATCGGAGGTTTCTTGCGCAAGAGAGCATCTACACTGGCATGGATGCTTTTGCGCGAAAGCAAATCTTTTGTGCAAAGGCACATGCCAGTATAGATGCTCTCTTGCGCAAATACTTTTAACTGAAAAACTTTTCCGTTAAAAGTATTTGCACAAAATCATGCCAGTGTAGACGCAGCCCTGATGTTTGGGGTAGAAACTATCCAAGCAGAGACTGCTTTGGCATCAGAGTTGCATTTTTCCTGCAGATAAATGGAGGGATGGAAAATCAGGGTTCAACTCCATGTCTAACACCAGATCCCATCACAGGGCAAGCCCTCCTGCCAGACTATCACATCTACTTTCTCTCATTTGTCATGGCTAGGGGATCAGCAGCAATACATAACCTGCATCTTCTCTGTGTGTTTATTTTCCCTTTGTCTGAAGAGTGAGAGGAAAAACATTACACCATGTCTTGATTTTGTAGTGTTGCTAAATCACTCTGATGGGAACAATGAAAATAGTGTCTACTTAATAAATATATGTTGATATTTCATATCAAATTGCTTCCAATGGGATCCTAAATATATCCCCTGGAGTGGAAGGAGTGCATAAGTCACAAAAGGCAGAGAACATATGAGTGATATATATACTTTTCATGAGTCAGGGTGGATAAAACTCTAGGGCTACACTTCTTTCTTTTGTGTTTATGAAATGATGGGGGTGGGGAAAGAATGAAAGACAGACAGATCTATAGTATAGCTAATGGAGGAGAACCTTTGTAAGTGACAGAATATAGAAATAGGGGATAAAGGCACTTTCCATCTCAAAAACACTTTATAGACACTTCATTCAGATGGGGGAGATGTAACCTACTTTTATAAATGACCATGAGTTCTGACAGATTTCATGAAATCACTGTGCAGATTTCATGAAATCACTTCCCCTCTCCCTCAGTTTCCCCCAGCTGCTTAGTTATTAGAGCATTTGGAGGATGATGTGATGTTTGAACAGTGCTCTGAATATGTAAATCACTATGGAACCACTGAGTATTATGACTAGTGCCCCTCCTCCCCCGCACTTCCTGGTTCCATTTTTTATGCTTGTACCACAGGTGCTGAAACTGCATAAATAGGCTTGTAATGGACATGGACATGCCAATTACTAGGCAGCTAGTTCTCTAGCTGAAGAAAATTGAGAAGCTGAGTGTTTATGAAGGACCTGGATAACTATCAGGATCCTAAGTAAAGGAACTATGATATAGTAGGTTTCTAAGTAGGAACTGTGTATCTTATCCTGCAGCCCTTCTTTCAAACATCTCTAGATCAATCCCACTCCATCATGAAAATGTCTGTGATGTGTAAGTGAGAGCTACCAAATCCTGTAGGGGAAAAAGAAGCTAGAGGATCCCAGGATAGTTGAGAGGAGATAGATGGTGGGGTTGCCATCTGCTGACTTATTACAAACTGTAGTTTTTGCTCATTTGAGGACTGCTATGTTGAAAAAAAAAGGTCTATGGTCTGGTCTGCAGGTGCTGATATCCATGGTCATTCTGAACATGCATTGCTCTGTCACAGCCTAGTGAAGATAAAGCTTTGTTGCTCACACTCATGAATCTCAACTTACGAGGTATAGGAGATTATTGGAGAGTGAGGCAGTCCCTCAGGGAACATGGGCCAAAGGAGAGCTTTGAAGGAGAAGACTGAAACTGAGAACCTGAAGTTAACAGTTTCACTCTGGAAGCCACGGCCACGGGCAAAGAACCATGGAGACACTCTCTTGGTGGCCAATACTGCTCACTGTTGAACTCTGAACTTGGCAAATCCATTTTAAGTTTTAGCAATTTCCTTCTTAGGGACAGTCCTCACCTTAAATAAACAAGTCTTGTTGTTATGTATGTCATGAGTCTGAACTCTGAAAATGTCTAACTTTTAGGTGCCTAAAATAATCACTGGAACAACAACAAGATTCACAAACTCTGAGTTAGGCACCGAGGCTTCCTATATAATGCACAAGGAGAGAAAGGCACCTGACAATGGGGCCAACAACAGTCCACTAGCCAGAGAGCTGCATAAGCTAGCCAATGGGAGATTCTGACAAGAAGGTTGTATCCTAAACCCCATCCCTCTCACAGCGGTTGGTGCCTAATTTTAGGCTGCAAGGAAGCACCTATCTCTGCTAATGATCAACAGCTAGGAAACCCTCCCCTGCAGTGAGGTTTAGGCACCTAAGCCATTTTGGGTGTGCCCAGCTCCACACAACAAATCTGGAGGGATCTTACAACATTTAGCTCAGGGGTTAGGGTACTCACCCAGGAAATAGGAGGACTTAATTCAATTCCCTACGGATAGGTCTACACTTGCAGCCTATTTTGGAATAGAGCTGCAAATGTAGGCATTCAGAATTGCAAATCAAGCCCGGGATTTAAATATCCCGCACTTGATTTGCATCTTCCCAGCCAGGCGCCATTTTTGACATTTAAAAGCCCAGAATAACTGCCTGCATCTACACGTGGCAGTGAAATGGGCATTCGAAATAAAGCCCTATTTCAAGCTACCTGTTATTCCTCCTGAAATGAGGTTTAACAGGTAGTTTGAAATAGGGCTTTATTTCGAACGCCCGTTTCACTGCCGCATGTAGACGTAGGCAGTTATTCCGGGCTTGTAAATTTCAAAAAATGGTGCCCTGCCGGGAAGATACAAATCAAGCATGGGATATTTAAATCCCGGGCTTGATTTGCAATTCTGAATGCCTACATTTGCAGCCCTATTCCGAAATAGGCTGCAAGTGTAGACATACCCTACCTGATAAGGAGAAAGGATATGAGGTTCTGCAACTGCATTGTCCGGTGAGTACCCTAACCACCGGGCCATAGAGCATTCTCTCTTTCTCTGACTCAGTTAATACAGACCCCAAATCCACAAAGGTACTCAGGTGCCTAAATCCCAGCACCTAACTCTGGGGTATAGGTGCCTAAGTCCATTGAAATCCACTATTGTAAGTGCCTAAACTCACTCAGTGCCTGTGTTTTGGGCTAAAAGCTCCCTAGCTGCATCTGTTTTTGCCTCTAGGTATGACACTGCTGTTGCATGCAAGACATCCAGATGCTTATCTCCCTCCTAAGCCCCAGAGCAATCCATGAACCAGGGAAAAGATTCAGCTTAGTTGTGTGCAGGCCTAATTTGGTAGGCATGCTCACAGGCCATGTATCATACCAGGTCCCATGCAGAATCTGAGCAGAGCAGGAAGCAGCCTATGTCCATGGGAGAGGAGGTGACTGGCTTTTGTGGAACACTGAGCAATGTAATGCTTATGTTTCTGCATAGATCTGGATGACAACAGCTAGGCTCCTTGTGAATCCAGGCCTAAGAGATCAGTGGCTAAAAGAAAAGCCACAGTATAGAAAGCAAAACAGTATCTTTGTTCTTGAAGCTGTCTTTGAAGTTAATTTTTCTCTCACAACCTTCTTTTTCCCCCTCTCCCCTTAAAATTCTCAGTGGGCTCACTGGCTTTCTCTTGTGCTTGATTAACATTTGGCTACCAAGGGAACTTGCTCAAAAGTAGATTTTTTTTCCCCAAGATTTGACTACCAAGGGAACTTGCTCAGATTTTGTTCCCAAGATTTCTCAGTTCCAATAACAAAGCTTCCCCTTTGTTGGATAAACATTCAGTTTGCTATCCAATTTATCTTCATTTGATAATGTTCATATTCCAATGAAAGCATACGGTAGGTATACTAATCACTAAGAATGATGCTATCTTTACACTGCTCCAATGACTTCAAGATAATTAATGTCTACTGATGGACACATTCAAAATACCATTAATTAAGTTATTAAGGGTTTTAATTAACTTCAAATGCTTCAAATGTTTTTGAATAATTTCCCCATATTTAGGAATGAAGTTGCATACCTTTGCTAGCTCTCAGTCTCCTCTGTGTTTGTTTGCTACAAAGATTTATTCAGGATGTGAAAATGTTATTTTGGAAATTAAATCTAGTTCCATTTTATGAGCTACTTACTTTTCCTCCCCTCTCCAATACTAAAATTTTAATAACAAAATAATTGGATGTGTTTATTTCTGGGTGCGTCACCTTAAGTCTGGTCTCCCGGTGGAGTCCATTTCATAGTGAGTCGTTCAACCAACATCAATGGATGGAGCTAATGGCTGTAGAGGGCCTTTAATACTCCTGAGGGGTTATTGTGTGTGTGTTGCAATAATTAGGATGAAATAACTATTGCCTTATTACGGTGTGTGCCTTTTGGGAAAGAAACAGTGGGGAAGTTCTGTTCTTTCTTTCTTTTGTCCTTCTATGATTCTTCTAAAACTAATTTCCTTTCCTTTTAAAGTACAAAAGCTACTGTACTGACAGCCCTGGGGCCTGAAGCCTTTTATTTCTCCACAGAGGAGAATACAGCAAATGAGCTACAAGCTCTTCCCATGTAAGACTCCTGCCTGCATGCTTGAACCACGACCATCCCTGGGACAAGAGGGTACCATGATCACCATGTGCTTTGATTCCATGACTTCACTTTAGACACCAACACCAACTGGGGATGGGTTAAACTGGAGCGCTAGTAGTGATGATTTACTAGCTCATTGTTGTAATGGCGGTGGGGACATTATTCTACTAAGAATTTCAGCAAGAACCACCACCTCATTTCAAGTAAATAGCCAAACAGCTATATGTAGTAGCAAATTGACTTGGCTTACTAGCACCCTGAACTGCATTTGACACCGTAACCTGAATGTAAAATACTTCTTATTGAATTTCTCATTGCTCTGAGTTATTAAATACGATCGTACCCGAATGTCATTCTTACAAGATTTTCTCTCTTACGATCTTATGAACTCATAATTTAAAAAATATCTGTATTTGCATCTCCATTTGAGAAGACAAATAAAAAGGGAAAAAAATTCTAAAGATGTGGGTTAATACTCTAATCATGTGACTAGAACCTGACTAAAGCAAACAGAGCTTTGTGTAGCCACAGGGATTCAAATGCATTGAGCCAACTGGAAGGTCAGACAAGAAAAAGCTAGGGAAAATTACAACTGCTGATACCCAAAAGGAGTTCAGAAATCATTGTTCAAAGGTATCTGCAAAGCAACCCAATGGACTTCTCCCTTCTAGATCCCTGGGCAAGTTGTGAAGGGCACCACTTTCACACTGTGCTTGACTAAATTTAAGTCTTTCAAACATTGTCAGCAGGCAAGAGCTGTTCCACATCTAATTCAGAAACAAACTTTAAATGAGCTACAGATGCTTTCCTTTTCCAGCTCCATAACCAAGCACACCTGAGAGTGGGATATTTTATTTACAGTGTGAGAGATAAGAGCATGTGAATCCCCAGGGAGAAAATATGGCTGGACACAAAAAACAATTGTTTTCTTCCTCCATCCACATACATTATTATCATCATCATCATAATTTGCAGCCAGCAGCTGACCAAGGGATGTGGCAGCTCAAAATTAAACTGAATTAACAGAGCTGTGTAAGACTTGTAATATCTGTTTACTCTAGGACAGAACCAAGCTTCAACTAGGACCAGAACCTCCACTGTGCATATAAATAAGTTATGTAGCCTCATGATGTTATTATGGTTACTCTCCTCCTCTCTTCAACTTTCCCTTGTTTTGCATGCTTATTCCTCACATCTTGTCTTCAGTTAAGTCCTGATCCTTCAACTTGTTCCACTGATGTCAAGGAGTCCACCAGACTAAAACAAAGGATCTGTGTCCTAAAGTATTAACGATATAAGGCGTAAGCAGCACTGTGGTACTTTCAGCCTGCAAAATCTACAGTTCAAGGCACCTGCACCAATATTTCTGCTCAGTTATCCAGGCTTCCAGCTTCCTTGCCATTCTTTTCCTTTGGTGAAAACTCACATCTCACTCCCTCTGCAGTTTCCTTCCTTCTCTGTATTGGTCTCAGCAGAGACAGGTGGCCCAAACATATTTGTTCATTTTCTTTTCAGAGACATATAAAAAGAGAGATTGTCAACAGTTATAAGTTAACACAGAGCTCCACAAGCCTATTTTATTCTATGCTACAGAGAAAATATATTCAAAACAATAAAAGAATCTACATCCATGCTAATAAGCTTTCCAGAACTTATCTCAAACTTAACATGGACTTAAGTAGGGACAGTCTTTCATCATCCCACCCAAAAGATTTCCTTTGTGGTCACAAGTTCTTAACAGCTTCGGCTTGCAATAAGCCCACTTATAACATGTTTAGCCCACCCTTTATACAGTTCAACAGTCTCTCAAACTGGAGTTTCCAGGAGAAGTTAATTAACAGACAATGAGTTTTCCTCCTCAGGGCGTAGCTTCAGAAGGATGGATTTGAAGTGGGTCTTTTGAATTCCTGCTACCTCTAGAGACTTCTTAAGACACCCACTTCACATATATTGTTCCAAAAGCCCCTAAGAAGTTCCTAATACCTTCCAGAGGTTTCATTAATCAGTTTCCTAGAGATGTTAAGTAGATAAAATTCCACAAATAACACATACACAATTCCATTTTTAGTACAGTGGACTCTCAAAGGGTATGTCTACACTACCACCCTAGTTCGAACTAGGGTGGTTAATGTAGGCAACCGGAGTTGCAAATGAAGCCCGGGATTTGAATTTCCTGGGCTTCATTTGCATATTGCCGAGTGCCGCCATTTTTAAATGTCCGCTAGTTCGGACTCCGTGCCCGCGGCTACACGCAGCACGAACTAGGTAGTTCGGATTAGGCATTCTATTCCGAACTACCATTACTCCTTGTGGAATGAGGTGTACTGGTAGTTCAGAATAGGAAGCCTAATCCGAACTACTTAGTCCATGCCGCGTGTAGCCGCGGGCACGGAGTCCGAACTAGCGGACATTTAAAAATGGCGGCGCCCGGCAATATGCAAATGAAACCCAGGAAATTCAAATCCCGGGCTTCATTTGCAACTCCGATTGCCTACATTAACCACCCTAGTTCGAACTAGGGTGGTAGTGTAGACATACCCATAGGTATTAAGCCTAATTCAATAAGGTTTATTTCAATTCAATAAAGTTCATTCAGGATAATGCAGTAAACAGTCTGTCATACACTCCATCTCTATTCTGCAGCCACTGAGTGTGAAAGTGAACCTTCTTCAGCCAGGTCCCAACATGTTAAGGTAGAGATATACGAGCCATAGAGGAACAGGTAGGTAGCCCGTCAACCCCCAAATAACATTAGGCACTAATATTCAATTGATAATGATGGTATTATGAGAAACTAAGAACCCTACTTCTCACAGCAGGCAAAGTCTAAATCTCCTGAAAATCCTGCACAGTGTTAGTATCACCCAGTCCTAGAGTACTGTCCTTTGTGTTTTGCATATGTGCTTTATTTATGTGCCATGAATGGCCTCATTACAGTAGGGGAATGCATTCTCTAAAAGCCAGCTGTTCTTCCTAGTGTGTTGCAAATGCCAACCACATATTGATAAGTCAAATTGAAAATTGCCTAACAAACTGTCACCATCACAGTCGACTTGCCAACACCATGCTGGTTAGCCGTGAATCAGTAGCAATCTGGAGTACCCAGTCCCATGTGGCAAGTACAATCTGCTTCTGCACTAGTGTGGCCTCCCTCAGTCAAGTGTTGTGGAGGTTAGACCAAGCTTCTTACGCAACTCCAGGAACAACTGCTTCCTCAAGTGAAAGATCTGTAGTCACTGCTGGTCATCCTTCACTTGCAGGATAATGTGGTCCCACCAAACTGTGCTCATTGTCCTACCAGAAATGCTGGTCTACAAATGGAAAATAGGCACCAATTATGACATTCATTACCTGTGTCCAGTCTTCCACGAATGACTCCTACCACTTTCTTTTCTCAGAAGTGCACCCACAATACCACCCAGCATCACTCCAAGTGTCTGTTCTACAGCATAAACCATTCACTTGCAAGCAAGAGCAGCTGGCTGACCAGATCCATGACTCATCCCTGGGCTGGAATGGACAGAACTGAACAGCATGCACAGTGCAACATGCCTTAAGAAAAAGGCATTTAAAATGTGGCAGTGTGAAAGCGCTTCTGCACAGAGGTCTGCAAAAGACAGACAAATTCTCCCACAACATGCCATAAACGAAGCACTAAAGTGGCTCCAAGTGCAGAGGATGCTCAGGGTGGGATGTGCACCCATAAATCCATGCACAAAACCTGTGTACCTACAGAGCCAATGTGAATGTGATTATACAGTGGTGAGTATATATCTCTGCATCATGGAATGTGGCAGTGGGTTTAGCTAAAAAGTGGATTTATGTGCATGAACTAAAACATGGGTACATATGCCATGTAGACAGGTTTGTAATATGGATGTCAGTAACCCAGTCCTTGAATTCTGCTGAAGACAAGATATCAGACACAACCATGAGTCTGGTAGTAGCTCTACAGGAGATCAGTTCAACTCACCTTCTCTGATGGCCTAAACAAAATTTAAACATAGGTCTCCAGAGTCACTAACTCACTGTACTATCTACCAGAAATCTCTGTAAATACCTTAACTATACTTTCTTGGATGGGACCTTTATCATACTGTGCACCTTTTGCTTATGTAAAGCTGCTGATCCTGGGTCATTGGCTGGTGGGTTTGAACCTGTGATTTTAGGAGCTAAAGCCATGAGCCTCTACTGCATGAGCTAAAAGCCAACCAGTTCTTAGCTAAGGCAGTAGAGCAAACTTCACTCTCCCTTTCTCAGTGATCTCAGTGTCTCTAGGGTACACTTATAAAATTCCATTTTAATCCTCCTCTATTACATTTCGTGCACTAAGAACGTTTTGTGTGTGAAGAACAGCCACACAAGATTGATTTTTTTAAGCCACTGTGGCCTTTGTTGGGGAAGACACTCTCATTACACATCTCTCACTGAGCTCATCTGGATAAAGATTTCCATATCACAAAAAGATCAGCTTTCTTTGCATCTGCAAAATCCCCTCACTAGTAAATTCGTCACTTTCAATTAGAAGAACAGTTGTTTCTTTAATACACTATATATTTTTAAACCTGCATTATTCACAACACGTTTCCCTGAAACCTCTTGACTAACAAATGATAGCTTCTCTGGGGAGGCCAAACTGACAGGGCTAGAACCTTAATAATAAAAGTTTAATCATTATCAGCTATGATCATTTTTAATAACTGTGATCTCATTGGGAACAATTTTCAAGAGGAATCATTTTTGCTTCATTACAATATGTGAGTGATGATACTAATAAACTCTCACAAAAGGAACTCCAAAACTCACAGCTTGCTTTCCCAACTAACCATTCATTACTGCTCCACAAGAGACTGAAGCTGGGAATCCAGCAAGCCAGGATCTGAGTTGTACTTGCCAGAATTAACTGCTCACTGTAATAAAATACATAGCGCAGAAAGTCAGATGATACTCCACACCATGTGGGGGTGAGGGAGAAACATAGGAAAGAGAAACAACCAAGCCTGCCTGTCTGGAGCTAAATTAAAGTTGATTTTTAGGAAATGAGTTGCTTTTAGACTGAATAATTTCAGACTTTTCCTTTTTTAGAGCTCAATAGCCATGTGACCGATGCTGCTTTCTCTCACATCAAAAGAGGAATATATCAGCCCATCCGGTGTGAGATGTAGTTTGGAAATTAAAGCCTGCTGTTGTGAGCCTGGAGGGCCGGGAAGGGAGCCAAGTGGGAACGGCTTGAACCTGAACTTGCTTCGAAGGCTGATTCAGACATCCTGCTTGGGAGAGCGGAAGCAACCTGTCTTCTCATCTCGTTTCTATGTAAATTAGGCTCTCTGGAGATATGACAATGTTAGACTGTGATCAGATTCAAAAATTATGGTTATTGTGCTTAAAATATAAAAAATAAGATTTCCTAATGCATTTTCAGTTCTGCTCTTTTTGAGGTATTTGGCTTCCTTTCTGCATATTTTTTGTACTCCTTTGCAGAATCTGAATGATTTGCAATGCACTGCCAGAGTTTTTTAAATGGGAATGAAATATGTTAGACAAACACTATCTAGCCTGCAGGAATTCAGCTGAAATGAAAAAAGTGAAAGGGTTCTTACCTGATAAGGTAGAGCTGTTCTGTTGCTTTAAATGATATTATCTAGGGGGATGTTTAGCTAATCTATGCTGCCCAAAAAATAAAGACATAACCAGTATTTCAAAAGCACTGCAACTGATGAAATCATCCCAGAAATGAGGGATGATTCCCAGCTGCTAAGACTGGTTTTGGATCTGGATCTACATCCAAATGTGGCTGTTTTTAGGACCTCAGTTTTTAATTCAGCCCAATATACTCCTCAGCCCAGCTGTGAACTTGAGAACTGATGTGTCCTGAAGGTTGGGGATGTTTAGATAGGGAGCAGAAGGGGACTACCTACACTGCCCAGGTAGGGCTAAAGGATAGCCATGTTCTCTTTTCCAAGAGACAAGCAGGAAAAGAGATAGCAGGAGCTGGTACTCACAGTGAGAATGCTCATCCTCAATCTCAAGGGTTAACAGAATACAATCTTTGAGATCTGTTAGCAGAAATATAATATAATGTAACAAAAGCAGGCCCCAGGCTCTGGCAGCATGATGACCTTTTCCTGCTCATAGGGCATTAGCATGCATACACAAGAAGTGGGTTTGTTTGTTTTTTAAATGACACCAAATTACTGCTCCGCTGCAGGGTAAAACCATGTCAATGCATTCTGTGTGCAACATGTGCATCTGCCAGTCGAAAAGCAGCAACAATATTACAAAGGCTAACGAGGGCAGCTTAGAAAACAGAGGAGATAGCCAGAAAGCTATCAGATGTACATCCTTAGAGTCTGTGAACATCCCTCCTCCCCACTTCTCTACAGAGAAGACATAAGTAGACCAGAATCAGAAACTATCATGGAGCAGGTTGATGTATTCTGATGAGAAAGGTGAATGGAGGCAGATTGACTCCTGAACAGAATCAAGATGAGAAGTCACCAGCTCCCAGGTCAGACAAGACTGAGAAGTTAATGTTATATTCCTGAGAGTGGTGATGTGACCATGGGAACAACTTTTATCATTGCTGGGAACTTGCAGTTTATTCATTTTTGAGTGATGAGATAAGTGCAGAGAATATATTCTGTCTTCTCAGAGCTGGAGAGCCTGGGAAGGGAACTGATGGCCTTTTTCATCACAAGGCTAACAAAAAATACAGGACTCCTTAGTTATTAACATAGAAACCACTGCCCAAAGGGACTGTAAGAAACAGAATAAGTTAACTGCAGAGTTAAGACAATGAAGAGGAGAAGTTGAGTTGGGTTCCTGTTTTGTAGGCTAGAAGGCCTTGGGCCTGAGAGGGGACCTGTGCGTGGCTGCTGGTGTGAGAGAGCTATTCACTCTTGAGCAGGCTACTGTATTTAATACTAAGAAAGTGATTGAGCAGCACTGAACTGGAAGAAGTCATATTCATTTATTGGAGTAAATATCACTGTGACTTGGCTGGTTTGGTTTCACAGGGAAATAGAACAGTGAAACAATCATTAGAGTCTCTGAGAACTGCCTCTTCAGAAGGGAAAATGAGTAATAAATAATGAGAGAAAGCAGAGATATGGGGAAACAACTAAGTAAAGACGGCAAAAGAGAAGGGACTAAGGGTATGTCTACACAGCAACATTATTTCGAAAAATGACTTAGTCCACAGCTACACAGCAGGAAGTTATTTCAAAATAATGTCAAAGTACTGTCAAGCTGGAGGACTTTTTACTATGACTTCTGTAACCCACACTGTACAAGGAGTAAGGGAAGTCAGAGGAAGAGTGCTCTAGTTCAAAATAAGTGCTTAATTCAAAATAAGCTACACAACTGATGTAGCTTAATTTGCGTAGCTTATTTCGAGTTAAGCACTGCTGTGTAGATGAACCCTAAGTGTCAGAGTAGTGAAAAAGGTGCTTGGACTCCTGGGTTCAATCCAAATACTGCCACTGGTACCATGGGTGAGTCATTTCAGCTCTCCTCTCAGTGTATCCATCTGTATATTGGGGGAAATCACTATCCACCAACAAAGGGGGAGTGAGACCATACATTAATGGGTGAATATTTCTAGAGAGTCTTTAACAGGCTTTGAATTATTATTGAAAGGAAGTGAGCTGATACTTGATTTGAAAAACTTAAAAGATTCTGATAGGCCACGCTATGAATTGTGAAAGAGAACCTACATATTATGTTGATGGCACTTTATAATACCTACAGAGAGAAAAGTGATAATTGATTTCAGTCGATGTTGATCTTATTTGTTTATTCTTCATGGTTCAATCAGATGTTTCCAGATTAAACACAAAGATACTGATTCTGTGATGGAAGAGGCCTGGATTCAAAACCCTGGCTCTAAACCTGCCCTTGCTGGTTTTAGTTGTCAGAGCCCTGACTGGAAGGTACCTGTTTTTACTTTGCTGATCTTTGAACAGCTTTTTTTTAGCACAGCACTTCCATTGATTAGAGCTGAGTAAGGACGGATGAGTTCATCCCCCAAATAAATACTTATCACTTTCTGTAAACCCTTACATTTTTCAAAGCACTCTACAAGCACTAACCAATTACCACAAATTAGATAAAATTAATGGATGAAAGCAATGTTAGATACCTTAAGAATATATTCTTTAAGTACTACTGTGTACAACAGCGTCTCATGAAATCTTACTGGAAAGATGAATTTCAGTTGCTTAGGACAGATTCACTTTCATATGAATAGAAAACTGGCAGAATGGCCATAAACAATGGGCAGTAATACTGCAGGTAAACATCACTTTCTGAAGGAAGGGGCGGGGGATAATGGTTACTATGTTTATCAGTGTTAGGTCTGTAAACATTGCATATCTTCATCAGATGTTGTGACAGTAGTGCCAAACATTTGCTTTGAGTATTTGATTGCATTTTTAAGTAAACTTGCTTTAACCTTATTCACAGCCTTGTTGGATTTACTTCTTGCAAATATTCTGGCAAATTAGTTTACTGGCAGGAATCTTCATGTAAACAGTGGATTTTAAATAAACATTGTAGAATATTCATACATGAAATCATAATCCTGAGCATTCACACTAGAAACCTGACTATAAGAGCACTGTTCATTGAATCAGAAAACAGAAATGTATCATCTGACCTTTGATATCAACAAAAACTACTTGTTTGATAATCAAAACAGCTTGTAAAATAATTTATTAAAACAGTTTTTTGTTTGTTTTTAAAACTTTAATCAACTTTACTGAGGAACTACAGGCCAGTGATTGTTTGAGTAATGAATAAACTAGAGAAAATACTGTGGCTTATTTGACCCGCTCTGTTAACCAATGTCAGAGGATTTGCAGCATTTTTTCCTTAAAAAAGAGAAATGGATTATATAAGTCAGGGATATTTTTTGATGCAATCTATTTCAAAGGTAGGTTTTAGGAAGATCCTGTACTTTGAAAGATCCTTTTGAAGAAGCCTGCCGTTTTTCACAGAACTGCGCTTAGACCACAGTTTTACTTTGGAAATAGCGCTTTTTCGAAAGAGTGCCATTACACAATTATGCAAATGAATCACGGGATATTTAAATCCCCGCTTCATTTGCAATTTTCAAAGTGTCTAATTTACCTCCCTCTGTCGAAAGAGGGATGTAGCCTAGACACAGACAGAGAAACAGAGGCTAGGGACACCATTCCTACCATTCCTGGCTAATAGCCATTGATGGACCTAACCTCCTTGAATCTATCTAGCTCTTTTTAGAACCCTGTTAAAGATCTAGGTTTCACTGCATCCTCTGGCAAGGAGTTCCACAGGTTGACTGTGTGCTGAGTGAAGAAAAACTTCCTATTGTTTGTTTTAAACCTGCTGCCTATTAATTTCATTTGGTGAGCTCTAGTTTTATTATGGGAATAAGTAAATAACTTTCCCTTATTCACTTTTTTTCATATCTCTATCATATCTTCCCTTAGTCTCCTCTTTTCTAAGATGAAAAGTCCAAGTCTTTTTAATCTCTCTTCATATGGAACTAATTTGCCCGGTACTGATATTAGACTTACCCGTCTATTATTTCCAGGATTACCTCTAGAGCCCTTTTTAAATATTGGCGTCATGTTAGCTATCTTCCAGGCATTAGATACAGAAGCCAATTTAAAGGATAGGTAACAAATCAAAGTTAATAGTTCCCCAATTTCCCATTTGAGTTCTTTCAGAACTCTTGGGTGAATGCCATCTGGTCCCAGTGACTTGTTACTGTTAAGTTTATCATTTTGTTCCAAAAGTTCCTCTAATGACACCTCAATCTGGGACAATTACTCAGATTTGTCACCTAAAAAGAATGGCTCATGTTTGGAAATGTCCCCAATATCCTCAGCCGTGGAGACTGAAGCAAAGAATTCATTTCGCTTTTCCACTATGACTTTATCATCTTTGAGTGCTCCTTTAGCATCTCAATCATCGAAGGACCCCTTAGTTTCTTTAGCCAGCCTCCTGCTTCTGATGTACTTAAAAAACATTTTACTATTACTTTTTGAGGTTTTGGCTAGCTGTTCTTTAAACTCCTTTTTTGATTTTCTTATTATATTTTTACACTTAATTTGTCATTATGGTCCTTTCTATTTTCCTCACTAGGATTTGACTTCCCCTTTTTAAAAGACATCTTTTTATCTGTGTCTGCCTCTTTTACCTGGTTGTTAAGCCACAGTGGCACTCTTGGTTCTCTTACTGTGCTTTTTAATTTGGGGTATACATTTAAGTTGGGTCTCTATTATGGTGTCTTTGAAAATTTTCCATGCAAATTTCAGAGATTTTACTTTTGTCACTTTACCTTTTAATTTCTGTTTAACTAACTGCCTCATTTTTGTGTAGTTCCCCTTTCTGAAATTAAATGCCACAGTGTTGGGCTGCTGAGGTGTTTTTTCCACCATAGGGATGATAAATTTTATTACATTATGGTCACTATTTCTAAGTAGTCCAGTTATATTTACCTCTTGAACCAGATCCTGCTCTCCACTTAGGACTAAATCAAGAATAGCCTCTCCCTTAGTGGGTTCCAGAACCAGCTGCTAAGAAGAGTTATTTAACGTATCAAGAAATTTTAGCTCAGCATCCCATCCTGGGATGACGTGTACCCAGTCAATATGGGGATAGTTGAAATTCCCCACTATTATTGAGTTTTTAAATTTGATAGCCTCTCTAATCTCCCTTAGCATTCCATAGTCACTATCACTGTCCTGATAAGGTGGTTGATAATATCCTTACTGTTATATTCTTATTATTGGAGCATAGAATTACTATCCATAGAGATTCTATGGAACATTTTGACTCATTTAAGATTTTTAATTCATTTGATTCTACATTTTCTTTCACTTGTAGTGCCACTCTTCCACAAGCATGATCTGTTCTGTTCTTCCAATATATTTTGTACCCTGGTATGACTGAATCCCATTGATTGTCTTCATTCCACCAAATTTCTATGATGCCTATTATATCAATATCCTCCCTTAAAAGTAGGAACTCTAGTTCACCCATTTTACTATTTAGACTTCCAGCATTTGTGTATAAGCACTTTAATAATTTGTCACTATTTATCTGCCATTTCTTGATGTGTTAGATTCTTTTTCTTTTGATTATGTCTCATCTGATACGACCATATTTTCATCCTCTCCTCCTGAATAGAATATAGAGCATCTCTATTAATAGAACCTTCCCTAATAGATGTCTCTGTTCGATTCATGTGCTCCTCTTCACCTACTGGCTTTCCCCCAGACCTTAGTTTAAAAACTGCTCTACAATTTTTTTAATGTTAAGTGCCAGCAGTCTGGTTCCATTTTGGTTTAGGTGGAACCCATTCTTCCTGTATAGGTTTTCCCTATCCCAAAAGTTTCCCCAGTTCCTAATAAATCTAAACCCCTCCTCTCTACATCATCATCTCATCCACACATTGAGACTCTGAAGTTCTGCCTGCCTACCTAGCCCTGTGTGTGGAACTGGAAGCATTTCAAAGAACACTACCATAGAGGTCCTGCATTTCAATCGCTTTCCTAGCATCCTAAATTTGGCCTCCAGAGCCTTTCTCCTACCCTTCCCTATGTCATTGGTACCTACATGTACCACGACTACCAGCTCCTCCCCAGCACTACACATAAATCTATCTAGATGTCTCGAGAGATCCTCAACCTTCGCACCAGGCAGGCAAGTCACCATACAGTTCTCCTGGTCATCACAAACCCAGCTATCTATGTTTCTAATAATCGAATCCCCCATTACTAACACCTGCCTTTTCCTAATGACTGGAGCTCCCTTCCCCAGAGATGTATCCTCAGTGCAAGAGGATACCATAACATCCTCTGGAAGGAAGGTCCAAACTATGGGATCATTTCCCTCTGCTCCAGTTGAATGTTTTCCTTTCCTGAGCCTTTAATACTCCTTAACAGAACAGGGGCTGTCTGACTGAAGGTGGGACTGTTCTACAGTGTCCCAGAAAGCCTCATCTATGTACCTCTCAGCCTCCCTTAGCTGCTCCAGTTCAGTCATCCTGGCCTCTAAATCCCATATGCGGTCTTTGAGGGCCAGGAGCTCCTTGCACAGAATACATATGTACACCACCTTCCCACAGGCAGGTAATTATATATGCTACATTCAGTGCAGGATAGCCCCCACTCTGCTGCTGGGCTTCTGCTAGCATTCTCTCCTTGTAGCCAGACAGCCCCCCATCTCATCCATCTTATTTTGCCTCTCTGAGGTTCCTGAAGCATACAGGACAGAGAAGGAGCGATAAAATCAGCATAGTCTATGCTGGCTCATCTGATCCTGAGAAGCTGAAAACATAGATATGAGGAGAGAGAGAGCAATTAAGGCAATCAGCATAGCCATTAAGCTTTGATCTGCTTTGATCCGAGATCAGGATATGCGGCTGGCACCCATGTTGATTCGAACCCACACAGTCCCTGGAAGAGGAATTTCCCACTGAGAAAAGTATGCCCAGTACTTCCAATTTAGTTATCTCTCTTACAAGTGTAAATTAAGTTCACAACTCCCTTGTAAGAACTGGTCTCACAAAAGACAGACCAGCACCATTTGGCATGACAGATAAGAAAGAGAAATACGTGACCCCATGAGTATAAAGGTGGTACAGCAGCACACTCTCTTTTGAGTGTCATTCTACACTCTACCTGCTGGTTGGGTTAGGTGTTTGACCTCCCGACGTTCTATGGGGACGCCCACCTCGTATTTTCATCTTTCCTAGGAATTGAGGGACCGGCCCTAGCCTGACATGCTGGAGTTGAGAGGCACAGAAGGGGGTAAAAATTGTACCTGGATGTGGTCCTCTGTCTTAAGTGTACACATAGAAAGAGTAAGCTGTTACTTGGTACCATTATTTCTATTTTTCTATCTTTATCTTCTTTGTAACCATTTTTAAGATCTATATTTTGCTAGTAGTTAAGAAATAGAGCAATAGCCATTGTAACCATATGATTTATAAGCTTCTTTAATAAACCTGTAACTGTTTAAGCTTTAACCTGACTCCTTCAGTTGCTGTAACAGAACCAGGCACAATTTAAAAGAACTTCAGCCGGTCTTAAGGGACAGATATAGGGAGAGCTTGGGCGTTTGGATTTGTGTCACAGGAGGCAGAATTCACTGGGGCACTTCTCAGCCTTCCCCAAGGCTGCCCGCTGTGAAGGAATTACGAATACTAGCAGCTGAAATCTGAAGTGTAATAAGCTCTCCCTGTACACTTATTGGGCACCCGTCAACCTCCTCCAGGTTGCCTGCTGCAAGGGACCCCGGTCTCAGCAGTTAAAGTCTCGGGTGTATAGTACACACACAGTATAGGAAGAGCTTGGGTGTTCGGATTTGTGTCACACCCAGGTGGCAGAATTCACTGGGGCACTTCTCAGCCTTCCCCAAGGCTGCCCGCTGCGAAGGAATTATGAATTCTAGCAGCTGAAATCTGAAGTGTAATAAGCTCTCCCTTATTGAGCACCCATCAACCTCCTCCAGGTTGCCAGCTGCAAGGGACCCCGGTCTCAGCAGTTAAAGTCTCGGGTGTATAGTACATACACACTGCCCTGACCGTCGGCTGACACTCCTACAGCTACTTAGGTTATTGATAGGGTTGTTATTTAAATCAGGAATTTTTATTTTTAGTTTAGTTTAAAAGTTTTAAAGAATGCCATGTAAACCTCAACCCCTTCCAACTCTCTCTTGAAACTCCCTGTTAGCTGCCCCTGTTCACAAAGCTCCCTGGTCACTTACTCACAGGCTTTATAAAGCCCTGGCCTTTCTGATAGCCCTGCTCCCCTGGGTAAGGCTCAACCAATGAACAGGGGGTCCTAGATTTCAAATCCCTGTTAAGAAGCTCACAGCTTCCAACTGCTGGCCACAGCACACAGTCCTTCAAACAAACAGCTCAGCACTTGAATCTCCAAACAAACAGACAGACAGACAAACACAAGCTCAGCATACAGTTTCTTTCAGGCAACTAGCAAGTAACCCCCAAACACAAACACACACTACAGACAGCTACTTATGTTAAGGGTTCTGTATTTGCTTCTCTTTCACCTGGAAAACTCCCTCTCAAACTCCCTGCCCCTCATTCTGCCACCGTTATTCACATGGAGTAGTTCCTGTCTCTGAACATAATTCTGATGGCCTTTTTCATTGAGAATGAGTGACAGAATCTGACCCTCAATTTGTCAATGGAATTCATATTAGCAAAGAGTCTTGTATTGTAATCACACTTAGGTGCAAAACAAAGGAGCCTAGAACACTCTAACAGGAGGTTTTTTTCATAATTTTTCAGCCTGTGCAGAGGCCATCTTTAAGTCACCTATTTCAGCCTCACTGAAGTCTGAGGCTGACTCTGGTATAAATTTGAGCAATTCACGTGTTGCTCCTATCTACAGATGTAGCCTTCTCCCCAAGGTGTGGCTTAAGCTTGCTCCCTTTCTCTCCCAGTTGCTTGTTAACACCAGTATTTGGAGTGGATTTCCCCCTCTTTTGACAAGGATTAGGTCCCATCATGAAAGTGACCAAAACTCAAGGTCATAGAACCCTGCCCTAGAAGAGAAGCAGTGCCCAGGGACTTGAATAGTTTAACTCCAGAAGGAGCAAAGCAGTAGTGTAATGGGGAACAAATGCTTTATAAGAACAAATACAGTCTTATGGGAGATGAAAAGCATATTGTCTGCACTGCCTTGGAAGCAAGGACAGAGTGGCTTGAATAGCACCCAGGGCTCTGAGTCCAAGGAGTCCCAGGCCAAATGTCACCAGGCAACCCAGGAGAAGAAGGAATGAGCCAACCCCTTGACATCTTTTTTTCTGGTGCCTGGTGTCTTCACGCAACCAAGGTTACTGCTCACTGTGCCATACATAGGGGTACTGTCCTTTAAAAAAAATAGTTAGCTGGGAAGGAGTGTAAAGCCAATATACATGGGACAGTAAAGAGCATATTAGTCAATCACCTGTCAGGATAATACTTAGTCCTGCCATGAGTGCAAGGTACTGGATTAAATGACCTCTCGAGGCCCCCTCTAGTCTAATGATTCTATGATTCTATATCATTCTATGGGCAGACATGTGGGACACAGAATTCAGGTCGCATTTATAGGTTAGAGGTACCATGATGCCCATGAAGTACAACAAGAGGAATTGAACACAGTTCTTTAGACCCATATAATAGAAGCCTGGATAGTAATCTGAGGGGTCGGCTCTCAGGCAAAATTTCCATTGACTTCCTGAATCATCTAATCCCTGGGTTCAACTTTTACATTGCCAATATGTGAGAATTCAGATAGCACACACCCAGGATATGTCTACACTGCCACCCTAGTTCGAACTAGGGTGGCTAGTCTAGACATACCCCCAGAGACTTCCCTTTGCCAGCTCAACACAATCTTCCATTTGAAGTTACATCATCACAATGCATTTGCTGATAAAATTGTATTTTACATTTTATTTTCTAATGAGAATGCTCTCAGAGTAAAATCCACATTGATTTGTATCTTGGCTGTATTGCTTCCCTCTGCTTTCCAACAAATTTGATTTCTTAAATGAAACCAAGATTTTTATTCCTTTCCACAGTTAACATCAGCCCTTGCTGAACAATCATTGGTAGTCATGTATCTACCATTTGAAGTGCCTTATTCAGATTGCAAATTAGCCAGGATTTTTACTAATTTGTTTGTTATTTACAGTTGTTTGACAAATAGTTCAGATAATCAGATTTGACACTACAGATTATTCACAGCGAGTAGACAGCCAGTTATTTGATATTTAGAATGAAAGCTTTAGACTCCCAAGGATGGTCCCCTGAGACCTTGCTTTGCTGCTAGTTTGGAAGGCCATGAATCATGAAGAACAGACATTCTGCCTGATTCTAATTTATAGTAAGGCCCCTATATGGTCCTCCAACAGTGTACAAGGGGCCTTAGGTCCACACATTAAAAATGTACTGCAGTACAGCCTCCTTGTTTGCAGTTATATTTGTATATACATGCTCCTTATTGGTTCATCTTATTTCCCCCAAACCTTCCTACTTGTGTCCATTCAGGGGTTTGTATTTGTATAGCTATTTGGTAAAAGAATAGCTTCACTGAAATGATTATACTGGTACCAATCTCAACAGCAAACTGGAATTCAGAGTATATTAATATTGGGCCCTTAGTCTTCCAGGGTATGTCTACACTACAGTGCTAGTTCGAACTAACTTAGTTCGAATTAGTTAATTCGAACTAAGCTAATTCGAACTAACGCGTCTAGAACTAAACACTAGTTCGAATTAGCGTTTTGCTAAATTGAACTAGCAAGTCCACATTGAGTGGACTCTAAACAGGGCTTAAGGATGGCCGGAAGCAGTGCCGGCAGGGCATCAGAGGAGGACTTAGAGCGTGGAGATGCTGTCTCAGGCTAGCCGAGGGCTGTGATTAAAGGGTCCCGACCCCCACCCCGGACAGACAGTTCTCAGGGGTGCCCCACTTGCAAAGCAGTCCTGGCTTGGAGTGCCCAAACTACCCACACTGGGCACATCACACCACTCGGCCATCAGCCCGGCTGCACTTGCCGCAGGCTGCCATCTGGGGAGAGGGGGCAATCGGGGGGCTGCAGGAGAGCTTCCACCCCCAGAAGCCCGCAGAGCCAGCCCAGTCCTCCCCATCGGGGGCTCGTACCCCATTCCTCCCTCACCTCCTTCCACTTACCCTTCCCTAGCCCCCCTTCTTATTGATGTACAAAATAAAGATAACGTTTCTCCCAACATTGACTCTGTCTTTATTGAACAAAACTGGGGGAGACTGGGAAAAGGAGGTGGGAGAGGGGAAGAGAAAGGCTGGGAGAGGGGAGGGCAACTAACAGGATCAGGGGTTGGGAACAGGTCCCAGATGAAGAAAGGCTACAGAGACTGGGACTGTTCAGCTTAGAAAAGAGGAGACGGAGGGGGGACAGGATAGAGGTCTCTAAAAGCAGGGGTTGGGTGGAGAGGGTGCATTCAGAAAAGTTCTTCATGAGTTCCCATAAAGAAGGACTAGAGGACACCAAAGGAAAGGAATGGGTAGCAGGCTTCAAACTAGTCAGAGAAAGTTGTTCTTCACAAAGCAAAGAGTCAACCTGTGGAACTCCTTGCTACAGGAGGCTGTGAAGGCTACAACTAGAACAGAGTTTAAAGAGAAGTGAGATCAAGCCATGGAGGTTGGGTCCATGGAGTAGTCTTAGCCAGGGGGTAGGAGTGGTGTCCCTGCCCAAAGTTTGTGGAAGGCTGGAGAGGGATGGCACGAGACAAATGGCCCAAGAGTCACTTTCTTCGGTCCATCCCCTCTAGGGTCCCTAGGGTTGGCCGCTGTCGGCAGACAGGCTACTGGGCTAGATGGACCTTTCGTCTGACCCAGGACGGCCATTGTAAGCTCAGGGCTCAGTGTCGGGGGTCTCAGTGGACCCCCTTGATTTTCATGCACACCTGGTCCTGGGTGGCCAGGCTGGCAGCTCTCCTGCCCTAGACGGCCACTTTCCTGTGCCTAGTGCGGAGATCGTGGACGAGGTCCACGATGTCCGCACTAGCCCAGGAAGGTGCCCGCCTCTTGCGGTCCAGGGCAAGCTCCCGGGAGCCGCCAGCCTGGTCCCGGGAAGAGGGGGTGGGCTGGGGGACATCGGGTGGGTGTCTCTGAGCCGTGCCAGGTGCAGGGTCTGCTGGCTGGGTGCTGGCAGGCTTGCACCTGGTACGGGCACCATAGCCAGCCCGTGCCCCTTTAAGGGGTCCGGGGCCGGGAGGGGGGCATAGAGTTTCCCTGGTGTTGGCCAGAGTGGCCACCAGGGAAACCTGGGGAGGGTTAGCCTCCCACTAGTTTGAATTAAGGGGCTACACACCCCTTAATTCGAACTAGCTAGTTCGAACTAGGCTTAATCCTCGTAAAATGAGGTTTTCCTAGTTCGAACTAAGCGCTCCGCTAGTTCAATTCAAATTCGAACTAGCGGAGCGCTAGTGTAGCGGCTATGAATGTTAGTTCAAACTAACGTCCGTTAGTTCGAACTAACATTGTAGTGTAGACATACCCCCAGTGAGGTCTCAGACTGATGGGAAGAAAATATTCATCCTTATGCTTTGCTTGCTTGAAGGGAATTTGCTCCACTGTCATTTCACCAGGATGGTTCCACGAGGGCACACATTCAATGCTTGAACTGTATGTAAACATTAGTGGGTCAGGAAAACATTCAATGAGAAGAGAGCACCCCAGAGTGGGGACACCCAACCCCTGCCCTTGGTGACCACCACAAGGTTAAGGGTTGAGCCCAGCAATCCTGGTCCCATTCTTGTTGGGGTTATGAGGAACCTGCCACGTGGGAGAGTGGAAGGGGAGCCCTCATGGTCAGGAAGGCCTCTAGGAAAAGGAAATGGGAGTGGGGACTCAGATCCTTCCATTAGCCATTTTACCAGGGTGATGCAGGAGTCAGGAATGTTCCCCACAATAATGGGACCATTCACCCACTTACATAGGTTCTGAAAAGTGGTTCTGTGACAGTTACATCATGGGGATCTATATTCAGTCCAAGGGTCTCCAGAGAGAAAATCCCCTTGGTTTACAAGCCAAAAGATTAGTGGTGTGGCAAGCTGATTGTGGTGGCTGAAAGTCACACTAGTGGTTTTCTTCCTCTACATCAGGAGACAGCAGGAGAAATTTCCAGACAGTGAAATCTACTAAGTATGGAATAATCTTCCAGGGGAAGTGATGGCAGCTGAATCACTTGAACCAATTAGACCTAGAATACATAAAAGAGTAATAAATGTATAATAAAGAAGAATTCTGTATTGGCAAGAGAATGGATTATATAATCAAGTAGGTGTCTTATGACCTCTTCCATGATCATTATTACCACTAATCAAGATTTCACAGTCTACAGTCTGAACATAGCTAACTATGTTAAGTGTGTACAATACAGAGAAGAATCTAGTTCTCATTCATAACTACTTCTGGCTTTAAATGACAGTTACCTTGCCAAAGAAAGGCTTCCCACAGGCTTCCCATGCTTGCTAGTGATTTTTTATTGCATTCCAGACATATAGTACAGAATCTGAAATCTAGCCATAGCAATCTGGAGCACCGGTCACCTAGCAAAGGCTTTCATGTGGATGAAGACAAGCTGCAAAGACTGGTGAAGAAGGGAGCATCTAACAGTGGCCTGTCAGACTCCCTGAGGAAGACTGATGGAGCCATTGATAGATCAGTGAGATGAAGGCAGAAAGAAGTCAATCAGTGATGCTTGTGACGAGAAGGCAGCAGCAAGAATTACAAGGCAGGAGTCAATAAGGGAACTAATTATGAGTGAAGTATTATCTCCACCAATAAAGAGAGAGACCAATCTTTGCCAGAAAACTGCAGTTCTCTCAGTAGGAAGGAGAGGTGTGAATAGCAAGCAGATCTTTTTGAGAAACTGCAAGGATGATTGGAAGGTCTGTGTCTTGGCAGAAAAAAGAATTGAAACTGTTTCCATCTTTGTTTGTCTGTTACCAGAGATAGATGAAAGCCATGCTGGCATGAGCAGATTCAAACTTGAGTAACTATATTCTGCCTACCTACAATTCTCCACATGACTTCAATTGGACAAGCTGTTTTCCACCTCTCCTTCTCAAAACATTAGCTATGTTGGTGCAGAACTATGATAGCTACACTGGAATAGTGTATGTGATAACCTTATGAATGTAAAGAGTTATAAAAAGATGAAAAGAGTTATGTCATATTGTAACTTTCAGCAAGTTAAGATGAGAGAATCATTCTCAATTATAATAAATGTGATTAATCTTGCTGATTTTTCTGTTCCCAAATTTTCTATGAATTTTTTCCAAAATAGCTTATTTTGAAATAGCACATCTACACTACAGAGAAGCTTCAAAATGAGTCCAAGTCAGGCTTCCCTGAAGTAGACGTGCTACCTCGATTTAGAACGCCAGGAGGTGCTGGGGAGTAATTACTTTGAATGGCACTGGGGAGGAGCTATTTTGAAATAGCAGCAGTGGAGCGTCCACACTACTGCTATTCTGAAATAGTTATTTTGGAATAAGCATTATTCCTCGTGGAATGAGGTTTACAGATTTCAAAATAAGCCATCTGTTATTTTGAAATTATTTCAAAATATTATTTGAAATTATTTCAAAATATTATTTGAAATTATTTCAAAATAACAGTATTGCTGTGTAGATGCTCGCATTGTTATTCCAAAATAACATTGCTGTCTAGACACACCTTTAGGCTGTGTCTACATTGTAATGATTTTGCGCAAAAGTGGCCGCTTTTGCGCAAAAACTTGCTGCCTGTCTATATTGGCCGCGAGTTCTTGCAAGAACTATGGTGCTCCCGCTCAGGAATAAGGCCTCTTGCTCAACTGTTCTTGCGCAAGAGGCCAGTGTAGATAGGCAACATGAATTTCTTGCGCAAGAAAGCCTGATGGCTAAAATGGCCATTGAAACTTTCTTGTGCAAGAGAGCATCTACACTGGCACGGATGCTCTTGTGCAAAAGCACATCTCTTGCGCAAAGGCACATGCCAGTGTAGATGATCTCTTGCGCAAATACTTTAACGCAAGAATTCTTGCGTTAAAGAGTTTTGGCACAAGATCATGCCAATGTAGACGTAGCCTTAGTGATTATCTCAAATGTATTCATTGTTCATAATCGGACTTTTGTTTAATAAATCTCAGTCCATGTATTGCTTATAAGTATTCAATTTGTAAAACTCTAACTGTGTTGGTTGGCTGGTTCATTTTGCTAGAATAGGCAGCAGAAAACCAGTTATAAGTGTTGACTGAGATATTCAAAGAAATTTAATGGCAACAGGTATCCAAAACTGCATTTGGACACCAACATTCCTAGGATGGTGTCTTTACTGTTGAAATAAGGTCCATTTTTACCTCAGGATAACTTATGTGCATTGGATTTCCTGCTTTTAAAACATAGTAGAGACAAGCCATGCTAGCTTTACCTAGTTAAACTAGATATGATCAACCACAGGCAAAGGTTGAGGGAGAGTTTAATACTGGCTTGGATTACCTATCTTGTAGTAAACTCTACCAGTATTTTGTCTCCAATTTTGATTTCACAGTAAAATAAATATGACACACTAGTTCTCTCAGTTATAAAAAGAACCCCTCTGGGACTTCAAAGCCTTTAGAATCTTTTGAAAATCCCAAGTATTAACAATTAAATTGATGTTATTAGCAGTCTAGTCTAACAATCTCATTGAGTTGAATGAAGTCAGCTTACATATCTCTTATAGTATATTTTCCAGCTGTCTTCTTCAAGCATGACAATATCATAATATCAGCCATGTTGGTGGAGACCAAAATGATGCACTTTCCCCTTTTGCCCACTTCCTTTTCTCCCTAATGCTGTGTAGTCTTTCCTATGCTGATCTCTGTTGGTATGTCTGTAATGCAGAGTGTACCTATGTGCTCGTTCACATGCAGGACGGTATATGCTAGACAGGTGTGGCACTAAGTACCACAATGCAGAGCTGCTCATAGTCCATAACTATGTAGCCTACATCTGTGCTGGCACATCATTTCCATGGGTTTGGCATGGGTGGAGGGTGTATCCCAGGTTTATTAGTGCATCATTAACATAAGCTATTTTAGCACTTGATTCATAGTGTATTGTGAGTACTGTGCTCAAGAGTCAGCTAACATGAGTTAAAAGTACGTCATAAAATCAAATAAACATAGGACCACAAGAGACATTGAGAGGTCACCTAGTCCAGTCCTCTGCTCTCACAGCAGGACTAAGTATTAAACCATCCCAGATACATGTTTGTCTAATCTGCTACAAAAAATCTCCAATGATGGAGATTCAACAACCTGCCTAAAAAATGTATCCCAGTTAGGATAAACCACTCTGACAGTTAGGACGCATTTCCTAAAGTTCAACCTAAGCCATCATTGCAGCAAATTAAGCTCATTGTTTTTTGTCCTCTCCTCAGATGGTGAGGAGAGCAAATTTTCTCTCCTCCTTATAACAATCTTTTATGTACTTGAGCAGTGGGTGGGTGAGAATCTGTGGTCTTCATCGTGCAGGGGGTCAGACTACATGATCATAATGGTCCCTTCTGACCTTAAAGTCTATGGCTACGTCTAGACCAGGGGTCTCCAAACTTTTCAGCCCGAGGGCCGCATTAACTATCAAACAGCAGTTCGGGGGCCGACTACACACTTGAGGTCCAAATAAAAAACAATCAAAACATGGATGTTGTTTTTAATTATTTATTTAATATTATTTTATTCAGTTATTATTTAATAACACATTGATACACTACACATGAACACCTGTATTAGTGTGAATGGTGAAATTGTTTCCTGGATGCCAAAATAGCAGACATTTCTGGCTTTAGATTTGTTGTCCCTAACATCAACAGTGACCTGAGATTATCATCGGACAAGTTTGTTCTCAAATTGTTCTTCACATATTTCATTCTTGAAAATGTTTGTTCACACAGGTATGTTGTTCCAAAGATTGAAAGGTACCTTGATGCAAAAGTTTTGACATTAGGAAAGTCTTCCTTGGGCAAAAACTGGTAAAAACCCACCAGTCCTATTTTGAACTTGTCCCTAAGGAGGTCATTTGCTTGCAATTCAATGACTTCCAGCTGCAGTTCATCTGGGCAACTGGCCACATCTGCTTCAAATGGGTTTTGAAACAATCTCACTTCTTCTGCCTTTGAATCCAAGTCAGAAAACCGCTGCTGAAACTGCCCCCTGATTGGCCGGCTGCCCTGTCAGTCTGGGCGGGGGAACGCAGCCCGTGCGAACCCCCGCCCCCTGCGCCGTTTGCCGCCGCGCGGCCGCTTGTCAGAGGAGCGGCCCGCTTCTCCTGCCCCCTGATTGGCCGGCTGCCCTGTCAGTCTGGGCGGGGGAACGCAGCCCGTGCTAACCCCCGCCCCCTGCGCCGTTTGCCGCCGCGCGGCCGCTTGTCAGAGGAGCGGCCCGCTTCTCCTGCCCCCTGATTGGCCAGCTGCCCTGTCAGTCTGGGCGGGGGAACGCAGCCCGTGCTAACCCCCGCCCCCTGCGCCGTTTGCCGCCGCGTGGCCGCTTGTCAGCGGAGCGGCCCGCTTCTCCTGCCCCGGCGCGGCGTGAGTACACGCCGCACAACCCCTAACAGGGCAAGAAGGGCCTGTTCGGCGGCACCCCAGGGACGGCCTCCACGGGCCGGATGAGAGGGCCTCGCGGGCCGCATCCGGCCCGCGGGCCGTAGTTTGGAGACCCCTGGTCTAGACTACAACCCTTTTTCGTAAAAGGGATGTAAATTAGACGTATCGCAATTGCTAATGAAGCGGGGATTTAAATCTCCCCCACTTCATTAGCATAAAAATGGCTGCCGCTTTTTTTCCACACGGAGCTTTGTCGGAAAAAAGCGCCAGTCTAGACGCTGATCTTGCGGAAAATAAAGCCTTTTCTGAAAGATCCCTTATCCCTTATTTCATAGAGGATAAGGGATCTTTCGGAAAAGGCTTTATTTTCCGCAAGATCAGCATCTAGACTGGCGCTTTTTTCCGACAAAGCTCCGTGCGGAAAAAAAGCGGCAGCAATTTTTATGCTAATGAAGCGGGGGAGATTTAAATCCCCGCTACATTAGCAATTGTGATACGACTAATTTGCATCCCTTTTACGAAAAAGGGATGTAGTCTAGACGTAGTCTATGAGTCTATGAGTGTAATTATGTCCCATCTCAGTCATTTCTTCTCCAGACTAAGTAAACACAGTTTTTTCAATCTTCTCTCATAGATCATGTTTTCTAGACCTTTATTCATTTTTGTTGCTCTTCCCTGGACTTTGTCCAATGTGACCACATGTTTCTTGAAATGTGATACCCAAAACTGGACACAATACTGCAGGTGAGATGTAATCAGCCTGGAATAAAGCACAATAATTACTTCTTGGGTCTTGCTTGCAATAATCCTACTAACACATCTCAGAATGATGTTCCCTTTTTTGCAATAATGTTACACTACGGACTCATATTTAGCTTGTGATTCATTATGATCCCAAGATCCCTTTCTGTAATTATTTCTGGTTTTGCAGGTATACAGTAATTATTGCTTCCTAAGTATAGTATTTTGAATTTGTCCTCACTTAATTTCATCCTATGCCTTGTCTACACTAAGATTTTAACACACGCTAGTTTAGTTACTATGTTAATAACACGTGTTAACAACATTACAATTTGCTAGTAAAAATAAGACCACATTAAAAATGCCTTTTTTTTCATAGTCAGAAAACTGCTGACTTAAATAGGAGTTGTTATCATGTAATCAAGAGTGGAATTCAGCTCTAATTGTTGTCTTCTCTGTTGCCTAGATAACAGAAATCATTCCTGAGGTCTATTAAGTAGACAAGAGTATTACAATTTAGTAATTACACTAATTACAAATACGTAACACTTTTATAGGCCAGCACTTACATTACGCTTTATATTTTCAAAGTGTTGTACAAATAATAGCTAATTAATCCTCAGAACATCCAAGTGAAGAAGGAATACATTAAACCCATTTTACAGCTGGGCCCACAGAGACAATTTGACTTACCCCAGGTTGTTTATCTAGTCACCCTCCAGTCTCGAGTTGATACCCTGATGTTGTTAAGACCAGAGAGGACACTACACATGCAATTAGTGCCACTGAGTTAGAGATTCATTCCTTGAGAAAGTAAAAGATTACAACTGCTAATTAGATTTAAGGGTGCATTACAAGTATTTCAAAGGCCTCTCTTTCCACAGCATCCAACTGTTTCCATCTTGGCCACAAAGTTAGTTCCATATTTATAGAACTGTTCAGCTTCATCTTTTTAATCCACTTCTAAAGCATGTCGGAAAAGGGGAAGGGGAGCCCTGCTAGCTGTGGCAAGGGCCAACTAGTAATCACAATACACTGTAGAAAGTCTCCTATGGGCTAATCTTCAGGGGACAGAGCGTCATCTGCCCTTTGCCACCATAGGAATAAAGTCAGAGCTGCAAGAAGCCTCACAGCAATTGTGCAAACCATTATCTGAGGATTTGGAAGACAATAGGTGAAAGTGGGGTCTGAATAATAGTTAGCCAGGTCCAGACAACAAGAAAGTCAAAGTCACAATAGGATGTTTCAAGAGTTTTTGTACCACTTCTGTGTTAAAATCTGACACAAAAGGTTTCAAACTGACTGTGGGGAATGACTTTTAAATAATGACCTGGAAAGGCAAGATCTGCAAAAGTATACTCTAACAATAAGCCTTAAATTCAGGAATAATGGCTCCATTCCTATTCAACAACACTGTGATCCAAAGAGGAGATTCTTGCAATCAGCAGATCATTATATATATACAGGTATTGCAATTGTATATACATAGGACATATATATAATTGTTAATTGCTTCTTCCATCTCTGGAATTCAGCTGCTTTTGGAGCTCTTAGGCAGTACACAATAGCATAGGAAAGAAGTGTGGAAAAAAAACCCTTCTCCATTGCAGTTACAGAAGGATTTTGGAGAGACAGATATTTAGCAAACCTGATCAGAACTAAGCCAATGTCTGGGCTTAATACTTATACCAAAAGGGAGTTAGGACCTCTGTTCTACAACTCATAAAAAAGCAATGGTCCAAATAAGTGAGGTGAAACTATCCTAGGATCACTGTGGAAAGCTATTAAGTCCTTGCTTCACATTACAGTTGCCCTTTTACACCCTGGCTACAATGACCACTATGGACATTACAGCGGCCAGGGAATAGTTGGGGCATAGAGACAACCTGCCATGTCCATCCCAGTCTCCAGAATCCTTCGTAAAGTAAGCAACACAGCCAATTCTGCACCTGTGGGAGTAGTTTCAGTCATGCTGGGTATCCTGCAGAAGGGCTTTGTGATTGTTCTAAATTGGCTTCACTGACATAAAGGGGTGGCAGTACACCCTTGAATGTCTCTCAGTACCTCCAGTATAAAAGAGTCATTTTAAAAGGATTCTGTAGTGGAATTCCTCATTTCCCCCTTTTTGACTGCATAAGCACAATGGAACTCAGTAGAACATCCTCCTCCCCCTACCCCACTTGCAAAATATTAAGACATCTGCTCTGTAGATCTCATCTCTCTAAGTAGCATTATGAGACACACACAACAAATCTGTCTCCAACTATTATTCATCAGCTATTTCATTTTTAAAAATCCACAAATGTAGATGAATGCCTTATTTGATAAGTATAAGATGACCATTTCCATTTGCACACATCTTTGTCCAAACCAACATAGGAAATGAACTTTCACATCAGTGTTCCCCATTTGCTACCGATAGCCTCCTCCCATTAATCAGTCTTAAAAATCAAAACGGAGCTGGATTTATTTCTGCTGAGGAAGCTTCTTATAAGAAAAGATGTATGTGAATCCTGCCATGTTCAGACAGGGAAGTGCCTACATTTGCTTTACTACTCTAGATTTTCAAACTAAAATCAATGCAGCAATTGCAACAGTTTCTCATCCTTTTGGGGGTAGAAAGGTTCATCCAAACTATCAAAGTTCAAAATCATCTGTAAGATATATTTTTAAGAGCAGAAAGGTAAAAGTAATAAGATCACTCACTGTGAGAAAACTGAAACCACGTTTTCATCTCGCATATGCTCTCATCCAGTTTAACCCCTGATATTAAATGTGAGATTGCTCCTATCTTTAGAAGTACAACATAACAGCTCCTCATTAGAACCTGAAAATATACCGCCAGACTTTGAGTTAAGGGGGGTCATCTAGATCATAAGAGACTTTGGCAGATGTGTCAGCCACTGAAATTGAAAAGATGACTACTTCTAATTCTTTCTTCCAATGGTACTTTAAAAAAAACCCTCTGTAACTATGATAAGATATCATCGGGTATGTCTACACTACCACCCTAGTTCGAACGAGGAGTAACGAGGAGTAACGGTAGTTTGGAATAGGAAGCCTAGTCCGAACTACCTAGTCCGTGCCGCGTGTAGCTGCGCGGCATGGAGTCCGCACTAGCGGACATTTAAAAATGGCGGCGCCCGGCAAGATGCAAATGAAGCCTGGGAAATTCAAATCCTGGGCTTCATTTGCAACTCCAGTTGCCTACATTACCACCCTAATTTGAACTAGGGTGGTAGTGTAGACATACCCATCTAGAGCAAGGGTGGGCAAAATTTTTTGATAGAGGGGCTATGATAAAGGGGCACAAACTTCCATTATATGAATGGAGGTATGGGGGTCTGAGATGGAGGTTGGGTGTAGAAGGGAGCTTGGGGTAAGGGATTGTGGGATCTTGGAAGGAGCTTTGATGAAGGAGGGAGTTATGACCTGGGGCAGGGGGGTTGAGTGTACAGTCTGGGAGGGGTTATGGGTGTTAGAGGGGGACAGAGGGTTTGGGTTATGTGGGACAGGATGAAGGGGGAGCAGAAGTTTGGGGGGAAGGAGGGGATGGGATGCCAAAGGCAGGCTCTGGCTGGTGTACACTTACCTGGGTGACTCCCAGCCAGCAACCCAGCAGATTCCACAATCAGGTACCCTGCTTTACATGCCTCAGCAGGCTGCTCAGAGCAGCCTGTGCATGTTTGAATAGCTACAAGGCTGAGGAGAAGGCAATAAGGGGTACTTTGCATTCTGCCTATTCTTCAAACAAGCAACTCCCATTGGCTTGAAACTTACCAATGGGAGCTGAAAGATTGTGCTGAGGGTGGGGGCAATGCATGAAGCCTCTCCCCTTCATCCTCTGGGTTTGCTGCTGTTCACAGACAAACAGGGCCTTGCAGCCAGCTTCTCTGAGAAGTCTGTGGGGGCAGGGCAGGCAGGGAGCCTGACTGAGGCTCCTGCTATGCCTGCACACTGGATCCAGCAGTTTGGTGGGCCGAATCTGAACCCCAGGGTGTTTTCGCCCAGTGCTGACCTAGAGCAAAAGAAATGGGGTGAAACTGTGTCCTGAGCACCCAGAAGGATCTAAGTTTCAGCAGACCATGATTTGCAGCCCAGGGTTGCCAAAATCCCTATAATTGTGCATTACAGTGATTCTTCTCCTGCCACCTACATGCTCCCCTGTTCATCAGGCAAGTTCCCTATAAGAGAGACAATAAAAATCCGCTGGAAGCTCTAGCACATGGCTGTCCTTTCTGCATCACCCACAAGGGTGAACACTAGCCCAGTATGTCACATTATATGCTTTTGTTCATTGTGTTTCTAGCCACACCTCTTCATATCTCCTTTAGTGGGCAAATTTGTACTAGTTTTGCACTCACACTTAAAAAGGGCCTAAGCAAGTGTAAGCAGGAAAGCAATGTAACTCACAATAATTTGGCATTTATGAAAAACTTACACTCCACATAACTCATATACCAGAGTAACTCACTGCTGAATTGACCTTCAATACAATGTTCAGCAGGAGGACAAATGGGCTGAAAGAGGGGATAGACTGTATCTCCTAAAAGAATTCATTTCTTTGCATTATTTTTTATTTAACAATATACATTTTTAAAAATGCTAAAAAGACACCTATCTATATGCTTCATGTACTCGCATGTATGTCCTAAATCCAGCAATTTCAGCTATACCTTACCCCCATTCTGCCTGAACAATTCCCCACCTTTAAAAGTACATCTCCCCTCTCATTTTCAAAAACCTGGCAGAAAAAAATTAGCTTCTCAAAATTCTCCAAAGATGAGCCCATTCTGGACTCTTTTGAACCATGAATTTCAAAACCTGAGATCAGAGGTGGGCAAAAGGGCCTCCGGGGGCTGGATCCAGCTTGCCAAGCTGGTGGATCTGGCCCACAGAGGCACTGTTGCTCCCCCTCCCACCGGCCAATTAGGGTCTGGGGATAGGGGAGTGCATGAAGCCTTCTCCTCTCTTCCCCTGCCCTGCAAGCAGTGTACGGCACTTCAAAGCACCACACAATCCTAATTGGCCTAGAGGCAGGGGAGCAAGGGAAGTCTCCTCCCACGTCAGGGGCATGGGCACCTGGGGGGAATGTGGGGTGGGGGCAAAGGCGCTCCCTCACCCCCAGACCAATCATTGTCTGGGGGTGGGGAACCTTGAAATATCGTGGCCACGCCCCTTCCGCTTGATGCCACACCCCTTTTGCTCAATGCTCCACCCCCTCCTGTGCAGCCTAGAGCCACTTCAAAAATTTTCAAAGTTGCCCATGGCAAAAAAATTATTGCCCACCCCTGCCTTAGAGGGTGCACTCTTTTTCCATACACTGCACCAAGTCTGTTGACTCAGGCTCCTGTTCCTCATGCTGCAGTATAGAAAAATTGCTGTGTAGATCTTCATCCTCATGGTTTCAGAGACTGGGCTCCAGCCCAAGTCCAAACATCTACATTGAAATTTGTAGCCCTACACTCCAAGCTCTCCAAGTCCAAGTGAGCTGACCCGGACCAACCATGATTGTGCTATGGGTCTTTTATTGCAGTGTAGATGTACCCATACAGACCACCCTGGCAACAATCCCCACTTCATTTCTAACAGTGGCACTCCCAGTTGAAAGCCATAGCGGCTCTCAATCACAGCTGTGTGGCCTGGGCAGAAAGAGTGTATTTCAGATAGGAAGCACCTCAGGAAAAGGATGCCACGTGGTTAGAGCAGTAGACTACAACTTGAGAGACATAGTTCATTTCCTTACTCTTTCAGGGACTTCCTGCCTGATCTTGCGTAAGTATTTTAGTCTCACTGGGTATGTCTAGACTACATTGTTTTTTTGAAAAAACTCTGCCCTTTTTTTGAAAAAACTTCGCCTGCATCCACCTTGCAATCATGTTCTTTCTAAATTAAATTGAAAGAATGCAGGGGGGTTTTCAATGTTGGTAAACCTCAAATTATAAGGAAGAACACCTTTTTCAAAAGAACTCTTTCGAAAAAAGGTGCGTATGGACGCAGGACAGGGACTTTTTCGAAAGAAGAAGCAGTCAAAAAAAGCACAGGTGCCCTGGTGGCCAGAGCAATCAGGTCTTTCTTTTGAAAGAGTGTCCATGCAGTCTGGACTCTCTCTTTCGAAAAAGCAGATCGCTTTTTCGATCCAGTTTTGAGGTGTGCACACTCTTTTTCAAAAGAAGCCTGCAGTCTAGAAGTATCCACTGTATCTTAGTTTCCCATGGCTTTGTCTACATTGCGCATTCTTGCACAAGAAGATATTCAATGAAATGCCATTTTTGTGCAAGGGGCTTTTGCGCAAGAAGGAGCAGTCTACACTGCTCCTTCTTGCGCAAAACCCTCCTCTTTCACAAGAGCCATTGTGCTGGAAAATAAGCTCTTTGTGCAAAATGGCGGCTCATTAAGTATGCAAGTGAGGCACGGCAATATTCATCCCCACACCTCATTTGCATATGTTCTTGCACAAAAAAATGCAATGTAGACATAGCCCATTTGTAACTAAGGATAATACCATTGCCCTATCTCCATGGGGCATTCTGAGGATAAATACACTAAAAATTATCAACAGAGATGGTTGGAAAAATTCTGATCAAGCATTCATTGGAATGTGCTGATTCTGAGGCGGGGCAATCTCATCAAAGGTCCAAAACAATCTGTCTCATTTCCTGACGGCTCTCCTGCCAGTACCTTGGCTTCCTGTATCTGCAGCTATGGGGCCTTCTATCAGATGAGGCTCACTACCCAAGAGGAGGAGTTGCATTCCCTTTCACAGAGATTTTGAAATTTTAGGGTTTTGTTGCTAATTGGAATGAAATTAAATTTTGAAATGCCAAAAGCCTCAACAAAATGAAATGACCTTTCTCCACCTATCTCTAATTTTGAGGCAGTCACATGCTTCAATAATGGCCATTTAAGTTCCTTGGACAGATACGATCAAAACTAGCACTGGAAATCCACAGGCAGCCAGTACAGTTCACATAAATGTTTTCTTTATTTTTCCAATTCTTTTCTCCAGTGTGAAATTTCCTATCTGCTCCTATTTTAAAACTTCCAAACAAAAGGGATGTGGAAATAAAAAGACACGTAGTTCTGTTCATTATTGCAACCCAGAAATGCTGAATACAAACAGCTTTGAGCTGCAGTACCTGAATTTATTCTAGTGTATTATTATAACCTTTTTATTGTGAGCTTGCCTTCCTTCTAAGTCTATTTTGAGACTTAGAAAGATGCAGGAGAGGAGCACCATTACATTTCTGTTGCTGCCAGACTGATCTAATTTATAGGATCTCTTATCACTAATTGCTTAAATAAATTGCATTTTGCAGTGGAGACAGGGGCCATATTAGATTTTTTGAAATTCTGATTCAACTCCAGAATGTCTCATGGAGTATTTTTCATTACACTCTTGTGCCTCTAAACAGTTAATTATTTTAACTGACAAAAAACCTTTCATAGACGAAGCTCTCCCTCCATTTTGCTTTGTCTTAAGTTTTCCATGAAATTTTTCCATTGGGAGTTACTAGACTTGGGGAGAGGATAATACCACTATTTGGTGATTTAATACATTACATTTCCTCCTGTTGCTTTCATTCCAAAGTGATCCATAAACTATTTAGCATCAGAAACTTAGGTGGGAGAAATCAGTACAATCCAACTGACTTTAATGGGAGCACAGTGAATTACTGTGCTCCCATCTGAGGATCTGGGGAGTGACTATCAAAGGACACATAGGGGAGAGACACTCAACTATATTGAAGTTTCAATAGTAGTCTTGTGCCAAGCTCCCTAATAAGCTTTTAAAAATCTGCCTTCCCTCGCTCGGTCAATAAGTGAACAAAACTCCATCTTTGCAATGCTGCCACCTCTGGGGAGGAACATAGTTGTTCATTAATAGCATGTCAACTCTGTGTATACATTTCATTGACTATCAAAGCAGCTCACAAATGTGTCACTAAATCGATCATTTATGTCTCATTCCCAGGTGACTGGTCCAGATTCAGATGAAAGCTTCTGTTCCTTATTATAAATCATCTGAGTTACTGAGTCTCCCCCAGGATACTTTTATCAGTTATAAACCTGATCCTTAGCCTGAGTAGTACCTTATTCTGTGGGCAGCATCATTAAAATCAACATGCCTAAGGGAATAGTGTCTGGCCCTATATTTATACACCTAGGATCAGACCTTAAATTAACTCCTTCATTCCTATTTTTTACACAATGTTCATTTTCCTTTGAATCCCAGGAGGATTGTCAGTATCCTCCTCCTTCTTCCTCTTCAGGTACACCCCACCAGATGCATATGTAGGCATTCAGAAATGTAAGATGTGTTGATTTGCAAGATAAATAGTGAAAAGAGGGATTGGTCCTGGAAACAGTCTTCAGGATAGGCTCAATTACCTCTTCATGGTGGCTGGCTTTGCAGACGCCTTCCCTTGTTACTGAGAGAATTTTTCTTCATTATTGATGCATTTTATAATAATCCGTGCAAGTAATTCAAGCAGCTCCACCAGAAATGTATATTTATTTAGCTGCTTTCATTGAGAAGTCATGTATTTAATTGTTTCACTCAAGTTGCTTCAATCTGATTCTGATTTGCAAACTTCAGATAAAAATCAGTGCTGCAGATGCAGTGCAGCCACCTCTAGGGTAGAACAACAGCATGTCTTTAACAGCAGACAACACCACTGCAAGTTAAGACAATAAATGAATGATATTATATCCCTTTGAAACTAGTGGGAAGATTTTAGTTAGTAGGATTCAGTTATTCATGAAATTTTAGCCAGGATACTAGAGTTAACCTTGCTTTTGTGATCAAAAAAAGTGACATGAGATCTTTAATAATCACAAGCAGGCTCTCCCTAAGTGACTTGCTATATATTGCAGATAGAGTTACAACCCTATACTTTCTAGACAGCTACAAATAAAAATCAGCAGCAGAATCCCTTTGAATTTCTCTATCATTAAGGGACTGGGAGCAAAGAGGAAGTAATGAAAGTACCTTATCTGGCAAGCCAGAGAATTCCATGACAGCTTGACTCATAGAGAAGGAAAAGGTCATGTGGCGGTCCGTCCCATCCCACCAGTTTGACTAGAGAGCCTTTGTGACCTCCATTCAAAATGGACAGGCTGTGCCCTTTTACTCTTCTGAGTTTGGCACCTGCTGCTTTCAGAGCCAAGGCAATGAGGCAGGATGCTGCCAGGAAATGCAAACAGAAGACATGTACCGACCCTCTTAAAACCCTGATTCAGCAGTCAAGAGCAGCAGAGAAGTCAAATGAACACCTGTTACAGTTATTGCAGTTGGAGGTGTGAGTTATGAGTGGAGATTTGCCAGATTACTAGATCTATATGCAATTGAAAAGACAGAAATGAACTGATGCCAAGTAATGATTTGTTCCCAGACAAAGTAACTTTTTCAGAATCAGAAGATCGCGGAGTGAATCTAATCCAAAAACAACTGGAACAGAGAGGAAGGTCACAACATGGAACAAACTGCTGAAGCCATGAATAATTTGGACACTATTATTTTTCTGGAGACAGGATTAGGGCAGTAGATGAATTGGCAGGCTAGAAACAAAATGTCTGTACTATCTAAGATAAGAGTGGAAAGCCAAGTATTCATTTACAATGGACAAGATAACAAAGGATCAGTTAGGAACTTCAATGGGAGTACAGTTACATGTTCATTGTCATTAGGTCACCATTAGTGTGTGGTGCCTCCACCTAATAGCTAGGTGAACGCATCAATATAAAGTCCCTATATCATAGGCAGTGGGTGTAAGAGGCAGAAGGCAAGGCCTTCCCAAACTTCCTGGCTGCCCACACTCCGCTTCCAGCCCCTCCCCATTCAGTGCAGGGACCAATCTCAAACCTAAGAAAGAAGGCCTGGATCACACCTGAGGCTGTATGTATGCTAAGCTCTCTTGTTAACAGTTTCACCCAGCTCAGCTGACCGGCAGCTCTTTAGGCAATGCTGAATCTGCAGGAATGTACTCCTCTGTAGTTCAGAGAATTTGCCAGACTACGGGGTGGAAGTCAGTAATGTGTGGCAGCATTACCAACACTTCCACTGCTTACTGGGCTCTTAGAAGACATTTAGGGGTAAATTAGAGCTAAATAACAGCACAGAACACTGAGAGCCAGGACTGGTGGCTGTAAATAAATGTTATGGATCACAGGAAACTTGGCTACACCCTTGATATATCCAGCTAACTAAACTCATGCCAGACCACAGATGTTGCCAGACTAGAGAGTGCTGGACTAGAAAGGTTCAATCTGTACAGTAACCAGGACAAAACAATTTATATTTGCTTGTTGAACAACTGACAGGGGCCTTGGGAGAGGCCCTAAGAAAATGAAGTCATTCCTGGTAGGCTGCACTCCCTGCTTTCAGTCTTGCTTGCAGATTCAGCAATAATGTATGTTCCCTAACATTACTTGCTGAAAGCAGTTAGTTTTGGGTTATGGTGCTGTGCCTGCCTTTCTCCTTCAATCTTTGTCCATAAGTAAAGATTTTAACAGTGGGTGTTTAGAATATATGAGGGACATGTGCCTTCCACCTGTCAACTTTGCTGTGTAAAAACCCAGCAGAGGATGAGGTTGTTATTTGCACATGGGAATAACTATGTTTAATTTAGCAGATGTGAAATCCTCCTTCTCTGATGTGTAACCTCCCATCTCTGCTTGAAATTAAGATCTAATTTAAAGTAATTAAGCTCATCAAGACCTGAAGACAGCTACCAGAGGTCTTTTTTTTATCCCAATGGCTTCCCATCCTCCATCTCTGCAACAGCATACTCACGCACTTCCCAGGAGTTCACTAATGTTTGTTTTTGGTTTTATTTTTAAATTCCAAACCATGTGGGGCTTCTCATTCTCTCACTCCAATTCAGGCACTCCATTTTAATATGGAAGATGTGTACCACCAAATGCCCTTGTTGCTTGCCTGCTGCAGCTCCTCATGAATATGAAACATGGTGTGAGAGTTACCAAGTCCTATGTTGGGCTGCCTCTCTGAATCCTAATCTAGAGCTGGAGTTGGCTGTGTTTTCAGACATGCCATCTTTACAGGAAGGTGTCTCAGAGAAGAGTAATCACGATGCCAGTAGAGAATCCAGGTTACAATGTGGCTTCTCATAGTGAGACAGTGGCTTCAAAGGAACTTTTTTTTTTTTTAATGATAGCATCTTCCTTCAGCTAGGCAGGAAAAGCATTTCCCATTGCACAAAAAATTGGTGAAATATCATAAAAAAACAGAACAAAAGGCCAGAATATTGAACATTTTTACAAACTGAAAATAAAAATATGAACTGGTTCAGGTCCATTAAAGTGTTTCATGTACACATTGATCATTTTTGTGGGGTTTTATTATTGTTTGAAACTATAAATAGCTTATATTTCAAAATCAAAAGCCATTTTGAACAGAAAAATCAGAATTTTTCAGTTAAAAATGATAAATCAAAACCTGTTGACAATTTCAAAACTTTTTTCTTATAATTGTTTTGAATTAAAAAAAAGTAGTCAAAACTAACACTTTGCCTTGAAAAGCTTTGGTTTTTGACAAATTGGCATTTTCCAATAAAAATAAATGTTTCACTGGATTCCAGGCATCGTATTCTAATACATTAAGGGAAAGAAGAGTAAAGCAAATTGTCAACTCACTCACTTTAAAAGACTTAATACATCTCAAGACAGGACTATGCAGAACTTTAAAGACTAACAGGATGGTTTATTAGGTGATGAGTTTTCGTGGGCCAGACCCACTTCCTCAGATCAAATTGTGCAAGAAAATTGGCTTGACCACATATACCAAAAGATACAATTAAAAAAAGTGAACACACATAAAATTGAAAATTCGGATCTGTTCTAAAATCTCACCTCCCCCCCCCCTTTGTTCTAAAATCTGTTTTGTCAATTTTATATATGTTCGCTTTATTGATTGTATCCGTTTGGTATATATGGTCATGCCAATTTTCTTCCACAATTTGATCTGAGGAAGTGGGCCTGGCCCACAAAAACTCATCACCTAATAAACCATCCTGTTAGTCTTTAAAGTGCTTCATAGTTCTGTCTTTTGTTTCAGCAAGACCAGACTAACACGGCTACATCTCTATTACTTAATACATCTCAGTAGCTAACTAATTTGTCTGGATCCTGGTGTATAAACCCATCCATTCACTGTGATTTGTCTGCAGTAAAAGGCAGTCTTTAAAACAAAATAACCATATAGGAAAACCATAAATATAAACCCAGAATTCCAGCAGTTCAGGGGAGTACATCCCAGCCCTCTAGGATGGGTACAACGGTGGCATTTGTGCCCCTGCCATATGCATCCCAATCCATAAAATGTAAAGCATGCTTATGGCTGCATGCTGCCAGCAGCCCTAGACTGAGAGGCATAGGCATGCTGTGGAGTTACCCTCTTTCCTTCAACTACAACTATGTGCCAGCAGCAGGAAGAGAAGGTACATAGAAGATGCAATGACTCATGTATTCCCCTGAGGATCCTTCATAATGGGGTGAACTTCTAGGTTACACTAGGATTATATTAGTGAATTATTAGCCACTGGAGTCAGTGCTTATTTATCTCAGTTCTGTCAAAGGAAACTATGACGAATGCCATGTGACTGAAAACCAGAATTCCTATTTTAGTTTATTACCAACACTTATGTGTTTCCGACACTTGGTCCATTCACTACAAGGTTTGGTGGATGTTTCATTAGTTCTTGTAGGACAGGCGTGAGTAATAATTTTTGACTGGGGGGGCACTCCAAGATTTTGGAAAGTGCTCAAGAGCTGCACTGTTCCGTGATATTAATGGAGGAGGTGTAGGGTCTGGGATGGCAGTTGGGTGCAGAAGGGAGCTTGGGTTAAGGGATTGAGGTGCAGGAGGTGGTATGGGGTCTGGGAGGGATTTTGGGTGAAGGAAGTGGTTGTGACCTGGGGTTCAGAGGTTTGGGTTGTGACCTTGGGAATGGGACTAGGGTGTAGGGGTTTGGCTTGTGACTTAGAGCAGGAGGGAGCTGTGACATGGGGCAGAGGACTGGGGTGCAGGGTCTGGGAAGAGGTATGGGTTCAGGAGGAGAAAAGAGGGTTTGGCTTTTGTGGGGTAGGGAGGCAGGAGTGGAGGGAGGGAGAGGCTGGGGTGCCAGAGGCAGGGTTTGACCAGGAGACTTACTTGTGTGACTCCTGCCAGGAGCCCATCCGGGTGCTCAGGCAGCCTTCCTGCCTGCCCTACCACTGTACATGTGTATTGGTGAATAAGAGCCTGAGGGGAGTGGTACTTTGCACACATCCTGTTCTTCAAACAGGCAGCTCCCATTGGCCCAAAATCATCAAATGGGATTGTGCTGGGACACCACTTCCACCTCCCCCAGGTTCACAGCTGAGAAAGAGAAATGACTACAGCAGGTGCTTTTCTAAGCAGTGGGAAGGAGGGGGCATGGGGCAAGCAGGGAGTCTGTCCAAGAATCCCCGGTGCAACCATGGGCCAGATCCAGCAGATTGACGGACCAGATCTGGCCTCCAGGCTGTATTTTGCCCAGCCCTATTCTAGGAAAATGGTGATACCTTCGCTAATGTCTTGCAAAGGGGCCAAACTATGTAGAATTACCATTATTTTTATCTTGTCTGGTCCTGTGGTTTAGGTTTACACATCAGTCAAAAGGCTTCACTTATGTGTGAATGAGGCGGCATGATTTTTCAAGCCTAGTTCAAACTTGTAATACGGGCCTCTTTCCACACACATAGCACAATTTACAGTCTGGGCTGGGCCTCCAGGGGCCTCAGGCCCTTGTTAAATTGTGCCTTTTTTTCCCCCTCATGTGGAGGCCCAGTTTGTGGTGATTAGGTTCTCTATCTACCAGATTTCCAGGATAGTACAGTAGTGTCTGGAGTATTTTAATATGAGTAGATAAGGTGTATGGATACCAAATACACACAAAAATCATTGTTTGATTGAATAGGGGAAAGTAGGGTGTGGAACTAGTATCCTTTTTAGATAGTGATATGCAAAAGTGTCTTGGACTATTATTGTAACCTCTTTGGGGCAGGGATCAAAAGCTAGATTCTCCTCTCATTTGCACTGTCGTGTGTGAAGTTAGAGTAATTCCTTTGACTTCTATGATGTCACTCAGGATTTAGATCAGACTCTAGTCTATATTAAGTGTCTTTGTAAAATGTCAGTCTCAACTGCTTGCTTTCAGCTTTAAGCCTACTACGTTTGTCCACTTTTCCCTCAATCACCTGCACAGTTCCTGCCATGCAAGGAAAACCTCGATGTCAGAATTCTAAAGCAACTGCCTTATCTCTTTTAAATTTTCCTCAAAACTTCCCTTTGCTATGATGCCTACAAATCACTAGTGTCTGGCATTGATTAGGTAGGTGGGGAAGCTGTGAGTTCTGTTTTTTCGCTCCGTTCTGTTCATTTTATTATTGCTTCATCAGCCCAAATTACTCCAGACCTGTTTGTCTGTTTCATCCACATGTCACAGAGTGTCTGACACTAAGCTCTCTGGGGCAGGTACTGTCTTGTTTGTTACTTAGCACAAGGGGGCCCTAATCCTTTATTGAGTTTCCTAGATATTATCCAAATACATAAAACAAATTAAATGGAATTATGTAAATAATTATTGATAATAGAGTAGCATTTTATTAATGCAATATGAGAAGAAGAGAATGTAAAAACACCTCAGCTTCATGTTGTCAGCTTGTTTCCTTTCAGATTTTTCTAAAAATCAGATTGCTAAGTGTTGCTTCTGCTGGTGGCTGATTTGCAAACATCACCACCTTTCCAAACACTCTCGGCTTCTGAGGGTGACGGACCTCGTCAGGAAAACGCAATCTGATACTGAGCTGCATAAATTGCTTTTTGCTTCCCCTCCCCTGAATGTGCAGAAGTCACAGGAGGGGAGAAGAAAGAGAGAGAAGAAAGAAGAAAAGCTGAAAAGATTTGCCTTTGCAAAGCATTCTTTAAAGTACATTTCCACAGTGCATGCTCCTCTGACTCTCACAACCTCTTTTCATTTCCCCAATTTCCTCAGTTTATTATTTCCCCCCTCCCAGTTTAATTTCTTTTATTTCTAAAGAGCTGATTTCAACAGCTGCATCTCCAGCTGTCAAGTGAATAATTCAGGGACATTTTCTCACCATTGCATGGATTGGTCTACAAAATACATTAAAAAGCCTTCATGGAGGGGGGGAGAGGAGGGGACCTTTGCATGACATCTGTATATATTGAAATGACAAAAACAAAATCTGTTATTAGCAAACAATGCAGCCTCATACACTTAGCTTGCACCTCCCTTTCAGCAAACAATTTACCATAATTTGTCCCAGCTGACAAGGATCTTGATTTGGAGTGCGATCCATGAAGGACCTTAGGTGCTGTAGCCCAATTTTTAGGCACCAATATGATCCACAAAACTCCCACTCAGCACCCAACCTATAGGCACCTAAATTCACTCATCACCTACATTTTTGCAGTGAAAGATCCCTGGACACCTGTGTTTCAGCTCCAGTTGTACACTCTGTAGCCTTAGTCTACGTACTTATCTGCCACCTAAGCCCCAGAGTGATTCGCAAATGAGTGAAGATAGCCGCCTAGCTACTAAATCAGGTCCAATGGCATTCATCCAAGGGTTCTAAAAGAACTTAAATGGGAAATTGCTGAGCTATTATCTGTGGTTTGTAACCTATCCTTTAAATTGGCTTCCGTACCTAATGACTGGAAGGTAGCCAACGTGACACCAATATTTAAAAAGGGCTCTAGAGGCGATCCTGGCAATTACAGACCAGTAAGTCTAACTTCAGTACCGGGCAAATTAGTCGAAACAATAGTAAAGAATAAAATTGTGAAGCATGTAGAAGAACATAATTTGTTGGACAAAAGTCAACATGGTTTCTGTAAAGGGAAATCCTGTTTTACTAATCTATTAGAGTTCTTTGAAGGGATTAACAAACATGCGGACAAGGGGGATCCAGTAGATATAGTATACTTGGATTTTCAGAAAGCCTTTGACAAGATCCCTCACCAAAGGCTCTTGTGTAAATTACATGGCCATGGGATAAGAGGGAAGGTCCTTTCTTGGATTGAGAATTGGTTAAAAGACAGGAAACAAAGGGTAGGAATAACTGGTAAATTTTCAGATTGGAGAGGGGTAACTAGTGGTGTACCCCAAGGGTCAGTCCTGGGACCAATCCTTTTCAACTTATTCATAAATTATCTGGAGAAAGGGGTAAGCAGTGAGGTAGTAAAGTTTGCAGATGATACCAAACTGTTTAGGATAGTCAAGACAGAAGCAGACTGTGAGGGACTCCAAGAAGATCTCACCAAACTGAGTGATTGGGCAACAAAATAGCAAATGAAATTTAATGTGGATAAGTGTAAAGTAATGCACATCGGGAAAAATAACCCCAACTATACGTACAGTATGATGGGGGCTAATTTGGCTACGACAAATCAGGAAAGAGATCTTGGAGTTATTGTGGACAGTTCTCTGAAAACTTCCACACAGAGTGCAGCGGCGGTCAAAAAGGCAAATAGGATGCTAGGAATTATTAGGAAAGGGATAGAAAATAAGACCCAGAACATCTTACTGCCCCTGTATAAAACTATGGTACGCCCACATCTTGAATATTGTGTACAGATGTGGTCTCCTCACCTCAAAAAAGATATTTTGGCCTTGGAAAGGGTTCAGAAAAGGGCAACTAAAATGATTAGGGGTTTGGAATGGGTCCCATATGAGGAGAGGCTAAAGAGACTGGGACTTTTCAGTTTAGAAAAGAGCAGACTGAGGGGGGATAAGATAGAGGTCTATAAAATCATGAGTGGTGTGGAGAGGGCTGATAAAGAAAAGTTATTTATTAGAACCCATAATAGAAGAACTAGAGGACACCAAATTAAATTAATGGGTAGCAGGTTTAAAATTAATAAAAGGAAGTTCTTCTTCACACAGCATGTTGTCAACCTGTGGAACTCCTTGCCAGAGGAGGCTGTGAAGGCTAGGACTATAATAGAGTTTAAAGAGAAGCTGGATAAATTCATGGAGGTTAGGTCCATAAAAGGCTATTAGCCAGGGGATAAAATGGTGTCCTTGGCCTCTGTTTGTCAGAGGCTGGAGAGGGATGGCAGGAGACAAATCACTTGATCATTGTCTTCGGTCCACCCTCTCTGGGGCACGTGGTGCTGGCCACTGTCGGTAGACAGGATACTGGGCAAGATGGACCTTGGTGTGACCCAGTACGGCCGTTCTTATGTAAGGGGCTCAATCTGGGAGGTGCACTTGGAGGCTACCTACCAAATCAAGCACTTCAGGCAAATTCACACATAAAATAAATCGGGGAGTAAAAGGACAATATCCTTGTCACATGCGAGGGTGAAAATCCACTGTTTTCATTGCCTGCTGCTATACCTTCTCTCCCTTTTGTTTGTGTTCTTTTTGTCCTTTCTCCCTGAAAATCAAACTCAAAGACAATGCAGCCACTTTATGAAGTATAGATGGAAATGTCTATGATGGAGACCGGAACCTCACATGAAAACACAAGAAAAAAACTTAAACAACGAATGATCCTGTAGCACCTTAGGCTATGTCTGAACTACACCCCTGTCAGCAGAGGGATGTAAATTAGGTGCATCAAAAGTGCAAATGAAGCAGGGATTTAAATATCCCGTGCTTCATTTGAATAATGGCGTCTGCCGCTTTTTTTCAAAATGGGGCTTTTCAAAAAAACCCGCGGTTTAGACGGAGCATTTCTGTCATTTTTTGAGGAGTACGCGATATTTCAAAATGGGGCATTTCTGTCAAAAATGCCCGTTTAAACTGCAGTTTTTTCCGAAAAGACCCATTTTGAAAAAAAGTGGCAGCCACCATTATGCAAATGAAGTGCGGGATATTTAAATCCCCGCTTCATTTTCACTTTTGATACATCTAATTTACATCCCTCTGCCGACAGGTGTGTAGTTTAGACGTAGCCTTAGAGACTAGCAAATAGTGTAGGTAATATCATGAGCTTTCGTGGGCACAACCCACTTCTTCAGATGAACGGAGCAAGGAGTCCAGAGGTACAAATAAATAGCAAAAAACCAAAGCATTTCCAAAAACTAGCTGAAGAGAGAAACTGTAGAACTTGCCTTTGTTTGCAAATTTGACCCATTTAATCAAGCTTTGAACAAAGACATGAACTGGATAGGCCACGATATTTAACAGCCTAATGAAACCAAAAAATAAGTATTGGGCTCTTACAGTTGTTCTGTAACCCGTGGCAACCAAGTAATTTTTCACTAAGTGTATTTTCTTTGTTCTGTTAATAAAATCACTCTTTTAAGACTGTGATCTGATTTCTGTGTCTTAAAAGGCAGGATGTTTTGTGTGCACGTGCCGAAAATTGCAGAGTCAGCTATTAAGGGAGGGTTAAAGAGCCTGAGGGTAACCCACAAGAAGAAATTCCCAAGTGTGTAGATCATGATCTGATTCCTGTGTCCTAGAAGGCATGGGGTTTTGTGTACATGTGCCTAAGACTGAAAAGTCAAACACTAAGAAAAATTAAAGTTTTCTATCTCGCTCCAGAGAGGATTTAAAAGAACTTGAGGATACCCCACAGGAAAGAATTCCCCAGTGCGCCTTCTTAAGTTCTCAAAGGGGGGTTGAATTTGGGTGGTGACAGTGATACCAAGCCAAAGCTGAGGAAATCTGTGACTTTGAGAAGTTTTTAACACAAGCCTTTAGTGCCATAGGTATTTTAAAGTCTCTTGCAGGTCCCCACCTTCTGCCCTAAAAGTCCCAGAGTAGGGAACAGCCTCAACAGATCTGGTAACTACTGAGGTGGATCAACTACATGGAACCTAGGGTTGCTCTTCCTTGTGGTTCACATTATCAGTGATAGGGTAGAAATATCCTATGTTACTTTTCTTGTGCTACCTATCTCGGTATTAACATGTGAGGAATACTCAAGAAACAAAGGCCCATGTTCTTCTTGGTTTTGTTTAGATATTTTCTGTTCAGGGAGTAGAATGGATCCTCAAAGGTGGTTGTGATGTATCACCTCGATGTGGCTGATGTAGTTATATTTTGGAAAATGGTCTTTCAGATGGCTTCTGGAAATCCAGAAATCATACGTGGTGTAAATCAGCTTAACAGAATTCAATTTTTATTTCTCCATGATTTTGATGGACAGTATGAATGTGTAATTTTAAGTATTTTCCCTATTTTAATCCATTTTAAATGCTCACAGTTGTGCAAAATTAGGGAGTTGAAGTACTTTTAAAATGTTTATCAATTTAAATTTTCTCAGTTGTGGGAAATTAAGGTGAGTCAGGTAATTGGGAATTAGACAATAATTATTTAATGACAGTAGACATTGAGAGTAGAAAAGTTAAAGCTTTATACCTGTTAAAGCACAAATTGACATCACATATCAAAATATAAAAAGTAAATATCCTTAAATATCCTTAAAACAAACTCCAGTAAGTTCTCAAGCAACATTTTCCTCTCATTATTAATGAATATGTTTTATTAAAATATTTTATTTTATTAAAATATTCAGCTTGTGTGGGTACGATGAAATTGACATTTACCATTAAAAATCTAATCCTTTCAAGACTAACTGTACATAAAACAATCCTCATTGTCTGAGGCTGTAGTTAAAAACTCTCAGGGTATGTCTACACTACCACCCTAGTTCGAAGTAGGGTGGTAATGTAGGCAACCGGAGTTGCAAATGAAGCCCGGGATTTGAATTTCCCAGGCTTCATTTGCATCTTGCCGGGCACCGCCATTTTTAAATGTCCGCTAGTGCAGACTCCGTGCCGCACTGCTACACGCGGCACGGACTAGGTAGTTCGGACTAGGCTTCCTATTCCAAACTACCGTTACTCCTCGTTTCACGAGGAGTAACGGTAGTTTGGAATAGGAAGCCTAGTCCGAACTACCTAGTCCGTGCCGCGTGTAGCCGTTTCACAAGGAGTAACGGTAGTTCAGACTAGGAAGCCTAGTCCGAACTATCTAGTCCGTGCCACATGTAGCCGTTTCACGAGGAGTAATGGTAGTTCGGACTAGGAAGCCTAGTCCGAACTATCTAGTCCGTGCCGCGTGTAGCCGTTTCACGAGGAGTAACGGTAGTTCGGACTAGGAAGCCTAGTCCGAACTACCTAGTCCGTGCCGCGTGTAGCCGTTTCACGAGGAGTAACGGTAGTTCGGACTAGGAAGCCTAGTCCGAACTACCTAGTCCGTGCCGCGTGTAGCCGTTTCACGAGGAGTAACGGTAGTTCGGACTAGGAAGCCTAATTCTAATCCCGGGCTTCATTTGCAACTTCGGTTGCCTACATTACCACCCTAGTTCGAAGTAGGGTGGTAGTGTAGACATACCCTGTTATTCTGGGGTTGGTGGCAAAAGGAAAAAGCTACAAGTATAATCTTCCTTGCCCCACTCCACCAACTCCATGCTGAGGCAGAGACTGATCATTATCTCATTGATTCTGGCTAGCGATGTTGTAGGGTAAATCACAAAATCAGATAACCTTGCTTCCCAGCCTTTGTAAACTAATTATGTCTATTAATCATTTAGACCTCAAATTTGTCCCTAATACCAGAAGAGTTCCTACAGCAGCAGGCATGCTCCCTGTTTTCTTTATATCTTGCAACAACTGCCTTGCCTCAATATTTCATGACCTTTGCTTTAGCAAGATAATTAGTCCAACCAACCTGCTGCTCAGATTAATTAAGAAACTCAAGAAAAAGTTGTTGGGTTTTTATTTGTTGGTTTGTTTTTTAATTGCAGCAGAATCACACATTAATTTAAACAGCAGTTGAATGATAAAGAATCTAATGAAAGGTCAGCTTTAACTTAGAAATGGAAGAAAAAAATATTTGTGAATTCCCAGTTCCTCTGATCCCACACAATCAGTCAGTTATGGGGTGCTTCTTCATTTTTATTTTTAGTTGTTATGTAATATTTTGGCGAACTGTAAAATAGCTGTCAAGTTCCTCTTCAGAGCAGGCTGCATTTCATAGTAGGCTGTAAAGGCTCTGGTGTATACTTATAGATCTTATTTTTGAACAGCAGCGTGAGTGTCAGAAGACCTGATTTCTAGTGTAGATTATGCCACAGATGAAACTGTGGACATAATGTTATTATTATGGTTTATTCACTGATTCTAAGTCCAGACTATTATAATTGTCTGACTTTCAGCATAACACATGCCATAGAAATTCCCTACATTGATTCCTAAAACAGATCTCTTAGAAAAACAAACCAGCTTCATTTAAAAATTGTCAGTAATTGACAACCCGCCACAACTCTTCGTGAATTGCTCCAATAGTTAATTACTCTCCTTGTTAAAAATTTACATCTTATTTCTGCTCTAAATTTGTGTGGCTTCTAATTCTAGCCATTGGATCATGTTATATGTTTCTCTGCTAGATTGAAGAGCCCACTATTAAATATATGTTCCTCATGTACTTACTGATAGACTGTATTCAAATGACTTCTTAACCTTTTCCTTGTAAAACTAAATAGACCAAACTCCTTGAGTCTATCATCGTAAGACATGTTTTCTAATCCTTTAACCATTCCCCTCTTCTTTGAACTCTCTCCAATCTATCAATCTCCTGAGCACCAGAAAGCATGCTAGGTGACATACAGGCAAATAGAAAAAACGGGCCTCTGTCCAATAAAGCTTGTAAGTTGATTTCTGCAGACAGCCCTGAATGTCTATGCAGATTCCCAGGGTATGTCTACAGTACAATGATCTATCGGAAAAAGGTATGCAAATTGCACTCTGCAATCTGTGTTTCTTTTTCTGATATTTTTTTCGGAAGAGGCTTTTCCAAAATTAGTGACATCAGTGGGACTGCATGCAAGCAAGATTGTGTGGACCCACCTGCAGGATCAGAGCCTAACAAAATATAGGGAACACAGATCAAGGAAAGCAAGGGAAGTGGAGATGAGTACTGTACTGCAAAGACAAGCTCAAGAGATTGGTAGTGATAGAGTTGGTCAGGGAATGATTTCCTAACAGAAATTTTCCTTTAAGCAGAATTGAAACTTTCTGTTGGAAAATTTCAGTTGGGCCAAAAACTTAGTTTTCTTTTAAGAAAACCATAATGATGTTCTCCAGCTGCCTGTCTGGACAGCTCTTGTCATTTTCACTTTCTGACTGAACACTTCCATTTTGGTTCTTCTGAAACAGGATTTTTCAGAGACAAGTCTCGATAATGATTACAGGATTAGAAAACATGCCTTACAGACTCAAGGAGCTCAATCTGTTTAGTTTCACAAAAAGACGGATAAGGGGTGAATTGATTACAGTCTATAAGTGCTTACATGGGGAACACACAGAATTCTTAATGATGGGCTTTTCATTCAAGCCAAGAAAAGAGTGACATGATCCAATAGCTGAGAGATTAAGCTAAATATAACCAGCCTTAAAATATGGCAATCTTTTTTAACAGTGAGAGTAAATAGCTGTGAAAACAATTCACCAAGGGCTTTGGTGGATCCTCAATCACTAACAAGTTTTAAATCAAGATTGGATGTTTTTCTAAAAGAACTGCTCTAGGAATAATTTTGGTGAAGTTCTGTGGCTTGTGTTGCACAGGAGGCGAGTTGACATACTTGCTGGGACCCTGGCTAAGGTGGGTAGGTTGGCTCCACATTCCCAGAAGGAGCAGGGCCTTGGGTGGAAGGAGGGTGGTGGGGGGGGGATCGATGTTGCCTAGACTGTACTCCTTCCCCATTCAGCACTGCCAGGGGCTCTGCAATGTGCTAGACAGGGCTCTGGCAGTGATTGAAAGGGTTTGGGGCTCTGACCAGGATACCTGGACCCCTTTCAATTGCAGAGCTCCAGGGCAGTTGCCCTTTTGCTCCCTCCACCTCCTTTCTCCCTCCCCCTCCTATCGATGGGTCTGATGACAATAATCCCTTCTGGTCTTGCAACCTATAAAAAACTCTCCTGGGGGGAGCTGCCATAATTTTCATTCTCTTAGACTGGGCTCTGAGCAATAACACTCTGTGTATCTACTGTGCATAACCAGCTGGTCCAACTGGTTTTGATACCAGTGGTTTTTTTTCCTTTTGGGGCTTATGACCAGTAGGATACAGAGACCCAAAGCAGCCTTCTTAACAGAAAAGTACCATTTCTTTAACTATAAGAACAAAGCATATTAAGAGGAAAACAGATTTCAAGACAACAAAAGGTGGATACAAGTCTATCTTTGATCCTCCAGATCTAGTTTTACTGTCTCTACTTCTGGGCAGTAAACTTTATTTAAAGTGAAATTAGAGATGAGAAATGTTGTCCTGGAGATTTCCATTCTCCATGTCCCCAAAGAAGGTAGAACACGGATCCTGGCAATGCAAGATACCTCACAGCACCTCAGCCCTGATCTGGAAGGACCACATCTAGCTAGGGGTATGTCTACACTTGCACCCTAGTTCGAACTAGGAATGCAAATGCAGGCATTCGAAATTGCTAATAAAGCAGGGATTTAAATATCCCACGCTTCATTAGCATGATCTCACCGGCGTGCTAGTTTGAATCACAGCTGATTCGAATCAGGAAGTGCATGCAGGCACACATTAGTTCAAACCAACCCCCTTGGTTTGAACTAATGATACTCCTCAAAAAATCCCCGCTTCATTAGCAATTTCAAATGCCTGCATTTGCATCCCTAGTTCGAACTAGGGTGCAAGTGTAAACATACCCCAGGAGAGCATAGATCATCCCTCAGTTCTTGGCCTCCGGCCTCTCTGCAGATACTCAAGCCAACAAAAGTGCTGCTCCTATTGGTGGGGTGGTAGGGATTTTGGTGATGTAGACACTGAGGTAACAACTGGATGGGTGCCTGCCCTGGGGTGTAGCGATAAAGTATTCAATATTTATAATGATTTATATTTATGCATAGTACAGAAATTAGTTTTGGAGTCTGATTTATTTAAACTAGACTGAACAAAGGACTGAGGAGTATATGGCAAAGAACAATTCCACATTAACTGCAGGGAACGCACTGAACGAAGACCTAGCTATCCTTCTGTGTACTTAACAGCTTCTATCACTATCCAGTCTGAACATCTAATCAGTTCTTTCCAATTCTAATTTCTGTGGTTCACTGAGAATTTTCATTTGTATGATGATAGGTTGAAGTGGTGAGTATTTTCTAATGTTCCACATATGTTTCTGTCTTTCAGTTTGACTGACTGTGGCTAGGATTATAGTACACCATCAGCAGTATCAGAGATTGCTTTCCTGCCTGAGATCTTGTTCTTGTTTGTCATAAAATTCATTCAGTTTCTGATATTTATCATGTATATTTACAGGCAGAACAAAACAGCACTATTACCTGGCATTTCTTCACTAAAAGCCCTTCTTTCTACGCATTTCAAACATCACTGAAGTATATTTCAGTTTTTGTGTTTGCCATCCATAAAATACTTCAAGTGAAACATGAGAATAGTTCTTTTTCCAGAAGCCATATGTTTCCAAAGCAAAATAGGGCAGCCAGTGGATATAAATCCAGTTATTTGCAACTCTGAAGCCAATGAAGGTCACTGTGGCTTCTGATTATGCCACCTAACACCTTAGAATTAGACTCAGAAGAATAATGCAAGAAATCCAAATGATGGCTTATAGGATAGCACTGAAAGTTTTAGTCCAGAGAGATCAATCACAGGAATATAAATGTAAATTTTGAAATAAGTCAGTTCACCATATGTGGTAAAAATCATAAGGGGAAAAAATTGGGTTGTATTCTTCTTCAGTCATATTCCCATATTAAAAGGCTGTGAAAGGATATAATGATCACCATATGGTAATATCTCTTCAGCTAATGATTGATTGCAAGTTCAAATAAGCATGGGGAAATTAAACTCTTTAGCTTTTATTGTTTGCCTTTCATTCAGAAGGATGCCAAAATTGCTCATTCCCAACAATCCTGACACTTAAACTGTTATAATGTCATTGACAAGAATGCAGTGATACCAGTGTAAAACCAATGTTAATAAGATCAAAATTATATCCCACCATAGGCACATGCAGCACCTTTGAAATGCAACCAGTACTGGAGTGCAAGGTTGCAAGATAACAAACTGGCACACAGCAGCACAGGACACCAATGGCCAGTCGATGGACAACTTTGGGGTGATAGATCATATAGGGGCAAACCCCTGCTCTTGAGAACAATGCCAAGAGATCTTTTATAATATCAATGCAGAGTGCAGAGGGTCTCAAATCTTAAAATCTCAAAGCTCCAAATACCATAAACTGCACTGAACTCAGTTTATCGACTTAGAAGATCAGTGATAAAGTTCTCAGTACATAATTCTTTTTACACTTCCAAATTTGTTAGTTCTAAACCCAATTATTTCATACACGCCAAAGGCTCTTTTGTTAACTTTGCTTCTTAAGCTCCAGATGGCTGCTCTAACAACAGAAACATCCCAGTACCATGTTGAGGCACTGGCTCAATGCTGATCCAGAGGGAATGGCTTCACACGCACAGAAGTACCAGTCCAACAACCTGCAATGCCTACTTGCTTTCTGGAGGTCTCTAATCCAAGCACTGATTGGAACCAATCATTTAAGCATATAAGCTCTGGAGGAAACTATAACTACACAGCATTGCTAGCATGTGAAAATACTAGTTTAAAGCGTCTGGCTTTCTCCACAATATTACTTTTTGCGCCTATATTTATAGTTGGCTTATTGGTGTGGAACAATAGCACTCGGATCAACTCTTTATCCTTATTGATTATACACTCCAAACACATGATAAGATTGGAATTTTAAGATTAATCAGTGTGAAAGCTTAACATGTCTTCCCCTCCCCTTCAATGCACAGCTCCATTTATATAGCATTCTGGACTTCTTAATAATACATCTCAGCAATAGCCTTGCTGGTTTCTGCAATGATTCAACATGTCAGGGGAAGACAATGAAGGATAGGTGTATAGAACTGAGGGTTTGAGATGGGCATGCAGCAAACCAATCACAAATAATAATGTGTTTTGTAAGACTACAGTACTTCTTCCACCTCACTGAAAATAATGTGAACTGAACTTCTGTGGAGACAATATGGGAAATAAATATAGTTCTCTCTGAGTTGTTCCTCTGATCCCCAGTTCACAAGTCCATATCACTCCTGGCTTGGGTTCAACTCCTGAATCTGGTGGGGCCTGCGATTATTATAAAGAACCTAGTATCTTCCCTGTCTCTCACCTGAGCTGGAAGAAAAGGATCTGGTCATCAAAAAGCACTGTGTTTACGCAGCTCAATATCCTGCCAGAAGAGGGTGCCATAATCTTCAGGGTACAGGAAAAGAAAAATGGGATCAAAGACAATCAGGCTGCTTGAGAGTTGGCACTGTAGCCTGGAGGCAGCTGCCTGGGAGGGAGCTGCAGAGGGAAAGACCAGGCGGCAAGAAAAGTGGAAAATGGAAAACTGAGAGCCAGGCAGAAACAGTTATTGCCTGCAAGAGAAATAGACAGTACAGTGGACAGCAGGTGGGAAGAGGGTGTGTAAAGGTTACAGTGAGATATGGGGTTTTTTTATCCTGGGCCTAACTGTCCCTAGATGTAGTAATAGAGATGCAGCCGTGTTAGTCTAGTCCAGTGGTCCCCAACCTTTTGAGGTTGTCGGGCGCCAGGGGGCGTGTCCGTTCGCCCAGCGAGCGCCAGGGGGCGGGGACACTTGCGCGCCCGGGGGCGACCCCCCCCATAGCCGCATGCCCGGGGGTGGGGCCCCCCCATAGCCATGCGCCCGGGGCCGGTGCCCCCTCCAAGGGCTGCGTGCCCAGGGCCAGCACTCCCCCCGCAAGTGCCGCGCGCCCGGGGCCGGCGCTCCCCCCCCCCGCAAGCGCCGCGCGCCCGGGGCCGGCGCTCACCGTGCGCCATGTGCCCGGGGCCAGGGCAGCCCCGAGCACCTGGCGGGCGCATGCAAATGCCTCCGCGGGCGCCATGGCGCCCGCAGGCACCGTGTTGGGGACCACGGGTCTAGTCTAGCTGAAACAAAAACCAGGACTATGTAGCACTTTAAAGACTAACAAGATGGTTTATTAGATGATGAGTTTTCGTGGGCCAGACTCACTTCCTCAGATCAAACTGTGGAAGAAAATAGGCATGACCATATATACCAAAGGGATTCGATCAAAAAAAGTGAACACATATAAAAATGAATTGGATTTGTCCTTTTTATATGTGTTCACTTTTTTTGATCGTATCCCTTTGGTATATATGGTTGTGACTATTTTCTTCCACTATTTGATCTGAGGAAGTGGGTCTGGCCCACGAAAGCTCATCATCTAATAAACCATCTTGTTAGTCTTTAAAGTGCTACGTAGTCCTGTTTTTTGTCTCTGGATGGGCTGAGTTAGGAACTATTTGTTTAATTGCCTCTGTAAATCTCAAAGAAATTGTGCCTAGGGCCTGTGTACCTTCTGAAAGACCTCATAAAATAATCCTCTTATTCAAAATGTGCAAGTGTTTATAGAACCCCACCAATGACTACAGCCTGAAATGTCTTTTGTTGCTTGGAGCACCTCCAGGTTTCTGGTACCACACAATTGAAGAGACTGGATTATTGGAGTCTAGATTCTCACAATGTTTACAGCAGGGAGATCCTGCAATACAAGAAGTGTTTTGGTGGCAGCTCACATAAAATCAGAGAGGAAAGAATGCCACATGTTATTTAATGTAGGTGTAGCCATATCAGTGCCAGGATATTAGGGTGTGTCTAGACTACCTAGTTTTGTCGACAAAAGTGGACTTTTGTCGACAAAACTATACCAGCGTCTACACTACCGCTGAGTTCTGTCGACATAACGTCGACAGAACTCAGCAGTTTTGTCGACGCTGGTATACCTCATTTTATGAGGCATAACACCTTCTGTCGACAGAACTCTGTCGACAGAAGGTGTTATTGCCTGTAACACTGCGTCCAGACTACGGAGTTCTGTTGACAAAGCAGCTTGCTTTGTTGACAGAACTCAATGTGTCTGGACGCGCTTTGTCGACAGAAGTTTTGTCGACAGATACTGTCGACAAAACTTCTGTCGACAAAACGCGGTAGTCTAGACGTACCCTTAGAGAGACAAGTGGGTGAGGTAATATCTTTTATTAGACCTACTTCATTTGGGGAGAGAGACAAGCATTCAAGCTCCAAAGAGCTCTTAGGTCTTAGCTTGGCAGCCAGATGCAAGGTAGAAAAGATTATTTAGGATAAATGGTAAGCACATATTGTGAGGGAACATTCATGGTAGAGTGTGGACCATTCAAGATGTTAACACGCCACTTTACTTACATGGTGCCTTATGTGCTAACTACTTATGCTAACCAATCTGTTCCACCTTGCCTTTTGTTGTCAGGCTCACAGTACCTTTCCCAGACCTGAAGAAGAGCTCTGTGGAGCTTGAAACTTGTTTCTCTCACCAATAGACGTTGGTGCAATAAAAGATATTACCTCACGCACCTTGTCTCACTAACATGTTATTTAAGCGTACAGGTTAACACCTACACTGTTTTGTCAAAGAACTGTATAGGTTGAAGATCAAATTTTCTTTGAGAGCTAATCTTCTGGTTTATTAAGATCCTTGTTGATGGATGCTAACAGAACTTCTACATAGTCCTTCAAGGGGTGAGAAAGAAAACTGCATTACTGACAGTACAAAAAGAACATCTGATTGAGCAATTAATGCTCAATTATACCTGAATGTCTCATCTTTTTCAACTCTTGAGAGTCCCAGATGTTGTCATTTTTTAGATCATTGTGAATTCCTTTGTTTCCTTTTTCTCTATATATGAAGAGCTGACAGTCGTAAAAATTTTTTAATCTGAGCTTCCCCATTTGTGCCATGTCTAAACTACATGTTGTTGCTGCTGTTCCAGGATGGGATGGCTTCTGTGTCTGCCCTGCACAATGAGATTTTCAAATTTAGAGCTGAATGTGTCCTTCAGTACCAATGGTGGAGGGGCGGAGGGAGAGAAAAGGTGGCAATGCCCGAGGGCCTGGAGATTCAAAAAGGCCTGGGACTCCTGGGAACTGGTGCTGTCACTATGGCAGCAGTGTCTGCCAGAGCCCTGGGGCCCTTAAATTACCTCTGGAGTGCCTCACCACATGCTCTGGCTAGCTCTAAGGGCTGGGTGGGGTCAGATGGAGTACAGCATGCTCCAAGTGGCGCTGAGACCTTCCTGGGCACTGGTGCACACCGGGTAGCACTGAGGGCTGGATGCCCTAGCCCCTCCCCTTCTGCCCAAGGCTCCGCCCTTTCCAGGGGCATACAGCTGGTCCTCCCCAGCCCATGAAGGCTGTCAGCTCCTCTGATCTGGGCATTTTCCCTGTTTAAAAATCCATTTTGCAAAGATAATGGCGCACGTGAGGCTTGACTGCTCAAATGTTTGAGGAAGATGAATACCAAATAGTCATGAACATGGCAGAATTTAAATGAATTTTCTAATTGAAATAATATTTGTGGAAAAATATCCCACTATTTTCAAAGACATAATAAAGAGATAAAAAGTGATAGGAAGGAAATTGTAAAGTTAGAAGTAGTCAGTGTACTCTGGAGAGTGAAGAAAAAAGAGTCACAAAGACTATGTCTGGCAGCACCGGCTTTGGTTGGAATGTGGGCAGGCTTACATATAATTCCATGTGTGCTGTTTTTTAAATGGCCCAGGTTACATTCTTCTCCAGACCTGATCTCTGTTTTGTGTGGAGTGCAGGGAACTAATTACAGTTCTCTAATCCTCAGCCATCCAGCCCTACTCAGGAGCAACTCTGACTAACCCCATTGGCATAAGCTCCAAGGACCCTTGTAGGGTCTCACATGACTGGAGGTACAGGTATAGCAAAGCTCTGTACCACGCTATCTGCTCTTGCCCCCAGAACACCTGCAACTTGGACCTTCCATTCCCTTCTCTTATAAGGAGATAGGGAGGGTTTAGGTTGCATGTGGTACAGGAAGCAGAAACACTGATTGACAGCTCCCTTGCCTTGGGCCATTCTCCATTGGTCATTGCTGGGCATGATCATGATGATTCTGACTCATTGGCTATCTGAATAACACTGGGGGGCACATCTGTGAACCCTCATATTCCTCAAATATAGTAGGACATCAGAATTATGAACACCAGAGTTACAAACTGACCAGTCTAGCCCACTTCCTTTGGAACTGGAAGTACGCATTAAGTCAATGTTCAGCTGTAAATTGTGAAAGAGCCACCATAACATTTTGTTCAGCATTATGAACATTTCAGAGTTACAAGCACCTCCATTCCTGAGGTGTTTGTAACTCTGAGGTCCTATTGTAAGGAGTTAGACTGAAATAATCTGGAGTGTGCCAGAATAACACATATTCTGTATTTCAAAGAGCATCCCTTTCACCTATTTTACATATTGTTATTCGGGGATCACCCTAGTAGGGTGTGGGGCCTACAGCAACCTTCATCCCTCTTCCCCACAGCATGCTCCTACCCCACGTCTTCCCACCCCTGCTAGACCCCTGCCTCACTCCACTCCGCTCCTTCCCCCAAGCTCCACCCCAACCCACACTGCACTGCTCTCCTGAGCCCCTGTCTCTTGAGGAACAGAGTGGGCTGGGGTTGAGACACTCTGCTTCCTGCCACCACAGTGAAGCAGAGTAAGCAGGGCGGGCTGCTGTGTCACTTCTCTTCCTTCAGGGTATGTCTACACTACAAAGTTAGTTCGAACTAACGGACGTTAGTTCGAACTAACTTTCATAGGCGCTACACTAGCGCTCCGTTAGTTTGAATTTAATTCGAACTAATGGAGCGCTTAGTTCGAACTAGGTAATCCTCATTTTACGAGGATTAAGCCTAGTTCAAACTAGCTAGTTCGAATTAAGGGCTGTGTAGCCCCTTAATTCGAACTAGTGGGAGGCTAGCCCTCCCCAGTTTTCCCTGGTGGCCACTCTGGCCAACACCAGGGAAACTCGTCTGCCTCCCTCCCGGCCCCGGAGCCCTTAAAGGGGCACGGGCTGGCTACGATGCCCGTGCCAGGTGCAAGCCTGCCAGCACCCAGCCAGCAGACCCTGCACCTGGCACGGCACGAGCCAGCCACCCTCTGCCACCCAGCCCTCTGCCTCTTCCCGAGACCAAGCTGGCAGCTTGTCCGGGACCGCAAGAGGCGGGCACCTGCCTGGGCTAGTGCGGACATCGTGGACCTCGTCCACGATCTCAGCACTAGGCACAGGAAAGTGGCCGTCTAGGGCAGGAGAGCTGCCAGCCTGGCCACCCAGGAGCAGGTGTGCATGAAAATCAAGGGGGTCCACTGAGACCCCCGACCCTGAGCCCTGAGCTTACAATGGCCGTCCTGGGTCAGACCAAAGGTCCATCTAGCCCAGTAGCCTGTCTGCCGACAGCGGCCAACCCTAGGAACCCTGGAGGGGATGGACCGAAGACAGCGACCAAGCCATTTGTCTCGTGCCATCCCTCTCCAGCCTTCCACAAACCTTGGGCAGGGACACCACTCCTACCCCCTGGCTAATACCACTCCATGGACCCAACCTCCATGACTTGATCTCACTTCCCTTTAAACTCTGTTCTAGTTGTAGCCTTCACAGCCTCCTGCAGCAAGGAGTTCCACAGGTTGACTCTTTGCTTTGTGAAGAACAACTTTCTGTTACTAGTTTGAAGCCTGCTACCCATTCCTTTCCTTTGGTGTCCTCTAGTGCTTCTTTATGGGAACTCATGAAGAACTTTTCTGTATGCACCCTCTCCACCCAACTCCTGCTTTTAGAGACCTCTATCCTGTTCCCCCTCCGTCTCCTCTTTTCTAAGCTGAAAAGTCCCAGTCTCTTTAGCCTCTCTTCATATGGGACCTGTTCCCAACCCCTGACCATTTTAGTTGTCCTCCCCTCTCCCAGCCTCTCTCTTTCCCTCTCCCACCTCCTTTTCCCAGTCTCCCCCAGTTTTGTTCAATAAAGACAGATTCCATTTTTGAACACAGTTGTCCTTTATTTTGTACATCAAGAAGAGGGGCTAGGGAAGGGTAAGTGGAAGGAGGTGAGGGTGGAATGGGGTACGCGCCCCCGATGGGGAGGACTGGGCTGGGTCTGCGGGCTTTTGGGGGTGGAAGTTCTCCTGCAGCCCCCCGATTGCCCTCTCTCCCCAGATAGCAGCCTGCAGCAAGTGCAGCTGGTCTGATGGCCGAGTGCTGTGATGTGCCCAGTGTGGGTACTCTGGGCAATCCAAGCCAGGACTGCTTTGCAAGCGGGACACCCTTGAGAACTGTCTGTCCGGGGTGGGGGTCGGGACCCTTTAAGCACAGCCCTCGGCTAGCCTGAGACAGCATCTCCACACTCTAAGTCCTCCTCTGATGCCCTGCCGGCACTGCTTCCGGCCATCCTTAAGCCTGGTTCAGGGTCCACTTAATGTGGACATGCTGGTTCGAATTAGCAAAACGCTAATTCAAACTAGTTTTTTAGTCTGGATCCGTTAGTTCGAATTAGCTTAGTGCGAATTAACTAATTCAAACTAAGTTAGTTCGAATTAACGTTGTAGTGTAGACGTACCCTCAGCTCCCACCACAGTGATGAGTGTAGTGCTGCTGCCCCATGCCAAACCCTCCAGGTAATCCCCAGGTCACCTCAGGCCCTATGGATTAATATCAATATGGGGGACTGTCCCACCCACAGGATGGTGGGAGCAGCTGCTGCTGGGTCTCCCAAAGTATGGGGCCTGGGGTAGCCTCCTCCGGATGGATCATCTCTTTTTACATGTTCCCATGTGGTATCTGGGCTGTCTTGTTAAACTGGCCACAATCCCTAGGGATATGTCTATACTGCAGCACTGTTTTGGGATACTTCCAGTATCCTGAAATAGCTATTCTGTGTCTTTGAAACAAACTCGTTATTTCAAAATATAACTGGCTCACTATTCTGATGTCTCTGTAAAGCTCATTCCATGAGGATTAAGGGACGTTTTGGAATAGTAGTTTATTTTGAAATTTGGCATTGTATAGACAGTGCCAAATTATGAAATAAGCTATTTTGAAAGTTATTCAAAATAAGCTATGCAGTTTGCATAGCTCAAATTGCATAGCTTATTTAGAGATAAGGATGAAGTGTAGTGCACCCTAAGTGAGCAATTCAGCAAGTCACACTGAAACACTCTGAAAATTAAGCCTCTGCAAAAATAGAAAACATTTTTCCATTCTTTTGCCCACCAAAATCAAACATTCATATTTTCATGGCCTGAAATTTGTAATCATTTTAGGAAATGGCAATTTGTGAATAAAAACTCAGTATTTATTATGCTTTGTTGGAAACTATTAAGGTTTTTTGCTCAAAAATCCTGTAATTTGGGATAAAGATGGCCTATTTTATACCAATATTTTCTTTCTTTTTTTTTAGTCAACGAGCCCATTGTTTACAATCACATTAGTCAATTTCACAAAATTTGACATGTAATGAAAAAGACTCCTGCTTCCAGCATTTTGGATTTTATTGCAAAGATTTTACCAATCCCTTCCCAAGGGCCTGATTCTACATCTTTGAACTAATGAAAGTTTGCTCATTTACCTAAGTGAGGCAAGATCGGGATCACATCTATATTAGTCTCATAGACTCGGGGTCATATTTGGGTTATATATAAATGGGGAGAACTCCATTTGGCTTAGGTGCGAACAGCAGATTCCTGGATTTTAGCCCAATGTGATATGAAAAAGAAACTTCTGCTCAGTTCTCTTCACATGCATCCCCTTCTTCCCTCACTTATCAAGTTTCAGATAATATTTTGACAGCCAAATGCCGTTCAAGAGAGTCATTTCAGATTTTGGCATGGGGGACAACTTTAACTGTAATTCCAGAGGCTATCTAAGCACCTTTAAACTCTGTATTTTTCTGGATAATAACTTGATGCAGTGTTCCTGTTAGATAATTTCTTTTTCCTATATATAGAAAGAAAATAAATAAATATTAGAGCCACTCAGCCCTCATACTAAAATGTTCTGACATCTTGTGTTCCTAATCAGGGACACTGGTTAGATTTAAAATGTTAATGTGTATTCTTAATTTTTTACTAATTCTTCAAAACAACAATTGAAACAATTGTAGAAAAATCTAGGTAACTTCCTATCACAACTTTCAGTTAATCAAGCTTGGAATAGATCATTTAACTTTTGGAAACATCCTACTCAAGGATGGCAAGGCCCCATCAGTTGATACTGCATTTTCCTGGGCTTTAGGGGTGTAACCCCACTACAAATAATAAACCAGAAATTGTCTAAAATAGAAGTGAAACTGACACTGTAAAGAGACTTTCATTGTATTGCCAACTCAAAATATTCAAAAATCATGAATCAAGCTAAATCTATACTGGCACTTTACTGCACTGTAACTTTTCTCTTTCACGAGTAAGAATCACCTCCCCCCCAAATGCTGCAAGTTACAGTGCTATAAAGCACCAGTATGAACCAGGCTACAGTGCTAGCTACTCCCCTAGTGGAAGTGGATTACACAGAGTACAGGGAGACCCCTCTCCCAGCACTCATGCCATAGCCACACTTTGGGTATGTCTAGACTGCATCCCTCTGTTAACAGAGAGATGCAGATTAGGCAGGTCAACATTACAAATGAGGCAGGGATTTAAATATCCCATGCTTAATTTGCATAAAAATGGATGCCGCATTTTGCTGACTCAGCACTTTGTCGGCAAAAAGCTGCAGTCTAGACAGAGATCTGTTAAAAAAGGCTTTCTTTCTCAACAGATTCCCCTCTACACTGCCACTTTTTGCTGACAAAGTGCTGAGTCGGCAAAATGCAGTGGCCATTTTAATGCAAATTAGGCATGGGATATTTAAATCCCTCCCTCATTTGCAATGTCAACCTGCATCCCTCTGCCGATAGAGGGATGCAGTCTAGACATACCCTCAGTGTACCAGGGTCACATTTTGAAGTTTACTACACAGCCAGAAGGACCAGAAACTTCATTTCTCTTTAAGAGTGAAGGATGAAATCATCACATATACACTTCCCTCTAAGAGCTTAGGATTTAAGGAAAACAATAATTATCATGAGATTCATGATGATATCATGAGAGTTGGCAATGCTGCCTTCTATTAAGAGGTTAGTTTCTTTCAAGAAGGGTCTTATACACAACACAACAGCACTTGAGTTGCAGTTTTCAGAAGAGAATATTTAAAACAAAACACCATGAAAATTCGAAGTTTAAAAGTTGAGAACATATATTGAGATGTCTGAGGTATCTCTGGGCCACTGCAGGCAAGTAAAACTATTACCATCCACTCATAGATATTAACATCATAGTAAAAATGTGATAACATGTGTGACCACTAACTATATATGTCATACTTAAATATTTGAGCCATCTAATACAGAGTTACACATCATCTATGTATTGGCTCATTTTCCCACGAGGTACCTTTGAAAATCTGGCCTTTAATTTTTGTTTCCTAGGGTGACCAGGCAAGTGTGAAAAATTGGGACAGGTGATGTAGATTAATAAATGCCAATATAAGACAAAGTCCCAAATATTGGAATGGTCATTGCAAAATCAGGACAGTTGGACACCCTAGAGTGTCCCTCAGTGCACCATCTGTACAGTGGGGATAACATAGAGGTGATGATGTGAAGCATTCCGATCCTATAGTGATGGGGACACATAAGTACCACAAGTTGAGTGAGTACTTCTCTACATCACTTTTCTACATCACTACAACTCTTCCCTGAGTTTTAGTTCCTTCTTTTCACCTTCCCCCTCACAATCTCCCTCTTTTCTGAATGTAAATTTGTCTCAGAGCATTTAGCTATATGTCTTCTGAATCCCCTGTTCAGCCCCTCTCCCCTAAGGAAGTCCTGATTTACAAGTTCATCTAAGCCAAGGACTTTCACATCCTTAACTTAACCACCAGCCCTTTCTTATCCCGATCAGCCTGCCTCTGTTTGTAAATAAAACACTGGCCCCAAAGGCACACACTAGCAGAAGCCCCTCTCCTCTGCAGAACTCACATTCCACATTCAGATCAACTCTATGCTAGGGACAAAGTTGAACTAATAAGGTGCACAACTCCTGTAACATGAATAGTGTAGCTAGAATTGATGTACATCAGTCCAAATTTCTGCAGCATCCCCACTACGGGAGGTTGATGGGAGAAACTCTTCTGATGACTTCCCTTACTCCTCATGACATGGTGGAGTACCAGAGTCAACAGGAGCACAATCAGAGATCGAGTAAGATGTAGTAAGTAGGTCCTTACTACATCTACTAAATAGACACCTGAGAGATTAATCTCCATAGGGTTGATCTCCCAGTAAGTGGAAACAAGGGCTAATCTTTGCAATTAAGAGGTCTGCCTGGGATCCCGCCTCCTGTATGAATTTCAGGGAGCAGTGGGCGCACCCCTGCCCTGTGTAATTGATGCCCTTGGTCCTGACATATCTCAGCAGTATGGCTTTTTAGTCAGTAATAAATTATGCATCTCCTCTCTCCAGCTAGATTCAGGGTACACTGGCCCAAGAGGCCACAAGAGAAATGTGGTTTGCAGCACAGTTCAATAAAGCCTTAGCATCTGCACTAATCTCACTTCATTAAGTGTGTTTATTTGGTAGTGCTAGCCTCCCTTTGTAAATTTCCTTAAATATTAACTATGGTCCCTTTAAGGCTATGCTGCACACCGTAATGAAGAATGGAGCATCACTGTGGTGGGGAAATGGGATCATTATTGTTCTAATCTAAAATGAACAGCCCAGGGTCATTTGGATATTTCAGATTGAGAGATGAAAACTCCATCTCGTGCTGTGAAATGTAATGTAAAACTTGCTGTCTGTATCTTCTGGAGCTCATTTCCAGGGGATCTTGTGACACTTACCTAATACAGGTTAGGATCCTCTTGCCAACTCAGAATTATAGCTAGAAGATATTCATTCATATTGTTTGCACACTGCCTGTGACTGAAAGATGAAAATTAAATCAATGTGTATGTATATGTCTATAGCTGTTCATATATTTATCAGGGAGAGAAGCTACAGCAGTGAGTTAGATAGTGAGTTAGAAAAAGAGAGGAGTGAGAGCTGGAGAGGGGAAAAAAGAGAAGTAAAAGAAAGGCAACTGAAATATGAGGTTATCAGTGTAAATACATGCAAGAGGTTTAAAGGCATTCAAATAACTGCAAAACAAAGGTAGCTCATGTGCTTGGTGGCTGACACCATCAGAACCCCGGTACAGTAGAGTCCCGATTATCCGACCTAAATGGGTCAGATGGGTGGTCGGATTAACGAAAATGTCGGATATTATGGAAACGGGTATGAAATCAGGTTTATTAATAATTATTCTACAGTACAACTAACATAATAGAGTACAGAACATTTAGTATGCAGTATGGAAAAATGCAAAAGTTATTGTTTTAAAAAATTAGTGATTGAAGTTTGTTTCCCAGCTTTGTTTCTCTTCCTTTCGGCGAGGTTGTGCCAGCGTCTCAATAACATAACATCACTAGCAGTTGCCTCCCCTTGTTGTTCAACAAAAGCCAGTGCCGCCTCAAGAGCTTTGACCCCTTTGCTATGACTCATTTTCTCCATTTTGTCATTGTCATTTGTATCTCATCTTCATCATCTTTATTGTCATTGTCATTCCAATTCACCAGAGCTATTATGTCATGGTCAGTCAGTTCTTGTTGCTCGTCTTTCTCCATCCAGTCCTGAATATCATCATCATTCATTTTCTCACAGCCTGGAATTTGTTGTAACAAAGGTAGCAGGTTATCACAATTTTCTTGCACCATTTCTTGTATATTTTCGTCTTCCGAAAGTAACTTTCTCCGTGATCTTGCCAGAGTTTGCGCTTCAGTCTCTTCCCATGTATATGAAATATGGGCCTGATCCAAAGCCACTAAAGTCTCTCCATTCACTTCGATATACTTAGGCTTAGGCCCCATATCCTCAGACTTTGTGGGGTCCTATATGGGTGTATTAGATGGGGGGGGGGAAAGGCTCCGATGGGTGGGGAGCTTTTCTCTTACCACTGCCTATATTTTATCCAACAGGCAACCATAATACCTCAGGGTTGAGGACAGGTTCCCAGTTGGCATTTCTTGGCACAATTCCATACTGATTTTAATGACACTTTTCTGATTGATACCAGGGGAGGAACAGGTCTGTACAGACCAACATGAGTGAGAATCACAGCCCTTTCCCAAAGGAGGACGAGGCCGGGCCTGTCAGTTTGAAACTGGCCCAAAGAGGAGTATGTGCTGCTCCCTTTCAGAGAATGAATTAGTTGCCTCTATGGGGAACTCTTTCCTCCTGTTGAATTGACCTCAAATGCTGACTAGCTAAACAGTACATTTAAGTTTTTGTTTTGTTCTCTGCTCTTTCCATTTATTTTAACAGTAGTGATTTGTCCGAATTTAATGCGTTTACTGCCAGTTGAACTCCATTTGGGTTAATTTTCATTCTCTGCAGTTCTTTATTATTTTGTTAGGTCTAGACACACTATGGATCTTCGGCAATAAACCTTTGAGTTCGGCTTCTTAATATGGCTGGGAGGTTTACATCATTTACAAAGATTTAGTTACCCATCCATCATAATAATGTCACACAGGATTTATTATGATCCTCATGATGTGGCAACATCAACATCATGAAACAAAGATTAACATTAAGAAACCAGCTTATAGTGGTATAAGGAAGATTGTTCTGACCAAAAATTGGTTGACAAATTAGCTATTTGAACTGAGGTTCTTGTCTGCTGTGTATCAATGTTAAATGTCAGTGCTAAGATAAGGACACAACTGTTGTCAACTAAAAAAGACATTTTAAAACAACCAACATAGATAAACACTGGTCAGTGTAGGGCTTAGGAATAATAAAAAGGAAGTTGGCACTCTCGTAAAATACAATGACTATCTTGCATCACCATCTTACCTGTCTTCTATTCCAAAGGATCCCAAAGCACTTTACAAATTGTGCGTGTAAGAATCAGTTCAGGCACTGAATAAAAATACTGAATAAAGGATGTTGGGATAAGAAAGGACAGACATCAAATATATGTGCAGCCAACTGAACATCAATTTTATTTATCTTCAACATCCTAGAATGATACAAATAAAAACAAACAGAATATCCTCACAGTTTCTCGGTCCCATTTCTGTTTTCCCCTTGTAACCCTGGTTTATATCAATCACATGCTCCTACTGACAGAGCTTCCAAAGTTGTGAATTTCAGTTTCCTTTCAGACCTTGCATTTCTATTTCACAAAAGACTCTATTATTTTAAATATCAATATTTGCATTTTAAAAGGCTTATATATTTGCCTGCCTCTGAGGAAGGGGAAAAAATCCTCTGAGAGGTGAAAAAAATGAGGCCTCTGGTATACCAAAGAGTTGAAATAATAATGTGTTTTCACATATAGCTTGGGTTTTAAAGCTCTGAAAAAATGATGTGGAGAAGATTGATTCTAATAAGAATATCACTTATAAAAAATGGAAAGCACACAGTATATAAATAATCTTTTGCAAAACATTAAGAAACTACCTTAGTTTGAACTGATTGCTATCTAATCAATTTGATCGGTGTGGTACCTGCTCAGGGAGCTTTAACTTGCAAGTACTGGGAGGTATTTCTGAGGATAAAAACAGTCAAGGAAAAGGAAGACTGAAATTTCATGTCTTTAGGTTTAGAAAGCAAAAATGCAGTAGGAATGTGTTCTGTGATGAGGACAGTGTTATGGCCAGTAAAGTCAAAATGAAGGAACAATTTGTAGTGACAAAATAAATGCTCATGGAGGTGCAACTAATTAGCCACTGGAAGATAATTTATCCAGATATCCTTAAAAGTCCTTGAATGACTTAAGATTGCCACACATCTTACAGGCCTAATTAAGGCTGCATTAGTGTCCTGAGGCAAAAAGATGAGAGATGAACAATACTTTTAGGATGAAATTGAGACAAATAGATTGCAAATTAAATAAGAATCATCGGTGATCTATATGAGGAGATAAACTGGTAACCTTGGAAGAATCATAAGGTTTTATTTTGCTTTTAACAGTGGTGTCTAGGTATGCCAAGCCTTAGAATATATAAAATCATAGACACTGACTCTATGGGTGCTCCAGTGCTGAAGCACCCACAGAAAAAAAATGGTGGGTGTTTATCACCCTCTGGAAACTTCCCTCCAGCACCTTATGCCTGTTAATTATAAGTGGCTTCTTTTTTTCATGTAGCTTTGCTCAGTTAATCCAGTACTATAACAACTAAATCACACACACACAAAAATTGTTATCTGAAATGTCCAGGAGGGATCTCCACTAAAATACATTTGTTGCTCATAAAAAATAAAAATGATCTTGTACTTCAGAAAGAAAGAATAATATTGTCATTAAAATACAGGACTAGGTTCCAGGACTCCTGGATTTTATTTCTAGCTCTGTCCAAGATTAAATGTGTGACCTTTGGGAAGTCATTGAATGTTTTTGTGCCTCACTTTCTCCATATGTAGAATAGAGTAATATTACTTCCCTATCCCATAAGAGTGTTCTGAAACTTAATTCATGTATGTTTGTAAAACACTTCCTGGTGTTCTGATGGAAAACTTTCTAGAAATACAAAATTATTTGTACTATTACTATTTCAAAAAATTATCTATTAGTAGTCAAGAAGTATTTAAAAAATTTGATGGGTAACTAATAAGGTTACCAAAAAATTATTTTTGTTTTGTTTTGTTTTTTTGTTTGTTCTCCTTTTTCATGGGGTAAGAGAGTAGAGTGGATATAGGATATATAAGTTATTCAACATGCTGGAGATAGAATTTCATTATCAAAAGTTTTCTTTGATTACCCAAAAATACAAATTCAGTTAAAAATTCCTAACTTGCTTCATGTCTTTACCCATTACTCATCAATTAACTGATAAATATCCTAGTCAAAACTTACCCCACCTAGATACATGAAATCATTCCTGAATTCAGTTATTCCATGCCCATTTCTACCTTGACCATAGTCACTGAATTCAATCCTATGCTTCCAAGTAAAGGTTTCCAAACTCTAAGAAATTGAGTCAACTTTTTTTTAACCATTGAATATAGCAGGTATTTGAGAATCAGTTTGTGTTTATCTGCATCTCACCCCTTTGTTAACATCAGGTCTCAGCTGTTCCCAAAAACATGGCAATGAATGTTCATTCAGGGTCTATAGCTCTTGCTAGATGGCGCATTAATATCTCATTGCCATAAGGTTTGTTTTGGAACAATTTGATAATGTTTATCAATTTTGATATTAACATAATATGGAGTCCAAAACACACCTATACAAGCAACATCCTCACAGACCCCAACCACATAAGCCATCACATCAGAGGCTCATACAACTGCACATCCACTAATGTGATATATGCCATCAAGCACCAGAAATGCCCCTCTGACATGTATATTGGCCACATCGGACAGTCTCTACAACAAACGATTAATGGACACAAATCAGATATTTAAAATAGTAACACATAGAAACGATTAATGGACACAAATCAGATATTTAAAATAGTAACACATAGAAACCTGTTGAGAAATATTTTAACTTGCCTGGGCACTCATGGGGGTATGTCTGCACTACAACGTTAATTCGAACTAACTTAGTTCGAATTAGTTAATTCAAACTAAGCTAATTCGAACTAACGGATCCAGACTAAAAAACTAGTTCAAATTAGCGATTTGCTAATTCGAACTAGCATGTCCACATTAAGTGGACCCTGAACCGGGGTTAAGGATGGCCAGAAGCAGTGCCGGCAGGGCATCAGAGGAGGACTTAGAGCGTGGAGATGCTGTCTCAGGCTAGCCAAGGGCTGTGCTTAAAGGGACCCGACCCCCACCCTGGACAGACAGTTCTCAGGGGTGCCCCACTAGCAAAGCAGTCCTGGCTTGGAGTGCCCGGAGTACCCACACTTGGCACATCACAGCACTTGGCCATCAGACCGGCTGCACTTGCCACAGGCTGCCATCCGGGGAGAGGAGGCAATTGGGGGGGCTGCAGGAGAGCTTCCACCCTGAGCAGCCTGTAGAGCCAGCCCAGTCCTCCCCATCGGGGGCTCGTACCCCATTCCACCCTCACCTCCTTCCACTTACCCTTCCCTAGCCCCCCTTCCTGATGTACAAAATAAAGGACACGTGTGTTCAAAAATAGAAACTCTTTATTTAACAAAACTGGGGGAAACTGGGAAAAGGAGGTGGGAGAGGGGAAGAGAGAGGGTGGGAGAGGGGAGGGGGAAAACTGGGAGGAGGGAGCTGGAAGGGGGAAGCAAGGGAAAGGAGGGGGTGGGGAAACTCAAGGATCAGGGGTGGGGGGGTCTCGCCGGACCAACCGCCTCCCAGCACGGTGAGGGAGGGGGCCTCGGCGTCCCCGGGGGATGGGGTGGAGGGTGTGGAGGTTGAGGTGGGGGGTGTGGACATTGAGGAAGAGGGTGTGGGGGTTGAGGAGGAAGAGGTGGGAGGGGGGCAGGAGTGGGAGGAGGGACAACAGTTGGGGGGGCAGCAGGCGCAGGACCAGCATGGGGCACCATGCTCTGCAGCAGGACCTGCAGGTTTGTGCTCAGCCCTTGGACCTCAGCCAGCAGCTCGTGGCGGAGCTGCAGGTCTGCCCGCATCCAGGCCTCCAGTGTGCGGTGCACGGCTCACAAGGACCCCAGGTGCTGGTTCCAATACTCCTGCTCCGTGCTGGCGGTCCGGAGCAGGCCACGGTTGTGGGAGCATGTCCCGGGCGGGGTGGTGTGCCCTGCACAATCAGCTAGTGCAGCTGTAGAGAAAGAAGAGAAGTGGTCAGTTCTCCCTGGGGATGCAGAGGATGATACCCAGCCCTCTCCCCCACCCCGCAACGTGAGGGTGACCATGTCCTGCACCGTCAGAGCTGCAGTGCTTGTACAGAGGCCATGGTCAGGATGTCTTGCTCTCCCCGGGACTAGGAGCTGCCCCAAGACCACACCCATGTCCCTGTGCCATGTATAGTGTGGCTGGGGCGGCGGGGGAAAGGGGGAGATGTCCCCTGCCTCCATGTAGAGGGGACATGTGAAGGGAAAGCATCCTGCTGGGTCCCGCCCCGGGGTTGGGAGCATGTCAGGTCTCTTCGCACAAGCATGTGCCTATTGGGCCATGGCCCCTGGGTGTCATGCAGCTAGAGCCACCTGCCCAAGGGTGGCATGGCACGTGCGAGCATGTGCACAGGTGTCTGCGTGATCCGTGGAAGGCATGGCCCACGCGCGTGGTCTCTGTTCTCCCTCCCGCCTCCGCCTCCCGAACTACTTAATTTGAACTACTTACCCGGTACGGTCTCCCTGGATGGTGGGACATCCTGCTGTGGCCCCTCCGGTGTGCCCGGGTCAGGGCTCCCCGATCCTGGCTCGCTGTCCCCCGGGCTGGCACGGACCGCCCCGCCCCCCAAGAGTCTGTCGAAGGTGGGGAAGTGCCCCTGGTGACCCTGGCGTGCCCCTGCCGCAGCTGCTTCACTTTAATGCACACCTACTCCCGGGAGCCCCTGTGTCCCTTTCGGGCCATGGCAGTCGCTATGCGGCCATAGACGGCTGCGTTCCTCCTCCTAGTGCGGAGATCATGGACGTTGGGGGCCCACCCCCAAACCTCAATGAGGTCCATGACCTCCGCACTAGTCCAGGGGGCCGCACGCCATCTACAGCTCCTGGCTGGCCCCTGGGTGCTGGGGGACTGGGCAGGGGATGGCTCGCTGCCACTGGCTGCCTGGCTTATGGTGGGGCCACTGGGTCAGGGGCAGAGACTGCTGGCAGGGCTGGCTGTCTCAAGTGCAACGAGGTGTACCGGTAGTTCGGAATAGGCACCCTAGTCCGAACTACCTAGTTCGAGCTCCGTGTAGCCGCGCTGCACGGGGTTCGAAGCAGCGGGTATTTAAAAATGGCGGCTCCCCGCTTATGCTAATGAAGCCCGGGAAATTCAAATCCCGGGCTTCATTAGCAAGTGCGGTATGCATACATTACCCTCCTAGTTCGAACTAGGAGGGTAGTGTAGACATACCCTAGGGGTGTGTATAAAAGGCGGCAAGCAGAGGCACAGTCCCCCAGTAATTATGAGGGGCCTAGAATTCCTCCAGCTCTGGGGCAGTGGTGGCATGGAGTGCAAGCCCCTCCCAACCTCCTGATGGAGACAGGGAGGTGGGAGAAGGGAGGGTATGTCTACACTACCCTCCTAATTCAAACTAGGAGGGTAATGTAGGCATCCCACACTTGCAAATGAAGCCCGGGATTTGAATTTCCCAGGCTTCATTTGCATAAGCCGGGTGCCGCCATTTTTAAATCCCGGCTAGTTCGAACCCTGTGCCGCGCGGCTACACACGGCACGGAGTAGCTAGTTCGGATTAGGATTCTAATCCGAACTAGCTGTACTCCTCGTGGAATGAGGAGTACAGCTAGTTCGGATTAGGAAGCCTAATCCGAACTAGCTACTCCGTGCCGCGTGTAGCCGCGCGGCACGGGGTTCGAACGGGCCGGGATTTAAAAATGGCGGCGCCCGGCTTATGCAAATGAAGCCTGGGAAATTCAAATCCCGGGCTTCATTTGCAAGTGCGGTATGCCTACATTACCCCGCTAGTTCAAACTAGCGGGGTAGTGTAGACATACCCGGAGAGAATTGTGAGTCCCTGCCAGAGTCAAAGTTAAATTTTTTGGATGCCACTTAACAGCACCCATTTGAGGGGTAGTGGATGTGATACATGCATTCCATAAGCTTAGAAGACTAACAGGGCTATATTGGCTCGCTTACATTAACCCAAGTCAGTGACAGATCTGGGATGGGCTATCATGCTTGAGTTCTGACATTCAGTTCAATGACTGAACCCTTAGATACCCCTTCCCTCAGTCCATATACTTTTAGGTTTAAGGGAGTTGGCTTGTTAATATGGATATGAGCCAAAGCACATTCAAGACAATGGCTCTCGCCATTAATTTCAGTGAACGGTGGATCCAGTCCCCTATGGCTGTTTTATGGAAAATGTCCAAGCCAAAGAAAAGCAGCAATGAACAGTTTGGAATAATGAACTGAAAAACACTGCTGTAAGTTGGCTTTCTTTGATCAGTTAGAAGTTAATATCATTGCTTGCTTTGCCAGACAACAAAGCCAAACTTTGTGTGCTTACAGCACGTTCTGACAGAGCCTGCAGAACACACCCAGAGATTGGCAAGGAAAAGTTTTGTTTTGTTTTTTCCCCAGGCTAGAGGAAAGCCCACTGTCAGGAGCTCTGAGAGCAAGGATTTGCAGGTTAGCAGAGCAGGTCAGCTGTTAGAAATTAATTGCCAGCTGTGAGCATTATTTAACTCCCCATGGTAGCTATAAGAGGGATGTGCTTGGGGGGGAGGGAAGAGGGTAAAAGCAAAATGAGAATGACTGAAGGAAAGGAAGGGAGGGGAAGTGGTGTGTTTGTTCTCTTATTTATCCATGCTTTTACAACACTGCTTTATTTTATTTATTTTTTTACTGAGAAACCTTGTGTGCTTGGCCCCTGAGAGGGTAGTGGCAGTGTATGTTTTAAACTTACTTTTTATTTTTTCAAACTCTTCTTTTCACCTGATGATTACCTTAAAAAGAAACCCAGTCTGAAGGTTCTAATTCTCTTACCTAAAGCAATGTAAATCAGCAGTAATGCCACTGCAGTCAGTGAAGTCTGTTATGAGAGGATATTCAGAGCAATGGTATTTAAATTCTCCCTGGACTAGTCTTTTTTTCTGCTCTAACTGGCCTGCTACATAGGGAGTAGTCTATATTTATATATACACACACACACACACACACCATCTCTTGTTACAAGATTCTTTGGCAGTGTAGCAACTGCAGTCAAGAAATTCATGCCCTACAGAAGGTATATTTAACATAGCTATATGTTTCTAAAATGTAAAATGAGATGACAATGCAGATAGGTTTGGGTATTGCCCTTAAATGTAGTTTCCAATCTGTTGAAAGTCTGATGGCTTAACTGTGGATGTATTATACCAGCTGTGGGGAAGGCTGATATAATTTAAAGTTCTGTGACTTCAGCAGCCCATCAAGCTTCTGTGATGCAAATTGAAGGGAAATATTCAGAGTGAGAACTTGTTAGCCTAACTTATAATAGGAGAGAGCTGCTGATGTTCTGATTTTTTTTGTCCTTTGATGTACAAAATGTATTTCTCAATCTTATCCTCCCAGCATTCCTTGTTGCTGGGCAGTTAGAATTCTTAGCATCTCTTTTTGTTTGAGCTAGTATTGATCGTACAGTTTTTTCTCTTGTAGCTACTGCATGCTGATGTCGTTAGTGCTCCAAGCTGATTTAATATTACAGAAAACATTGTAAGATTTTCTATTTTAGAAAGAAATATAATGAAAGAGATGTCTATCCTTGTGGTTTTATAAAAAGATCGCCTTTCTCCTTAGCAGATATTAGATCCCATCCCAAAAGCATCACACACAATGTAGTGCAGTTTTTGTTCATGGTATTACTAGAAATAGAATTAGGAGGAGGTGTTAAAATAGATATTATGATGCAATGGCAGAGCTCTGTCAGCAAAGGGATAAAATGGCATGTACTGCTGGTCAGGATTGAGATGCATCAATGGAGCTTGGTGGAGGCCCTCAAATGAAATAACAGCTAATATTTGCAGCCTCTAATAGAGGGTTTTTTCCCCTCACAGAGCTGTGTTGGGATTTAAAAAAAAAATCCCTGCATAATGTGGGAGATGACTGGAGGTTTTTTCAGTAATAATCTTTTAGAGACTAGCAAGCAGCCATGGATCAGACTCTGCTAGGAGTATCCTGTTCTATAGAAAGTGGTAGCAACTTGGGGCAGACCTGCTAAACCATATTTTATTGTTACAAGTAATTGAATTATCCCCTCCATATCCCCCCCTCCCCAAGGAAAAAAAAATACCCAACAGAACATTCCTAACCACTGTGATCACCTTGCTATGTATTTGGTCAAACAGTGGAGTATGGCAGGGGGAGGGGCAATGAGCTTGCTTCTTGGCATAAATCAAATTTAAGTTAACCAAGTGTGGGTGGGTAGTTGTGTTTGTGAGCACAAAGCCACCTGGTACTCAAATGGAATGCAGTTGCTTGTGCTCAGGCCTTTGCACAGTTGCTGGTATTTAAACAAAATATTGGAAGGGACAACTTACCCTCAAAGCTAAGGGATCAGGCCCTGAGCTCTAGCTCATAAAACATGTTTAGTACCTTCCTGTGATTCCAATCCCTTGTGTGATGTTTGCAAAAACTTCTAAACTACAATTTGTTCCAGACTTACATATGGTACACTATGGCATTCCCTGTAAATGCTAGGTGTGCAAGAGCAGTTAGCAAAACTACCCTGTCCTAGGATAGTATGTTGCTTATGACAATCTTGCAGCCTACTGATATGTAGGATGGCCACTCAGTAGCCTAGGTTGCTCATCACTGCTATGGAGCCTCTTATGCTACTAAAGCGCCCCTCTTTGTGTTCAAAGACCACACTGCCCCGGGCTGTGTCTAGACTGGCATGATTTTGCGGAAATACTTTTAACAGAAAAGTTTTTCCATTAAAAGTATTTCTGCAAAAGAGCATCTAGATTGGCACGGATGCTTTTGTGCAAAAGCATCTGTGCCCAATCTAGACGTGCTTTTGCGCAAGAAAGCTCTGATGGCCATTTTAGCCATCGGGCTTTCTTGTGCAAAAAATTAAGGTGTCTGTCTACAGTGGCCCTCTTGCGCAAGTATTCTTGCACAAGAGGGCTTATCCCTGAGCGGGAGCATCAAAGTATTTGCGCAAGAAGCACTGAATTCTTACAATAGAACATCAGTGCTCTTGTGCAAATTCAAGCGGACAGTGTAGACAGCTGGCAAGTTTTTGCGCTGCTTTTGCGCAAAATCTTGCCAGTCTAGATGCGCCTCCTATGTAGCAGATGACAGAGCTTCCATCAATGGCAGTCCAAGCAACACTGTCCTCCACAGATGCAAATAGGCCTTGGACCATCACAGAAATAGAAGGTATTTGGGCCACAGTTTTTACAGACCGCAGAGGGCAGTCTTGGGTTTCTGTAAAGATTGACTGTGAACAACAAAATAATGATAAGCTTTGGAGCACTGGGAGTGGTATAGCTGGCTTGTAATTGCTTATACTTTCAGGCTACCTGAGATTTACTGCTGATTTTCAATGAAAGCTGAGGCTCCCTCTTACATTTCTAGCTCTCCCAAACTGAGAAGCCCAAAGGCTCACTCCGCCTGAAGCAGTGAATGATTAGAGCAATTTCCAAGTGTTCCTCTGACTAGCAGAGAGATCTGATGCATGAATAATACTGTCTAGTTTAAGCCCAGAATTGCAGTTATGGAAAAATTTATCATAAGCTGCCAAATGAGGAATCTTTCATATTTAGGGTCCAAGGCTGGAATAGCAGCATGTACTGCAAGCTAGGACTTAGATGAATGAGCAGAACTGGGCTGAGGTACTAGACTAGATGAGGAATGTACTACATATGAAGAGCTATGCTGTTAGTGACTATTCATTCTCATGAAGTTGCTAACTTTTAGGACTGGATTCTCCTAGTCATACCAAAAATATGGACTGAAGCTACACTACTAATGTTCAATCATACAGAGCTTTCTGTCCCAGAATATCTGAAAGCACCCAATAAATACAGGTGCTGATCTAGATAATCAATTTACCCACCACTAGCAGCAACCTGGGGTGGAATGCAGCCAGTGTTCAACAGTGCAGAGCAACACGCAGCAGTTTAGGGCAGGAGGTAAAACACAGAAAATTTGGGGAATATCTAGGAAATTGCCTATAGGAGTTAACACCTCAGCTAATGCAGATATGCTAGTTTGGAACTTGTTACTCTGTGCTGACAGGCATCTGCAACCTCCATTCACCTCAAGGGCAACAGTGGCCAGAACCCTCTTAGGATCAGCACCTGGGGAGTGGTGGTCAGGTCCTTTCTGTTAAGAGAGTGCTTTTGTCTTCTATCCAGCTCTTTTATTGTATTTTCTAGTTATGTGGCTAGAATGCTTTTCCTTTCATAGAATACTAGGACTGGAAAGGACCTCGAGAGGTCATTGAGTCCAGTCCCCTGCCCTCATGGCAGGACCCAGTACTGTCTAGACCATCCCTGAAAGACACTTATCTAGCCTACTCTTAAATATCTCCAGAGATGGAGATTTCACAACCACAACCTAGGCTATTTATTCCAGTGTTTAACCACCCTGACAGTTAGGAACTTTTTCCTAATGTCCAACCTAAACCTCCCTTGCTGCAGTTTAAGCCCATTGCTTCTTGTTCTATCCTCAGAGGCCAGGAAGAACAATTTTTCTCCCTCCTCCTTGTAACACCCTTTTAGATACCTGAAAACCGCTATCATGTCACCCCTCAATCTTCTCTTTTCCAAACTAAACAAGCCCAATTATTTCATAGGTCATGGTCTCTAGACTTTTAATCATTCTTGTTGCTCTTCTCTGAACCTTCTCCAATTTTTCCACATCTTTCTTGAAATGCAGCACCCAGAACTGGACACAATACTCCAACTGAGGCCTAATCAGCGCAGAGTAGAGAGGAAGAATGACTTCTCATGTCTTGCTTAAAACATACCTGTTAATGCATCCCAGAATCATGTTGGCTGCTTTTTTTTTTCGCAACAGTGTCTAACTGTTGACTCATATTCAGCTTGTGGTCACTATGACCCCTAGATCCCTTTCTACTGTATTCCTTCCTAGATAGTTGCTTCCCATTCTCTATGTGTGAAACTGATTATTCCTTCCTAAATGTAGTACTTTGCATTTGTCCTTATTAAATGTCATCCTGTTTACCTCAGACCATTTCTCCAATTTGTCCAGATCATTTTGAATTATGACCCTGTCCTCCAAAGCAGTTGCAACCCCTCCCAGCTTGGTATCATCTTAAAACTTAATAAGCATACTCTCTATGCCTATATCTAAATTGTTGATGAAGATATTGAACAGAACAGGTCCCAAAACAGACCCCTGCGGAACCCCACTTGTTACTCCTTTCTAGCAGGATTGTGAACCATTAATAACTACTCTCTGGGAACAGTTATCCAGCCAGTTATGCGCCCACCTTATAGTAGCCTCATCTAAATTGTATTTGCCTAGTTTATTGTGTGAATATCATGTGAGACCATATCAAATGCCTTACTAATGTCTAGGTATACCACATCTACCACTTCTCCCTTATCCACAAGACTCGTTATCCTATCAAAGAAAGCTATCAGATTGGTTTGACATGATTTGTTCTCTACAAATTCATCCTGGCTGTTCCCTAACACCTTGCCACCTTCCAAGTGTTTACAGATGATTTCCTTAAGTACTTGCTCTATTATCTTCCCTGGCACAGAAGTTAAACTGACTGGTCCGTAGTTTCCTGGGTTGTTTTTATTTCCCTTTTTATAGATGGGCACTATATTTCTCATTTTCCAATCTTCTGGAATCTCTCCTGTCTCCCATGATTTTCCAAAGATTATAGCTAAAGGCTCAGATACCTCCTCTATCAGCTCCTTAAGTATTGTAGGATGCATTTCATCTGGTGACTTTGATATAGTAACAAAGATAGATACGTACACTGAAAAGCAAGGGCCAGTTGAGTTTTTCATTTGCGTGTTTGAGATGTAGCAAAAGGCACTTCCCAGAATAACCATTGAATGTTGGATTCTCAGGACACCCAAGGATTCTATTACGCCATTGTTTGCCCATGAAAGCATGCTCTTGTTAAACTGGCTAATGAAATGTCTGTTTAAAGAGTTGCAGTGTCGGTAATGTTTCTGATACACTATTGTGTTTATTGTGATTGAACCTCCAGAATGGCTTGAGTCTCCAAATACACAGTAAATTAGTGAAATATGAAGAAGGGGCTTGTGTGAATATTAAATGTTGTGACAATGGGGGAATCATGTATATAGTAGCCCAGTGTCTGTGAGTCTGTAACGCTTAAATGCTGGCTGTTCCCTCTGGGCGGCCCGTGCTGCATGGAGAGTGTGGAGCTCAAATGGCCACTTGCGCTGCTTGCTCCCCCGTGGCGGCCTGGCTGAGCAGCACAGAAGTAAGCCGAGTGCACAGCGGGAGGGGAAGGGAGGCAAGGCGGTGACGTACATGGCCAGGGGGCGGGGCCTGGCCATGTACATCATCACTCCACCCCCCTTCACCTCCTGCTGTGATGCTCGGCTGACTTCTGTGTTGCTTAGCTGGGCTGCTGCGGGGGAGCCCAAACGGTCGCTTGAGCCACTTGCTCCTATGCAGCGGCCTGGCTGAGCAGTGCAAAAGTCAGCCGAGCGCCACAGCGGGAGGTGAACAGGGGTGGGGTGGTGACATGTGGTGTGACAGCGGCTCCAGGCCCTGCCCCCCTTCGCCTCCCGCCATGGTGCTCAGCTGACTTCTGCGCCACTCAGCCTGGTCGCCGTGTGGTAGCAAGTGGCGCAAGCTACCATTTGGGCTCTGCGGTCCCCTGAGTAAGAGGCAGGAGGGAGAGGAGAAGAGAGAGACAGAGAGAGACAGGAGACGGAGGAGAGCTGAGAGAGAGAGGGGGAGGCAGCAGGAGGGAGAGAGAGAGAGAGACAGAGCAAGAGACCAGAGGCTCAAGAGAGAAGACTGACGTGGAGGAGAGACCTGAAAATCCAATCTTAGGATGGGCTAATTGTCTAGTTAACATAAGAAAAGCACAGCAATAAAAGCTTTATGGATCATAAAAATGCATGTTTTTCTTATTTTAAGATGTCCAGATATGAATATGAAATACCAGACTCCTGGATGTTGCTGCTGTTCATAACACTCTTCTGGGCAGAGCACCATTACCCCATGGTAGCTGTCAAGATTAAAGGAGGGTTTGCATTTGGAAAACTTAGTAGCTAGTACTACATCTGGAGATCTAATATCATCGCACAGAAAGGAGGACATTTTTCCCTGTGATGTATTGGTAGGGTGTTTGGGCTATTTCACTTTGCTCTGGAGTACTGAGGAGTCATCAGATGGGCCTGACCAGTTTCCTCATATTTTGTCCAGTCTTGGGGTTTGTGGATCTTGTGGAAAATCAGACCTGTGAGCCCTTGGGCAGGCTTTCATGCCCTGTGTGTTGTACCTGAGCCAAAGTATGTTGACCCTATAGAGCACAGTTCTCTCCTATGGTGAGATCTTCTCAGTATAGGAGATGGTTGTGGCCATCAAGGAGCCTGTTATAATACCATGATCCTCAAGCTGCAATGGTGCCAATGTTAACTGGAGCAAACCAAGGACTACACTAACCTATGTCAGGTGACCGTTGACTTTATCAAACCGTACACCAGCTCCAGGCCCACGGGCAAGTGGGAGCAAAGGGGGCAAATGGCCTGAGGTCTGGCAATTCAAAAGGGCCTGCAGCCAGTGCTCCAGTCCATTATGGATGGCACTGAGGGTTGGTTAGGGGTGTACGTGATGCAGTCTGGCTGGTGCTAAGGGCTGGTTATCCCCAGCTTGCCCCTTCTGTCCAAGACCCCGTCCCTTCCTAAAGAAGAGTCACTCACACACACAGACACACACACCTTGCCTAGGGTCCCTGCAATTCTGTGAGCTCCAATAATCAGATTTGAATTGGGGAGCCAGAGCTGTACTGTTCACCCAAAATATCCTTTTTCCCCCTGATAACTCCTATGATGGGGTGGTGGTAGTTGATATAAGGGTCAGTAATGGGACAGAAAACCTGGACCGTAATTGTCAGCATTTATGTGCCACTGGATATCACCTGGTGCCTCTATGCATACATTGCTTTGTGCAAAATTGTATGAGTCCTATGGTATTTGAGGGAAGGGAATGTTCTGAATAAATATTCTCTTCCATAAAAAGGACACTGTCAGAGGCCTACAAGTTAGGGTTAAAAGATACCTTTAAGAGTAATAAAATGCCCTTTATTTTTCATCACAGTACCTGATGTTTCCAATGCCTGCCTTATTCTTACTGATATCTTTCCTTCTTTTTCAAAACATTTCTTTTGCTGCCCATCAGCATCAGTAAACAAGCCAAAGGCAACAGGACTATGCACTGGGCAAATCTTATTATATTGATCTTGAAATATGAACCTAAATTCAAAGAATGAATTATACAGTAACGTGGGAGGGAAATTCTGTACATAATCTCTCCTGAAGAGACAATCACAGCTAAGAGTCAACAACCTAAATCCTCTTGTTTTCTACACCATAATGTGGTATTGAGGCTCTCAATTCATCCATATTTGATTAGACTCATTCCATCATGGTTTACATTGTTAGCAGTCTGTACAGTTTCATACCGGCTCTGTCACACTTCCTAACCATTAGGGCTTAATATTTTATTCAGCTCATTAAATAAAGTATTCTTTCTAGCTCATAGAAAATACTGTGCATTTGTCCTCTTTGCACATGGGAAATTAGATGTAGTTGGCATTATGGCAGTCAGAGTGTTTTAGCAAAACTATACATTTGAGAGTGTAGATAGCTCCAAACCAAGCCCTTAGAATATGTGTGGATTCAAAATATGACATCAGATCTGGATAGAAAATGTCACACATGTGGGCTACGTCTAGACTGGCATGATTTTCAGGAAATGCTTTTAATGGAAAAGTTTTCCGTTAAAAGCATTTTTGGAAAAGAGTGTCTAGATTGGCATGGACACTTTTCCGCAAAAGCACTTTTTGCGGAAAAGCGTCCGCGGCCAATCTAGACGTGCTTTTCCACAAAAAAGCCCCGATTGCCATTTTCGCGATCGGGGCTTTTCTGTGGAAAACAAATCTCAGCTGTCTACACTGGCCCTTTTGTGCAAAAGTGACTTTTGCCTGAACGGGAGCAGCATAGTATTTCTGCAAAAAGCACTGATTTCTTACAGTAGGAAGTCGGTGCTTTTGCAGAAATTCAAGCGGCCACTGTAGACAGCTGGCAAATTTTTCCGGAAAAGCGGCTGATTTTCTGGAAAAACTGGCTAGTCTAGACACAGCCGTGAAGTGCTGTGCAGGGCCAATCCATGCTGTGGGAGGCTGGGCTCTCTTGAATTCTATGCAATGCAAAATCCAGACCCAGATCTGAATTTTGATCTGATGTTTGTGTAGTATGTTTGGATGATCTGAAATTTGAGCCCCCCCCATTAACTGAAGGCAGATTTCCATATGTAGTTAATGTCATTGATACTCACATTAGACTATCCTGCTGCATTTTAAGGACATTTCAGGTATAGTGCTTTGTGTACTATTTACACTTCTTCTGGGCTAAACAAATATTCAGTAAGATTCACCTCTGCTTTGACAGCAATATTGGATTTATAATGGTGCCAAAGGCATGATGGCACCAAACCCATGCACAGCAGGGGCCCCATTCACCTAGTGCCTTCCCCTTCTACTACAGCCCAGAGGCCACAGAACTGGTTTTCCTCTCCAGCCCCTCCCCTGCACTCCTGCTGTCTGACCCAGAGCTTCTTCCTCCTCTCTCCGCCCTCCCCCCAATCCACAAGAGTTTTGCTGTTTTCTCAGCTTGCTGCCTGAGGGTTCCTCTCTCCAGTCTGCCCTCCCCACTCATGTCACCAGCATGCTGGATGGGGAGAGGGAGTCAGGAGGAGGAACCTCCTGCCACTGCTGCTCCAATCCTCTAGGCAGCCTGTTTTGGTGATTGACAGAGGGTCCGCAGTCTCTTCTGGCTCCCCTAGGTCAGGAAAACCAAAGCCTAGGATCAGTGAGTAATGGAGCAGAGGGAGTCCCTGCTGTCACTCAGGCCCAACGCTAAGCAGCAGAGGAAGGGGCAGCAAAGTGCCAGGCTCCTGAATCACTCACACTCTGTTGGCATCAGATGTAAATCAGGGAGGATGAGGGAGCCCTGATGTTAGGGAGATCCCTGTGCTGCCATGTGTGAGTTGGGGACATTGTAAGGTGATACCACAGTTTATAACTTACTGTAGCCTGGAAACTATGTGATCAGTTTAGTGACAGTGCCCCTATCTGGGTAGCACAGCAGTCATGGCCCTGTTCACGCTTCTCCACTCCATGCCCCACCCCACACTTATTTCCCATTCCTAAACTCCTGCTCCATTAAGGCTTAGCCCTCCTAACTTAAAAAATGATGGCCTCTCTCCTCTCCCCTCCCCCTGCATTTCTGGCCCCCTTGTTTCCAGGGGTCCAGTTTTCTTCAGTCATAAACTCCAGTAGAAAAGGGGACCTCGATGTGGCTGGACTGATCAGCAGTGCTGACTGGAAACTTAAGTCTGGTTAAAGGAAAAACCTGTAGTTAGCCTACCCTCCACCCCATGGGAAGCTGCTGCTGGAGGAGGGGCAACTCAGTGAGAGAGAGACAAAGAACTGGATAGGATCAATGAGAAAGGTAGGTATCAGCTCTCTAGGTACATGTGGGGATCCCGTTTACTCCCTCCCCAGCCCTGCTGTGCTTTTCCCTGGTCCCCACCCCAGTGTGCTCTTGCTCCCAGCCCCTGCCTTGCTTCAGCTAGAGACCAGTCCCTCCTCCCCCATGCTCTTTCCCTTCCAGGGGTCCCACAAATATGTTTGGTGCCAGACCCACAAAAAGTTGTCATCCCTGCTTGACAGGGATGTGTAACACCGCATAACTGACATAACTAGTCAAAATGTATTGTGGTTTGACGAAATAATCTGCCAGTGATGAACTGCAGAGGTAAATCACCAAGCTATGGAACCCAGGGAAAGACCACAAGATGGCTTTGTGCACTCAGTTAGGGACACTGCAAAACCTCAGAGGATTGTAGATGAGAATACAGGTGGCAAATGGACACTCTCAAATTACACCTCCTAATATAGACATACAATAAAACCCTGGGTCTTTTTTTATAATACATGAAAACATGAGGAAGCCTGAATCTGTTTCCCAACCGATATTATTTTCCTCCATTACACCTGTTCACCTTTACTGTTGAATGAGGTTAATGAGGGCTGTACTGCAGCACAGATTTTTACTGTAAGGTTGGGCTGGGCTGCAATTGATTTTACTCCTTAAAAGTAAGTCTCTGGAGCATTTGTAACTGTGTTGAATGGGAAAACGCCTAAAGATTTAATTGGATTTTTAAACAGATTTTTAAAAAAATTATAGATCAAATTTTGAGCCTGCCAATAGCTTGTCTTTAAATACAGCAGGTGAATTCCTGGTCACATTGAACTCAATGACTCATTTCCCAGTGATGTCAATGGGACCATGATTTCAAGCTTTCATGTAGATATAAAGACACACCAAACCATCCAGCTCCCTTCTTCTGGAATGTAATATCCTCCATAGAGATTCTTGTCCACTACATCCAGAACCTTCAAACTTTTCCTTCAGCAGCACAGTAAATAGGTTTGTTCCTTCTCTATTCTCTCTTTTTTTTCCCTGCAGTGCAGACACCCTAACTACATAGCCCATTAACTTTCCATCTGAAATAGAGATGGGCCTGAACTAAACTCCAACATCAGGTTTGGCAAAGCTGTACTTGGCTTGATTCTGCATGCATGTAAACCCAGGGTAAATGAGGAGTGACTTCATTCAAGACAGTAAAAAATTGGTATATGTGAAGGGAGAGTAGGGTCTGAATTCTTCTGAAGTTTTTTAGCTGAAGCTTAAGTACGCTCTCTGGCTACGTCTACACTGGCCCCTTTTCCGGAAGGGGCATGTAAATTTCACTAGTCGTCGTAGGGAAATCCGCGGGGGATTTAAATATCCCCCGCGGCATTTAAATAAAAATGTCCGCCGCTTTTTTCCGGCTTTTAAAAAAGCCGGAAAAGAGCGTCTAGACTGGCCCCGATCCTCCGGAAAAAGCGCCCTTTTCCGGAGGGTCTTATTCCTACTTCAAAGTAGGAATAAGACCCTCCGGAAAAGGGCACTTTTTCCGGAGGATCGGGGCCAGTCTAGACGCTCTTTTCCGGCTTTTTTAAAAGCCGGAAAAAAGCGGCGGACATTTTTATTTAAATGTCGCGGGGGATATTTAAATCCCCCGCGGATTTCCCTACGACGACTAGTGAAATTTACATGCCCCTTCCGGAAAAGGGGCCAGTGTAGACGTAGCCTCTATGTTTTTGTTATTATGATCAGTGGGCCAAATTATTATCAGTGGGCCAAAAGCAGAGAAAGAATGAATGTAAGAAATGCTGTGACCTTCACAAAGGATTCCAGAGTAAGTTGCCACTCCTGAGTAATGAGAGCAGCCTGTGGCTGAACTCCATTCCAATAGTAATGGCCAAAAATGGGAACATATTTCCCTTTCCATCACCACAGGGAAGTAATTTAAAAAAAAATTGAACAGATGGAAGCATAAGATAAAGGTCCAGATTTATTGTCTTTCAATTTGTTCTCCTAGTGAACTCATAACCCTGATAGTAAAACATTCTAACATTGTGCAGTACTGAGAGTGTCAAACATGTCAAAGCATTGCCCAATTATCAGAAAGACAGATGATCAAGTGGTATGGCGGAGTGGGCACTAATGAATGGATTCTTATTCTTTATAAGTGCTTTGTTTAATTTCTAATGCTTTTAGCATCTAATAAATGGAGATGAGAAATCCAATTCAGATAAAATTAGAACCAAAAGGGACCAATAGCTCCAAAACTCAAACTGAATTAACCAAACTTTTCTGGTGTTCCAAAAGCATTGGTGTGTACTGCTATAAGCACGGACCACAAAGTTATGGTAGGTCCAAATTTGCCCTTTCCTGGTATCCCTGATTCTGGCAAACCTAGTTCAAGCTGTAGCCCAGACCATAGGCGTTAGCTAAGAACTGACAGAATAATAGCAGGAAAACAAATCAGCTCACATTTAAGTTTTATTCAATATTGGCATTAGCCTTTAAAGAAGGTATTTAGAATTTAGATGCTATTAAATATTTGTAAGTTACTTTTGGAATTCCATGTGATAAGGAAATAAGTATGTTGGTTTTGTAACTTTGAAAATGTTTGCTCTTAATTTGTGAACCCAAGCATGGGAATTATCTACTTCCCCTGCCCATGTGGGAGGACTACCAAAAAGTAAGAGGGACATAATAAGACAAAGTTTGTTATTTGCTCCATCCACCATGAAGAAGTACATGCAGATATCCCTGTCCAATTAATTTGAATGCTGCAAGAGAGAAAATACACATAGCTGACATAAAGATATTTCATTTTTTTGTTGTTTGAACTCTGACAGGAACAGAGACATTAAATAAAGCTAAAGAACCCAAAGGGTTAACCGGAAAGACTTTTTGAATTAACAGATGGCAATATCTCTGTCATCTTTAGGAATCTCAGATAATAATTCATTTGTTTACATACCTAAGTGAAAGATGGCTCCGTATAGAGGTTTTCTAACCTGTAATTCAAATGATACAGAGACTCAAGGTGTGAATGATTAGACACAGAAAGACACTTTATTCAAAATTCAGATCTAAATTTTGCCACAAAAGTGCTTATCTCCTTGCTGATGGTTGATTTTCTCAATAAAATAACTTAGTTGGTTTGAACTTTTCTCCACCCAGATTTACCCCAAATCTCACATCTACTTAATTGCTCTGATTATATATATATGTAGCCCAAGGTCCAGTATGTTTCAGCAGCAGCCCTGGGAACTACAAGTTGTGGACTACAAACTGCGGCATGTTGGGAGAACTTCCTGGTTCCTGCCAGGATGTGCCCTCTGCCCCCAGCAGGGTCTCAGCAAGGACTGTGCTAGAAGCAGCACACAGGCTGCATGCTGAGAGAAGGGGCTGCTGAACTGTTTTCCTGTTCTATGTTTTTTACAGAATAAAGCCTGTTCCTGGTGATTTGTCAGAGTGGGTCTGGTCTGAGGTGCACTCACACTTACACAACGCAGAGCACACCAAGCAGCCTCAGGCCTAGTCCTCCCCCCACAGGGGTGTAAGAAGTCACAAGCTTCCCCTATGCAGATAACCTCCCACTGGGCTAGCCAACGGGAGGGGTTACATGTATAACACACACACACACTTTCAAACCATGAGGAAGACACTTGCTCAGTTTCAGTTTAATATTCAAAATAAAAATTGTTTAAAGAAAGATGTGAAGGACAAAGGAAGAGTACGGCTGAGGTGCATGACATCATGCTGACGTCTGTTGTTTGTATCTGCAAAAAACAAAAAGACTAATTTTTGTGTTTAAAAAATGCAAAATGTAACAGAAAAATGCTAGAGAAACATCAATATTTTATACAATAATTGGCACTCCTTTATCAGAAAAATAGATTGGAACTTGTACCATGTAGCACAGGAAAGAGCTAGTTCAATTGACAAAATGTGACACCCTATCTTAAATATTTTGTCTGAAGGAATAAAAGAATGTTCTCTAGTGAGACAACGTGAGAAGTCTCTTGGAATTTTGAATCATATAAATATTATGTTCTCCCAAAATATTTTTGGTGAAAGGTGACAAAGGGACCTGATACCACTTTTCAAATATGTTAAGGGTTGTTATTAAAGACTGCAATGATCAATTGCTTTCAATGTCCACTGGAGGTATGACAAAAAGTAACAGAATTAATCTCTGGTTAGGAGGATTTAGGTTAGCTATTAGGAAAAAACTTGATAATTATAATGGTAGTTAAGCTCTAGAATAGGTTTCCAAGGGAGGTTGTTGAATCTCTATCCTGGGAGGTTTTTAAGAACAGGTTAGATCAATGATATTCAAAGAGAGGCTTAGGAGTAGGAAGGGGCTCTTTAATGTGTCCCCTGGGACTTTCTGCAGCACATATTAACATACTGTGTGATTTAATTATTAACCAATGAGGATTCTTTTACTATGTTATTAACCAATTGTAGCTGATAAAATAATAATACTTGGTCAGTCATTTTGCTGTGAGAATAATACATATATATAACAAATGAACAACGAATTCACACTACTGAGGCTTTTGGGGATAATGTTGATTGTTAATTTGGCTCCTGAACCAGTGAAGTTTGAGTATCTCTTGGTTAGATAAACATCTGTTATATTTCCTTTCCTGTCTCAGCACAGGAGTACACTTGATGATTTCAAGGTCCCTTCCAGTCCTGTATCTCTGGGATTCTTTGAAACTGACCACCATGGAAACTGAGAATCTTTTTTTCTCTCTCTCTGCAAAAGAGAACGGTATACACAATGTCTGAATTGAACCACATTTCTATGATTCAGTCTTGATCTTCTCCAGAGGCTAGACAGAAGCTCTATTCTGTTCAAAGTGCTCTTGTCTCTTTCAGACCATGGCCTTTCTGTGGTAAGGTTCCCGGTGACTGTGCCAATTCATGTTATTTCTGGTGGTGATGTTTTTGCTAATGCAGACACTGGTCCTGAAGGGTATATATACACACAAGAAAAGGCCATGACTGGCTCCTGCCAGCTGGTGTGGGCTCAGAGGGCTCAGGCTGAGGGACTGTTTCATTGCTGTGCAGACTTCTAGGTACAGGCTTTTGCCCAAGCTTTAGGACCCTACCTCCTTTCAGTGTCCCAGAGCCCAGGTAGTCCCAGCCCAATAGGGGGAGTGGGTGATAGTTAAATGAGGAAATGCTTGGTTGATTAGTTTCTGTTTGTTCATTATTGGCAACTGCAGGAAGTGGGGGCCTGCAGAATCATTGCAGTCATGTAAGTGTGTTGCCTCAAAGCCTGTTAATATCTAAGAAACTGCCATATGTGTAGTATTAGGACACAACATGTGGTGATGAGGTGGAACTGAGCTAGAAAGCAAGGAAGGCAAGCATGTAGGTAGGTATGCATTGTATGTCAGGCAGAGAAATACTCTGCAAACAAAACTTACAAACCCAGGCAAAATAGCTGCAACTTTTGGGTGTATTTCACCATTTAGTCGACACCACCAAACTTGGGAAAAAATGCTGTGAAATATTATTGCATGTTGTCACTGCCAGTGATATTATTGATGAAGATAAGAAGAAAGCTATCATACTCAGCAGTGTAGGGGCCAAGAGTTATGGTTTAATGAGAAACCTGTTAACCCCTGGAAAGCCTAGAGATAAAACTTTTGATGAGCTAGTAAATCTGTTAAGAAAGTGTTTCAACTCAACACCCAGTGAAATAGTAGAGCAATTTGTATTTAAGTCTCAGTCAAGGGAAGCAGGAGAGACAGTAGGGGAATTTGTGGCAGCACTGAGGAAGCTTTCTCAAGATTGTAGCTATGGTATAAGCCTGACCACAAAGTTAAGAGATTAACTTGTGGCATTGATGACAACAAAATACTGAGGAAATTGTCTGACTGAACTACAGTTAACATTTGAAATAGCTCTAAAACTGGCCCAGGCTATGGGATTCACAAATAAAAATGTACAAGATTTATATCCAGAAGCCACAGATTCCCAGAGGAAGTGGAAATAGCACAAAAGTATGGGGCACAAAATTACAAGGCCAACTGGGAAACAGATCCAGTTAGGTAGCAGAGGGTGTTTTTATGGAGGCACATACCCCCCAATGGGCTGCAGATTTAAAAACCAAAGTATCACATGTGTAGGTTGACAGAGCACATTTCAAGAAGAAAACCAGGACAGCACAAGCAGAAACCCATGATAAAAAGCCATGGTGCTATTCATGTAGTTTAGGAGGAAAGTGGTGCAAAAGAAGATGAAGAAATAGCATATACTGTATATAGTATAATCAAAACAAATATTCCTAAAGTACATCCCATTCATATAAGGCTGACTGCAAATGAAAAAATTGTACGATTTGAGCTTGATATGTACCATAAGTATTATGAGCCAAGAAGAGTATGAGACCTCATGGAAAGACAGCAAAACTACCTTCATTGCAGAAATATAAAATTAAAGACATTCACTGGGACACTGGAAGCCAGCATGAGAAGGTTTGCCTCAGAGCATAGATGCAGCTTTACATTGCTAGCTGTCACAGGCACTAATCCTAATTGGTTCAGTAGAGGTTGCATGGCTGACCTTTCAATGGATTGGAAAGGAAAAGATGATCCAGTTCTGGAAAAGAAACTATTTTAAATACACATAAAGAAATATTTAAAAATGAACTGGACACATGAAAAGGAACTATTGTTAAAATTTATTAAAACCCAAATGTCACGCCTTATTTTTTCAATCCAGATCTGTATCCTTCACCATGAATAAAAAGCAGAAATTGAGTTAAAAAGAGATCAGGCAACTGGTATTATTAAAGATATAATTTCTTTTAAAAGCCAGCCAAACAAAGCTACTTGAAAAAAATGTAATTTGTCAAGGTTTAGATCTTGGGATTTTTCCCCTCACCCTATTTTTTTCAGCTCTGAAGGGATGCTGGCAAGTTAATGCCAAAACCCTTACAAAGGTGAAAAGGTCATGTTTCTTTTTCTGATGTCTGCCTCCCTCCATTTGTCAGCAAGGCTGAATTAGAGTTGAATCTGACAATTGTGTTAAGATGTTCCAGTGTAAACAAATGAACTATTGGCTACAGGTCATCTCTTGGGGTAATTATAAGTCTCTGATCTTGAGGGTGGATATGCCTTCAGGATCAGGACCAATAATTATATTTATCTCATGTATGTAATGATCGGCTACTGCTAAAGGCAAGTTAAGTCCTAAATATCACCACATTGGAATGTACCCAGTGAAGAAGAGATTGGGAGAAAGTGTGATTCCTTTCCCTCCTCCCAGAAGAGGAAACTTAACCACCACTTCCTTGTACATCACAAGCAAAATATAGCCATGTGCAGCATGTCAGATTTATGAAATTATTAGATAATATGACGGGTGTGTTTTTCCTCAAGAGGTTTTATCACTTCATAAAACTGTCCTCCTAAGTAATTTACAAGACTTTTTATTTATTTATTTTCAGAATCTCACTGAAGGGAAAAGCTAGCAGCAATTTGATATTTTAATGCTCATAAGAATCATCAAGGAATGGAATGCAATAGATAATCCTTTAATAATTTTTTGCAGCAGGGATGAACATTAGTATAAAAAGTTAGAAAGACCAGCACAGCTGGGGAAATGGACCTTCCTGCCAATTTTAATAAGGGCCTTGTAACGGGGTCCACCCGCTTGTGAGTGCCCCTCTGTGACCAAGGGGTGCTGAGCAAGGTCCTGAGGCTAGGGTCTGACTAGCCCTATCCGCGTTGCTATTGGTTCTTTGTATTAGGCTTGTGGCCAGTCTTCGGCCACTGGACCAGGGCCTTATCCAGACCTAAGTTCAGCTCACACTGGGAGCTGTCCGTAGTGCTGCTGATCTCCCAGTCAGTATATAGACCTGGCTGGGTTGTGCTACTGAAAGCTGGGTCTGAGTCCATCTACTGTGTCCTGATTGGCTGCTACAGAGACAGCCATTCTTTCATGCCTGGAGGACCTCTTCTCTGCTCATTTTGCTGGGATGGGGGGTGGCAAGGCCGCCAGCCTCCTGTAGGGGGTGTCAGAGCCTAGACCAGCCCATCGCAGGCCTTATAAGATATCCTTTTTCTCACTTTTTCCATTTGTATGATGCATTAAGAAATAGATGTAGATCAGAATGCAACCCCCAAATCTGAACAGCCTTTAACTTTTGGTGGTCAGCAGGTCCAGAAACCAGATCCAGATATTCTAGCTGAGACTAAACCTAGGTTAAAGCATGTTTTATTGTTGGATACAGTGTTGTTGTAGCCATGTTGGTTCCAGGGTATTAGAAAGACCAGGTGAGTGAGGTAATATCTTTTAGTGGGCTAACTTCAAACTTTTGAATTTCCTCAGAGTAGTTCTTCAGGTCAGATTAGAAGAAGAGCTCAGTTTCAGTTAAAAAGCTTATCTCTTGCACCAACAGAAGTTAGCTCAATAAAAGATATGACCACACCCATCTTTTCTCTTTGTTTGGATGTTTGAAATCTGTTCCTGAATACAAATACAGTGTTTTGATAATATGTATGAAGAAGGACTCTGATCATTGACATGGGGGCTGTAATTTGAATTATTCAGAAATGTAATAGATTAAACTAGATTAAATTGCTGGATTTACAAGATTGCTTAGGTTTCTTCACTGCCAATGAGAGAAAAGGCAAATCTGCATAGGACAAAATGGTGAACAGGGACAAATTCTACCAGAAATAGGCTTTGAAAAACATGTATTTTCCCCTACAGACTGAGATGAGATGATGTAAAGCTGCATTTGCCCACAATTTATAAGGGATTAGTCAGTTGCGAAAAGAAATTGCTTCTTGAATGCTTTCATGGCAAACAACTAAGCTACAGCTGGTTTTTGATAGTTTTCTACAGCTGTGCACAGCTGGATGAAGGGAACTTGATTCTATGTTACCTGTACCTTTCATTTAGACTTGATAAGTGGTGACTCATATTGCAGTGAGATATAATAGCAGACTTTGTGTCTAAGCATAAAATGGATTAAGAGCCATCAATTCTAAACACACTCTAATCCTATTCTCTACATTTTCTTCATAACTATATGTGTTTTCAGTCCCAAAAATGAATCCATAATTACTGTGGCTTTGTTCAGTATAATATACAACTGCTACAATGATGAACTCTCACTTTCTAGCTCTGGCATTCATCAGTATCTTGGTAGTAAAGTTCTCTTAAGTAAGGTTCTTCTGTACAAGACAGACACTTCTATAATCATTGACATACTAGAGTATGAGGATTAACTGTACAGATTGGACCTCCCTGTACAACTGGTTCCTACCCCCTGCAGCCCAGCTGAGCTGCATGTTGCCCCTCCTCCCCTGCATAGCACTGGGCTCCCATCCCACCATCCCCTGTAGTGCACTGGTCTCTGATCGTGGGACATCTGTGGTCTTTATGGACCATGAATGTTGCTGGACCAGAGAATTCCTGTTTATAGAGGTTCAACCTCTGGTATTTTCTCATTTATCAGGTAGAGATGACCAATGCAGTCTGTGCAAAGGAGATTGTGTCTCAGTTTCTTCAGATGATAATACTTCTGTTGCCCCTTTGGCTTAAGCATTTAGCCAGTAATCAGGGTCTTGCCAGATTGTTTCTATTAGGAGAAGAAATATATTTTATGAGTTAGGTATATTCTTTGGTGCAGTCCTGTCTGTTGGTACATAATGACCTCAAACAAACAAAAAAGTTTTTTTCCTTACTTACAGTTTCCAGGTCTGCCCCTCCAGCTAGCTCAGTGGTCCGAGAGCTCTGTGGGTATGGTTACACAACAGAGTTTTTTTGGAAAAATGTCCGTTTTTCTGAAAAATCTTCACTTATGTCCACACTGCAATCACGCTTTTCTGAAAGAAAATAGAAAGAACAGAGTGGGATTTCTGACATTGGTAATCCTCATTCTTCAAGGAAGAAGCCTTCTTCTGAAAGCGCTCTTTCAGAAAAAGGTGTGTGTCGATGCAGAAGAGGGAGGTCTTTCAAAAGAAGAGGAAAGAGGAAAAAACGCAGTGGTTGGTCATAGTAATCACAGCTTACATGCGAGATAGCGTCCATTCAGTGTGGACACTATCTTTTGAAAAAGCACATCACTTTTTGATGCACTTTTGCAGTGTGGGCACTCTTTCAGAAGACATAGCCTCTCTCTACTACCTCTCCAGACTATGCTCATCACTGCTTCTCTCACTGTCTGCTGACTTTTTCCTCCTCTCACTCACAAAGTTTGCCAAACAATCCCTTAGTCCCTGCATTTTCAACCAGTCCCAGGGAAGTCTCTTTTCATGTCTCTGGGTTAGTTTTTGCTCTGGCCTTGCCATGAGGACTATTGCTTTGGCTCAGGCAGCTGTTATTTTCAGTTACTCACTCATAAAGGGATATTTAATTGCTCTTTCTATCTAACCTAAAGGAAACACCCTAGAGCATTAATCAAGCTTCTGACTGTGTTGCTTTATGGCAACTATTAAAACCATCCACAATAATGAAGTGGGCTGTGCCCACGAAAGCTCATGATACCATCTATATGTCTTTTTAGTCTTTTAAGTGCTACCAGACTATTTGTTGGGTTTTTTTAGTTTTTCCCATTACAAACTAACTCGGCTACTCCTCTGAAATTCTTATATCTATCATGTGACCTACAGACCAGCGACTGGAAAATCACAGTGTCATAGCTACAATGGGAAATGCCCTGTGCTGGAAGTTACTTTACAGTGCTGGGGAGCATCCTTGTAAACCATACTGGCAGCTATGTTAATTGCATTGATCTGGAAGATTTGGAGCTTAGCTGGGCAACTGGGAAAGGGAAGAGATGTATATAAAATATGGGCTTCGATGAAGCCTTAGAGAGTATTCTGCTACTTCAAGGTGGCAAGTGTTGGGAGCACAGGAGTATTTAGGCTTGGTAGAAGCATGCTGTGGATTTTAAGAGACTGTTCTGATAACATTTAACAGAATAAATTGAACTGTGGATGTATAAGAAATGACATCATAATAATGTTTAGTGAAACATGATCAAGAAATTGAAGAATAATCATGTTTGTGAGAACAAGAAAAGATAAAGAATCTAAAAAGCTAGAAAAGACCATCTTTGGAGTAATACCAGCCTGTATAGATGGAGAAGGGGAGTTAACATGGAAATGAGAGACTAATAAATACAGATATATAGATATATGTGAAAATAGAACCAAAGTTATGAATAAGTTTGAGTAACAGAGGCAGGTTAAAGCTGTATAGTCCAGTGCCGAAGGTGACCGTGATGATATCAGGATAAGTTGTTCACTTATGAATAATTAATTACTACTTGCTGAGTGTTTTGCTATAATAAATATTTGTTAGACCTGCTGAAGTGAACCTTAATCCAACAGCATTCAAATTTTTTATTGACAGAAGGTTGTTTAGAACATCAGGGAAATCTTCCTCCATTTCTCAAAATGTACCATGTGACAATGGGAAAGAATCACTGAAAGAACAGATTTCTTCTCTTAGGGTACATATACCTTCTGGCACTATTTCAGGATACTTCTGGTATCCCGAAGTAGCTATTCTCCATCTTTACAGCATGCCTGTTATTTCAAAATATCTTTTGAAATAACAAGCACACTATTCCAATGGCCCTGTAAACTGCTTTCCATGAGGATTAAGGGACGTTTCAAAATAGCAGTTTTCTTTGAAATTTGCCACTATGTAAACAGCACCAAATTACAAAATAAGCTATTTCGAAATTGGCTCAAAATAAGCTATACAATTTGCTTCTCCTCTCTTGGTATTCACACCTCCAGATCAGCTACTTGAAGTGGGACTCATCCTCCCTGATTGGATTCACCTCATTATCTCTAGCCTGATTCTGGCCTGCATATTTATACCTGCCTCTGAAAATTTCCACTACATGCATCTGACGAAGTGGTTCTTTGCCCATGAAAGCTTATTCGCCAACACTTCTGTTAGTCTATAAGGTGCCACAGGACTCCTCACCACTTTTGCAGATTCAGACTAACACGGCTACCCCTGTGATACTTTGCACAGATAGACATCCCTAACTGCAGAGGAGTGATAGATGATACACATATTCCAATTCTGGAACCACACCACTTGGCTTCTGAGTACAGTAGGGGGAAGGAGTATTTCTCCATAGTACTTCAGCTGCTTGTGGGTCACTATGGGAGTTTCACACATATTAACACAAGCTTGTCTGGAAAGGTGCATGACACATGAATCTTTTGGAACATTTTGTCTATTCATAAAGCTGAAAGTTGGGACTTTCTTCCTAAGACCAAGAAGATCACTATAGGGGATGTCAAAATTCTCATTATAAGCCTGGGAGACCCCGCCTATGCATTAATGCCATGGCTCATGAAACCAGACACTAGGAACCTTAAAGGTAGGAAGGAACAGTTCAATAACAAGCTGAGCAGGTACAGAATGAATATGGAATGTGATTTGGCTACAGGTGATGTCTGTACAGGAAGCTCTACCTGACCGATGATAACATTTCTATGATTATAGTGACATGCTGTACACTCCATAATGTTTTGAAGAGGACAAAAGCTTCATTCAGGGCTGGACTCTTGAGGCACAGTGCCTGGAGGCTGAGTTTGAATAGCCTGAGACTCTTTTCTGAACATCCTTGTCTTTCAGTTAAATAATTGCCTGTAAGGGTTAAACCCAGAGATAATGAATCCTAGACAATATCCAAGAAGTGCTGGCAGGGTGCCAGGAAAGCTGATGAAAAGAAAGTGTGAGTTTTTAAATTAAAGCAGGACACTCCCACTGCTATCTTTGTGTGATCATAACAAGAGCTGGGAAAGATAAGTTAAGCCAGGAACAAGGCATGGAATTTCCAGTCATATCCATTCCCAGGGAAGGACTAAACTTGGAACAACAGACATGTAAGTAGAACAGGGAATGTTTAGTCAGACATGATCAGATTATTTTCTTTATTGTTGGATTTGTTGAACTCCTCTCTGCTGAGACTATGTACCCCTCACCCGTATACTGTAACTTTTAAACTGAATTCCAGGGAGCAGTTCAATGTGTGTTTCACCTGTCTTTTTTCTGTTGATCTTTACCCCCTAACAACCAGATATGTCTTACCAAGTATGTCATCTTTGTTTTGTTAACAAAATCACCTTTTTAAGACTATGATCTGATTCCTTTGTCCTAGAAGGCAGGAGGTTCCATGTGAATGTGCCTGTGACTGAAAGGTCTCTTTTTTTAAAAATTACAATTCATTTTCAAGCCCTCTCCAGATGGAGGAATAAAGACCGTGAGGATACTATGGTTCTGTGATTCTATAATACCCTACAGGAAAAAATTCCCAAGTGTGCCTTCCTGTGTTCTCAAAGGGGTTTTTGCGTTTGACTGGTAGAAGCCTACAACGTATGGTCAGGGAGTCTGTGACATTCAGGAGTTTTTAAGCAAAAGCGTTTAGTAACAGGGTATTTTAAAGTCTCTTGCAGCCCCACCTTCTGCACTTGAAGTGCCAGAGTGGGGAACAGCCTCATGCTGAAGTGCTAATGTGACCTTTGCTTTGCTTGCTTGCTTTTTTGCAATGACATAAATGAAATTCTTGTGTTTCAAAGAAATCTTTATTATAAACAACAAACATAGAAGATACATGCAACATGATACATCTGCACTTTGTGGGAGGCAGGGGAAGAGAGGGTGTGAGGTCTCAAAATTTGTATTTATTAGTTTATATCTATGTTTCATATGCAGACTTACCATCTAATGTGCTGGGCAAGGTGGGGTTGCAGTTCATCAGAGCTAAACTGGACGTGGATGTGGATTGAGTGCATTGTCTGTCTGTGGTTGTCTGCCGGGATGGACTGTGAGGGGGCAGGATGGAGTGCAGGGGGTACTGGCCAGAGAGAGGGTGGTATCCAAATTGTGTCTGCGGTGGCAAGGGGGGTATATAAAGAAGAGTTTGGGGAAACCAGCTGTGGGGGGGGGGGTCACCTAGCTGCTCCAATTCAAGTGCTAGCTTTGCCTGTAGAATGTCCGCTTGTTGCTCCATAATGTTTAAGAGCCACTGTTCCTTCCTCTCACCGTTCCTTCACTCCTTCAATTCTTTCTTTTCAGCAGCAGCCTGAATCATGATGTCATGCAAAGAGTCCTTTAGGAGGCTGCTTCCTTGCCTTGTCCAACCTTTCAGTCGGCGATAGCAAGGCAGGCTGGCGCCCCAAGGTTAAATCTATGAAAATAAACTGCAATATATAAGGGACCATTGTTAATATTAGACACAGAACTGCCATGATCTGTTTTAAACACAAGCACTGTTCATATGCCTATCGATGACTGGCTGCCCTAGGGTGTTGTAGTCATGTCAGTCCCATAGGCACCTGGGATCCTGAAGAATCACATAGTGTTAGCATTCTATTAATCATAGCAAGATGGTAATTAACACCTGTCACTACTGATATCTATTTATTAATCCTCTGTCTCTGCACACAGAGATACTCATGACCAGGTTATGCTGATAGATCCATTTATTAATCCTCTATCTCTGCACACAGAGATACTCATGTCCAGGTTATGCTGATCTACTGCCAGACAAATACAAATTAGAAATTAGTGACATTTTTAACAGAGATGATGATTAACCACTGGAACTAACTATCAAGGGACATGATGGATTTTCCATCTTCTCATGTCTTCAGATCAAGACTAGATGTCTTTCTGGAAGATATGCTTAAGCCAAACATAAATTATTGAGCTCAATAGGGGGTGAGTGGAATTTAATAGCCTGTGATACACAGAGGAGGTCAGAATAGATGTGGTAATGGTCCCTTCTGGCCTCAAATCTTATGATCTATTACTTGATTTTAATGAATGTTGTACTAATTTGATCCCCAAGTGTCTACACTAAAACACTTGACTTTTTCGTCTACCTTCTTCTAATGGTGTATGTAGGTTCTATTGCTATGATCAAAACAACTGAAAAAAGTTTGCTTGCCTGCTGCTGTCTTTTAGCGCATACTATAATTATTCTTGACTGACGCTACACTGCCAGCTACCTGAATCATTTTGTGAGAGTTGTTATAGTTTGTTAATTTGCCTTTTGCAATGAATGATTCAATGAGAAATCAAGATAAATAATTAGCGGTAAAGTAATTAATTGCATAAGACTATGTTGGGTTGTGAAAGTGAGCTGCTATTGCAAGATTACTAATTATTATTATTAATAATAATCTATTTTCTAATACCCCCATATTACACTGAGTCTCTGCTCACAGAAAGATGTGAGATAAAATTTATACCTCACTAATCTCACTTAGAATTCCCCCCTGACTTTAGTTGTGCCAGAATGCTACCCAAAAAACTTTATACTCTAGGGGTCACATTTTGCTACCCTCACTCATGTGCACTGTTCCCTATAAACTGGGCACTTGTGCAACCACTCATGAGAGAGTCAAATGGCGCTCCACTGATTTGCAGAGTTCTCACATCTACGTTTTTGTTTCGACTGGTGATGTACATTCACACATGCTCCAGTGCACATACAAAATTTATTCTGCACATGGATGGAAAAGATTAGAGGGAATATTGCTCATGCGGTATGTTCCTCCACAAGCTATTATTTGTGGTGGACTATTGTGATAGGATCTGTCCCTAAATATCAAGTGAGCAAGAGTGGAGGAAAAGTGTACATTCAAAATATGCATGAATATTTATAAATTGGGCCTGATTCCCCACTGAGTCATTCCAATTGAATGACAGTGCATTGAAGTTAATGGAGTTAACCCAACCTAAACCTGGAATGCAGTGGTGACCCAGGCCTATTATGTATAGATTAGCCTAATCATGACTCCAGAGGTCTCTTCTGTGCAGTGGAGCTTACAGTCAGCTCTAGTAATTAACAGAAAAGCAGGCCAGAACTCTGATGACGAATTTGCATATGGCACAATGGGCCAATCCCAGACTATACAAACTGTCTAATTTTTTCAGTATAACAGGCCAAAAATGTCATCACCTCATGAAAAATACTCTAAATATAATCACAGAGGGGTAGCCATGTTAATCTGAAAGGATACGTCTACACTGCAATGCTATTTCGGGATACCAGAGTATCCCAGAATAGCTATCCTGGGTCTTCACAGCAAGCCCATTATATTCAGGCTCGCCATTCCGATGTCCCTGTAAACCTCATTCTATGAGGAGTAAGGGATGTTTTGGAATAGCACTTTATTTCGAAATTTGGTGCAGTGTAGACAGCACCAAATGACTAAATAAGCTACTTCAAAATAGCATTGAAATAAGATACAGAATTTGCATAAGTCAAATTGTGTGTTGTATTTCGAGCGACAGTGCTATGTAGATGCACCCTAATTGAAAAAACATAAAAAACAATGAATGGTCCTACAGCACCTTAGAGACTAGCAAAAAATAATGTCATGCGTTTTCATGGGCACAACCCACTTCTTCAGATGACTGGTCATGATACTCTAAATATGCTTTCACATAGTGAGGTAAAAATGCAACAAAACAATAAGAAACCGGACTCTGCAAAACCAGTGAATATGAAAAATGTGACAAAGTAGTTAAAATTGAAGAGTTTATGTGCCAATGAATTTGTACTCACTAAAAAAGTCAATAATAAGATCACTTTTTTATTAATATGTTAACTTTTTTTACAAATCCTACTTTGTAAAGTTTTAGCTTGGAGGAACTTCTGAAATATCTAAAGTTTTCAATAACTTTTGTAAGGTGAACTAAGAGGTAAAATTGAAAATTAATTTATCGAATGGCATTCTAGCAGCACTGAAATAAATATACAAGGGTCAGTCATTTTCAATAACCCTAGAAATAGTTGTTTATTTAAACCTTTTATCACCCCACTTCCCCAAGTTAATTAACATTGGGGAGCATCTGCTCATTTTCAGAGCCCCCATTAAATTCAGGTGTTGAATTTGACCCCAGATCAACATAGCATTTAAATTTGAGTATTTCTTTAGTACTGTTGAGGGAAGTAGCCCTTAAATAAATTCTCTGGTATGTAGGGAGGACTTGAGCATATGCCTAAGGGCCTAATCCGAAGCCCATTCAAATCAATGAAAACAGTTGTTATTAACTTCACTGGGATTTGGCCTGAGTCAGGGCATGATTAGACAAGAAGATTTGTGGAGTAGTCAGAGTTCAGATCATGCCTTTGCCACAGACCTCAGCAAGTTACCTAATCTTGATGTGCCTCAGTTTCCTCATATATAAAATAGCATTAATATTACTTATCTGCAATCTGTTGTAGATCTTTGGAGTCAGTTTGCCTGGAGAGATTGCATAATTATTTTATCAACCGCGTATACACCCAGTTTGCTCTGAGCTGGTTCCGTTTTCTGGAAGCATCTCAGCTAACATTTTCACACATGGGTGACTTTAGCATCAGCACCTTTGAAACCAGAACCTTAAGAAGGTGCCTAAATATATATGGGGGTGTTTAAATGTTAGACACCGAAGTTTAAATCATGGCCTTGCCACCTTGTAATGATCAGAGACCTAACACAGAAAGGCCTGCTGACAGGTGGGCCGGGGGTGGCAACTGCCCCGGGGCCCATTGTTACAAAAGGGCCAAGAGCTCCCAGCCATTGTTGCTACTGTGGTGGCGGCCAGAGACCTGGGCCTTTTAAATGTTTGCCAGAGCCAGACAGCACTGAGGGCTGCCTAAGGGAAGTGTGGCATTTTCCAGGAGGGCTGCCTAGCCCTAGCCCTGTCCCTTCTGCCTGATGTCGTGCCCCTTTTGGGAGCACAGAGCAGGGCTCTGCCCACCTTGCCCATAGGCCTGGCAAGGCTGTCAGCCCCACTGAAAACAGACATACTGCACTATTCTAAATGGTAACCTGATACCTATCATTGTATTACCTGGCTCTCAGGACATGGCAGCACTGAACCTGTAAATACAGACTGACAGAAATGTTACTATTTCTTGTACAGAGCTGATCACCAAGCTTGTTGTTAAAGCAATGGGCTGAGACTCTGGAAATCAGAGTTTAATTCCTGGATCTGCTACAGACTCACCTGTGTGATTTTTTAAAAATGAAAATCAGTAAAACTGCCCACTTACGTTCTTCAGATGTAAACAAGGAACACACTTTTCTATGTATCACACTATTTAAGTTTCTGCTTGTTCAGGATAGTATTTAATTACAAATTTAATTTTTAAACATGTGCTTAAATCCTATTGTCTTCAATTGCTGAGTTGTGGTCTTAGCACATACTAAAAGTTAAGCACCTGTATAAGCTGTCCTGAACAGGGATGTTTTTCCGAATTTGGACCATAGATTGTAAGCTGTCCAGGGCAGGGAATGTTTTTTACTTCATGTCTATATTGTGCCTAGCATAGAGATCACCAGCCAGAAAACGAGGATCTACTGGTAGATCCTGGAACCTCTGACAGGTGATCCTCACTGGGTTAGCCAAGGAGTTATCAAGTGCTAGCACTTCAGCTACCCTTCCTCCCACTGCTCCTGCTCTCTGCCTTGGAGCTGTCTTGTTGTGCAGGGAAGGAGAGGCTGAAGAAGGGGGCACTAATGTCAAGAAGACCCTCTGCCTCTATATTCCATTTCCATAGAGTGAGCAGAGCAGGGCCTCAGAAAAGGGGCAGAATTGGGTTAGCCTCCACAAAGGGGTGGGAAAGGAGGTGGGGAAAGGATATTTGTATTTGAAGTATGTTCTGGATTGACTTAAATTCAAAAAAGTAATCTTGTGCTTAAAAAGATTGGAGACCACTGGCCTAACATCATGGGTCCCTAATCTGAGCTGAGACTTTATGCACTAAAAAATACATATTAAAATATTAAAATAATAGTAATAACAATAACATTATTAATGATAAAATAGCATAGAGAAAGAATGTACCACAAGACCATCCTTCCTCTCTTAATAGAAAACTAAAATGCACAGCAAATTCTCACACAGCAAGTTCCCAGTGAAAGGACAAAAATTATATTGAAGAGATAAAAGGACTATGCAGATTTCGACTTGAGAAATAATGATCAAAGCTTTACCTGGGAATTGATTACAGGTTGGGAGATCTGATTGCTAGAAGCTTTGCCTTAGGCCATTAACCTCCTCCAGTCATTATTTCCCTTAGGAAATATCCTACTCCAAAGCATGTCATTGCTCAAACTCATTTGTTTTCCGCCATAAAAACAAATATTTAATATGAATATCTTTGCCTTAATAACAGTGATCTAAGGTAATGCTCTCAAGCCACGATGTTTCTGGGGATTAGTGATAACTAAAAAAACATATTTTCTTTTTTTTTAATTCAGAAAAGAGTGTGGTTTCCAAATTGGGAGAAGGGGAAACTCTGCTTTCTGTTACATTGGTGTTAAACCAGCCACCCCATTGATGCCAGTGAGGTTACTCCAGTTTCACACTGGTGAAACTGAGGACAGAATTTAGATAAGAGGCTTTGCTACTCAGGGATGCTATACATCATTTGTGCATTATATTTTGTATCCTGCCAATAATGTTTGAAGGTTCAAATGAAAAACCACTAAAAGGACCTGAACTTGTAACAACAGAAGTCAATAGTACAGCTCCCATTGACTTCAGTGATGATGGACTGGGGTCTAATTTGCCTCATCAATCGTATGTGATAAGGACACTGAATCACATGCTTCAATAGTGTCATTGGAATTAATAGGGACTGAACATGAGGTTATATTTAAGCATGTATTGAAGTGTTTTGTTGGATTAGAGGCTCAATTATCCAGTTCTTTTTGGAATCCAACTTCAGTAAGGGTGTGTCTAGACTACAGGGTTTTTTTGAAAAAACTTCCCCTGTGTCTTGACTGCTGCCATGTTCTTTTGAAAGTAAATCGAAAGAATGTGGCAGTTTTTTCAACCATGGAAAACCTTGTTTTATGAGGAAGAACGCCTTTTTTTGAAAGTGCTCTTTCGGAAAAAGATGCTATGTAATGCAAACTGTGTTTTTTCGAAAGAGAGCATCCAGACTGCCTGGGTGCTCTCTTTCGAAAAAGGGGCTTGCTTTTTCAAAAGTACTAGTGGTAGTCTAGACGCTCTTTTTCGAAAGAGGCTTGTGGTCTATACATAGCCTAAGTGATTAACTATCTCCTACAGTAGAGCATTTCGCAGGTTAACTATCAATTGTGTGAAAAAATGTCTTTGGGGGCTCCTTAGCAAAGACCTTATAACCTTCAAATGGCAAAAGACTTCAGCCAGAAGCAAGCACAATACTCATCAGATGAAGATTGGAAAAGAAACTGATTGTATGGGAACACCAAATGAAGGGTATTTCCTCTTTTGCTCTCATTTCTCTAGTTTATTTGCACTGTCAAAATGAAGGTGAAACTGACTAGATAACAGAGATGAAGGGACAGTGATTTTCTGTCCCATTGGATGGAAGTGAAAAAAATATGAACAAAGTCCAAAATCAGAGAAGGAAAATATTCAGTATTTAATCCAAGGGGTTATAAGTAACATGGATAATAGATTTTTAAAAAGAAATATTTTTCTTCCTTACAATAATAATACAAATAATAACATAAAAGAATGTAGTGAGGATTAATTCATGTTTGTAATGCACTGAGAAGCACTGTATGAATGCTAAGTATTATTATATTTCCTATAATGACACGGTCTCATCTAAAGCTCACTCTTTCAAATGTTTTCTATTCTAAGCAGAAATATAATGATGACAGGAGGTATTTATCTGTTAACATTCAGCAACAGAAAACTATTCCCCTTCATTGGATATTAGGTCTAATTAACTTTCATCACTGCTCTGTTTAAAGATCTTTGTCCCAGGATTTCATGGTTCGCTGACCCCACAAAACCCAGTACATATATTGAATGTAATTAATATAACACATTTCAAACTGAGAAAAAATAACATGAGATGAGCTTGAAAATTACCCATCACAAAGTATGATAATATCACTTGTTAACAGCAGAAGCATTTTGTTTTCATTCTGAGAAACTATTATGTAGGTGAAACATGCTTTGATGAAAATCTTGGAGAAGGAAATTCTCCATCTATCCCCAGAGAAAGCATGGCATGTGGACAAATGTCAACCATACTTCCCTGTTTCCTTAAAACTCACTGCCTGAGGGGCAACTTCTTGGGTGAAGAGGGGTTGTCTCAAATCCAATTTAATTCTGGGCCTCTCTACTAAGACTTCTAATAAAAGGGTCACTTGGTATCTGATCAAAGTGCTGGTTTTTAGTCATTGGTTTTTTTCCCTGTTATTCCAGCCACATTTCCCAGGAAAGTGGACAAAGACCACCAATTCCCATTGGCTTTTGCATACCTATTTGCCAAGCCACTGCACTCTATTTGTTCAAATTCCCTCTGAAGGCTCAAGTGTGATGACCACAAACAACAAGTCCACAATAATAATATAAAATAGCAACATAAAATGAAGGAGAACTCTTAGTTGTTCCCTCTTATCATTGTAACCAGTTTATTTTGCACCTATCTTGGTAAGATTGCAAACCCTTCAGGGCAAGGACTGTCTTTATTTTTGTATCCTCTACAACACTGAGCACATCCTTAGTGTTCAACCCCTAATAACTTATTTCATATTGATTAGCTATCAGGGGAATCAAGAAAGATTTCAAGTGCTGACTGGGAGGTGAAAGATTCTGCACTCTATTAATCATACACTGAGCCATCCAATACTCTTGAGTCAAATATCTTATCTCTTCCTATCAAAAAGCCATGGAGGACTGCTGGAAGCTGGTACAACAGGATCTCAATGGTCTTTCCTGAGATCTTTCTTGTCTATTTTTTCTGGTTAAATTGGAAAGATTAATAGCGGTACATGACAAACGGATCATTTACAGTGTTAAGCACCAACGATAAGCTAGCCATCTGAGAATTAGGACAAGCTAGTGGAGAAAAGTGTTCTCCTGTCACAGACCAATGATCCAGGAGATATGCAGTTCATGGTGCTTCAGTGTCTAACTACAGCGGCACACCATGCGGCTTCCAGGATTGCCTGAGGAAAGAAAATGGTTTGTAATTAAGTTGTATCTCTTCTGCTTGTGCTGCCTGGGTAGCGATTGATCCCCAGACTTGTGAAAAGAAACATATAATTGTTTATGGAGAATCACTGTCTTAGAAGATATTCCTGAATAGCTCATTAACAAGCTTTAATAAACCTTATTAAGTACATTCTCAGCTGTTCCTCTACCTGCTTGGCCTCCATTTGCACATAAAATTGAATGCTCACGCACCTGCCCCTGAACCAGACAAGGACAAACACTGACTAACATCTGTACACACACTAGATTACATTATAAGATCCAGCCACAAAAATCCATAAGCACAACTGCTAGCTTGATGTGGGTGTATTGTTCTTCCCATGTGGTGTTGTCTGTCTTTTCCCCACACACAGGAAGGGCCTGGGAATGTACCTTCCTCTCTTGCATTGGAATGATGTCTAGGCTGTCTTCTCTTCACTAACAGGTATTTCCTCCCCTAATCACGGAATCTGGATATGTCCAGTACTTCTACATGGTCAGGACAGAGGAAAAGGTCTGTCAGGGAATATCTACACAGCAGGACTAAAGCCAAAATAAGCGACGCAACTTGAGCTAAGTCAATTGCATAGCTTAAGTCAAAATAGCTTATTTTGGCTTTTGGCGCTGTCTACACAGCAGGAAGTGCGAGTTAGAGCATTCTTCCTCCGATTTCCCTTACTCCTCATAAAATGAGGGTTACAGGAGTTGGAATAAGAAGTCCCCTACTTTGACTTTATTTCAAACCTTTGCCCCAGGGTGCCAGCTCTGTCCATCACCAACTGGGGGGTGGCTGTCCCTGGGAGAGGCTTGAGCCTTCAATCTCTGGCTCCAGGAGCCAGTAACTTATCCACTGTGCCACTGCAGGAGCCTTGCAACTGCTCTACAGTTTACAAATATAATCCATTACTATTATATAAATAGTATAATTTTACAAATATAATCCATTACTATTATACAGGAGTAAACTACGCATTGATATGGCCCCTTTTACCATAGCATCTGAGTACTTTAAAAATAGTGTATTTGTCTTCACAGGACTCCTGTGAGGTAGGAAAAATCAAAGAGAAAAATAATTTGCTTAGTTCGTTCTGGTTTGACAGTACTTGACTCTAGAATTCTCCATTTGTCTATAGGATGCCTGCTCCTCTGGAATATGGTCAGATCTGTCAATGGCAGTTCAAAGTACACCCCCTGTAGTCTTCCAGTTTTTCTCAGTTGTATTCACCACAACCTTCTGTGATTAGAGAGATGTTCAATTTCCAACATAAGAACAGTGCTTGGTGGGACAGAGACGTACCTCCCCACTTCAACCCTCATCATTTCACATTGGCCACTGAACAGCCATCAAAGGATAGAGCTAATGAACCTGCAAGTGACTTGAATTTTTCCAAGTCTGGAAGCAAATATTAGGTTTGAGTGTCGAGAAAGTGCTCAGAATGAATCTAACACCAACTCCCTCTGTGGCTCTGGGGAAATAACTTTTCACCTTTGCTTCAGTGAGATCATCTGGAAATGAGACTAATGATATTTACATACTTACCAACCTCAAAGGAGAGGTGCCAGGACCCAGTCAGTTTTTAAAATGTCACAATGATGAAAAATACTGTGTGATTATCCAAACCACTTTTTCCATCTCTTGCAATTAGCACATTGAAGGAAAAGAGTGTGTGTGGCAATAACAGTGGATGTATTTACAGAGTCTATTTTTATGTCTCAGCTTGCTGCAAATATAAAAATAAAGTGATTATAGCTAAGATTATTCCTTATTTCATTAGCTTTTAATTTTAATGAGCAACAATGCCGCAGGTATAATATGATACCAAATTATATTTTAAATTAAAAGATTAATTAGATTAATCTACTTCATAGTGCTTTTAGGTAAATAATATGTACTTTAATTCAATTATTTAGATATATAACATAACTATATTATGTTCTAGGAATGTATATATGCAGAATAAAGAATTTGTGTGACATTTTCCATATTGATGCTAGTCCAATACATAAAATTTTCCTAACCACCATACTAAAGACTAGAATCACATCTATAGTGGACATAGGTCCACAGAAGACAGTGGTGTGATGTTTATCTACATATGGTGAAAGCTAGCTCCCTCTTCTATGCCCTCATCTTCATGCCCTCTCAAGATAAGCGTTAGCAAACAGATAAGTCTTGAATCTTTCATAAATAAATAATTCAGAACAACTATTAGCAGTCTGCTCATTCTGCAGAGGATTAGAATGGTGAAGCAGCTGTCAATAAGGAGACAGAGCTATGTGGAGAACCTCAGACTGGACTAGCTGGGGTGGGGGGAAGTTGCTACAGATTGGGATTGAAATGCATTGGCATTTCAGTGCCCTTGTCTACACTAGGGAGTTATTGTGAAATAACTCCCCCTTATTTGGAAACAATAAATGGAGCATCTATACTACCAAGCCTGTTATTTCAAAATAACAGGCTGGTTATTTCGAAATTTGTACTCCTGCTTTCCTAGGGGAATAAGATTATTTTGAAATAATTATTTGAGGAGTTATTTCTTCAAATTTAGTTATTTTGAAATAATTTCCTAGGGTAGACATGTCCTGTGTGCATAGGTTCCCAGGAAGAGAATAACATGGGGTGTTGCATGTCACTAATAAGGTGTATTGACAGGAAGCTGTTGGGGATGGAGTCCACAGGAATAGATCAGGAGGATGTTGCAATAATGATGTCCATTGGCATCGGCTTGTGCATGACAAGGGGTGAAAAAGGGTGCTTCCAGTAAGAATCAAGCTGCACTGGAAAGCTGTTTCAGTGATGACAACTACAAAAACATAGAGTCTGGGAGGAGAGGACTTGCCACAGAGTCATCTGCCACATCATTCACCATGCCAGACTCAGAACAGTCCTTCACTTTTAGAAGTATGAAATGTACATAGGGTCTTAAATATAGAGAAATAAAACCCTTCAACTCTCCATTCCCCTCCCTAGTCCCAAACTGTCAAGGTTCTCACACATTCACAAGGGTGGGCAAGCAAGGATCTCCTCCCTCCCCCAAATATTTGTGTGTCCCTGCAGTCCCCGGGAAAGAAGACACAAGGGCATCTGACTGCTGACTTAGCTCCTCCTTTTTCTCTCTGCTTGCACTCCCTGATTCACCTCAGTGGGCACTCTGCAAAGCATGCAGCAGCAGTAGGGAAGGAGAAGCAGCAACTGTGAAGGATGGCTAGAACTCAGCCAGCAGCTAGCCACCCTGTAGCTTTTCTTATCCCTGGGCTGCAGGGACATATGGCTGCCAGAGGAAGAGGTTCACTTCTCACTGCTGGCTGACCCTGCCAAAGGCCTTCTGAGAAATCTGAGGTGAAGTGGTCATGCAAATCTTTCTTTTGTGTGTGTCTGTGATGGATAGGAGGACTGCTGGTCAGCACCCAGTGACTAAAGGGTTAAACTCAGGTAGCTAGCCAGAGTGTTGGCAGGGGGGCCAGAAGAATCAATGGGGATACAGTGCTGAAATTTGGATTATATTTAGATACCTTGCCTTTGAAAAGGTCTTCTAAACTAAGGGCTGGAGGGAACATATGCAGTAATCAGAATTACCATGCCTATAAGCAATATTGGACATGGGAGTGAACTGGGCCATGAAGTACGAATCAGAACAGATCATGAATAAAAGGAAAAAGTGTATTTAGTTGCAATCAGGGTATTTTTCTTTGTTTTGGTTGTTTGGTTAAATTTCTCTGTGTGAATCATTATCTTAGGCTATGTCTAGCCTACATTCCTCTTTCAAAAGAGGAATGCAAATGAGGCAAATTGAAAGTGCAAATGAAGCACGGATTTAAATATCCCATGCTTCATTTGCATATTCGCATCCAATTGCTTTTTCGAAAAAGTGTTTTTTGAAAGTGAAAGTTCAGTCTAGACAGGGTTCTTTCAAAAAACAAAACAATAAAACAAAAAAAACCAAAACCCTTACTCCTGAAAAAATGAGGAGTACAGGTTCTTTCGAAAAAGGGTTTTTTTCTGAATGAACCCTGTCTAGACTGCACTTTCACTTTAGAAAAACACTTTTTTGAAAAAGCACTTGGATGCAAATATGCAAATGAAGCATGGGATATTTAAATCCGTGCTTCATTTGCACTTTCGATTTGCCTCATTTACATTCCTCTTTCGAAAGAGGAATGTAGTTTAGATGTGCCCTAAGACTGTACCCAAAGATGTTCTGTGTTTTAATTTGTTTTACTCAGTTGCTCTGTAACACCCAGCAACCAGGTATGCTTTATCAAGTATATCTTTTTGTTTTGTTAATAAAATCACCTTTTTAAAGTGTTAATTTGATTCTCAGGTCCTGGAAAGAAAGAGGAGGTCTGTCTCTGTGTGTATGCATGCCTAAGACTAAGCGGTCAGCTATCAGAAACTGTAGTTTGTTTCCTCTTTTCTTTCTCCAGCTCTCTTGGAACTAAAGTGCTTGGGGTGCCCCTGGGGAAGGAATTCAAGTGTTCCTCCCTAATTTTTTTAAGGGTTTAAATCACTTCATGGTGGCAGCTTTTGGTTTTTTTGTTTTTTTTTTTTCAGAGCCAGTGAATCTATGACACTGGGGAGTGTTTGTAAGCAGAGCCTATAGAAGCAAGGTATTTATGGTTTTTTGTGAGCTCCCATCTTCTGTGCTTGGGGTGCCAGAGTGGAGAACAGCCCTGACAGTGTTTAATGTGCCCCTCCAAAAGCAGTCAAATCTAAATTCCTGCACATACCCCTGCTCTCAGATTATTATCAACCCTTCCCAGTAATTTCCTGGGATGGAAAATGATGATCCTACCCTGACCCGTTAGAAGACAGGGGGCCTGAACATTTCACTGCTGAAAAATCTTTCTTGTTTGAGCTCTGCTATTAATTTCCCCATGTGGTAGTATTTTTAGGTTCCAAGTCAGCCATTCTACCACATGAGAAAAGAAAGCAATTTACAGCTCCATGTAGAAACACAGCCACTTGCAATTCATTTGTGTTTCATCTTGATTATCAATACATTTGTCATTTCTTTGTGATTTATTCATTATCTGAACCAGAAGGATATGTAGGTGGGGGAGAAAGGATGAGGAAGGGAAGAAATGAGAGATAAGTGCACTTGCCAAATGTGAAACAGATGCTCTAACAATGATTGGAGACAATGAATGTTCTCAGTAAGTATCAGCAGGCAAGGTCCATGTTTTGCTTTAGATTTCTTCACCAGTCTTCTAGAAAATGCAATCTAGAGGTTTTTTGTTTTGTTTTGTTTTGTTTTGTTTTTTGCCATGCACATGAGAGTATGTCTTGTTTGGAATGAGTTGTCTTAAGAAACTTCAAAATTGTACTTAAAATGTGAATGTTTTGATAATTTTCTGGCCTAAATAATAACAGGGATATAAACCAGGAACCAGAAGGCTGAGGAGACTGGTAATGGGACTAAAGAGCCTTTCACCTCTCACTCATTTTGCCTTTGATTCACAAAGCACTCAAGGATATGTTTAACATTATATCAGGTGGAGCCCATGGGACTTAAGCCATATACAAAAGGAAAGTATGTCCCTCAGGGTATGTCTACACTGCCACCCTAGTTCGAACTAGGGTGGAGAATGTAGTCATTTGAACTTGCAAATGAAGCCCGGGATTTAAATATCCCGGGCTTCATTTGCATGTTCCCGGGTGCCGCCATTTTTTAAAGCCTGGTAGTTCGAACTACCTGCCTGCGGCTACACATGGCGCAGGCTAGGTAGTTCAAATTAAAGCTCCTAATTCGAACTACCGTTACTCCTCATTGCAGGAGGAGTTGCAGGAGGAGTAACAATAGTTCAAATTAGGAGCTTTAATTCGAATTACCTAGCCCACGCTTCGTGTAGCCGTGAGCAAGTAGTTCGAACTACCAGGCATTTAAAAATGGCGGCGCCCGGGAACATGCAAATGAAGCCTGGGATATTTAAATCCCGGGCTTCATTTGCAAGTTCGAATGACTACATTAGCCTCCCTAGTTCGAACTAGGGTGGCAGTGTAGTCATACCCTCAGTGCTTTCCTGAGCAGGGATAGACATAAGTATTTGTGCTTAGCTTTTGGAATTCATCTATCCAAAGCTATGTCTAGACTGCAGGCTTCTTTCGAAAGAGGCTCTTTCGAAAGCATCTTTCGAAAGAGCCTCTTTCGAAAGATCGCGTCTAGACTGCAGGCGGATCTTTCGAAAGAGCAATTCGCTTTTTCGAAAGAGAGCACCCAGCGAGTCTGGATGCTCTCTTTCGAGGAAGCCCTATTTACATTGAAGAACGCCTTCTTTCGAAAGAGGAACTTTCGAAAGAAGGCGTTCTTCCTCGTGAAACGAGGTTTACCGCCATCGAAAGAAAAGCCGCGTTCTTTCGAAATTATTTCGAAAGAACGCGGCTTGAGTCTGGACGCAGGGGAAGTTTTTTCGGGAAAAGGCTACTTTTCCCGAAAAAAACCCTGAGTCTGGACACAGCCCAAGAGACCCCAGTGCAGTTTCTCCTTAGATGTGACCCCCAGAACTAGTCTCAGACAACACAGTGATGAATGCACTATAGAGAGCTAGATAGCTATGGCTAAAACTGTCCCTCCTTAGGGAAAGCCTGAAGAGTTCCTTTAATGCAGTGGAAGTCAATCACTATATATATATATAAAATAAGCGAGAGAAGGAAATCAGTATTAAATAGAAATCTAATTAGTAACATTTGTAACAATAGTTTATGGCTGTGTACCACATGGAGCTTTCATCTTCCCTCTCTGAACTCTGTCAATTTAATTTCCCTTTCTGCTGTTGTATTATCTAAAATGATCAAACACCCAGTGCGCCCTGGAAAGTACACCAATTAAGAGACGCATTTTAATCTACTTGAATGTGCCTGTCATAAACTTAATTAGTATAAACACATATTTGGCACAATATTGTTTGTATTCCATTCAAAACCAGAACGTTACCTTATCACAAACTTTCTTTTTATTGGTTTATTGGTCTCTTTCTGTTTATTATATCTGTTTGGCAGTGATGTACAGTAATTTTGAGAACCCTGAAGACTGGATTTCTTTCATCCAAAGTATCAGTGCCAACTTCTTTATATCATTCACCACCACAAAAGTGGACCTTGCACCTGATGTTGAAGGACTGCTCCTATGCATGAGAGGGTGGTTCACTCTCCACAACCCAATTGGTCATTGACTTCTTTGCAAAGGCAGCTACCACTAAGGTCAGTAGTGATTCTATTGTCTAAAGAGTGGACAGATGGACTGAGCCCACCCAATGCTGTTTGTACAATCTATGTGAGGTGAGGCTCTCCAGTACCTACTGATCATGGTGGGCAGTGATGCTGTAGCTGAGACTCTGGAAACCATCATTAGTCTGACAAACATACAATATAGCTAGTTAATTTGTCTGGCTGTGTACTGTGTGTGTAATATATACTTTATGTATATTTTTAATAAATTGATTGTCACATTAGAACTTCACACTTTTTACTAATCTATACACAATGAAGCCAATGGGGAACTATAACACATTCCCCCATAAGTGCCCCTGCAACTGGGGTGCCACTAAACACTCTGACCCACTAACCTGGTCTCCCTCTCTCACTGTGCTCCTGTGAAAGGCTGCAGAGTTGCTACCCATCTTACACTTACTCCAGGATTCACACAGGTAGGGACACGCCCAGCTGCACTTACATTCAGATCCTGTGACCAGTCACTGCATGAACCAACAATAAAAAGACTACCGTCAAGGTAACTTTCAGCTCCCTAGGCACGCATGCTTCCCTCCAGAGTATAAACTCAAAATTATACCTTCTTGCACTGCACTGGGATTTGTACAGTGTAAACTCATGTAGTTCACTCCCTCCCTAGTATGAAGAGAAAATGCAATGAGCCCATATTAAACCAAGCTTAGATTTTTTCCTCAGACACTTCACTTAAAGGCACAGCAGATTTAATTTAAAACATAAAATAAGTTTATTAACTGCAAAAACAGAATTTAAGTGATTATTATTGGAGCAAACAGATCAAAGCAGATTACCTAGCAAATAAAGAAAAACACAAACCACTCTTAATATACTAGATACATTAACTATGAATGATTAGTATCTCACTCTGCATGGTTGTACAAGTAGGCTGGCAAGTTCTTATAGGACAAACTGCACTTGCTTTACAGCTTGGAATCCTGAGGTCTTTTATTTACATGCTTTAAATCCCTTTAGCCTGGGTCCAGCACATCCTTCAGTTCAATCTTTATTCCTTAGAACTTTCCAGGAGTCTTCTTGTGCAAGGGCTGAAGAACCACAGATGATGTTACTCCCGGCCTTACATAGCTTTTTCATTTGATGGGAACCTTTTGTTCTAAACCCAGTATGTGGAAAAACACTGACATTGCAAGATGGAGTCAAGAATCATGTGGCCTGATCACAGGCTCTTACATATCTTGCTGAGTCATAGTCGCCATTACTTATAAGCTGTCTGGAAGATTTATAGCAAGATTCAAAAGGTTAGGTACAAGCTTCTCCTAGGATCTAATTTTCCCTAATGGCTCATTACCCTGCATAAGACCTTTCCCACCCATAATCTACATTGAAAGCATCTTGCCTGGTGTGTGTCAACCAGGTGTAACTACTTTTGAAATACAGACACATAGTCAACATGGATGTTGACTCTGGACAAACTAGAGAAATGGGCTGAGGTAAACAGGATAAAGTTTAATAAGGACAAATGCAAAGTACTCCACTTAAGAAGGAACAATCAGTTTCACACATGCAGAATGGGAAGTGATTGTCTAGGAAGGAATACTGCTGAAAGGGATCTAGGGGTCATAGTGGACCACAAGCTAAATATGAGGCAACAGTATGATACCTTTGCAAAAAAAGCAAACATGATTCTGGGATGTATTAACAAGAATGTTGTGAGCAAGATGCAAGAAGTCATTCTCCCTCTCTACTGTGTGCTGATTAGGGCCCAACTGGAGTACTGTGTCCAGTTCTGAGTACCACATTTCAAGAAAGATGTGGAGAAATTGGAGAAGGTCCAGAGAAGAGCAACAAAAATGATTAATTGTCTAGAAAACATGATGTATGAGGGAGGACTGAAAAAATTAGGTTTGTTTAGTTTACAAAAGAGAATACTGAGAGAGGACATGAAAGCAAGTTTAAAGTATCTAAAAGGGTGTTACAAGGAGGAGGGAGAAAACTTGTTTTCCTTGTACTCGGATGACGGGAAAAGAAGCAATGAGCTTAAATTGCAAGAAGGGAGAATTAGGATGAACATTAGGGAAAACTTCCTAACTGTCAGGGTGGTTAAACACTGGAATAAATTGCCTAGGGAGGTTGTGGAATCTCCATCACAGAAGATA